>NW_027466845.1:3647500-4247500 GCF_046128005.1 Genypterus blacodes
TGGGGGACCAACATAAGTAGTATGATGACAGAGCGATGCCGAGAGAAAAGGAGGTCATGTAGCAGAGAGGCACTCAGGAGCCGGGGACCAAGGGGGCCAGGATATTGTTCGTCAACACGACAAACCCCGCGGGGCTCACGGAAAACAGTCTGGCACTCATTTAGCCCCCACGTCCCAGACTCTTGTAGATCAACCACAGTACAGTAAACACAAGAGCACTTTAAAATGCATATTTAAATGGATGGGTTTGTTAATAGGCTCCGTGTTTTTCATTCCACATACAGTATAAGATAGGTCACTAGGTCACAGAATCATGTTAAGTAAGGGAGCTGATGGACTAATAATACAAATGCAATTACTGCAGAAGAACGACACCAGGGAGCGACTTAACTGAGACATCTCTGGGGAGAAGCGAATACTTTCTGACTGCACTGTGCACAAAGATTAAACTTTTTTTTTGCAAGATGAACTTTGTCGGCGTAACTTCTGCTAAAAGCGACACCATCTGTTATTTGCATGAATCTAAATACCAACTACGATAACTGGAACGAGCGAGCAGTGCCCCATGTCAACTAATTAAGAAACGGCTTAATTAGATCCACCCTGTTTGCCAAATTAAATGCATAAGTCGTGTGTATGTAATTAGAGAGTAAACACAAATTGTCTTCCGAGGAGGAGCAGCGAGCGATTATTCGATTCCAGCCTAGAACCCGCCACATCCACAGCAGCAGGTTTATTTAGTGCATCCTGATAGATAAGAGCATCAGACGCTGGCCCAGTTCGTAAACATTGGCGTGCCGTCTGCAGTTCACTGACATCTTACTGGCAAACGTTCTGCCACCAACAAGTTTTTTTGAAGCTGCCGATGTGCGAAATTGGCGGCGGTAGCTTTGAGGAATCTAAAAATACAGCCAACGTGGAGGGAGCCAACGTGTTTAAATCCGCAGACAGTAGCAGAGGAAAGAACTGAAACTGGCTTCTGCCTTGTTGGTTTTGAGTAACGCGGCAATCAACTTGTGTTCTCCTCTTCATCCCCTTTCTTGACATGAGCTTGCAAACAAAACGGCCTCGTTCGAACAATAGGGCCGTTTTGTTGTGGGCATGAAGCGAAACTGTATCTGTCGTGAAGCCCCCCCAAGCCCCCCCCCCTCCCTTTCCAGTATGCAGCGCTGAAGCCTTCAGAGGAGAAACAAAAGCCAAAAAATGTCCCTCCGGTACAATGGCAGCCTTTGTCAATCTGCAGGCTGATACATTGCAAACAAAATGGTAAATGTTGGAGCAATGAAATCGAATCCGTGTTCGCTGCTTTGAGCAAGGCCTAACCTGTTCAGTTGTTTGGCAGCGTTCTCTCTGTGTGGCAGGGGAGTGCAGTGGAAAGTAAAGCAAAGTGCTGGAAATCACCATGAGCCTTCTTAGAAAAAAAACAACTACTACCGATTATCATCTTAATCCGTTTTCCGCTTCCTCAGCCGTCTGCGCTCGTATGTACGTTGTTTGTTCGTAGGATGTATGTTTTTATTGCTAAGCAGGTGAACACATTTCCAGGATTTGTTCTGTGGCAACAAGCCCAAGTCCAGGTTTCGGTTGGTTATGTGCTCTGTTTGGATATGTGGGCGTCTGATAGAAGACTGCCAACACACACAGTACAAATCCATAAAGTATTCAGTTGGCTTCTTGAGGGACCAAAGCCACTGAAGTTTTCCTCAGTCCAAGAAGTGGAAGAAAAAGCAGGGATGATGGAGACTTTGGGACAGGACCAATGCCGACTGCTCTCCTCAGCTGTCAAATCTAAGGTCCTCCAGATAAATGGGCTTTGATACGTACAAGAAGAAAACCAGAACATTCCTCTACTCGCAAGGGACAATCACTTGGTGCTAGTCTGTGACGCGCTCGCCCACAGTCAAAGCCGCGACTATGCTCACTCACCGGCTGAGCATATCCAGATTTATCCTCTTTCACCAAATCCCAGACGGGGGACAAATTGCATGCGACATCACCCAGGACAGACACAGCGCAGGGCTGCATGGAAGGAGGTATGGACAACAGGAGGGTTGGAGATGAAAGGAGGCACCGGGATGTCACAGTGTGTCCTTTGTAGAGTGTTCAGGACCCGGCGTGACCCTTTATACAGGAAAACCAACCATGCTTTCCTGTGCGTGTCTGTTAATGAGGGTGTCCAGACAAAAATGCACACAGTCCCACACGCACAAACACAAACGTTGAGACATTTTGACCACTGAATGCAGCTGTACTTAGTCTACCTATTTGCATTGTATGGCCCTGCCCCATAAATAGACGCAGCCAAATGGCACAACATAAACTTAAGACCCAGTTGTGTCCCTCAGCAGCATCTGCCATGGAGTAAATCTGCCCACAGCCTGCAGCTGTCAACAGGAAGCCCAGAATGACCTCCACACACACACATAAATACTCAAAGAGCCATACACACACTCTGTCACACACACACACACCAGTCTTTCATCTGTCCATAGTTGGCCCAAGACCAACGGTGTATCTGTTCCACTTACTTGTGAAATTTCAGTCTTGTTCAGCAGCACTGTAGGCTTTTTATTGCAAATGAATCAAAATTGCAATAAGCAAAATAAATTCTGACAGTGCAAAATTAGACATGAGCTAAGAAAGTGCTATTGGACATTTTGTAAACATAGGCTATATTTAACCGCAGTGCCAGCCCATGTACGCCGAAGCAGAGTGCCGACAAATGCACACACACTCCAAGCAGGAGAGGGGCTTCTGGTTTCTGTCAGCGCAAAAGCTCTGAGTGCTTCAAGTGCCGCGTCTAAGATTGTCAGTTTGCTCATATTTTCCTTAGCCTGTTGGCGGAAAATTTACAAGAACGTTTTTAACAGTTTGTTATTTCATGGCCTGGCAGAGTCAGTTTTCCTGAGAGGCTTGTAAAAGTCTTATAGGACCTCAGATAATCAGAAGGGACTATGGACATGGAGACAGACGGGGAGAGACACGAGAGGAGCACTTTCCAGTTATGTATAACGGAAACACAGAGGGAAGTAATGTGTGTGTGTGTGTGTGTGTGTGTGTGTGATGTCTCCTCTTCAGCCTCTACCAAAAACCTTCACGCTGTGTTTCATAAATTGTCACTTCTTATTTATGATTGAAATAAGAAAACATAATGAGCTGCACCCATGAATCCATGTGTAGGTGAGTTATAGGTGACAGCAGAGCAAACTGCCCCATACAAATCAAATCTCTCATCAGTCTTCATTAACTGAACTGAACAGTCCCCCCCCCCCCCCCCCCCCGATGAAACAACCGATACAGAACACACACCAGCAGATCCTAATGTTCATGCACCGCACACATAAATACAACCGACACGCACCCACGGCAATCTATTAACAATAATGAGTCTACACCAGCGGTGGTGATCTCGGTGTCTGACAGGGGTAGAAAGGCAAAAAAAGGGCGGGGAGGGAGGGGGGGGCACCCTGTTCCTGTGCCAAACTGCCATCTGCGCCCGGGACCGGCTGAGTTAATGAGGGGATTAGGCCCACGTGCACGGCCCTGGGACAGCCCCCTACCCTGCCACCAGCAGGAGCCCACCACACCGCCACTTTAATATGGAAAACATGACAGAGGCAAGGTGGGCGACCGCGCACACGCTGAGCCGTCAGCGTGCAAGGGCATGCGGCCTGTCTGTTTGGCTACTCCTTTATAGACGGCACTTTGTGTGTGTGCGTGTTCGATTCAGGCACATTCTAATACCCAGGCATAAACCTTGGCAGAACATTGGGCAGGCGAATCTGAGATGGAGCAGCGTAGACCTCGGGGACCCTCCATGCTCTCATCTGGTGCAGACAAAAGAGCTGCTCCATGAAAGGAAAGCAGAAGGCAAAAGAAATCTGTCCACCACGGAAAGATTAATATGAGGAGAATAGAACAATCTGTTGACCAAAGCAGGAATCTGTTAACGACTCGGCAACTCGGTGACCCAAGCCAGGGCGAAGGCAGGAGCACACGGCTGTTTACACGCAACACCATCATCCTGAAGACGTCTCTAGGGGGACGCTGCCCCCCCTCCACATCAGCCCGCAAAAGACCTCAGGCCTCCCTGGCGACCTGGCGACACCTTCACGTGTCACCAACTCCTTCCTCCGGGCCGTCATCACCTCTGCCCAGCCTCCGAAGCTAAGGGACTGTTGTGTTCCAGAGGAGGTGAGGAGGGAGAAGATTACCAACGGCTCAAAAAAAACCAAGCGGTGACAGAGAAAAGATTACCATAAAAAAGCCTATTCACAAAAGAAATTAACAGATCAATTAATAAATCCACTGACCTTGGGTGCAATTAGACCTTAATTACCCTGTGCCCCTGAGAGACACACACATTAATTAAAAAGGGGATAATGGAGGGAAGTAAGAGAGAAAAACACCTCCAAAGATCAACAACAAGGAACAGGAAAACTGATGTTTGGCATCGTGTACCAGCACTCACATCACAAAGCTCAACATGTATTATTGTGGAATAGGGAATTAATGAAATGTGAAATCTCCAAAAAACATTAATAAACCACCAAATATGCCTTCTGACCATCGGCATTTTCCACAAAGATCTACCAGTTTTCATGCTGGACACTTTAATTTCAACCTTTCATGCCCAATATTGCTCCATGGCCACAGTAAGGAAACTATAACGACTAGTTAAATTGGTTCTTGGCATCAATGTTAATATGCCCTTGTCCCTCTCTTACTCCCTCTGTGGCTCTGCTTGCTTCTCCCCATGCAGCAGCAGCAGCAGTTGTTGCTTCACTCCCTGAAACTCAAACGGATCTGTCTTCCCTCTTTCTTTACTTTACGGCTGTGAAAACCATCATTATCCCGCCCATCAGCCTTCCCACGCACGACTACACAACTGCTGTGAGGACAAGAGGAGCGCAGACATAATGCGGTCCCTCCACACATCCACGGGTCAGGCCTAAACATAGCTTTTATTATTCACACCAACATGTTTGCGTGCACGGACAGATGATGGCAGTCTCTCTCATGTGCCATTTGTAAATCCACAGGATTCTCAAGGATTAAGAAGCAATCTTCCCATGAAACCAAAGGACAATCTTGTTTACGTCTCGGCTGCTCCGTCTCCTCCCGCTGCCCCCCTGGCCTGCCCGTCTCTCCACACCGGCTGATCAAGGCTGTGGGAGCCCTCTAATAACAGCCTGTTTAGACACTCATCACTGATTGTCAATTAGAGCCTCCGTCTCCCGTGACCCCCCAACACGAAGACTTTAAGGGGCTGTTGACAGACTCACTCGGCTCTACCTGGTTAGTCATCGTACGGGCGCACTTTAGAAACGCCATTGCCTCAAATCATTCGCGGGCCGCTGAGTGTCTCCAGAGCCGCCGAGACAAATGGCCAATCAGCGTATTATATTAGCTGATGGCCAACATAATGTAGAGAGCCAGGGCCCGGTGGCTTTACAATCAAGTGAATGTAATGCGTGTTGAAAAAGAGAATAAAACCACTGGCACTCTGAGATATGGAATGAGTCATCAGTGTTTAAGCAGTGCCTAATAAAGTAAAACAGCCCTGAGAATGGAGCGAAATGGAATGAATGGCATGGCTTTTCTATGCCTCATATACAGCCTATCAGGCTACTGGCAGAGCCGGAGGAACATTGTCCAGCGGTGGTGTTTTATTGGAGGCTTGTATTTGTTAATGTGTCTGGGCTCCTGCACTGTTGAGAGAGAGAAGGCCTAACAGAGAGGCTGTTGTGCATGAGTCTGGCTGAGCTCCACCGTCCCCGTCCGGCCAAACTAGCATATTCACAGGTTTTTATAAAGCCTTATGAACTGGGGGCACTCTGTATTGGTGAATAGTCACTCTAGCTCTTCACACACAGCACAAACACATTACTTTTTGCAGAGTTCACAGTGTCAGCTGGGCTAAGAGCAATTGTTCCAGTTAGAGTGCTTTTGCTTTCTTTCCATCCCCTTTTTTCTCTCTTCCAGTCTTCCTCTGTGTCTTTCCGGGCTGCTGAATAGCTGCCTACACCCTCTCTTTCATGGCGCCCTCTCTGTTCCTGGAGCAGTGACGCCTAGGCAGGGCCTGGGCCTTAAATAAGGACTTGAGGCCTGACATATGTGGCCTGCGGACTGACAGCAGCTTTGTGGCGGAGGCAGAGGGGTGGGAGTTGGGGGCCAAGGGCCAGGGACACTCAGGGACAGGCTGAAGGAGCCCCTTGAGAAACAGCCTGGGCCGAACAACCACAACAACACCTCAACAAGGGCCCCAGTCATCCAGCAGAGAGCTGAGCTAGAAGGAAAAGGATGAAATGGTACCATAGCCAGATGCCAGCAGGAATCAAGAACAGCTCTGCCAGGAGGAGAGCACGAGGAAAAACTGGAAAGCAGAGTGGACAGAAGAGAGGAGAGGTAAATGGAAAAGGAGGAAGCTATATATAGGTGAGCTAATGGCTCCACAGAATCCTGTTTCCTATTTGTCACAGGACACAGCCAAGGTGAAGAAATGCTGTTGGACACGGTGAGACAGATGATGTATGCAAGCGAGAACACGTAACTTTATACACTGTGGAACCTGTGAGACGGCCAGCAGGGAGATAAACAACTCAAGATGACACAGACACATTGACTGAGACAGCAGAGGGATGAGACATGAAGGAGGCGCTGCATAAGAGACAGGGGGGGCCGGAAAGTGTCCCTGGGAAAGACGTTAAAGTGTTAAATTGGCATTATTTAGCTATATCAAATGTGGAAATAGAAGAAGAAAGCTGAAAAGGTTTCAGTGGGAAGGAGAAGGGGAGGGAGGGGAGGGGGAGAGGGGAGTGGGTGGTTTTCCAGGACGTCAGACAAAGAGAAAGACAATTACAGAGGCTCTAAAAATCTATTCAGTGCATTTTACTGGGAACAGTCTCTCTCTCTCTCTCTCTGTCTCCCTCTATCTCTCCCTCTCCCCCCCCCTCTCTCTTCCTGAGTCACTCTGCACTCCTCTGCCCAGAGTCCCGGCCTAATCCTCCACTTTACCTCCATCTCAGATGATTTCACACTTGTCACTGAATACTGAATTTCCTCTTTCTTCCCACAAATGTTGACTGGAGGAGATGCCAAGCTGGCGCCTTGATAGGGATCTGGCCAGAGAGTGAGAAAAAAAAAAGTTTCCCCCCAAAAAACTCCACAACAGGAAGTTCCAGCTCTTGCCATTTAGCGGTTGAATATATGCGCGCTGGTGTTACTGTCCAGAAAAGTGATCGCACCAGCTCGCGTCCTTCACTTGACATCAGAGCCGTCAACATTACACTAACGAGACGAGAGATTCTATATGAAGACGGAGAACCAAGTCAGAAAGGCGCAAATGCACACACACACACACACACACACACACACACACACACACACGGCAAAGGCCACGATGACATCCCCACCTGTCCCCAACCGATCAGCCAACGTCCAGAGGTCACGTATTTGCCAGGACATGAAGGGACGATGTTGGCACTCCCTCCTTGTCTAACACAGCTAAGAGACGTCCGGGTTGTCCTTCCACGCCGCTAATGTGGCTTTACTGACTCTAAATCCCACTTTAACAAGCCGTGGAATCTATATGACGGGAGAAAAAAAGGAACGTACAGCTGTGCAACAGGGACGACACAACACAAGGAACAGTAGCTAATGGTTTAAAACGCTACTTAGCATCATATCCCTGCTGTCATGTCCACAATGGAGGCGATTGATTCCCTCCTACAGCTGCATCGGCGTTTTGTTTTCTGCACTTCAGATCTCTTAAGCCGTACGCCATGAAACTATGCCACTGGTATGCGACGAGCGCGGGCGGCGGAGTAAAATAGGTTTGAAAGCGGGTCAGAGCAGTGACACCGGGGCAGTGTTCCTGGCACAGACAGCGCCATGTGTTATCCGGCTGGTTACCACTACAGACAGAGCGGAGAGGTGTGGCAACAGTAAACAGTCCAGACACAGGAATGCACGGGGCAGTAAAAACGCTACACAGCGCCATTCATCACACAACCCAGAGCTCCGCCAGGGCGCAAAGTATCATCATCCCACGCCTCCCGGCTCCAAATACACATTTTAGCGTTCCATTGTCTCTCCCCGTGTGCTTTACTGTCTCTACGCCGCAACCGAGTGCCTGGCATTCTTGTTGTCTGTCGCCGATTTGCTCGTCAGTGAGGTTTTTGTATTAATAGCTCATTGAGTAAACCGTTTGAGCTTTAGGGTTTGTGCTAAACAGGCTATATTTAGTACATGCCAGGAGAGGGGGGGCGTGGGGAGGGGTCACCTTGGGGACAGAGCCACGGAAAAATGGCTCCAGAGAAAAGAAAATGTCTGGCTATTTTACAAAATGTAATGATTTTTAGGAAATGAAAGGCTGAACTAGATCTGTAACATTGTTTTTTCTTTGGGTTGAAGCATTCTGAGGATATTTGGGGTTCTCTTATCTGATCGGTTGCTCTTTGAATGGACCCTTATGGATCCACTTAAAAGCCTCTCAAAGTTACTCTGCATGAAGTTAGAAGTTTAGTTAGATGCAAATAGATTCACTGTTGCTTCAGGAAGGCTTTCCTATGACATGTGACCCATTTTGGACCCATGTTTGATTTAGATAAAGGGATCAATAAGAACAAGCGTGTCGATAAGATATTGGTGATAACACATCGGTCATCATTTGTATGAACTACCCTGGTAAATTCAATAAAAAGCAAGTGTGTGTGACCAATGAGAGGAGGTGTGGTCCCTATACACACACACAGCTGCATGGATCATTTAGTCCACTATCAACAAAGCAGGGTGACATTCAGGAGCGTCAGAGGTTCTCTGGGCCAACTTAAACACAAAATAAATCTGTTCTTGGCCCGTCAGCAACAAACCCGATGGGTAAAGTCACTAAAGCCTTCAAACTTTCATTTCCTTCCCTTTCAAGCCTCCCGCCTGTGCCAATGCAGCAGATGCCCAGCGGGAACCGGGATCACGGCAAATACATACGGAAGCAAGACCATCCGTTCTCACACACACGTGTAAGATAGACACATCAGTGTGCACACTCATACACCGTGTCTCTTACAGCTTCCCAGGATAAGAACGCCTGGAACGAAGCGCCTTGAGCCAGAGGAGGTAACACACATGATAACAGAGAGTGTGCGGGAAAGATAATTAATGAATCGCTGCGTCAAATAACAGGCTGTAACAGTGGGACCTCTTGTCCTACTTCTGCTGAATATCGCACACACACTAACGTGCGTACACAGAAATTAGGGAGGGGAGGAGGAAGAATTAAGAACCGGTTCCAAAAGGTATTCAACAGCGATTTACCAACAAACTCTCCCATATTGTGTGCAAAGGAAACAAGAATCACTGAGAGGAACACGGATCACTGAGAGAGGCAATGAAAACAGAAAAGCTGGCAGCCGAGCACGTTCTCATAGAAAATCCCGGGTATGAAGTTGTGTTGAATTAAATATTGTGAGTTAATGGTCAACCGCAGTGTGTTACGTCAATATGGGAGTGGAGGGGAAAGCAGAGAGGGGGGGAGGGGGGGGGGGGGGGCAGGGATTGCGGGGGCGCTGGACTCCACAGCTCAGGGCCACAGGGGGAAAGAGACAAGCCCGGAAACCTGGACAGAGGCAAACAGCCTCAGAACTACTTTATATGGAAATCCTTACTCTGCCTTTGCATTAAAAATGCAACAGCCGGAGCAGAAAAACACACAGCGCACACTTAATGAAACCAGCTTCCAGAGGTGCGTGTTTACTACGAGATGTGATTTGTAAATTAATATTCAAATAGATTCACCTCATGGTTTCTCCCTCTCTCGAAATTGTGCCAGTGTAATTTTGCGGGTGTCGAAGAAAAACGCCTTATTTGGTCGGCAGGTAATTGAGAGCAGTGATGTGAATAGAGTGGCGGATGTGGGCGAAAGGCTGGAGTCTCCCCTCTGCCTCCGCGTCTCTCCCAGGCCCGGGAAAGAGCCATTGTTCCATCGGGGGACACAAAAAAGGGATTAATTTGAATTTGGTTTACAATGCCATGCCTTTCAAGTTAATCCATCTGGCCTGTGCCCCGGAGTTGCCAGCTACTCCCTCCACTCCCATTCACTCTGCCAACGCTCTTTGTCCGCAGGAGGGGTAAATGTCAACTCCGCCGCTGCATGGACAGACAGCGTCCTGAGAGACAAGGATCCAGAGAGACAAACCGGGAGACAAACGCTTCGCATTTACAGAAGACCTGAATACTGTGTTATATTTGACATACGGTACATTGTTCATTGTAAGATAGAATCCGGCTCCAACAGACCAGGATGTGTGTATGTATTCATAAATAATACGATGAGTGACAAAAACAAAATGCTCCTGTTCTTCCTTCCTGTGTCTCTACTTAAGTGGCTGGCATTATCTTGCCCCCCTGCTGAGAGTGTTAGGATGAGTCTCCCTGTACATCCATCATGTCAGTTTGCCTCCCTTCCCCCAGAAATCCAGATTCAACCAAATTAGTGTAATGGGGTTGCTGAGGGACACTTGGGATGCTGTTTGTCTGGTTTCCTCGACTTCAATTACTTTCCCGGAATGTGCCGATGCAGAATTACTCCTCACGCATGCATTGTGGTGGTTCTGAGGAGAAGCAAATAGGCGAGACACAGAGAGCAGAGTGGCAGCGAGACATCGAGATTAGTTGGTGTATGTAAAGTCGGATAGGGGAAGAGGGAAGCGTCTGCTGGGAAAACCCACGGAGCTGCAGGCAACAAAATGAAAGACGATTAAAAATCCTTCCCCTGCCATCATTAGCTAAGACAACAGCTCCGCTTCCTCTCTCCGTCGCTGTCTATCACACCCCCGGCAGCAGCCAGAGGGGGGCGCTACGATGCCTGACACGCCCTGATTCCCTTTGCACCCCTGAAGGACGCACACCTTTGCCAGATTAACGCAAACTGACTCTCGGGATGTGGTGGTAAACATGAGGTGGAAACACAACAGATACAGATGTTTCCTCACCGAGCTAACAAGCGTTTCAATTAACAGACGGGCCGATTTACAGCTACAAGAACAAATGACTCTAAATACGGGGGAAAAAAATTGGTTCGTTTGGCACCGAAGTTAATTAACTCAATCTATCTTGTTCCCTTGAGAGCAAAGTAAAATACTGATAATATAAACAAAGAACAACGGAGGGGAAACACAGATTTTAATTAGAGATGTTTTATCAAACAAAGTCTGCCGTCTCAGCTCGTGTCCTCCTGCTGCCACTTAAATATGCCGCCGCATTAATCAGGCAGCTCACTGTAGAGTGAACATAAAGAAATGTCAGTGTAACGCGCCGCACGGTATCTAAAAGCAAAATATAGAAGCAAACGTCGACTTCAGCTCCACTGACTGTAAATCCTACTTTGTCCTCATTAAACTGAAGAGATAAAAAAAGAGAAAAAGTTACAGCCGTCAGGGCAAAGAGGTACTAAATAAAGATTAATAGAGCCTGCTGTGATATTTTATTTAGATGTGGGTGTGCTCTGAGCACAGTGTGAGCTAATTATGGAACATAATACTAGCACAATTTACAGATATACCATAAGTCAGAGCCTGCTGTTAGTCGGAAACAATGTCTGTCAAATGTAAATATAAATAATCCATCTGCAAAGTTTCTGTTTTATGCTTATTCCTAAGACCGGAGTGAACGTTTCCTGCTTAGACTAATTTAGTCAAGATAAATACATCAGGGGACGTGAGGACTAACTGTGGTGCCTCGGGCGGCGCCGCACCTCAATTACAGATTTGGGTTTTTGAGGTCACATTTCAGCGCAGCCGGGATTTCAGCTAATATTCCATTACACAGAGGCTTAGTTTTAATGGAAGCCAACAGATTCCGCCAGCAAAGATTGAGCCGTCAGTCAGCATTTGACAGCTCGGTGCAAAACCGGAGGAAATGGACGCATTGTTGCTTGTGTGTCAGATACGTTTAACCTATAGAGAAGCGGCGTCTTGCTTATGCTTCTCATTGCAGGAGCGCGCTGTCACCTTTGTTTACCAGAGAGTCTTCTTCTCAAAGGACTACATGTGTCCGTTCTCTGGCTGGTGTCAAAAGCCGGTTTTGCACTATTTGCGGCGCAAGAACGGCTCTGACATTTATTTCATGATGCCATTCTGCAGGGCCTGAATCTGAAACATTACACCTGAGCCAGAAGTACAAAACATGAAGCTCTCTGGGTGTGTGAGAAACACTCGGAAATGCACAGCCCCCCACGCAGTACAGAGGTGTATTGAGGTAGACGGCTCACACCAGCCCCCTCTCAAACACCATTAGTCCCGGCTGGGTGTTGCACATTCCAGCCCCCCCTGAGTGTGTCAGGGGAAGTGGGGCCCCCCTCCAGTATAGATTCATCAATGGAGTGCTAATCCACCGCTGGGCCATGCAAAACAGGGGACGACCAAACATAAATAAATAAGAATGAGTTGGGTTTCTACCTACTTTTCCCATTTCAGTCAAGTGGTGGGATAGAAAGCAGACGGCTCGGTCGCATTCAGGGGTCAGTCCAGGCTCAATTAGAGAGCCCCTCACCGAAAACTGCTAGTGATTATTTTTAAGCCCTTAAAGTGTCTCTCTCTGTGGACCAAGAGGTGGGGAAGTGGGGGCCAGGCAAGGAGGAAAATAAAAACGGACTCTGCCCTCGACCCGAGCCCGCCTCTCCGCCCGCACCGGTTGTCAAAATGTATAAAGTTTATAAACAGAGACGACAGGGTCAAAAGGTGCAAGGTGGGAGGTCAGAGAGAAAGGAAAGGGAGATGGAGGACCCCCAACTCTCTCCCTGACGGATACCAGTGGCCGCCGGGCACCGACTGCTCACTGAGGTGCCACAAGAACGCCACACTTCTGGGAGAAAAATCAACTCTGACGGCCACAGGAACAATCCTGTTTGCGTGGGACGTAAATACAAAAAGACCCACAAAGACTCATACGTTTTTTCTTCTTCCCTTATGGACGACGTAATGACAGACGCCACACTGAGGCAAGAAGACAAGCAAAGAGTGGAACACGTGCTGATGCAAGCAGGGAACATTAGGATGTAAATGGTGGTTATTGTAGAGTAAAAACCCTACTTTTACAAATGATGGCGGCGGGGCCTCAGAGAGGGATGTATCCTGAACCTAAGTGCTCTTCAGGGACACTATCCCTGCTTTTTGTCTCCTACATCAAAGCTGCAGTTGAAGAGCCTCCATTTCCATTGCGGCACACTAAGTACTTCAGCCGTCCGTGCAAGTTCCATATCATATGTGACAGTAACCATGTGTTCGTATGACAGGTGCGGAGGTTTATGAAAATGAATGCTCCTGTGATCATGTATGTTCTGTGACATGTTTCACATTATTTCAGACATTAAATCCTTCTCGGGATGCATTGGGTTTCTATAAATAGCCAAAGAGCCTTGAGTAGAGAGATCTATTGGCGAACATGAGTATTTCAATAAAACTCAGCTTGATGTCATATAGCACGGGTCATATGATTACGCAGAGAGATCCAGCTAAGTTTACGCTCCACTGCTGCACAGCATCAACACCGTGTCCATCACCTTTCATCCAGTCCAAAAGTGTCATTCCACCCCCAAGCTGCACTCCCAGCCAAAAGATTTTCATTGACTTAACGCCAGTTGCTGTAATTTCCGCTAATATGGCAATGGCACTTCTTGGCATCGGGAACAGGAAGGCCGGGGGCGACCATTATATTATAGTGAAGCAACAGGCTTCACTATTGGTGTGTGAGAAACACTCCCCCCACGCAGTACTGAGGTGTATTGAGGTAGACGGCTCACACCAGCCCCCTCCATGGATCCAACACACACACACACACACACACACACACACACACACACACACACACACACACACACACACACACACACACACAGAGTCCTGGTGAAGGATTCCGCCCTTGGGTCCCATCCGTCTCACTTTGGTCCATAAACTCATTTGTGAAAATCTTCCCCAACATCTGTTTAACTGAGTTCTACAGGTGTATAACCCAACACCATCCTGACTTCACTTTGAAGCTTCTAAGCAGATACGAGCCCCTGCTGCAGCTCCGGCGCAGATAGGAGACTGGAGAAAGAACGACTACGTCACCAAGCCGCTGTACTATTTAACTTCCCACCATGGCCTGGATTTAATATTCCATGACGTTCCATAACTAAGATGAAGCATGACCTAAAAAATGTTTATTTAGCTGAGGAGAGGACCAGAGGGTTTATGATGTTTGATGTTTGTTCTAAAAACCTCCATTTTGCAAAAACTAAGTGAAATAATTAGAAAGCTGCACCCACATATGACGCATATTTACAATTACTTCAAACATCAAACATTCAATGATGGAACAGCGAGAACCTATTAAGATAAGTTATTGTCCAGTTGCTTCATAGGATTCCTCATGAAAGTCAAACAGTCGGAGTCGTGCAGGTAAGTGCTTAATGTCCAGTCTGCCTTTACCACCATGCAAACACCCGATAACCCTTTTGTCTTCACGCAGGACAGATCCGTACTCTGTGACTGAGGGGATTAGGAGACGAGCCGAGGTCAAGTCTTATCTCACCTCGCAGTGATAAATGAGACAAGGACGCACGGTGCAGACGCAGACAGAGATGGAAGCGTTTGAACAGGAACAGCCACACACAGGCTCTGTTTGTATTAAAGCCGCTTTTAAGAGTTTACGCTCTGCTCTGGCCGCTCTCAGGAATGAGCGGCCAATAGCCGCAGTGTCCAAGGTTGTTTGGAATGTGCAGGATGGTCACCTTGATCTCTCCTCCCGTGATATTTCCCAGACAACGTGAGACAAAAAATGCGTCTTCTGAGGACTTGGCCTCGTTTTTACCTCACTCTGACTGCCTCTCGAGGGATTATCCTGAGAACAAGTCGCACGCTTGTTTGGAGGCATAAACAGAATCTGAAAATGTGTTGTTTGCTGCCAAGCAGGAAAAACGACATCTGATTCTTCGAAGTAGCACATAAGAGGAAGACAAGCAGAAAATGCTGCACTAACAAGCTCATCAAAGGTAGTTTGTGGGAGATGACGGGCATGTCTACATTGCTATAACTAAGTGATTTGCATACATTTAACTTATGACATGTACAAAGTTAGACTATGCAAAGTGGACGAGCTGCCTTTTCCCTGCAGCTTAAACGACAAAGTGAATGATTGAGAATCCCTGAACACTTCACGGTTGCAATGAAAACATGTTGATGTTCAAAATGAATGTATTCTTGAAACATGAGGATACATATAATAACGTCTGGGATTTTGGAGGACAAAGCTGGCTTTTAGTGGCTTTGCCTCAGGGAGAAATTGTAGGAATCTCATGCAAGATGAAAGAAAGCCATATTTCCTAATACAATTCAAGGTTAAAAGCGTTGCAGCAGAATTTGTTTTTGAAGAGAGACGAATCAGAAAATCTATGAATGATTTGCTTTTTACTCGCGGCGAGACTCTCGTCTGGCCATCACTGTCGTCTCTCAGAGAATTAGGTTTTATTACTCTGAAGAAACCAAAAAGAGGGCAGACATTGTGAGTAGACTCTGGTTATAGAGGACAGCGAGAGAGGGGGCCTGGGAAACTCTGTAGTGAAGCATAACAAACTGTTGAAACAAATGAGAAAAAAAATCTAATTGCCTTTAAGTAGCGGAGTTTGTGCAAACCACCCCCAAGCAATTAGAAATTATTGATCTGCAGAAAAGTGTCTGACACTGTTAATTACAAAGAGCTTTAGTCTAAATGACAGCCTGATGAGATGCACATTTCACACTGAGAACAAGCTAACAGGAGGCAATATGCATAAATGATCAAATTTGTGAGCTCGATTGGCTGAAGGTGAGTTTAATCATCGTCTTCACGGGATAGTCAATGTCATTTTGGGGACGACTCACGCAGCTGATTAGAGATCAGTAATACACAACACCACATCATTAGAATAAGTTAAGGAAGATTAGGAACATGATAATAAGGGAGAGCTGCTCTCATTTTGGCACATTAAAGAGTTGTTTCATCCTATAACAAAGTCCATGTTTTTGCATATGAACACCCCCCCCCGCCCTCCCCCTTTAAGAGCAAGTCCCCATCAAGATGACCTCTGGCGCAGGAAACATCAATGGATCAGGTGCAGGCCAACTGTTCTATTGAAGGAGGGAGGCTGAAAGGAATACCAACATCAAAGAAACCAATGTTGGAAAAGAGAACATTTATTAATGCTGACGTCAATCAATAATAACCTAGGAAATAGATTCACGCTGTGCTGGGTACAAACAGTGCTAGAGGGCGATGTCAGTTGTTATCTTTACTCTGCCACGGAAAGTTCAAGAGCATGAATTGAAACTTGCATAGTGCACAAACTGGGCTGCAAGCAGGGACGAGAGCCAGCTGTCAGGCCGCAACGGCAACAGAGTGCTTCACCGCTGAGGACGGCGTCTGTTTGCCAACAGCAAATAACTGCCTCTGGCCCGTTTAGTGCCATCTCTTTTTTCTGCTCTGCAAACAAAGCGCTCTGCCACTGAGATGACATGAGGTCTCCTCAGCGGCTACCACTCCACCGCCTGATCAAATACAGGGCTGAATGTGGAGCGAGCCCAAAGCCAACACATAAGTACATGAACGCAACATACAGGCCGGGGCCGGGAGAGTCGGCGTTTTTGAGGGTCGCCTCAGCATCTGCTTTAAATTAAATTACGCTCACTTGTCATGAAATCGTTTGCAAGAAAAACAAACCCAAATGAATACCTTGATTCTTTACACTCGGTGCTATGTACAGTAAACCCTGTACGGCGGGTTGAAAATGATCTAACACTCGAGACAGAAATATTAATATTAGTCGTTAACCGTGCAGCAGAGGCAAAGTGCAAGTCGCAGCAATAAAAAGAGGGTAGGAACGTAAGTGAATGGTGAGGAAAAATAAACATAAGAGTTAAGATCAACACGGACAAAACCACTCCTTAAAGTCTGAGTTGGGTCAGAACAGGAATCAGCTCGTCAGTTTTTAAAACACCGAAGGACAAAGACAAAGGAAGACAAATATTCTAGAGGGAGAGACTGGCATTAACCTGGACCGGTGCCAGCAGGGTTGCCAGCAGGGAAAAGAGGAGAATAAAAAATAAAGTCTGGGCAGTCCAGGCTGACTTAAGAGCGATATCTCAGCTGGCACGCACTCAAACACACAAACAAATGGCACACATGTAATCGCACACATGCCCCACACACACTCATGGAGACACACGATTCCGACACACATGCATTCTATGACAACATGGTAATAGCAAGAGAGTCGCCAGCTGTCGGGAGATCTTTGAGAGAACAGAACGCCACCTGTCCCCTTATCTTCACTTGGCGAGCCAAGAGAATCCGTCCGTCCAACCTCCTTCTCCTCTCGTCCCCTTGGTGAACGGCGCCTTGTTGTTGTTCCTTCCTATCTCAGCCGCTGCACGTTTGATCTCAAAGCAAGCAGATTCCAAGCAATTGCGCATTTGGAATCAAATCAAGGCTTTTCTGATGAGCCGCCATTCTAAAATGTTCTATCTTAGAGAGGCTGAGGATTCCATTACGATTAATGTGGACAGCGTTGCCATGCGTTACCCTACTTTGTTGCCAGATAAGAATGTGACCATCAGGTTGGTGTCATCCAGGTCGACATCTCCGTGTTTATGTTATCTCCCTCTTTCACCTCTCTCCTCTCTGTCCATTTGTTTTAACTTGGCATTTGAGTGCTAACAGATAAAGGCCAGGCTGAAGCACTGATAGGCTCCAACCAAAGCTAAACCCAGTTTGAGTAAACCCAGTTGGAGTAAACCCAGTTGGAGTAAACCCAGTTGGAGTAAACGCCATGTGTGATACCCCCGCAGGACTGTGGGGGCCATCACATCCATACCAGTGAGGTTATAACAAGAGTCAGCCGAGCAGTGGTTCAAGTGCTGATTAAGTCTGTGTCTGGTAGTTAGACTTCATATTGCACAGGGAGCAAAAGCACCACCAGACAAATAAAAGCAGCACCTGTGGTTTCCAGGTAACCAGACCACAGTGCAAGAATGTGTCTGTGAGAGATTGCAGTGCTAATGGGCTGGAGTTCCAAGTGCATTAACCCTGCAGACACACACACACACACACACACACACCTTCCTGCTCATACTGTACACATGCACAGGGAGCACTTAGGCCTAGGAAAGACGAGTGGAAGAAGTGAGTGATGGCGCAGCCAGCTGTCTGGAGGTATGACCTGAATACTGGAGGGCAGGCTGATGTTTCTCAGACGACCCGAGCAGCGCCAACAGATGGGGTCACCGCTGGAGAGCATGGCTAAAATTAACCCAACTGCTTAGCGTGAATTAATCTGGGCCCCGGGGCAATGAGCGGGCATCCCACAGGACGGAGGCGGTATCTGGATGGTAGGGAGTAACCGGATGGCAGGGACCAGCTGAGACAGCTGAGCACAAGTTTTCAGATCATCAGCAGCGTCCTCTCTGTGTCACAACAGTCACCTTAACTCCTCAGAGGCGGGGAAGTGAATTTACATGGCAGCGGTGAACCTTGGGTAATGTGATTAAAACCTGGCAACACACAGAGCGATGATTAACTTATTCTCTCCCCTCTCCGCGCCCTTCCGCGCTGCATCTTGCATCTCTGTCAGGCAATCAATAAGCTATTATAGCTCCGAACAGTGGGGGCAAATTAACTTACGGTTCCACCTGCAGAGTCGGCACTCTCCGCTAATCCCATCGGTGGGGTAAAGCAAAACACGCTAAAAAGGCCAGGGACCTGAGATCATCTCCTACCACAGCCAGATACTACCAAGGAGGGAAAGAAAGCTGAAGAGGCTCCAAGGTCAAAACGTGATGATTACATAAAACCCAGACTAGTTCCTTACTCTCAAGTTCCGGTTAAGCCCATTATTGTTCAGCAACTCCTCTAATTGAATGCAAGTGTATAAACTCCTCAAACTACTCTATTTGGAGCGGGGACCCGGAAACCTTTAAAGGGACACACGGCACCACACATATGTCAAAGAATGATTATTTGGTCAAACGGAGATGACTCGCTCAAGGGCTCTCTGTCTCATCCATCAGATTTTTACCCAATGAGCTAGAGGGAGTTGTGGCACCAATGACAGATTAGAATCTGATACCAAGGCACAAGGCAGAGGAGGAGAGGGGGGGGGAGGGGTGGCGGCGTAGACGAGGAGAATAGAAATGTCACCCCGGAGCCAAACAGCGGCAGCACTACGGTCATACAATACCCGGCCTCTCTGAATCAGATGTCAACTATTTCAAACTTACCCACAGCAACAACGACTCCTGTTTGCAACCTGAATGGATCCTCCTCCAACTTTTCTCCTTTTACACATGACGTCCCCCTGTCTGTCTTTTATCCGACCCTTGGCAGTATATGGTTACACGGGGAACCCTTTGTTTCCTCGCCACACCCTGCTCAGAAAGGTCAGGCAGACACAAAGAGGAGGTGAGGGCGTATCTGCTCCATTCACCGCTCAGTCATGCTGCCGTCCTCCTCATGCTCCTAATTAGGCTATTGTATATGTTTACATACACTTCAATGGGAATGATTAAGTTTGCCGCTCAACATGTAGTCGGGCCCGAGGAGCGTAAACAACATGCTCGATGTTGAGACAAGTCAAACCAAACTGTTCAGATATGACCTGCATACTTTTAGTTATGTCGGGTGTCAGTTTGTTGACTTTGCTATCCATCCGGCGCTCCGAACATGCTTTGCTCGGTTCCGTTACGTCGTTGCTGTGGTAATGAAGTCAATCCCCCACATTGGGAACATGAGCCTGGGAGCCAACCATCCGAGCTGAGAATGAATTGTTAGCATTACTGAAGGGTCAAAATAAGAAGTAAACTGTGATAATGAGCAACACTTATAGCCGCTCTATTTTAGGAGGCGCTCTCGGGTTCGTGACACGACAAGGAGAAACTAATTTTCTCCCAATTGTTGCTTTAATGATAAGATGATCTGCTGTGGCAACCAAGGACAATTAGATGACAATTGGACGCCATGATGTATCTCCCCCCTTGGCATCTGTCAGTGACTGATGGGAGGGTTTCCACAGTCTGCAGTGGTGGACTGCATTTCATTTGTAGTCAGATAGCACGAGGCAGATCTTTATCAGTGTTTGGGTCTTCCTGCTTGTCACGCTCCAGGCACGGCAACATGCTACAGCTGTGATACAATTTCAGATATCTTTTCCCCCTCTCGCCCGTTTCTTATTAGCTGAAGTCTTCCAAACACGGCCCTTCTCTCCTGCTTCCATGGCTTCCTTTAACCTCTCTTTCGCTCTGTCCCCTCTCCGAGATAGGAAAGGAGAGGGAGTGAGAGAGAAGAGGAAATGAGGAGACAGCATGTTGGAAGAGTAGATCTATCAGATAAAAGTGGAGATAGAGGTCTGACACAGACTCTTTCCTGCCTTATCAGCCATGTGGAACCTGAGGAGAGTTGTCCTGCTACTGTTGAGAAACCAATACTCTGCCCGGCAACACCACAACAAACTACTGATAAAATACCATCCAGCATCTCTGAACAAGTCTCAACTAAATCAATGACAAGTGCATGATAGATACAGAAGGCCTTTAACATCCAGGGCCCGGCACGAGACTTTTATTACATGTATTTCCAAATGTGGACAAAATGTATCCATGATCGTTCTGTGTGAGCAGATGTTGCTCATCTGTGTTTTGGAGCCAACATGTCACCGTAGCTGTAAGAGTTCACAGCTGTATGACTGCAAGGCCCTGACAGTTAGAGGGGAGCTGAGAAACTATCAATAGGTGGTGAACTGGAGATCTATCTCCTGAGAGCAAATAGTGAAGACAAGCAGGGGAAAAAACAGCCTCAGCTCAGCTCAGGTGGAGTGAAAGCATTTTTATAACTTTCTCTAACCTGAAAGTTCCAGGTTCCAAACCCTTTAATCCTCCCCGACTCCGTGGTCTACGATCGAGGAGCCCGATAGAGGGTTTCAAGGGAGGGCTTAACCCAGGTTTAATAACCAGAGCGTGTCCAGAGAGCAGAACACCTCATCATATGACCAGACAGCAGAGTGCAGGCATGTTCTCATGCACATGCACACGCTCACGCACACACACCTCACACAGAACCACAGGGAGAGGCTGAGGCCAAGGGAAGATTACACCTCACAACAAGAGTAATACCCAGGCAGGCCTCCATGGAAGAAGGAGAGATTAGAGTCAGTGGCACACACTCATGTACTGCTTACACACAGTGACACACACCAAGGACACACCTCAAATAATATAGGAAATGTTGAGGAGAGCACAGAGACACAGGGGAAGCACAAGGCTACTGCATATTAAACCACACACACACACACACACACACACACACACACACACAGAGAGAGAGACAGACGCTACTTAAGTGGGGCTGCTCTGCTATCAGTGAGTGGTAGCACAGAACCACTGGACTCAAGAGCCCACATATTGTATCTTATCTGCCTTAGGCCAGCACTTCATGATGTTAATATCATACCACTCCATCCTGGGACCAAGCACCCATTCTACCCATAATCCTGTTCTGTACTATAGCCAGAGGCAGGGATTACATAGTGATGATGAATAAGCAGTCACCGTGGCTTCAACACACGGGAGCTGAGGGGGGTTGGGGGGGGTGGGAAGTACCCAAGCACTCAGGCAGAAAAGTGTGTGCCGACTCTGCTCTATCCGGGAATATCTGGGTAATGTCACAAGCTGCAAAAACTTCCACAGAGAGAGAGAGAGAGAGAGAGAGAGAGAGAGAGAGAGAGAGAGAGAGAGAGAGAGAGAGAGAGAGAGAGTGCTTAAAATGAGTCAGCACAGCCGTCTTTTGTAAGGGAGAGAGGTCATTTCTTACAGGAATGCGTGCTGAGAGCAGAGCCATGACAGTAGTGTGACTCGTCCCCGTTCGGCTCGTCCAATGCGTTTGGGATCTATTTTTACAAAGAGAGATCAAACGCCCGGGTAACTGTCACATGAAAGTGACCGGCCCTCGTCTTCTTCAACTGAACAATGTCCCCTTTTTAAACGCTCCACCCTTACAGTATTATTATATTATGGTGTTACTTCCATCTAAATTCCAGACCGTGATGATTTCATAAGGTGGATGATACAGTGAACACTTGTTTACATGCAAACGTCCCCCCTTGTTATCTCATTTGGCTTCTCCCGTCCTCCAAAATACCTCCCACCGCCTTCTGTTTTAACTCCATTCTCTACTCTCCCTCCCTCTCTCCCTCCCTGGGTTTGGGGCATTAAAGAAAGGATAGAAGAAGAGGATGACAGGGGTTCTGTTGTACAGCTAGAGGGCACGTCTCTCTCTCTCTTCCCTGGCCCGGTAGGGCTGTCAGTGACGGGTGGAGCATGGAGTGATTGATGGGGGCTTTGGGCTCCTTTACCAGTTGTCTGTACACCTTACACCTGAAGCTTACACACACACACACGGACTCCTTCACACAACACTCCGCCAGACATTGTTCACTAGACCAGTGTACGCCGCCGCTGACAGATTGACAGAATCAAACACATACAATAACTCACTCCCCACGCAGGGAATATCCTGTCTCACCCAATTGGGTTACAGCAATCCATTCTTAACACTTTATCTTCATCTCTCCCACAGTGTTTAGCCAGATGTTTAGTTGATTTAGATGTTTCCTTATGTGTCTGCCATCGCGCTTAAACAATCCACCACAACACCGCCAGCGTGACATTTGTCGCATCCTGACATGACGGAAAGGGACGGCGGCCGCTGCCACATCCCCGGCTGCTGTCACTGCGGGGAGTGACGACTAAATCTCATTCATTTACCATCACCATATCTGAGAAGATCAATCATAATCACTTCAAAATATTCGTACCGGCAGCCTTATCGTGCAAATCCTCTCCACTCATATTGGCACGAGTATCGATCAAACTCGGGAAAAGATGGTTGCAGGTTTAATTACACGGGTGGCATTGATTTATGCAAACACCCCCAAGTGCAAAATATGCTCGGATCAACAGACCGTACGCAACACGCATGATAAGAATCGCTCTCTGCATATATGGATTAATAGAGGGACTGTTTGTAATGCGCGTGTCGTCCATATCGGCCCTGCAGAGGTTTGGCAGAGGTTGAGCTGACACATATGTGCTAGAGGGGAATGTAATTAGACAGTAGTCGGTTGTTTTCCCCGTGTAATTTCAAAGATTAACAGCATTTGATGGAAATGGCCTGAAACTACAGCTCAGAGCAAAACATGTCAAGGAAATACATTTTTAAAAACAGCGTGTAAAGAACGTGCAACCACTTGATTGAATGCATGTACGACTTCTCACACTGCCAAGAAACTTTTTAGTTGGATAGGCACACACACACACACACACACACACACACACACACACACACACAGACTGGGCCTGCATTCCAACATGAAGCAGATTGGAGCAGAGGCCAAGGAGAGTCGCCGGCGAGGAGCCCACGCCTCAGCTGCGTGTCGACTCTTGAGGCCCGACCCCGGCTGAGCCGCTTGCACCAATTTGCTCTGAACCTCCCCGAGACAAATAACCTCCATGGAGCTGTAACACGCTGGCAGCTCGCCAAACACCTTCACGTTCCCCCTTTACTCTCCGACCGCCTCGACCCACTCGTCCTCTTCTCTGTTGTTTATTTTCTCTCAATTTCCCCGCTCACGTTCTTTATCGGCCCCTTCTCTTCTTCACCTCTTGTTGTTTCATGTCTGTTATCCGCAGACAAAGCGAGCAAAGACAGTGGGAAAGAAAGAGAACGAAAGACAAACACTGTGACAAATTAAAGCGAGTAGGAGAAGCTATCGCAGTCACAGGGCCTTGTTCCATTTCATGTCATCAGTGGTCGGAAATAGTGAAGAATAAAGGGGAGAGATAAGAGAGGACAGGAAAGCCACAAAGAGACACACAGATGTGTCTGAGGGGAAGGGGTTTATTTTAAGGAGGGGGTTTTTGCTGAAGGCGACATAAAGACCCCGTGTCTTTGAGAGACAGCAGATGTAGCACCAGGAGCTCTCATGAGAGTGAGACAGAGAGACAGAGAGAGAAAGAGTGAGAGAGAAAGAGAGGCCAGCGCTCTGATCAGTGGGAGGCCACCACGCTTGGACCGGCGCACGCCAGCCGACTGTCCTCCGCTCTGCAGATGACCCTCAGGCAGACACCGAGTCGGCGGCGAGGATGAACTCTGCCTCCCTCGACAGCCCCAAAACCCTGACCCCCCTCCCACCACCACACACACAGGGTTGCCCTGTGGCTGCAGATGGTGACAGAGATTTCACAGGGGGCAAGAGAATCGACCAGATTCTCAGATGAAATAGCCTGAATAAGAGTTTTTCATTGGACCATATTGAAGCTTAAAAAAGAGCTTTTGCTTCTGTTGGTGGCCACAAAGCAAACTGGGCTCCTGGAGAGAGGAGTGTGTGTGTGTGTGTGTCTGAGAGGTGAGGCACGCAGCCAACTCTGTGCGGTCAGCGCGGCGCTCTCAGCCAGGCCACTAGACAGCAAGCCCCGGGGTTATCGCCCGCTCAAGTGGAGCAGTGTGCCATCGTTTACCTCACTTTACAATCTCACCGTCCAGGAGAAAGGGAGCGGAGCTATTCATGGAGCCTCTGAGGGCCCCGTGCTGAGGAGAACACTCTGACACAGCACAGAGCCACACACTGCACATGTAACGGCTACACTTAGTGATTGCTAGTAAGAGGGAGAACATTTCTTCCTTTCCGGCAGCGCCATTGTGTTGCTTTACACGGGATAAATGCGACGTAATAACGATCCATCCCAGGATGCATTTTCCATTTCAAAAATATGTTGACAAAACCACATTTTCGACTGTGATTTGCTACACAAAAGGTTCAGGCAGAATAATAACTGTAATATTGCATTATAAGTGTAATCAAGCCATTTTGTATTTCCAACATAAGTGCCACTACTAAGAGACCTCCGACTAAAACATGGGGAGAAAAAGAGGAAAATAATAACACTGCCATTTGCTTTGCTTTTGTCCAACAAAAGCATCTGTCTTGTACATCTCAGATCAGCATTTACTGTCGGCAGAAAAGCTGTTATTCCCGTAAATCTGTAATAAAAGCAACTAAAACTGCTTTTATTAGGATTTGACATTTAAATGTGTTTAGGGACAACGTGATTTAGAGCGTTCGGAGCGACTTTAATGTGCTCTCACTCTTACTTCCCTAACAAATGACATTCCTGCCGCACAAAGGAAGTTCATTATTTGTCGTCGACATCTTTAATACAAAGAAAACAATAACTTTTGAGAGGAAGAATCCTATCTTAAGCTTGTTTGAATACACAAGGCAAACACGATTGGCGGTAAACGCATTAACCCGGGGCTTTGGGTTAAGAGGGCGCGATAGAGAGATTGCGAGCGGTACTGTACGCGTCGTGGTTAATGATAAGCCAAACAAACTGGGTTAGCTCTCCTAGCCTGACAAAACAGGACTTGTTGAAACTTGGATTATGTTAACAATTGCTGGAGAGCAGAAGGGGGGGGAGGGGGGAAGGGTGGACTGCAAAAGCCAGGCTCTTAGAATAACCTTGCCAAACTTTGTGTTTTTAGCTTTTTAAAGTGAGAATGTTACAGAGCGGGAGAGCTGAAGCTGAGTAAACACTACTAAAACCATGACTTCCTGTCCTGGACAATCATCAGGAATGAAGTAGTTGGCTGTTGTCTCAACTCTGATTGAATTCCTGACTGTTTAGGTATGTGAGGGAGGTTTAAGGAACACGGGGTCCGTAAGGGTTTGAAACTTTCCCTCGTAGGCTTCCTGCGTTACATTTACGACTTGTAGCTTCTTCAAGCAGACTTCAAACGAGGTCTCGTCAAAGAGAAAAAGTCTCGGCCCCTCTCGCTGCTTTTTTCTGTTCTGCTGCCTTCCTCTCGGCAGGGCTCCATCCCGGTTGCTCCGACAACGTAATTATATGTAGGTAAGCATGAGCCGGAGAGAGGGAGGGAGGGGGACAGAGAGAGAGAGAGAGAGAGAGAGAGCAGTGGCTTGTCATTATGGGTCTGTTTGAACCTTATACAGAATAAGCAGCCCACTTTTGCAGCGTCCTCTCCTCTTTTCTGACGATTCTGTCTTGATTTTCTACCCCCAATAAAAAAACAGCCCTGAAATAAACACTATATGTCATCTACAAGGGGGAGAAATATTTTAGATTTATGACCTTTGGAAACGTATGTAATGTGCTGAGCATCAAGCATGAACACATGGGTTTGTGGACGAGTTCATACATTTCATTTGAATCTAACTCTAAATGTATTTAAAAGGGAGAATTTGTCTCTGAGTGGCTGAGCCTGGCTGGCATTAAATTTCAAAAGGAATATAAAAAGAAGAGAAGGACAATAAAAGACACACTTGACTCCCTTCATGTGACTCATCTTTCATTTTCAAAAGCAAAACTCATCAATCGATCCATAAAAATCCAGCCTGTCGACGTCTTTCATTCTTTCTGCGATTTGTTTTTCACAGAAACCCTGCAAAAAGACAGACTTAGTCTCATGTCTGTCCACTAGAGATGTTTCTCTTGAGACCTCATTGAAACACACATCTTAAAACAGACATACACACACACACAGCCCAAATCTCTCTGATCAACACCTCATACCTAAAATCACCACCAACTGGAAAAGCCAGGAGCCTGCATCCAACCTTAAAGCACCAATCTCCACATTCTCACACACACACACCATTCTTTCTTCCCCCATCTTGATTAGATTACAGTGAGCTGGTTGGTGACAGCCTCTGGGCCTGCTGGAGGAGTGGTTGATACCCGAGCTCTCCTCCACTGCCTTCACTCCCAGCCAGTCAAGAGCGAGAGGAGATAATGTATCTGAAGAGCTGACCTCACCCACCAAAGCAGCCTTAAAAGAATCATGGGAACAAATTTGTCAACACAGGACCTCACTCGTAAAAAGGCTACAGTAGATGGTTTATCAGCGTCTTCCTGTTTTTCTACACTGAATACACAAAAACTCTTTAAAATCCCGGGCTCTTAAACCTTTCTAGCTTGTTGACCTTACAGATGGAGACTTCCACTTTACATCAAAGCCAGCTTGCCGTGTTGTTAGTGCAACGGTCAATAAAGACCATCTCGGAATCTTCAACGAGAGTCTAGAAAGTGCCCCATTACAAAATGAGCCGAGTCAGAAACAATGATTGCACTCATTTGGGTATTAAGCCTCATATCTATCTTCAGGGTCAAAACAAAACGGCTTTGTTCCCATTCAGGCCCCTGACCACCTACTAAGGGCTCTTTAGAGGAGCGCTCACCCTGGAATGATCAGGCCACTTCACCCCCAAGGCTCTCCAGGCCGATGGAGACCACTGGGCCAAACACATCCTGCCCATCTCCTGAGGAATTATCCAACTCGGTGAGCACATTGAGGGCGGAAACACTGGGGGGAAACTGGAGCCTGCTATTCAGCCACGACTAAACCCAAACGCTTCCATTCACACCCACACTAGAAGCCAAAGTAGAAACAAGCCGACTGAGCACATGCTGGACTTACTGGCTACTTCCAGCGAGGCGTTGTGGCTCACCGCCTCTCCCAGGTAGTTGCGGGCGACGCAGACGTAGGAGCCCTCGTCCGGCTTGCTGCGGCGTCCGTGGACGATGCGTAAGAAGAAGAGGGAGCCGCTGGGCAGCAGCATGCGCTGGGAGCGAGGATTGTCCCGGTCCGTTTCCACCCGTTCCCCATCCTTGTACCACTCCACTGTGGGCGGGGGCCGCCCCTCTGCCTTACAGTTGAGAGTGGCGGGCTCCCCTTTAGATACAATCAGGTCAGACGGGTGCTCCACAATCCGGGGCGGGGTGTCCTCTTGGCGCAGACGGGATCCTAAAAGAGATGAAGATGACAAATTGAGTTTGAGCCTGCAAAGCGAATTTATAAGCGATATAAAATGTGGTTGATAAGGACTCGAGGCCGTGAAGAAGAGTCAAAGGTCGGGAGGGAAAGCTCTCTTAGACACTTACAGGCCGATATGTGTGCAGTGAAGGCTCTGCTATTTGACCGCAAATCTATTCTGCAGCACTTAAGGGTTCTACTTTCGTTTCTGCTGAGGTTCTACCCATCAAACCATCTGACAAGCTCCAGAGTCTTTAAGCTTTACTGATGTATGAAGATCTCCACTCCAATCTTACACTGATAATGCAGCAGATTTACAGACATGCGACATACATCTTGAAAGCATGTGTAGCGTGTGTTCTTCAGGTTTTTTTTGGTTCTTTTTAAAGTTACTAAAACAGGTGCTGCTGATCCAAAGCAGTGAAGAGCAAATAAAGCAGTCTGTCAGTGATGTGGCCCTTTAATTACAGCGACGCGTCCTTCAGCGGAGCTCAGCAATGCTCCAGCTATGCATTTGAGTCAGCGCGCAGATTAAAGAGCAGAAAAGACCAAATAGAAGGCAACAGTAAACAGGGAACGTAAAATACTTTAAAGGTGAAGGGAAATTAAGAGATAAAGAAATAAGACACCACCACATAGTTACGTGCCGAGGAAGCTGCTTATTATGCTACAGAATAAAGACGGAGTCTGTACGCGTGGTGCCAACGGCGATGCCAGGGGGGAGAACATCCCTCTGCTATGTGAGGTCATTACTTTGCCTCTCAGACCAGTCAACTGTGGCTATCTAACCTGCTTTACATGTAAATTACCTTCCTCCAGTTAATTTCCAAAGGCTGGAACTCGAATGTTGTGAATGCATTGTGCGCCTGCGTGTGTGCGTGTGTGTGCGTGTCTTCCCGACTTAGCCGTATCTCCCTGCATAGGCCTTTGGAGCCCATTCAGCTCCAATTAAAGGGAGCTGGCTCTAATTGGGAGGCACAAGCCTGCAATTAATTTACCCAGCATACCGTGGACTTGCCACACCGCCTCATTTCTGTGCCCATTCACCCCCCCCGCCCCTTTGCCCCCCCCCCCCCCAAATGGTGTTTGGAAATCTGGTGCTGAGCGCGCATCTTCCCGCGGTGGCCACATATTTTAGGGGAAGTCAGCATAATTAGTGACGGCTCCGTGGAAAGATTAATCACTTCGACACAAATGCGTAGTTTGGTCAATGAAATCTAATTAGTCTAATACTCCAGCGTGCCACACCGCCATCGTCTAACTTCGCAGTTCTTCTATATTGGTTCTTGGAGGGTCTGAGTCTTTTATTACAGACAGGGGAGTATTGTGTTAAAAACCGTCTGACAGGTACCAATCGACACAAATCAGATCACTGTTCAAACTATCAAAACTGAAATTTTCCCCTCAAGGGTTCCTTTAATTTGGAGTTAGCGCTGGACGTGCATCTGTACCTATCGATCTTATAGTTTCCCATAGACAGGATTTATCTTGGTAGCGCAAACCTTGATTTCATTTCCTACTTTCCAAATTAAAAGTCTTAATCCAATACAGACTGCTGATGATCGATGCCATTTGCCGTCTCCACCCCAACGCTCCTCCTCTGAGTCAACCGCCACAGATCATTTCCCAACCCCTGGGAAAGGCCGCTGACGCATTTGCATGTTTTTCCCTTAAGACTCACTGCAGGATCCTTCTTCTTTAGTACGTGTTTATTCTGCAATGCGGTAGTTGTTTGTGGCCGCGGCCCAAAGATCCTGGTGAGTCGATCCAAACAGCAAATTAGCCAAAAGCATGAGATTATTAGATTCATTAGATGTAAAACTGTAATCTTAATGGTGGAATGTCACAGACATATGCTACGAATTCTATTTTACAGTACAAACTTTGCCAGAACACCAACCTAACTACTCTACTTAGAGGAGTCATGAGCATTTCCAGCGCTGCACACTATGTTCAGTGGGCGTGACACATAGCGGCGCAGATAAAAGCGTGTCTGAAGAAGCACATCAAGCCTTCAGCCTGAATGAATCGGCCCGCTATTGAATACAGAATAAAGTGAATTAAATATACATGCCCGTGCTTGCTGGCTATTGGAGCTGTGTGAACTACTACTAGGCTAATTAACCCCATTTGTAGCCTTCTCCCATCGCAGGCTATTTGAACCTCCAGACCATATGCTAACGAGTCCTGCTCCGTTTGCCCGGGCCGTAAAAAAGAAAAAGCTGAGCTAACACACTCCTCTGTACTCTGGCACGGCACCCGCCCTTCACCAGACAACTCAGGCTAATATGTTTTATTAAAGAGGACTTTGAAGAGCTCCCTCCGCTATCTGCTCCTCGCGTTCCTGCCCTGATTTAGCTCGCTGCTCTCTAATTTGGAATCGGGCTGAAGTTTTTTTTTGGAAGACTGTTAACTACTCAGATGCGGCCCTGCTGTGAGACAGGCTGGGTTTGATCAGAGGGATGTTTACTGGAGATGATTACTCCGGATCTACATAATTAAGAGGCAGTGTGAGGATACAGGATAGGAAACAGTATCCAGTCGTTCGTATCGAGTACAGTAAGTGCTCTGTGTCTAAAGCTGTGAGTGAGAGCCGCCGTGTATCAGTTACACAATTGTATTATGCTTTCCTTATCCCTGGTTAAATCCAATATGTGTGTGTCTGTGCTTTCCCCCTTGCCGATTCCCACAGACACTCTGGTGACCCCAGTTACTTAGGCTTCATTACCCCTCACTGGGGCGAGAGGGGGACCCGGGCAATGGAGGGGATTTACTCCACAGGTGCACGCTATCTGAAGACACTGGAACATGGCTTCTTCCCTATAGCGCACAGTTACACAGGCGACCAAATCTTAGAGAGAGAAGACAGAGGAGGCGAGTGTATGCTTCACTCGCAGCAGTCCTGTTCACAGCATCTCTCCTCTCCCCTCACTTTGATTCTTCCAGCCCTCCCTTTAATTCAAAGCGCTGCCCTTCCTTCTCCTCTACCCCTTTCAACCGCCCGCTCTCGTATTCTCAAATCCCCTCCACCCCCCTCTACTATACCCCCCCACCCCCATCCCCCCTTGCCTTCCAGACAGAGAATGTGAGATGAGCTAATGCAACTCACAGCTCCACCAAAGGGAAGCTGGGAGTTCTACTGTGAGCATCTGATCGATTGGTGCCTCAGGCAAGAATCCTCTCCTGCCTTAACCCTCTCACTTTCTGGAGTATACTGGCGTTCCTCTTCTTTTTTTTCTCCCTCATTTATTCACACATGCACTGAAACACACGCAAAGTCAAAACTAGTGCTTGAGGGAGCCTTTGCTCGCTGTGGAGGTAATTAAAAAAACCTACAATTCTCAGTGAGTTTCTCTCTCTGCAACCAGTAATGAAGAACCAAACTAGAGAGAAAGAGAAAGAGAGATACCAGCAGCAACCGTGTACAGACTGAACTGAAGCCTCAAAGCGATCCATACCGCCATCACCAGGGCCCGGACCCAGACGATGACCCCTCTACTTGCACATCTGTATGCTGGATCCATGCAGACCTTTAGGGTATTCCCCCTCTACTTCTCACCCGGCTCATTGGTCGACTACATATGATCATCAGATTTGTGATCGTTCCAAGACAAGACGAGGTCATCCGGCTGATAGCTGGTATATCAGTGTTATCTCCACTGGCTCTACATTGATTTGTCCGGGGCCTGGAGGCTAAGCTTGATTTTCACTATGCAACATGAGTTGTTGTGCAGAATCTATACCCCCGGTACCGCAATCTGATTGAAAAAACAACCCGTATAGACGACCTCATCGTGTGAATGCGTCGTATTGTCATGTGATCCGGCAGTCGTGCTGAAATAGACTTTGCTGGGAAATTATGATTCCTAGTTTGCTTAGTTAATAATGACAGAATAGTGTCGTATTGGCAGCTTTTGTCTCATTGACAACACTTATAATTGCAGAAGTGCACAGACAAAGGCAACGTGAACACTCCATACTCCACAGACGACAACCCTGGAGCTGCAGACTGGATAGAGTGAGGTCATTACTCACACGCACATCGCTACAGGCAACACTGATAGACAATTAATCCATGAATTAAAAATTGAAAATGGGAGAGAAGACGAAGGACAGGCACAGGAAAGCTGGCATGCAAAGACGTTAGGGGGTGGGATCATCCGACTGGAGTAATAAGTTCAGGTTCGCTGACTTCCTTAACTTCAAATAGAAATATGGGCCTCCGTTTCTCCCTGCTCTTCTTCGTGGGAGCTTGTGAGGAGGAGGAAGGAGCCAGGAGCCTGCCGTTAACCCCAGAGAGCTCACAGGGGAGAAGGACAGTGAAGCAATTTAGATCTGCTGTCATTTTGGCCCCCCTGAGGCAGCGAAGCAGGATAATGCATCTACTTCCTTTGAATGATAACACAGTGTCACGGTGATAGACCGCTAGCTTCCAGTGGAACCCAGCGATCCCAGTAAATGTATTATGAGAGAAGCGACAGTTTTAATTTCCCTCGTAAAGACCGAGGCTCAAGGACTCCAGATCTCGTAAAGACAGATGTTAAAGTTGAAGAGTTTGGGAGGCGTTGCGGAGAACCTGAGCCAGATCACCGCACACCATATCAGACGTCCAGCTGAGCAACGGCACTGATATGGAATATGGGTTCGCGATAAGGAAGGCCGAGCACAGTAAGGCACTCCCTATCTGCGGGCCCATTAATCTGTGATTAGGGGACTTAAGAGGGATTTATGGAGGAGATAAGAGCAGAGGGCGTGTCCCTCGAGGTAGTCAGGCGGAGGACGGAGACACGCCTGCTCAGGATCAGGGGCCAGACCAATGAGAAAGCGACTCGAAGAAAAGGAAACGGAACTCTTTTCTGTCGAATCAGAAAAGATAACAGACAGAGGGGAGCAGAGATAAGACGTAGGGAGAGAGAGGGAGGGAGAGGGAGAGAGAGGGAAAGAGGGATAGGGAGAGAGAGTGGGAGAGGGAAAGAGGGAGAGAGAGTGAGAGTGGGAGAGGGAGAGGGAGAGGGAGGGGGGGGAGGGAGAGAGAGAGAGAGAGAGAGAGAGAGAGAGAGAGAGAGAGAGAGAGAGAGAGAGAGGGAGAGGGAGAGGGGCAGGTACCGCACTCCTGCTGATCAGGTGACATTAACAGGAAAGTGAAACTGAATCTTATGCCATTTCAACATCAGGATCCCACCCTGGAATGCTCTGCATGGACGACTTGGCCGGTTGCATCAGATCAGACCTGTTTTTAATGCTACACAAGGCTATCGCTTACACTCCCTAAGAGGCAGGATTAGACCTCCTGTGTGTGAGTGTGTGCGTGGGACACAGAGGTGGGGTGAAGGAGGGGGGATGATGGATATCTTTATGGCCTCTTTCTTTCCTCATCTCTTTGTCTCCGTTTACCAAACAGACTGGGGTACGGTTACCTCGCTGATACTCGAGCAGCACTTGAGAACGGATATCAGCTTGCGAAGGAAGAGAGTCACTGCCAAATTAATGATTTTATTAATCAAAGTATGTCTGAAATAGACCGTGTAAGGGGTTTATTCACAATGTTCAAGCCCACATGAAAGACACAGACAACTCAATCAAGTGCGGTTAAAGTGATGGTTTTCTTGTGTATGTTGTTATGGAAACAAAGTCTACATGTTCAAGGATGATAACAGACCAATTGATATTCCAGCGAAATGTGATTTTGTCAACGTCTAACGCAGACACCAGCAGATCCGAGCCTCTCCATTATTTATAAAGGCACTTCATTCAGTCATTTTCCTATGATACACAGGAAATGAACCAATGATTAGGGAGCAAAATCAGCAAGTCGGCTCAGATTGCAAATGGGGCATAATGCTCTATTGTTGCATCACATTATTACCACTGTCTTAGCGCCTGAGCGTACTGGAATCATTAATCATACACAAAAGAGAGGTGCCAAATATGCTGACGATACAATAAACAAGCGACCTTGGTCCCCTTGTTTCAGACTGCAGGGTACCAACGTAAACACCGCGGCGCTGCCATCATCACAATCACTCATCAGGAAGAGACCCAGCGGAGGTTTTTTGGAGGAGACAGGAGCAACGGCAGCGACCAGGCTCCTGCCTCTGTCAGCTGGGAAACACATCCCTGGCTCTTCCCCTGGTGATCAAGGCCAGGCCGGGAGTGAGACAGCCCGGCGGAGTGCTCCTTTGGGAGGCTGGGGCCCATCCTGCTCTGGGGGCCCCCCATCTGGAGCTGGGACAATAGGGGCAGTATTTGCACCTCTGCTGCAGGCTTGTTCTGCAAACTGATGCATTTGGGAGACACTGGGGCGTGATGGCTGAGGGTGCCAGGCTGGTGAAACACCTCGTAAATCAGCGAAAGAGAGTGACGACGTTTGTCTGTAAAAACTCTTAACTTTATCTGTAAACTTGTGGACGTAAATAGAAGAATGGCTGATTTGTTTATATCCAAACTTAACATTCCCCTTCACACTTACTTATTCGCAAAGTGTCAGCAACATGAACACAGGACAGGAACGTGAAAGGAAACAATAACGAATTTTCAACAGAAACCCAAGGGACACAATTGTGGTCGAGCTCCTCCCGATGCCAAACTGCTCCACTGAATGTCATTGGCACAAATAAAAGCTGTCAAAACTCTGCAAGAAGGCCACGAGGATGCAGAATCCGCTCCTAGAGGATAAATACCGTCCCTGTGCTTTATTATATCCATTCACAGAGACGAGGAGAAAATCTGTAGTGGAAGGAGTGGGATGCTTGTTAAGAAGCTGCCTGTCAAATTGGCTGTGGAGCCCCGGCAGATGTGCTGAACAGAGCAGCTCAAATGTAAGCAAGGAGTCAGTCTGTCTGTATCATACAGTCTATGCTCTGTGTGTGTGTGTGTCAGTCTAGTATCTATCAATCTTTTCCCTGTGTGTGTCTGGGTCTGACTTCAATTGCTACCTCGCAGACTTCTCGGGTCGACCCTGCGTATTTACCGGAAGAAAAAAAAGTAGTTTCTGATTTTGGAGGCAATGGATCAGCGTGGGAGTTGAAGGATGTCATTCTATCAGCGGTGCACACACCCCAGGAGAGAGACTGGTAATTAATATGAAGCCCAGACGCCCAAGTTTGGCCCTCACTAAGGAAGCTACCGCATGTGTGCACCACAGTCAAGATTTGGAACACGGAAGGGATTACGAAAAAGAAACGCAAGGGAGCACAAGTTGGCAATTACTGACAGTTTTTTTTGTTTTTCCACCACTGCCAGTTTTTAATGAGGTTTGACCAACGCGATCTCAGTGATACATCAAAGCAGCCAGTAACAGCAGGATAGGAGAAGCAGGGGTAATTGAATATACTGGTACATTTATTTCCCAACAGGGGATAGCGAGAGTCTCTCTGCTGACTTCTACTCCATAAACCGCTGGATTGAAAATCCTTGAGAGATTAATGAAATTCTGTTTCAGCAATGCAATTTGTATACTGCTTTTAAAAAGACAAATAAGTAGCTAATAGCACACACACACACACACACACACACACACACTGAATAGTAGATGGGTATGACTCATTTCAACACAACAGTTGTGACAGTACAGCTCTGGAGGCTGATGTGAATAAATCAGTAGACTTGTAATTTAAACTCTGCTGTCTCCTCAGCTTTGCGTCCAGGAGAATATGATACAGAATCTGTGGTGGTCTGTTCCTCCCAAGGTCACTCTCTGGACTCGCTGCAGTATTTCTGCTCCTGTGACTTGCCCCCAGGGGGGACTGCCAAGGCAGGGGAGGGGCGGACGAAGGACGGGGAGAAAGCATGACCAGCACACTTAGCTGGCACGGCCCGGCCGCGGAGAGTATGGCATTCGGGCTTCGGGCCAAGAAAAAGAACGGCTCTGAAGAGATGCCAAAGTGATTCGGGGCCGGCACGGCCAAAAAGCACCTAATGCTTTCTAAATGTTATTTAGTTGATGGCAGTGGCTGATACAGGCCTACTGTTGGGGCGGTGTTATATTACAGCCTCAGAGAGCACAGCCCATGACCTTAACTGCTTATGTGTGCTATTCTAAATGTTCAGCCAAACACATTCTTCGAGCAGATCTCAGACAGCTGGGTGTTGAAAGAGAATTTCAGTAACAGCATTCAGTGGAGGGTACGGCGACGATGTTTGAGTGAGGAACCTCGGAACATTTCCTTTTGCTGCCCTTTAGGTTAAAAGGGTAAGCACAGATCACATAGCATTCGAGCGACAATGTGTGCAGGAGTGCGCGTGTGTGAGTGTATGCATGTATTGGCGAGGTGACTCATATATATTGTAGCTGTGGATATGAGGTATTATTAAAATGAGACGTGGCTCCCAGAGGCGTACTGTAGGTTAAGACTCGGCGGAGCCATGTCCCTGTTCCCGTGGCAGAATCCCAGACACAACCGGCTGAGCGGGGCATGGCGCCAGTCCAGCCAAATGGAACTCAAATCGCCCCAAACTCTTCGCAAACCTGGCCTGGAAAAATGAGACCAGGGGATATAAGGCATGCCATGTGATGCACAGTAAATATTTGGTCAAAATTAATGAAGGGGCAAAGTCTGCCAAGAAGCCTTTTTGAGACGTCAACAGAGGGAAGCCTGTGCCCAGTCTGGCATTAAAAAGAAATTTCCTTCTGTAGACTACTGCTCACTAGCCCGTCTGCTCGCCAGCACCCACTTACCACGTCCTCCTCTCAGAACACATACCAAATGTCCAGGTACAGAGTGTATCCAAGCACACACTCCTCTGCTCTCCTCCCCGGGCTTTAACTGAGAATGACAAACACAAAATGTCTCTCAATTCAATTCCCATCTGTCGGTTTTCTCCGTTTGACGGCAGATGTCGGAGCGAAATTTCAGAGGAAACCTGGATCCGTCAGAGATGAAGATGGCGGAGGAGGAACACAGATCTGTGCTAGATCACAGCAATGTCAAACACCAGAGAGGAAATATTTCTGTCACCACCAGCCTCAAAACTCAAACTGTTTAGTAAGTGGAAGTGATAACCTTGGGGACATCTCATTCTACTGATGTCCATTGATTTCATTGATTTTCCAGGCAAATCTCTACAGCAATGAGTAAAACAGACCTACAGACAGACAATGCCTAAATAAAGATCGACTGATAAGTTCTCAGCCTGACACCTAAGGAAATGATCAAGGGCCTACAAATGATTAGTGGAGCTTTCTACGCAAACATTGAGAAGCACTAAGAGTTTGACTTCCTCCACTTCTCAAACAAGAGGGAGGCTTTAATAGAGCCTGTTTTGCCTCAGAAGGTTACGTCTCCTTTGAAACTGGGACTAAACTTGTTGAGCAGGGGTGTATCACGTTTGAAAGCAATTGTGTTGAAACATGAGTCACTGCAAACACCTCTTGAGTTAGAGCTTTTCTATGCCAGTTTCAGACCGTATCAATTATCCCTCACAAGGTCCATCCATTGTCTACGTGTTTATACACAATGTAAGGACACCAGAAGACAATTGGGTGAGAAAATGTTTGATTAGGTGAGAGTAAAGGAAAGAGGAGGCCAATACATTTGGTTTCGTACTTCTATAGGTAAACCGAGGTAGAAGAAGAAGTGAATAGCACACTCTGCATAGACAACATGGTGAGATGGGATAAACACTAGCTGTCAGAAGGGAATCACAACAGTGAAGTAGGACAGCATTCAGGAGACATTTTGCAGCATTTTGTAAGCAAAAACAGTGAGATTACTGAAGCTAAATGTAGAGCCTCTAAAACCAAAGCCCACTTTTCATAATTTGTGCTGAGAAACTCGCGATTAAGACTCGGTGACAGATGCAAAGCCGAACAGAAAAGCAATCTCGGCGGCTCAAAGCTTGACGAACCTGTCTCTCACCCAGAAACTAGAATTGTTATTCAATTAGTGCTTTCACTGCACACACAAGAGAGGGAACGTAGGAGGGAAAGAACGAGGGAGAGAGAGGCAGACGTTGCAGAGAGAAAAGTGGATCGTACAATTGAAAGAGACTTGAATGTTGACAGGAGTCGGAGTGATAAACTGCACGGCAATTCTTTCAAACTGGTGTTGCGAAGTGCAGCAGAAAAAACTCTTTGAAGGGGGCGAAAATCCTGAAGCTTTCTTTATAAATCAAATGTATCACTTGTGTTCCAAGGCTCGTGGCGTCTGCTCTCTTTTAACAGACAGTGTCACAAAGCCAAACCAAGGACTCTGTAAAACTAACATTTGGTTTTGTTGTGTTCATTTTGGATGATTGGAGGAAAATGTCACTGATTTGCAACGTGTAGGTATTTAAACTGCAGCTAAATAGATAAAGGATTAGCATTAATCTCCTGACTCAATCAGTCACTCAAAATGTGTTTCCATGTTGGAAATTCACCCAGTTATTTGAAGCCTCCTCACCATGGTTACAGCTGAATGGTGGGAGTGCCTCCAAAAGCGCCCATATAATAGCAAATTTCAAGGTCACCTTCCCGTTAATTATGTTCTCCAGCGCTTCCTCTTAAATAGAGCGCTCCCCTCCTACTTTTATCTTTGTCTTTTGTGTGACAGAATAAGCCCTCGGGCACATACATACATAAAGTTGCTGATGCAGCTTCGCCTTTCAAACGTGGATCTCAGTGCCGATGCATGGATTGTAAACACCATGCATCAAAAATTGAAATTTGGAAATTTGTCACAGATTAAGGAGAAGGTTTGTCACCAGTGGGAATCTTGACTACGCCACTGTTGATGGCTAAGAGGGGGGAGGAACCGAGCACATTAATCAACTAATTAGCAGTCTCTCTTTTAACTGCTAATTTAATCTATTCCTCTCAATCTATTTAATGGTATTTTCCCCTGTCAGTTATAACCAAAGAGAGGTTTAGCATTTCAAAAGTGTATCCAGGCCTTGCAATGAGGGGGTAATAGAATGGTCACCGAGGCTGGGAGGAGGTCTGAGCTCAGGGAGTGGGAACATAAAGGAGGATACTGGGGGGAAAAGCTGTCTTCAATGCCATCTCTCGGCCTCCCCGCCGGAGAAAATGAAAGGGAGGGAGGTCTGAGCCTTTTTAAAATGCACGGAGGCAGAGCACCCCGCAGTAGCGTCGCCTCACCACCGCAGCAAACCCAAGGCCCAGGGGCGAAGCCTTCTGGGAGTTCCTGAGCATGCAGAATTTAGATACATGAGGGATCTGTCGGGGCCGGACTACACCAAACCCAAACCCGCAGAGCCACAGTGAAGCTTTGTACCCAAGATCTTTTATTTACTCAGCACAACCTCACCTCTCCCCAGATGTCCACCTTTAAAAGACAGGGGAAAAAAAACAACCCGGGCGTCCTTGCCTCACAGTTTCCACCACTATCGCCCTAATCAGCACATTCAGTGCCAAGAGGGAGCAGCAGGAATATGCAATGCGAGCACACGGGGAGCAAGATGAAGAGTATTCCCTGAGCTGGTGTATCATGCATGTTTGACTGCTCCGTCCTCCATCCTCGCCCCCTCCTTCAGCCCCCTTCCACACCCTGGGGCAGCCTTTGTGTCATCCACACACACACACACACACACACACACCCTCCACACAAACACTCACTCCTTCTTGGGCCATTCTCTTCCCCTCCTCCATGCCTCACAATCACCCTGTTAAAGGCGACACAATGCGGCTTTCCCCATCCCCACAGGCTCTTTCTGCGCTTTATCTGAGACAGGCTTTGCACTGACCAGTCACACACAAAAAAGGCAAGTCTTAAAAAAAATCCAGGCAAAACAAAATGTGTGTGTGTGGGGGGGTTGGGTAAGAGGATGAAGAGATTCCTTAACCCCCTTTCATTCATTCCCTCCTACACACACACATCACTTTCTTTCTCACTCGCAACCATTTTCACCGCAGAATAAAAGGCGTATTGGCAATTTCGTAATTTTCTCTGGCATTGCTAGATCTGCAATGCACGAGTTTGCCTCCATTGTTATTATGTCAGCTTCAAACCATATGTGAGCTGACGGAACCCAGATGAGACCTTTCATCCTACAGGGATAGACCATTTATCACTTCTACACCGAGTGGCAATATGGAATGTTTGTCCTCCACGTCAACTGCCAGAACAGGATACATTAACTATAGTGACCCATGAGTGTAATATCCTGGACACGCCTGCTGCTTTCTACTATCAGCCCGCTCCAGACTAAAATAAGGCTTACACGAGGTTGTTACAGTCGCCTCACTCCAGAGGGCTTAACTCTGTCTGGCCGTACGTTTTTACAGCTTAAAACGGCAGAGGAATTGACAGGCTTTGTAAGTAAGTTATACGGTAACAACATTAAGCAGCTCATCAGCGGCCACTGGCCAATAACGTTTCGCCTCCGTTTCTCTCACAGGCGCAGCTAAAGTGGAGCCAGACGAGACGCGGCGGTTATTCCTGATGCATATGACGCAGAGGGAATGTAAGGACCTGTGCAAGTATTCCCCTTTTCGGAAGTGATCCTTGCTATCTAAATCTCCAAGTCAACGCGCTTATCAGTCAAGCTGCAGCTGTGGCAAATTACAAACTATTGACGTCAGGATGGATTTGTTAATTAATCCAATTAAGCAGCTCTTTTAGGTCATTAAAAGAAGAGCAGTTGGGGCAAAGCGGATCATTAAGAGTCGCCATCTAATTTATCTCCCCTCAAACAAACTGCTTGAAATGTTTATCTAGTCGTTCATTAATTACTTTGGCTATGGTTGCAGGGGCGGGAAGGGAACTCGGATCCGCCCTCTCTATTTCCTACATGCAGTTTCAGTAAACCAAAGTCGGTCTAATCCAGGATTTTAGGGTGTAAACCCTGCTGGATTTGGATTAGGGACAGATTAATGGGCATTAGTGGAAATTATAGAGAGTTTTAAGGGAATTGTCGCCTTACACAGGTGTGACTCAATCACACCTCAGACAGAGAGGTGACACAGTCCTCAAGATCCTCTCCATTCCTGAAGGCATCTACCAGGCTTTGGGGAACAACACATTTTGGGGAGCTGCTACCCTTATTTTGCAGCTATTTGGAAGCACAGCATGGAATTTTACAACAATGACAAAAAGAAATGGTGAGGCGGGGGATGGGTCTGGCTTTAATGAGAGCTTCTCCAGGCCAAGTGAAACGTGAAAGTAAGACGACAGGAGACAGGGACGGCTCTCACCTGTGGTCTCTGGTCATTAATTGGCTCTGGAGCCTGCTGTGTCCTGTCATATCGCCATGATGTAGGAGGTGGAAGGGCTCTGCAATTTATCAGCACTTACGAGTCAATTTGTCAAGACCTCAACGGCTGGAGGCTGCCGGGGCCGAGGCTGATTACCAGGACACCACTCCCACCGCCTGTATCTTTATCAGCAGCACTCTGTGACACTTACTTATTCACACACACACACACACAGTGCTACATACACACAGAGATTTCACAGCATTGATGTAACCTTCCAGGGAGAAATTCCGATGATTCTTATTTGCCTTGAAATTGTTCCCAGCCTGTTTGCTGTATTTACCCTAACTGCTCTCATCCGGGACGCCTCATTCAGTGTGTGTGCAGCTCGTCCACCTCTTTACCTTTTCCCCTCTCGCCCCCTTTTCTTTGGAGTAACTTCTGATGAGCACTTGGAGGCGAGATAACAACCATTTAGTGTACAGCAGGAGGATAGATCACCTGATAACAGGGGAAGACGTGATAGATGAAGGTATCAATTTACAACCTTCAGAAGGAGTGAGCGAGTCACCGCCTGACTCACAGACCATCTGATCTCTCTCCCTGTGTCTTCCTCTCTCTCTCTCTCACATAAATACTAAACATTGCAAAGGAACAAGGTGAAACATAGTAGTTTTAGATGTTTCTATGATATTCCTGACGGTCATATAAAAGCTTTAAGCCTCCATTAGCAGCAAGTATAGAATCGTACTCTGGCATGCGGCATGTAATCCAATTTTCCTGACAACAAGTGTCTAATCCAGGATCAATCCATTGAGTATCTGCTGACCAAGTCCATCTCTATTAGCAGGCCTCGTTCTCACGCCTCTGCACACAGACACACACAGGCACACACAGCCTCACAGCGAGGCGTAATTGGAAACCCTTGGTGTCTCGGGGTCTTCCTCAGACAGGATAGAACCATTACAGACTCGAGCCTGGGCTGGAGCGCCGGACAGGGCGTGGAGCAGATGGAGACGCCAACTCGTTCTCCACGCTCACCTCTGACCCTACTTCCTGTTTAGGTGCTATACGGTTTCCTCAATTGACTGTGTCCGCAGTGTGTGTGTGTGTGTATGTGTGTGTGAGATCACTACATCTCTGTCTGAGTGCGTCTGTCTGTGCGCAGCCCGCCAGCTCCTTTAAAGTCTACGGGAAACAAAGACACAATTCAGGAAACCAGTCAGGAAGCATTAATAACATCTGAGCCATCATGTTAAAATGCTAAAAAAAGACGCCGGCTCAAACCCACGGCCAACACACACACACACACACGATAAGCTTCAACATTTAAATGCGTGCCATAAATCTAATGTTTTAGTGCGGTGCTTCTTATTAAAGGGCTTAGGGGAAAATGACTAACGGTTAAGCTGTGGAAATAGATGCCATTGCGATCCCTCACTCTGTGTTTAACAATGCTGATGTCATTCTTCCCATTGGGCGCTGACAGACATTACTATCTGGGACATTAAGCAACACTAAGTATTTACTAAAGTTAACAGTACACATAATGCCTTTTCAGGTTTAAACTTGAAGACAATTACCCAGACTCTTATGGAGGTAATTACATAGGAGCGTTGGGGGCAGTAATAGGCAGAGAAGAAGCCTGGAAGTCAGCATTGTCTCTTAGCTACAGTCACTGTTCTATGAGACGTCATGAAATAGATGAAGCCAACATGAGAATAAGTGATAAATCACCTTATTACATCCATATAGGGACGCTCACTTCAACTTATCTGTTAAGTACAACTTTTTCTTTGTCACGAAGGACAAAAACGCCCCGTATTCATGATGCACCTCCTCTGGTGTCTCATCATGGGGAGGCAGGCATTCGCTTCCTCATAACTCAGGAGCAAATGACCTGGAAAGCCACATCGAGCGCTACACGGGAGCTCGATAAAGACATCAGCGGCGAGGGTTTCGAAGGGAAGTATGTGGAAGATAAGAGGCGATGGTACAGATGGCATAACGAGGACAAAGATGGTGGAAATCAAGCTGCAGGAGCTCCACGTTCAGTGGGTGGACAAAGGGGCACAAGCTTGTAAAGGTTGTAAAGTCAAGAACAGAGCAGATGCGTGTATGGCGAGAGGGAGAGGAGCCGGGATTAGAGTATCCACGCTGCAGATAGTGAGCACTCAGCATTAAGAGTCATCCACGAGCAGAATCGTGACAAACATGGAAGCCTGGCTCTCCACAGGGGCTCCTGCTGTCCGTATGACTGATGATAGCTGCTCTCTGCACTGATCCCACATGGCTTCAGCACTTCATGTGTGTGACTTTATGTGTGCTCAGCTCTTAGAAGAAAACTTAGACAAAACCCATTTAACCCCGATCTACTTTCTTGTGGGGAAAGTCTGAGTCCGATGCAGGGAAATACGTTTTCCTCATTAAAGAGAAGGAAATGCAAAACATCAGGCGTATTTCACACAGAATCTTAACTGAAGTCCAGAGTTCTTAAGTGTCTTCTTATGGTTGGAAATGTCTGTGGCTGCATTAGCTACGCACAAGCATCAAGGCAAAAGTTTCAGCAGCACATATTTCATAAATGATGACTTGCTTGAGTTTCATTCTTCAGTAACCGCATGCATTTCATAACAGGCCTGCACACAATTAACTTAAGAGCTTATTTATCTGCCTTTTCCCCCATATTTAACCTAATAGAGTAGAGAGGAATATAGAAGAATAACGTACTCATAAACATACTTTCCAATCACTGATCTTACCTGTGCACTGTTGGAGAATTCCTACTAGAAATACAATTCCAATAGAAGTTGGAGACATCATTCAGCGTCTCTCTTATGAGAAAATGAGGTCGTGTAATCCAGATTTTTATTCAAAACCCTCCGCAGGCATCTGATCCTTCATGTCAAAGGGCGAAACTCAACTCGACACGATCCAGAAGCTTGGAAATGTTGCCAGATTTGTTTTTTGTTAGGGTTCGAAAGAACAATTACAGTCAAAGGTGGTATCAAAAAAAAATCGGAACCGAGCAGCGCCGACGGTTTTAACACATGATGCGATTGATCAGCAAGTGTGAGAGAGTGTATTCTTCCTCAGATGGGTATCAGCTCGATCCTGTCTTTCTGTGATCGCATCCCGTTCTCTCTCTGCCGTGCGCTCTGCGGTCATCCAGGGCGAGTTCATTCAAACCGTTAAAGCTCCAAAACAACAACAAAAGAGGCAAAAGCGTAAATCCACAGCGGGTAAAAAAAAGTTCTTATGTCAGATCAAAGTGTGAGTCCGGGTCTCGATCCTTGCAGTAACATTATTTCAGCCCGGGTCGGGAAGCTGTCACTCGGGTTGGAAACTTTCGCGAGTCCTCCCTTCATCCAGCAGATCCCAGACAAGAAGATCACTCCAACTTTTCCATCACTTTTCCCCCCCGCCGCACGCTGAACACTCTTCCTCCTCTTCCTCTGATTCCTCAGCGCGCGCGTGTGTGCGTGTGCACGTGTGTGTGTGAGCGTGTGTGTGTGTGTGTGTGTGCGTATGAGCGCGACTCAGAGCCCGGACCCCAGGCGCGGTGGTGGGCAAGGCGGACTCATATTCACTGCCGCTTCATTCAAAAAGAGGGGGGAGCCGGAATGCTTCGTCAATTCGGTGTGTGTGTGTGTGTGTGTGTGTGTGTGTGTCTACCCCCTCCATAGACCCGCCGATGTTTCCCAGGAAGGGAATTTTAACCTCTTCCCGCCCGGATCCCAACAACAGACCCATTTTCTTACATTATGTAGGGAAAATTAAGGAAAAAGAGCGAAGAAGTAATTGAAGTAATTTTTTTTCTTTTTAGCTCCTTTTGTAGATAAATATCCCCAGCAGCGGTTACATGCCTATAACATCCAACAACAGTGGTGGCTGTTAATGAAGGTAAAGTTGTTTGTTTTACACTTCATATGCAATATTAAAAGGTTACATACTTGTATTATTCCTCTATTTCTTTGCGTGTGCAATACAAACGTGTGTCTTTAAACGCACCAAACACAACAATGTAGGCTTATTAATCCCTAAATAGTTTTCCATATTCCTCTAAATTCAGCTAAATGGACTGCTGCTACTCTTTCAGATATTGAATAAATAAATAAATAAATATATATATATATATATACAGCATATCAAAGGGTAAATGAATTAGAGTGTGGCTTGTAGCTTTGCATGGCTGCTTATATATAATCATATTCAATATTGCCATAATTTCAACCACGCGTTATCACAGTGCGAAGAGTATTAAAATATATATGAAACATGTTTGACTGGAAATAAACTGAACAGAGACTTTTCCCCCTTCAGCTCAGCACAAGCCTGCATGTCAACGCCATGTTGGATATTCGTTACCAAACAGCGCCCTCCAGTGGAATATTTGGGAACGACTACACAACAGACACCAGTCCTCAAGCCCACAGGTTCCCAAACTGTATCCGGGTCTCAGACACCCGCTGATGATGAAGAGTGTGGGTGTTGAGACAACAGTGAAGATTCATCAGAGCAGTCAGTTATTATCTCATTAAATGTGGCCTCTGTTGAAGTAACAGTTGGATCTAACTGGGCCCGGTGTTGTTCTATAGAACCCCTTTGCTAACCTCTTGGGGGTCTCTGTGTGCGTCCCTGACTGACATACCTCCTTCTTTCAACACCTAACATGTCTGAAACCCTCATTCAGCTTTCACCGTCCATTCACACTTCGCCCTCCGGTGCCTTGTTTTCTCCAGAAAGCTGTAAATGGCCGCTCAGCTGAATACTTCCAATTCAACAGCGATTTCTTTCTCCTTTTTCTGTCCCCGTGGAGCCAGCAGGAGAGGACTGTCACATAGAGGCAATTATCAGCAAAGTCCTCACTTACCCAGCCAGCATGGCCGGGCGTCTGAGTGGGCTGATTGCTACTAAAGGATGCAAGCCTTTCCACTTTTGATATGGCGCAGCTGTATCCAATGTGAAATCAAATTATGATGCACAAAATAGACGCACTCGTCTCTCTTTCGCATTAATTAGACATAGTGGGTTGACAGGCAAAAGGCAATGTGAGAAGAAAGAGGCGATTTCCTGTTGCTGGTATCACCATATTCACCATAGAAACTATTTATGATGGAATTTAGACTTGTAACCTCCTGCCAACAGCCGCTACCTTTTCTTTGCTCGGTGTTGCAGCAGACTTTTTGTATTTGCACCTTCCTCTACTGGTTGTCATAAAAACATCCAGCACACAGATTACAACAGCTGAGTTCTGTGAACAGAGAGGCTCTCTGTGTTCTCCCCCACCCCCCCAAAACCTTGATCAGACCGGCACAGAGGCAGGAAGGACGACATATTGTCTCAGCTGTGATGGCAGCCGAGACAGCAGAGAGCTTTTAACACATCCGAATCGATTTAACGCACAAAAAAACTCCCAAGATTGTGAAGAAAAAAAAAAGGTATAAAGGGAGAAAAATAAAACTGACTCTTGTAACAACCGCTACAGAAAACCAGAGCTGACAAACATTTGGCGAGTGGATGTTTTCGGGTGATGTAATGCAGCAGGGATTTTGACACTTACTGTGAAAAACCTGGTTACATTTGTGCGGCTTGTTGTGGCTTGAGTGCAGAAGAGTCTGGCGGTTTTGGTGAAATCCCAAAGAGCCGTCCAGCCGCGTGCAAGACTGAGACTGGGCTCTGTGCAACCCGGCCAGGCGGCGACTCGCCTGCAGACCTCTGTGATCTTTGGGGACCCCCAGCATGACCGACACGGCGAACAGCACCACAGGCAAACACACAAGCTGCATGGCTGCAGTTTAGACAAAGTCACGAAAAAGCACTTGAGACGACTTCATCTACATTAAAACTTATCCAAATAGTTTCACAAGTATTCCTGGAGAAGTGATAATTAAGAAAAGTGAAGGAAGGAAGGAAGAACCCATACCAACGACAAACATAGTGACAAACTGCAGAGTTCCCAGCAAGACTCCTTGATGCTGTTATCCCTCAGATGTGCCAAATACATAAACTCCTGCAGGCTTGGCTCGTCTCCTAAACCCAGTGACAATGTCCCCCGTCCCCCTATCTCCCCCCTCTCCAAAGACTGTGATGGGATCCTAATGAGGCGAAGTCTATGAGCAACGTGCCCACTGAAGTTTACCCCATCTCTCAATCTCGCCATCGTACCTCTCAATGGACGGGCCGCCTCTCATCGTGCCGGCCTATTCTGACAAATAATTCTCCTTTTATCATTCAAAAGGAGTTTGTAGCCATTTCATCTCCTCTGATGTGTGCAGGCATGAAGCAGGACGGGCTGCACGCTGAGTCCTTTTCAAACACGTTGGACTCCTCACAAAACCGGGGCCGCCTCAGCATGGAGGCGTTGGGGGGGGGTGACACGCAAGACCGCATTCCCTCTCCCCAGACTATTAAGCTGCTTTCATTCCTGTCTCACGAGCGCCGCAAAACAAGATGGCATAAAACAAAAACTTTCCCCCTTCAAAAAGACGCCCCCCTGTTGAGAGGCGAACTCGGAGCCTGGTCCTCAAGAGAAGAGACGGAACAACAAGAGTGTCTATCCGTCCGTAAGAGAAAGTGCCTTATTTTGGGTCTCACACTCTACAGGTTGAAGGTTTATGATGCCACTACGAAATGAAATGATTCAAGAGGTAAACAGAAACTTATCAGATTTGCAGTTGGAGTCACCTTGGACAGAACGCGAGCAGCCCGAGCAGTCTGAGCTCCTTTCACTGGCACTTTGGCTGATGCTTACCGTACCTCAATGGCCTCGCGCTTTCACGACAGCAGCATTTTATCGTCTCCTGTCCCGGCCTTGAGGAGCGATCCGTTTATTTATTCATTGCGCTACTTTTCTCTTTACGAGGCGGCAATTCAGATTTGTAGCCTTTGTCGGCGTGGGCGATAGGCAACGTGTCTCCGAGCTGTTTTGAAAAGATAAACGTGAATAACGCGAGGTAAGAGAGGGGCCCGCACGCGATCCAGAAGCTTTCAACGTGTTCCAAGACAATCAAGGAATAGCTGGAGGAAATCCTTGTCCCGCCTCTGTTTTCGTCTGGGATGTGTTTTACAGTTGCACATAAAACCCGTCGCGAGGCAGAGATAGTGTTGAGTCTGACGAGTGCCTATAGACAGACTGGAACAAGCGCGGAGAAGGCGACTTGTATACTGGGTGAATCCAGCTGACAGATGCATCCATTTTCATCATTTCAAAGCTCTGTTCTCTTCTCCTCACCCACCTCAATGGATGGGCAAATCCAGAAAATGGAGTAGTGTAAACATATGGAAATGCATTCATGCAACGCTCTTACGACCATATGGAGATCTCTTCTTTTCACAACTTCCTGCAGCCAGTAGCCGCGCATGACTGATATATGCGGTCAGTCCAATCTTTAAAATGTATCACGCTTAAATGAAGAGCGCTTTGTTTCGCAGCGGATTCTCTGGCAGGACTCCCAACCTGTGTCACGGCACGCTCGGGGGAGACAAATGTTTCCGAGTATTATGACAGATCCTTAAACGTGAGGCTGACGACGAGCCAGAGGAGGAGATGACGGCAGAGACGCGGGGTGATGGAGGAGAGGAGAGGATGCCAGGCTGTCTCGCACACGTATTGTTGCTTCAGAAGAGATGACCCGCAGTCCTGGAGGAAGTCACAAATCATTGGCGTGTCAGTGAACCACTGAAGGAGGCAACAAATCATCTCTGATTGGACAGCGAGGGAGTGGTGCAGCTTCAGCGGCACAAGAGCATGAAGCAGAAATCTGCAATTTCAACTGAAAGAAACCTTTTATTTTCCTCATTAGTGACTGTGGAGCTGCTGAGATCGTCAACAAGCACAAATAACAACGTTTAGATGAATAATTACGGGGCAAAGTAGCAATTTGGAGATTTGTCTGACTTAAGGCCAATGGGGCGAGACACTGTGGGGTTAATGAAAAACACTGTCGGCCGGTCAGACGAACTTCATGTATATTTAAACCATGACAAACAGCAGCAGGGATCAAAAGTGGAACCCTAAGTGCAGCCCTGTCATATTTCTGGAACATCTGAGGCAGAGTCCTCAGTGTGTGTCAGGACGTCTCACCCTGCCTGTCCTCCGTGGACGCAGCTCGGGTCTCTCTGCTTCACAGGAGAGCCCAAGAATGCATCTTTCTGGGCTCCATCCCAAGGACAAACACAACAAACACAAGCAAGCCGGAGAGAGAGAGAGAGACACTTTGACAAACTTGACTAAAAATGTCTCTCGTCAGCGGCGCATTGAGCGAATGCCAAAGGCGGGCGAGTAACTGAAGTGAAAGGCACAAAAGGAATACGAGGCAAAGCACAGAGTGAAACAAAATATGAACAGAGGAGTAAGAACTTTCCTCTCACTATAGATCCTCTGTTCAGCTTTCAGACGCGATCGAAAAAAAAGGAGAGACGGGGGTCCGTCGAAAGAAAAGGACAGCGAGCTAAACAAATCTGTTTCTGTTCAGGGAGCCTCCCCCCACACCCCCACACCCCACCATGCATGACACTGCTGCAAGATATTCGCGGAAGGAGGAGGAGGAGGAAGAAGAGGAGGAGTGGGGGGGAGACAGAAACAGAGGAGAAAGGAGGAGGAGGTCTGGGGTACAAAGCCGGACGAGCCGGTAAACAGGCTGTTGCTTTTCCGCCTGCCCGCACTCGTTGAATCCCCCCGCCCGCCCGCGCTCTATTAACGGGCCTCACATTAGCATCTGTTTGGCGTCGGCGTGGACACGGCCTGTGGAGTTTGATTAAAGTCAGCAGAAGAAAATGTGCAAATACATTCAGACTGTTGAAGATGAGTTTGGATCTGAACACAGCAACGTCCAGGATACTGAGCAGAATGTTCCACACGTCTGCAGGGGGGGAAATATGTATTTGTTGCCATCTTCAAACGTCGTCCTCCTCCTCCTCCTCCTCAATTATTATTATTATTGTTACAGTGTGTTAATTACTTTTTCCAGTAGCTTGTCAGTAGCTTTTCCAGTAGCTAACCACACAAGTAGCTACATCCACTTCTTTCATGCGATAGGGAGTCAATGATGAGAGCACACACACACACACACACACACACACACACACACACACACACACACACACACACACACACACTTTACAGTTAACTCACTCATCCTCATGTGAAATGTAGTTTACACACACACCAAAGTGACGAAAGTGAACCACGGGGATGTTTTCACTCATTTTAACATGAGCATAACTGCAAACACACAAACACAGCATCCAGTTGACGAGTTTGTTTGAACGCTCTTCCTCTCATTGAGCTTGTTGAATGACTGTCGCTCCTCTTCCTCCCTCACAGAGCAACAGAAACGAGCAGCATTGTGTGTTTCATGCTTAATTGGCTTGATTGGTTTAAAGCAGCTATATTTAATGAGTGTCAGCGGGGGGAGTGCAGTGAGCCAAGAGATTCCTTTGTGCTTATCACTTTGATATCGCCGGCCAATCACACGCCAGTGAAACGACGATGACAGCAGGTTTGTAGCCTCGTCTTCAGTATTTCAAAGGATTTACCACTTATAAAACATAGTTGGGGAGGATAAACAAAGATTCACAGCTCAAATAATGCGGCTTGCCACATTTTGTCCTCATACGATGGAAGAAAGATCAATCAAACAAGTTGAGACACAAATATCAATACCCTGAGACAAACCTCAACTTCAAGACCAAACTGCCACAGAGCTGAAAAGTGACGGGTTAATATTTTACTCCTAAGTTATTCCTCCCAGAAAGTTTCCAGACCTGCACTTATAAAATCATTCTGCAGTAGTTGTGGTTTTGATGGGACCTGAGAGCCCACATCACTGACTGATCTCCCTCCTAAGACTCAGAGCAGAGAGAAATGCAAAAACACTGCTCAAGCTAAAAGCGTCGCCCATCCTTCAAATAAAAAGCCTATTCTCTCCCTCTCTATCTCTCTCTATCTCTCTCTCTATGGTGCAATCAGCTGCCAAAACAAACCTGGCGCTGTGATGAACGCAATAAATATGATCGATGGGATATCTGCCACTTCTGACCTCACACCACGAGCCAGAGTCCAGGGGGAGCAGGTGGTGCTCAGATTTACAGCGCCTGATCTCATGATAGTCTCCTCTCTCTCTCTCTCTCTCTCTCTCTAAGAGGCTGAGCCCTGCTGAGACTCTGCCACGCAGCTTAGTCCCCTCAGCTCAGAGCCCGGCACGGAGGCTCAGGCCTGATATTGGCACCGGCGGCTCGACTTCATGCGCCGCCCGTGACTACGTATGAATCATAACGCCAGCTAATAAAAGCAGAAATGATTTTGCGAATCATAAAGCCGTCATTCTAGGCGGACAGCTATTAGACTAATTTCCAAGAGAAGAGAGCACGGCGCTGTCATTCAGGTGGCGAGGCATTCTTGGCTCGTAAAGATGGCTAATTGACAAGCAGATGAGTCTTTGGCAGGCACACGCCGACTGGTCGTTCTTGAAAGGAACACACACATACACACACACACACACATTTCCTGGCAGTGTTGCATCTCCTGTGCGCTGTGAAAAGTATTAGCATAGACACACACGCCCTCAGTGCCCGGCTTAATAAACCTGTATGAGAGCTCCAAGACTTAATCACCTTCCACGAAATGACATGTGTGTATACTATTTGAATACGTTAACCCAGGAACATACACAGCTGTGTGTTTAAATGCCCTGGGAAAGTCATTTCCGCTGAAGTACTTTTTAAAAACGTGCGTTAACTACTGTAGAAGGCCCCCGGATGAATGGTTATTGACGAGACCATGATCATAAGTCATATGTTCAGATGTCAACTAAGTTTGGTTACAGTAGACTGATTCATTTAGGAGAGAAAGCACTTCATGTAGAACATAAACAAAAAAAAACAAAGATAAAAGTTTTGTCCCGAGATTCTACACGTAAACTTTTTTGGTAATTAGCATTTTTGGAGGAGATACAAAAAATGGGCGTGGCCTATATGGATGCAAAAAACACACAAGAAATCCAGGGAAAATGTTTGATTTTACGACTTAAACTTCAAAAGTTCTACTCTAAAATGGAAATGGAAAAGTGTCCATTACAGCGCCACCATCAGGCTGACCGGTACCAACAGATAATAGGTTCTTCCTGCATCACATATATGCCTTTTAATATCCTGCTACTGGATAAACACAAACCGGTAACCTCATCTCTATGGCAGAGGTAATAAACATTCAACCCTTCAAACAGCATGAAGAGCTGTTTGAAAATTGATACTATCCGCTGTGATTCACAATGCAACTTCATCCACTCTGTAAAACGCAGATTCACTCCTGATGTGTGTGAGCAGAGCAGTAACACATCACACCGTATCTGCGTCATGAAAAAGTGTCGTGAAAACAATGATGTCACAGATTCCCAGCCAAGTATATGAAAATCTGTGAAATGTGAAAATACGTGGGCTTTAGAGACGAGATTTCACCCAAACACTCCCTCCTCTTCCTCATTGAGACGGCGATAAACGCAGGCACAATTTCATCTGAAGAAAACAGTTATTATCCTTTCACCGAACAAATCAAAAGTGTGTTTAACAGGGCAGGAGCAGCTGATTATTAGCACTTAGCAGAGCCCTATCCAATCTTCCTCGCAATTATCACGAGAACATTGCAAAAGCCGATGTGAGCGTTCCAATTTAATCCTCACCTCGCGCTCCGTGTGCTTTTGAACCCCGTGCACGCCCCTGCCAAGTCCCATCTCAAATCTAACACCACTCCAGCGCCGCTCGCCTACATTACTCCCCTACCGTCCTGAGAACAAAAAGGCTAATAGAGCGTTTTCTCTGCGACGGCGCGAAGCTAAGCTGTGTGGGATCGGGGAGATGCACAGAGATTGGATGATGAACATTGGCCTCAGCAGCGCAGGGCCGTGTGTAGGACATTAGTGAGAGGTTATGACTCATTACACCTCCAGTGAATCACTCCTGCAGGTATCGTCGGCGATATTTCTCCGTTGTTGCTCTGCCAGGAAATGAGCGCCGGCGCTGCTCTGCTCCCTGTATCATGATTACCAGGGCACTAAGACTGATGAACATAAGTGGGTGTCATGGAGACATGGTGACACGCTGACGCCGTGGTTGACTCCTGGGCGATGTATGTGGGGGTGACTCTGTCAAGGAAATTGGTTTTCAGGGTGGGAACTCAAGGCCAAAGCAACAGCGGCGGCGGCGGCGGCGGCGGCACCAGCAGCAGCCCAGTAATGAGAGGAAAGGACGAATGGAGAACAGAGCTCTCCATCTCCCCCCCATGCTAAAGCTGTCAGCAGCCGCATGTATCCAGACGCAGGCCAGGCCACCTCCACACCTACACAGCACTAACAAACACCGGGCCTGCTGCAGGGATACGAGGAACACCAACAAGAACTCCCCAAGCTACGGTGAAGCTAAATAAAGACGCGGCGCTGTTAATTTCCCCGCTTAATACCGTCAGATTTACCCTCCATTCATGTGGTAACACGTCCCAACTGAAACACGCAGCGCCGACGCAATTTCATTCTAGTCCCTATTAAATTAGCCCAGCTGTGCGTTTGTACGTGAGAGCACAAGTTGGCAAGCGGCATTTGTTGTGGAGTGATTAAGTGCAGAAACGCTGCTATAAAGTTTCATTCCTCTAACAAATGATGCCGGCGTTTGGCAGGTCGTGATTAAACTTTGTCAGATGAAGAGACAAGTTGATTTAAAGTTTATGGGTCAGTGACAATGAATAGGGGGGGCGGGGGGGATAGTAGAGGGAAATAAAATGTTTCCATCCTGATTATGGAGGTTGGTGCATTCAAACACACATAAACAACGTGACTACAAACACTACTGAGCTACTTTTTATGTATGTGTATGATGAAACGTGTACATTTGAACTAAACGCAAATAATCTAATGATAACTGTACTGGAAGAGGAAGACAATTCTGAGGTGAACTTGTGGAGAGGAGAACAGGGTTTGCTGGTAGTTTACTGTGTATATACCATTAACACCACCAGGGACATAGCGGCATGATGCACATTTCAGGATGTCACTCACACAGTATGGGGGGACGCCGGAGGTGGACTTACATTACTTTCCATATTCTGGATGGGAAAGCTTTTTATAGAACATTAAGTCACAGCTGTGCAACCCTATAGCCTTCGTCTGTGATTCCTTGGAATAACTATTCAACTATTGCTAAGCCCAAAGATACGAGCGTGAGCGGGGAATCTGAACACACACACATATGCACACACAAACACACACATGCTGCTGGCGTCTTTATCGCCGGCTGTACGTCTTTTATATTTTTGCCATAAAATTGCAGGATGATGAGCCTGCGCCTGGCTGCACTTGGCGAATGGACATTGTTAATCTCATCTATTCAATCTGTGCCAGGGTTCAGCAATATTAACCTCTCCGTCTTCACCGCTCGCAGCTAGACTCCACTTTGTTCTCAGGGTCTCTGTTGACACAACCATCAGTACCATGAACGGTTTGTTCCAGACGTTCAGGGGCAAACGCCTTGTGAGAAAATAAAATATTACAGCAGTCTCGGCCACTCTCTGCTCTCCGACGGCTAGGTGGCAACCTTCAATTCCTTCACATTCTGCCCGTCTTTATTCCCGTAACCTGACCAACGCGGCACCGGTTCGCTGTTCCTTTGTGATGTGTAGCAAAAGATATCGTAGCCGTCATCGTCTCAGGGAGGGGATGAGTCCTGATGCGCTCCGTAACGTCACGCTCAGCCTTTCATGTCGAGGCAGAAGAACCAAAGCATGTAAGTGCTTTAGCATGCCTCTCTAATCCGCTGCCTTCACATAGGTCAGGCTCATTCATTATGAATGCAAAGTTCTGTGCACAGCGCTTTGATATCGGGAAACAATTTGGAGCAGGCGGAGAGTCGGTGTCTTGGGGGACCAATAAAAAACACTTTTAATGTATTATGAAGTTCAGGTCGGAGTATGGCTCCTTATAAAATTCACAGCAGGCTATATTAATCCCAGATGACTTCCGTGCACGACGTTACTGTGTGGTGGACTGGTATTGTGCCAGCTGTTTTTAGTTTTGAACCATAAAGAACGGGAGGCCACAAGGTTGTTTCTCTACTCAAAATGATGCACCTGTATCATTGATCTCAGCTGTGAGCGCCGCAAGTGTTACAAGGGAACATGGGAGCGGGCGGGCGCTCAAAGTCCTGTGTTGCAGACAGGCAGGAAAAGGTTACGTGTAGATCAATGAGCCTCTCTCTCCCTGAAGGACACTCAGATCACATGGAACAGGCTCACAATTAAACACAGACTGACAACTGAAGGATTCTTTACCATGAGACTCAAAGCCCCGCTCCGTTTTCACCTGAGCTAAAGCTGGAAACTGTCAGGATTATCCTGTTGAAAGTCACGCTCCTTCAAAACGGAGACTTTGGCCGCCGCCTGCTTTGTTCTATCAGCAGCAGGCTGACATATTAGGGCACATTAGTCTCATTTCACTGACTGGGCCAGATCGATTCCCTTCATTTTCATGCACAGATGAGATTAAACGGTCAGATTAAAGATGAACTCCTGGCACTGTCCACTGAGCAGATTCATCATCCTGAATATGAACCCAAACGCAGCGAGCCAGATGATTCCCCTCTTTAACCCTGGACACACAGCCAAGACTGCAGGGGTTAAATGAGCAAACCTGTTAGTTGTTTTGGCTCAAACTCTCTGAGAGTGTTGACAGCAATGATAAAAAGGCTCCCTGGTATTGTTTGTAACGTTCAGTTACTCATTACTGTGTAAAGTTCTAGATGGATAAACCTGCGACTGCCACACACAGTGAAGAAGCTCATAACGGTTCTGGCAGTTAATTTGGACGTCCTGTTTCTGCAGCAGATTTCCTGGAGCACAGAGAGAAGCTGTGTGAGGTCCAGTAAATCACCTGGGAAGACACTGCAGGTCTCCTCACTGAGACAACACACACACACACACACATGCACACTCACTTTTCCTCTCACTCTGGTGGAGGGGCAGGGAAATAAGCAAAACATCTGCGTCATCAGTTATTCTCTCCAGACGGAGTTCCTTTCTGTGTGTGTGTGTGTGTGTGTGTGTGTGTGTGTGTCAGGTGAGACCCCATTTCCTGCTTTTTATTTCCCTACAGAGCGATGAGGTCTAACAAGATACCAGCCACATCCAGCGATACACTTGGAGAGGAGCAATGTGCCTCCTTTTCCCACAACTCTACACTCACAGGCAGGAATCACAACATGGTTGAGGACATATTTTCTATGGAAACACATATGGAAACCCTTTTCTACTGGGACGTTTACAATCCTTGTGTCCCTGTTGGAGGAATTTCTCCATGAAAAATCCAAACAATTGGATCCGTCAATTTTGCCAGCAAACAACAGGCGCATAAGCTGATAATCATAACAAACAAAACACAGACGCAATCTGACTGAGAAGTGGATGCTTGATTTCATTTTAAAAGGAACAAATTGGTTGAAAATCATTTTGGATCAACAATCATTTGGATTTGTTTTGTCCTGTTGCATCAAACAAATTCTTCATTGATGCTATTTTTTCTGCATCTAAATAGAAAAATAAGTTGTCATATGCTTCCATTAACTGAAGGAGGAAAATGGAAACAAGATGCTTCATGGATTTTGCCAGCAGATTTTCACCCGTTATCAATTTCACTAATACAGCAGTAAAACATAGATAATATAAATGAATGAGCCTAATCTGACATCTAACAGGGGCAACATCCCTTTGCAACAAATGGCAACCGTGTGCAGTATGAGGACACGTGATGAAGACGAGGAGAGCAGCAGCAGTACCTGTGTAGCCCAGAGAGTTGTCATCCTCGTGCTCGGCGGTGGGAGCTGGTGTTGCCGCCTCGCTGGCCTCGTCCGGAGCGGCTCCCGTCTCTGTCAACAATAACACCACAGGGACTGAGAACCCGGATACGTTCTGCCCGATTTGCCCACCCGTGACCGCTAAATCCAGCGCTTGGCACCCCCGGCTCAGGCAGAGGCACCAGACGGAAAGCAGAACCGGCCTCCATCCTTGTGAACTCTTGTGCACTTGTCCCGGCAACCACATCACAACAAACAATCAAACATCCGGAATCCCTTCTTCAACAGTTGTGTATCATCCAATGTGAGCGTGTTGGTCAGCAGAACAGATTCAGGCTCACGTCAATCAGGTTTCTGAGTCTGGATCAATGTCAGTGATGCATGTAGCTCCTGATGCAGCTCCTCTCTGGGCTCAGCAGGAGTGTGTCCTCCTCCTGATAATGTGTTGGGGGTATACTGTGTGTGAGTTTATGTGTGGGTGTAGAACAGGGCCACATCTACCCTTTCAATAGCCATAGTGGCTGCACCCCTATGGGAGCACATGGGCAGGGCCGAGGAGGGAGGGTCGGGGCACACTCCGCATGATTGACAACGGCCACACACACTTGCCCTGCACATAGTCCTGATGCAAATACAATGATGCACCATTAATTGCTAATCAGTGCCTTTAGAATCTTTCTGTCTGTCTCTTCTCCTGAGTGACAGGTTGAGGGTGTGTGACAGGCGGCGAGAGGGTGGGACAGTGGGGGTAGGCCAGCAAAAGAAAGGCCAAGAGGCCTGGGGAGTATATGGCTTATGGGAGGACACAGGAGGCCAACTGTGCCCTTATGATGGCTCAGTGTGACATAAATCAGACTCAGCCATGCCCAGTCTCTTTGTGGTCCAGTGACAGGGGGTTAATTTGGGCAGGGTGGTCGGGTGGGGAGGAGAGCGCAGTCCTAATCAAAGAGCATCCAGCCGCTCTCAGTAGCCGTGTGGCAGTCTGTCGGAAGTATCCGTTTCCTCAATGAGGTCTGGCATGGTGTGCGATAAATGGCAGACGGGCAGACAGGATTGCTCATTGGAGAGTACTTTAGATCAGCCGAGTGAGAGGAAGAGGACGACACATCATTTCACCCGGCCCTCCCACCATTAGAGGTTTGACAGTAAAAATGAAGGCAGACTTTTCAAACACAGTAATGACTTCAAATCCAACTTCATAACAGCTTTGGACACATTAGTAACGGTAAACACAAAGAAGACATTTAAAATGATGTGATCACGTCCCTTCATCCCCCCACTGCTGATCCTGTAGTGTTGCAATTATTGTGACAGTTAAAGAGCCTCGTGCTGGGCCAGAACCTATTATCTGCCACTGTGTTTACCTAAACAACAGCGTTTGACTGACAACACGACAGGAGAGCAGAGGAGCCTCAGAGCCATGCAGAGGGAAGGAGGCTCGTCAGACATGCACGTGAACGGAATGAGTCCAAACACATAATGAGTGAGGATGAGGTACATGCACCACGTGAGGACACACACACACACACATTAAGCAGCATCTGACACTGACAGCGTGACACCAGCAAAGTAAACACACAACCACTAATCACCTCATGTGTTCATCTGGCCTATAGAGCTGCATCCATTATGACTAAAGCACAGGTCCTGACCCGCCATGAAAGCTTTGATCTGATTGTTGTTTGTCAACATGTAATTAAGCCGTCGACACACCTGTGCAGACCGACCGAGAACAAAGAGAAAGCTGGAGTGTTTGGCATTCGTGTTTAGTGTTTAGTGTTTTGGGTGTTGAGGCTCAGGCCTGATACCTGACACAGGAGCAATCAGCAGGGGAGGGGAGCTTAAGGAGACAGCACCTCCTCACTCACTCACTGTGCCACAGCAACAAGGGGGATCAAGTCAAACGCCTGTGTGTGTGTGTGTGTGTGTGTGTGTGTGTGTGTGTGTGTGTGTGTGTGTGTGTGTGTGTGTGTGTGTGTGTGTTCTGAATGTCAGATTTAGTAACACACATGCCCAGAAACCATAGAAGAAATCCAGATGAAGAATTTAAATAAAAAAGACCCCATTTAGTTTAGAGCAAGAATCTAAAAATCCAGCATAAGCAAAGGTTTCAAAATTCTCAACATTGCAACAAAATAAAGCATTTTTTTATTCCATTTACAGGATTTGCAGTTCAAGGTTTTTGTGGTGTTAATCAAAGTTATGTTGATTAAAGACCACTATGTAAGAGGCTGAGACGCTTCCTGTGTCCTGCTCTGTGTCCCCATGCAGACTCCTTCCTCCCCCTGTCTCCTTCTCTGAGTGGGTCACAGTCAGTGGTCCAATTAGTAGCCACTTCAGAGCTCATTAACAGGTGGTGTACCCAGCTGCCCATGGGACAGCAGGACAGAAAGTCGAGACCTCAGTGCTGCCCCCCCTTACCACCCCGGAGGTCCCCTGTTGTCTAATTAATGGGGCACATGTGCGGATAACTGACTGCTCACCAAAAGATGCAAAGGTCTGGCCAGCCCCCTCCATTTTGTCCTCCTGGGCCCGGCACTTGCTGGACCAGCTCGTCTCGCATTAACAATAAGGAGCATGGCCTGTTTTCTGGGTCAGGCTAGATCTGACTTGCGGTTTAGACTCAGTCGGACATCAGGCATGACAATAAAGTCGATGTCTAACTTTTTATCCCTCCCTGTGGTCCAGGATTGTTTATTTTGGACAAACGTTTGAAGTTCTTAATAGAATGAAGGTGGATGAAGAAACTGCAGGGTCTGGCTGTTGTGTCATTGTTATCTCGTCATGTATTGGCAGCTGCGTTCAGGGCCTGGCAGCCTGTAGAAGTGATGGATGGGCCTGAAATGATGAGTGTGGGGAGTCTTGACTGGGAGGCTTGTTAACTGGGCTGACTGATTTGTTTGCTGTAGGACACGTTTCCTCACACAGCCTGATCAGAGAGGCTGCATATTTCTGTAACAAGACCTCCAGCAATTTCAATGATTAAACTTGTTTCTTGGAAAATGTTTCCCCCCTCGCCCCCCCTTTCCCCCCCTTCCCCCCGACATCTGTTTACTTTTGGGCTGAAGAAGGAGAGAGAGAAAATTAAGAGCGAAGTGAGAGGGCGAAGCTGGCTAGAGCTCTCGTTCCTTCATTTGTACCTTTCTGCCCTTTTAAAAATCCTCTCACTTCTCCTGAATGTCAAATCCACGGAGCCATCTTCATCACATTATCTTGGTCATTTCAGACCTGGATTCAATCGCCTTGGCCATTATCGAACCCAGACAAAAAGAAGAAGAAAAGTACAAATGAGTATTTCTCAGCAGCAGCAGCCACTCTGGCCGCTTCATCGGCTCCACAGCACCATTACACTCATTTCCATTTTGATTATACTTTCTTTGTTGTCTGCATGACTAATGGAGTTTTAATCAGGCCTCCAGATAATACACACATATGCAGAGAGCACACGCGGCTGGAGAGAGAAAGGCTGAAGTCAGAGAGGGGAGACAATTTCTGTCCTCCTCCAAAGCTGCGAAACTCGAGATTAAGCCTAATAACCAATAAATTCACAATATTCAAGTGTGTAGAGGAAGAACACATGAACAGAAAGCAGTGGGTCAGAAACACAAGCTGGTAAATTCTCAGTAGAGGGTCACACAGCTCGTGGTGAGAAAGCTCTGGCGTCCTGCAGGGAGCAGAATTCACACTCATCTGTCTTTCAAATGGCCCATAGAGCAAAATGATGCATATGGGAGCGTCTATAGATCAGTTTCACACAGGCTGGAAGACTGACGGACGCCTCTGACTGCACGCTGGAAGGTTTATCGCTGTGTGAGAAACCTACATCAGCCTTTGCACTTGTAAATAAGCCAACAGGGTTTTCAAAGGATTTCTTTGTTTGGATCAGGAGAAGATAATCAAACTTGTGAGAAGATTTAAATAAGCGTTGCAGTTTATCAGTGTGCGCCCAAGGTTGCAGTTATTTTGCTTGTCAAATCATCAACAGATGCAGTTTAGATCAACTGAAAAGAAATCAATCTTTTCTATCAATGCAGGCTGACAACTTGAGGATTCAGAAGTTCTTTTAATTTCTGTATTTCTAAGGTTTATCACTGATATATGAGGTATTAACAGATGATTTACTGTCATTAATAACAACTTAGAGGTATATCATGAATGTCTATGTCTTAAAAACATTGTATGATTAAAGACGTTTTTGTCGCAGCTCACTTGAGACTCATAACATCATTAATGGCTGCATTCCATTTATGTGACAGGGCCGTGGTAGTGTGCGCGCTGGTTCACCGGCTCACTGAAATGGAACAGAGCCATTGTCAACGTTAGCGGTTAGCGCAGCATTTTTCCTGCTCCGAGAGGCCAAAAGGAGCAGAGTAAGAAAAGCTCTGACACTCTGTGCTCTCTTTACCGCCTCCTCACACTGAACAAAACTCCAGCACCGCTCATGTCGTGCGACAGGATTTAAGTTATTCTGATAACAGTGAGCTTTGCCGCGAAACATTACGGGGGCGACGCCACAGATCTGAGCACTGTAGGAAACTATGTGTCTGTAGGGGGCGCAGTGCAAAATCATGGCAAGTGACTATATGACACCATTGAGGGTCTGAAGTTTGAAAAATTAAAGCTGTGTATTTCTCTCCAGGTCCCTGATATAAGGAAAATACAATATTAAAGTGATAAAGTCGTCACATCTCTTGTCCTTGATGAATCCAAACGTATTACAGACACGTTTAACACAACAATCACAGCTTCATTGTTCATTTCTGAAGCTGGAGGAGGCGTGAATGATCAGACTCCATGTTGACTGTAACACCGCAGCTGCCATTTGTATCTCGTCCCACACAAGGTTTCATTGGGTTACAAGATCCAAAGCAAATGAATGTTGGCACCCAGTGAGACTCATCTCATCTCTGCCTGCATTATTGGTTAATTGTGGTAAAATAAAGAGTGCACACGTCAAGGAAGACAAATGTGCCGTTTCGTTCCTCAACGATAGATTTGCTCCGAGGGCATCAGCAGCCACACACACACACATCCCCCCACACACACACACAAAGAAAACAGTTCAAAGTGACACAGCAGCTCTCACATTCATCTCTGTTTTGTGTTTTTGGATTCAAAGTTTGAAGGATAGCTCATTCACACACACACCTTGGTGTTGCGTAACACATGCTATTGTGCTGACAGACAACACACACAAAACTTTGCTTCACCACTGAGTAACAGCGCCGGTGTCAAATGAGTTGAAAGCCCGGGTGAGGAGTCTGAACTTGCTCTGCTGTCCAGGCGGAGCTGAGGCAAGGACTCACACCCCCACCCCCAAAACTGCCAGATGTCCATCTAAATGACACTGAGGGGCTTTCTGTGCAGTGTGTGTGTGTGTGTGTGTGTGTGCGTGTGTGTGTGTGTGTGTGTGTTTGTGTGAGAGAGAGAAAGAAAGAGAGAGTTCTGTTTAGATTTACAGTGCGATAGCCAAGGTGAGCAGTGTGTGTATCCGTGTGTAGCTTGTTGTGTATCCGGTTGCTCTGGCGTCTGAACTGGATGGACACGATTCATAAATAACAAACACCACAGCAGAGGGACTGATGACCTCCTGTGACCTTTGACGAGGAGAAAGATCACCTCAACTTCGGATGATTTTTACTCCTCCTGAATATTATATCAATTCCTCTTTCTAAGGAACGAGAAGAAGAAGACAACATAAGAACGAACACAATGCATTCTGGGTTATGTATAGGATCTGAGGCGCTTATGGCTTAGCAGACAGTTTAGAGGGCAGTGGAGCAGATAATTCAAGGCTGCGGTACATTAATGACAAACTACAATAATGCTACCTCTCCCTGCTCTCTGATTGGCTTAATCAGACACACACACACACACACGCACACGCACACGCACACGCACACGCACACGCACACAGTCAAACTGGGAGTGAAAACAGCCCTCAAACAGAATTCACATGTGTTTTTTGTATATCTTTGAAATATTCCATCAATATGTTAATGTGAACAATTCTTTCCCAGACCAGGAGACCAGGCCTGTAATCTGCCATTCCCGGGCACTGCAACAGATTCTGGAGCCGACAGACTCCAAGATCAAGGAAAACATAGCGGGGTAAGAAAATGTAACAGCGGTGGGACTTTGTTACCTTGTTAGGATGTCGTAACATCATGGAAATTCAGATTTAAGGCGACGGGGGTTCACAATTGCCTTCAGTGCTTAAAGTTGTTGGTTTAGGCCTCAAAGCTGCCATTCCCTGTGAGCCGAGGGGAATTCTGTAGGATTTTTAATTAGTGATCTAGGGAGCGGACGAGACCCACCGCTGATGAATCACCTTCATGTTTGATGTGATGACATGCAGCTTTCAGGTCGCGCTCGGCACTCCTATTAATCCGTCGTCTCACAAGCTGTGTTATGGCCATAACAAATGAGCAAACACTAAATGTATCTGGGTTTGGCAGCGTTTGCAGAATAGTTACGGCAACGTGTAATTATTGCTTCATCATACGCTGTGGCTTTTTTGTGACCTTTATTTTGAAAAAAGGTAACAATAGACAATGAGCCAGAGTTGAAGCAATGAGGTGCAATACAGGGTTTTTGTTTTTTCAATATGTCATGTTAAAACCTCCTGCAGAAGCATTTTGGGTCCATCTGCTGTACACGTGATGGATGCAACACTCAGTTGCACCATTGCGCCTCTGGTTTTTGGAGAGACAGACACACACATAGCCACACACACACTCACCGGCGGGGTGTTTTTGCTTCCAGCCGTTCAGTAACGACTTTGAGGATTCTGCTCATTTTTCAGTGATTGCTTGTGTCACAGTTCAGTCACCATCTGATCTGAAGTGGAGTGGAGTGAACAAACAGCAGGTGCTATCTCACGTCTCCAGCCTCTCTCTCTCCCTCTCCCTCTCTCTCTCTCGCCCTCCCTCTCTCGGCGTTCCCATTCCAACACGGACGGGTGCTTGTCAGGGGGGAACATGTGTACGCCGACTTACTGGAGCGCACCCAAACTGTTCGCAGAACCAATGAGAGGATTGCAGATAAAACCCGCTTATGCTCTCAATGTGTGCGTGTCTGATTAAAGGAGATGGAAATGAGGCTCTGTGAAGATGTGTGGTGAGAACATTGCAGGCACCGGGCCAGACTCTCAGCTACTTCTGAGGAGTAAGCTAATGATCTCAGCAGACTGTCAGATCAATACCAGCAGCTTAGGTAGCAGAGGCCGTGCCAGAGTCTGGATGCTACATGTCCACAAGATGTGCAAAGTAGCAACAGAAACCACAGAGGCTCCGTGCACGGACGGTCCAAATCTGCAGTTAAGCCTCGACCCTCCGGTGTTGTTCTGGGTTAGGGTTTACATCTTAGATCAAGGATGAAGTGTCAGCATCGCCCGCGGCACGGCTTTGATTTCTCCACAGTGACACTGGATAGGGAGAGTCAGACGTTTCTTCTCGAGTGTATCAAACACTTAGTGCGCGTTTTGTCATCATTTTTGGCCGAAAGAAAAGCAAGGATCCAAGTTTCAAACCTCGGCTCAGCTCACTGAAAAGGAATGCAAGAGAAGATGCTGCTAAGCCGGCGGAGATTAAGGTTTCGCTAGTTGTTAAAAAAAATGCCCGTGGCCCTGTTTGGATCGTTTTATTTTATTAAAGGAAAGACAAATTACGTGTTAAATCGTTACAGAAATTGAAATTCTTTAGCTTGTTGAGTGAAAAAGGGGAAACTGGGAAAGGTGGTCTAGATTACCAAAGGCAAGTTTGGAGTCAAAACTCTTATGGTTGAAGGATGAAGGCTCCAGATTTATAATGTGATAATTCACCGTCTGCCTGACAGGTTAATATGTCCATAGACGTCCCCATGGAATGCAGCTCCAATTCAAGTATGATGTTATGGAATTTTAGACAAGAATGAATTTAAACCTGCCTGAAAGCCGAGGGAAAAAAGACTACTACACTTAAGAAACACAAAAGTTTTCATCCTTCTAATACATCTTATATGCAGATCATTCAATATTTGCGAGAAATCCTAGTTTTTTTTTCTTAAACCTGATGTACTGCCAGGGAGTGTTCAGATGACAGCGTAATTATAGGTCATAAAACAATTCAAGTATTCATCAAGCATTTGCCCAAACTTATTTCAGTGGAAAACGCTGTCAGAAAGATTGATGTCCTTAATTCAAGAGGACATATATCTCAATGTAATTATTATCCTTCTACTGTTCATATCTTTCATTGTCATTAATGTAAAGCAAAACGGCCCCGCATGTGTAAAGACAGCAGAAAGTCTCCATATGGCTCAGTTATGACTCATGACTCGTATGAAAGCGGATATATGGAAGTGAATGGATACCAGCTGCCCTATGTGAGCCGTGCAACACATGGCAACGACATCAAGACGGGCTGTGATCACATGGATGGGGAGTTTCTTGTTTGCTGCCTCCAACCGCGAGGTTGTGTTTTCACCTGTGTCTGCTGGTTGGCGCATTGGTTTGGTCATTAGTGAGATTACATGAACACACATTTGGAAGAAACGTGCTAGCAATTTGGTCCAGATGCAGCAAGGGTCCAAAATTTTGTCTTAACTTGTTCAGGCTTGGTGGAGGTATGACAAAGCCTAATAATATTCATGGGGACGTTAGCTCCTGGTTACTGTATCAGATCACAAGTGATGGATGGAAGGCAGGATTTTAATTAAAAGCCCCATTTGAACTTTACTTTCACATCAATCACTCTTGACCTAATTATGTAAAGAGATTGTACAGTATTTAATCTAAAAAAATGTCTCAGATTAACCCTGACGCCGTCTTTTGGGGCACTGTCGCTTTTGCGCCCCACAAAGCAGCGGTGTCAACTGACACATGGGAGCACTAAGGCACCCGAGGGCCAGAGGCTGCGAGGAGCAGATCATAAATCCAGCAAAGGCTAGAAATCCAACAAAAGACAAAGTGCGACTCTCCACACCCCCCTGTCAAAGCCTCATACATCCCCTCCCTCCTGTCACACATTCAGCCCGCAAAATCGTCCAAATTTATTGGCGGCAGGTGACTTTCTGGATGGGAGCTGGAGTACGGACTGATGTGAAACAGGGTATTGCGTTACCATCTGTTAAGCTCGGACGAATCACGATAAAACATGTAAATTTTCTCCCCCAAAAAGAAAGCAGTCATTCTATCTTTGAAAGCTGAGAGAGTGAATGCGGTCACACACAGCGCAATGTCTAATGCAATTGTTCATGCTGTGTTGCAGTAAATCCAATGGCTTGTAAATCATTCGCGACATCAACAACATTTTTGTTACATTTGTGAGTTCCAAATGCGGAGAGGAGAGCGAACGCCGCGGTGTCAGACATCTGGCGCTGATATGGCCAATAGTGCCTTCATGTGGCGTGAGACTATTTCAGTCCTGTTTCCACTTTCATCCCGCTTTATTTTTCCTTTCTGTGTACGCCTGAGACTGGCATTATTGTAGGAAAACACAACTGGAGACGCACTCGCAGCAACGGAATAATGAAAATAGATCAAAAGTCCAAAAAAGATGAATACATGTCTGCAAACATTTAACTTAATTTAGTTAATTTGTCTCCATTTCAAAATAGAAACACAAAAGGGCGTCGTGCTGCAGAAGAGTACTGACCTCGTCTCATTGCAGATTTCCAATTAGTAAATTAATTAGAGGGGCTCATTTTGGGTTTTATGACATGAGGACCCAGTGCCAGTCTTCATTAGGGCTGATTAGTACCACAGCCATGCCTGGCCTCTCTACTGTGTGGTAATTGTGGCTGATTCCCTGTTGTCCCTGCATTCACACTGCACTCAGCACAATAACTGGCAACATTTTGTATCCTTGACATTACAAAAATTCTGAATTTGCAATTATGTGACAGTAATATGCTCTCTTATTTAAGTCCTTAAGTTCTGAGGTTACTTGTGAGACTGGCATATTAGGGCTCAAACCTACACTCAACAATATCACTCATTTCACGTTGACTACAAAACCAAAAAGAAAATCTCTCCTCTGTTGGTGTTTTTTGGAGACACATGGCTCCGATATCTCTACCCCCCCACCCCACACCGGACACACACGAATGCGTTTCCATCAAGACCGTGCTGAAGCTGCTAGACAGTGCTGAGGATTGTTGTGAGGAAATGATGTGTGCTAATGCTGCGTCAGCAAAGGAGAGAGGAGGGGGGGGGACTGATGCACGGACGTCCGCAGTTCCCACCGTGGCCGCGCCAACCACTGACACAGCTGGATTGCGCTCGCACTCAATGTGGGTCAGCCACTGTGGCAACCGTACAGACGACAGCACTGAAGCAGTTCATCAGGCTGTTTTCCAGATTTTTACGTGGGAGCGGAGAAGCAGCTCGTTCTGGAATATTCTACCATGTTTGAAAGGGTTCTACACAGTGAGTCTAAGGACCGTAAAATGAGTCACAAAGTTGGAATTCCATATAGCCACCAACAACAAAGCAACAAAGCACATACCAGGGACCTGACTAATTACTGCTTTCAAACTGAACCCCCCTCATCCTCTCGCGATGTCTCTGGTCAATCGCGTGACCAAAACCTATCTGAGACATTTGCAACAACAAGAGTGCCTAAAGCATAAAGAGGTTTCTGCTCGCTGAAGGTGTGAGGCCTATCCTATAATTACCACTTCATCACTTAAGCAAAGAGTGGAAAGCCAGCAGGCAGCAGTCAAGCGTCGCCCTTCGCCTTTGCTGTGTTTGGATCGCATTCTGTGCCGCTGTCAGTTGGGGCCGACCGCATGTCTTACATGAATGCATTTGTGACTGAATGCCGCCGGGTATTTCAGGAAACCATACAGTTTGGCCGTCTCACCAGTGAAAACGGTACGAGAAGACCAGACAGGCTTCTCCATTTTTAAACCAAACTCATTCAATCAAATCAAATCTGAATATTTACACTTGACTTTGGCTTCATGGAACCATTTTTTTTCAAGAAAGTTGGAATTATAACTCAAGGATTCTGTATTTAGGAATATGTTAAGAATATCAAAATGCACAATCACCAAGAAACAGCTTCATTGACCCTCACACACTGTTACATGTTCATTTATCTCTTTTTTAGTGTAGCAGATTGTGTAGCCATAACAACATATCACCTTAACAAATAATGAGTTATGTGTTGAAATGTGTTGACCCAGGGTGTCCAAACTTTAGTGCTTTTTGCAAATTAAAGTAACAAGTTTCATAGTTTGGTATCTTGCATACACTGCATATCGTGATGTCTCGGCATGTGAGCGCTGCCAGAAATGCTGGGAATGGTTGCAGGTCAACTAAGTGAACGGCGTCGATTTCAATGTCACAGCAAATGCATGTGTTCCTTTATGGTCGAGTCCATATGTTAGAAAGCAAAGTGTGAGTGCAAACGTTTGCCAGAGTGCAAAAACGTGGGTGTAAAACATCAATGAGTTGTGTCATTAAATTTTTAACCCCTAAAGACCCGTCTCAGCACTTTAACGACCCTTGACCCCTACATATTCTCACTATCTCAGATCTCGGCGCTCTCACTGCGGCTCTGTGCCCTTTATATTTACGACCCGTGTCTGATCCGCGAGCGTCCACCTGTTTTTTCACTCCGCCGTGCTAAAAAGTTTCAATTCCTTTCATAATTCACTGCATACAAGGTTGTTCTCTCCATAAAGGAAACAGGAACGCCCAAGGACCGCCATGCAAAGCCTCTCGCAGGACACATAAAGCTGACAAAGTGAGCAAAAAATGAATCAACAAACAGGCTCAGCAAACAGGGACAGCAACGTCATCAGACACCAACTTGTACAAAAGTTAACTACAAATCCTCCCGTTTACTTCATTCAGTTTTAAGTGAGCGACTGCAGAGTTGATGAGATGAATATTGAGATCTTGCTGACCCTGAGGCTCACCCTCATTACGCCCCCTCCCCTGTCCCCCTGGCCCACCAGCCCACCACACCGCCCTTGTGCAGCCTTGATACCTGACCTTGTGTGTGACGCGCGCTAATTAAGATTCTTGGGCTCGTGGTTGCATAATTAAGAAAGACTGGAAAAGTGTGCGATGAAGATTAAACAAAGCGCTTAGTGAGGAAAGGGACGAGCGAAAAAAGACAAAGGGAAAAGTCTGGGGCTAGTTAGCATTTAATTAGAGATGCTGAGCGATAGACTGCTGACTAATGTATTTGGTTTGAATGGGAGAGAGAGGGGGAGAGAGAGAGAGAGAGAGAGAGAGAGAGAGAGAGAGAGAGAGAGATTTGCGGTAGGACCAGCTGCAAGTTCCCAATGTGAGATTTGAACCCAATGCTCGCAGGAACATACGACAATCTTCCATTTTCATAATCTGTATTAAATTGTTGATCATTTCAATCCCTACTCATGATGACACATGTGCTGTGTGCCCGTGAGGGTTTACTGGTTTGGGTTGTGCTGCTGACAAGAGCGTCTCTGCGGTTGAGACTGTCTGGACTCTATCTGGCCTCTGACCTAAACCACAAGACTCATTAGCACTCATTCATTCCAGAGCTGGAGGAGCATCAGCAAATCAAGGAATGCAGCCTGGTGGAACGAGGAATCGACCGGGCTGCAATGTCAATGTTGCCATCTATTGGATAAACTTAGTTGATATTGCGGCATATTCCATTGCCGGTGCAAATTCTTTATGCAACCTTCTATGTTTAAAAACAGAAATGTAACATGTTCTAGGTCATTTGCCAAAAATCTGGGACACATTGTGGTTCAGAATTAGATCTCATGAGTTCACATGAAACACATCACACATGAAACTCATCCAGGCTTATTGAGGCTTAAACCTGTATGACAGACGGTTATTACAACTTTTGCCACCAAACCACAAATGAAACAATGGAGAAAACGTTGCAGAATCCAGAAAGATGCCTTTTCTTTCATTCCTCAAGGTAATAAACAGACAAATATTGAGATGGTGAACTCCACAGATAAAAAAAATTGCAAGTGTGTCCTGTGCTTGATTGTACAAATTCTTACACTGGAGCAATGGGAGGCAGCCAATATACGGCTTCTATTAGCATTGAGAATCTCCTATAAATCCTATAATCTGCCTCATCCATCATGAGGATAACGGCGTGACAGGGCGGAGAACCGAAGCCCGGAAAACAACGCCAAGCCGAGGCTCCGATCTTTTTCGACTTGCGAGAGCAGGTTGGACTTAAGCTCATCTTTATGCATGAGTGAATGAATTCTGTAAATACATTGTATGGATTTTGAATGATGATGTCACACTGAAAGAGGGGGGAACCCGTGTGCTTGCAGCAACACGACTCTCCGAGATTCATCCCGACAGTTTTGGTGAAAAGTTGGAGGGAAGAAGAAGCTGTTAACAAGCAGGGAGGGACGTCAGCGGCGGTATTTTGGGGAAAGAGGGAGGACGGGACTGTGTGGAGACGCGTCTGCACTGTGTTTACCGGAGGAGACAACTTGTCACCGAGAACGAAAAGAGGTATTTTATTTATCAACACATTCACACACACACACACACAGCTGCAAGGAGACGAATCCAGTTTTATGCGTTTGTCTCACTATGGGTTCATGGACAGGCCAATGTGTGTATGTGTGTGTGTGGGAGTTGAGACAGAGAGACAGATAGTGTGCCTGTCTTGCTCCACCAGAGAGAAGGAGAGAGAGAGAGAGAGCGAGAGAGCAGAACTATTCTCAGGTGGCAAATAAGAGCAGGTGACATCAGAGCTTTCCTTTGCAGACGACCTCATCTGTACATTAAAGTCCTTCAGTCTGGCCGCCGCTCGTATTAAAGGGCCATTATGGATTTATACTGGACTGAATGATTTTTATATCTCAGTGGTTACTACAAATGAAAAATCATTCATGACACAGAATGCGATTCCTTCCAACATGAATTTAATCTCCCCACTGAGAGCTTAACACACTTTTATTACTTACAATTATTACTTCTTCCCCCATCCAAGGTTTGACAGGACAGGCGGGCAGTACAATGTAGTTTGCTCCTTATTCTAAGAAGCTTGTAGAGTAGCTTGCAGTGTTAAGAAAGTAGCTTCAATGTAGTTTGCTTCTTATTCTAAGCAGCTTGTAGAGTAGCTCCCGTTGAGAGTAGCTTTGCTATTCGGCTACTTTAACTCACGACTAGCTTGTAGCCTGAAAACTAGCTTCTCTGCCAACACGGCCAACTAGCATGGTGCCTCCGACTGACCGACACTTTGAGCATGAACAGGATGGTCCAGCTTAAAAAGTGATGCTGTATTAATCACAGCCGTGTGTGTTTAATGACTGACAAGTGAGTGAAAGCTGTAAGTTCATGTTAATGTTTATCGAGTGTAATTCTGGCTCAACCAAAACATGGCACCCAGAACTACTAACACACGCCAATGAGTTTATTACCTCGGCAGTAAAAGCCCACGTGTTAACATTTAAGTCCATTGACAGTATACAAACTTATCTGTGTAGAGCTGCGTGTGTGTGACATCTGGTGGAATAACTATGAATAAATATTTTCTAAATAAGCCTTTAGGATTCTTCAAAAGCTACAAAACATCTATTTATGTTCTCGGCGCAGAGAGACGACACGGGGTGGTTTGGTTCATGCAGATTACCTAAATGTTTTCACTCAGCTGAATTTTCTCGGTGGTGGGTCGGCCTGCAGCTGGATTAGTGTTTGCACATATTCAAAGAAAACACACATTTTAAAGATACAACCCCAAATTATAATGTAGTGGAAAATTGGACCCCTCCAGTTTTCCTCCCAGCCTCATTTTATAATTTCTATACTCAACCATGAACAATTGTGAGTTTCAGAGAATTGTGGTTCTGTGTTGCGGTTTATCCAAAATCAGGGGAGCACATCCTCGGGTGGCTAAATATAAAACCGTCATGCGAAACCGTGAAAGAGATCCTCTCCCGTGCCACCCTGAGTCCTGCTCGCATCTCCTTGGTAGAGCGACGCCACACACTCTGTGCCTCTCCCCCCACCCCGTCCCTCTGCAAGTCATTCAATCTTGGAACAGTATCAAGATAGCGATCTCCCTTTAACCTCCGGAGAGGGCACGGACACAAAGGGACACGCTGCCCCCCTCCTCTCTTCCACCACCACCCCCGCCCCATTTCATCACTCAGAGTCGAGCAGTGGTGGCACGCCAAACAATCCCATTACCCTGCAGCCCGGGGACGACCAGCAACACCGCGGCTCTCTGCCCATTTCAAACACCCTCAAGCCATCCGGCAACATTCATGCACTTATGTGTCAGCATATATAATGAACTCACTCAAGCCTGCAACATCCACACTCAGCTTTTACTCTGAGGAAGCAGGCAACCCCCCCCCCCCACATCACTCAGAGTAGCTTTTTACAACTCAACGCTGATCAATTAATGACCAAGAATGAGACCCTGAGAGATATTCATACAGAGAGACCCAAAGTGAGAGAGAGAGAAAGAGAGAGAGAGAGAGAGAGAGAGAGAGGAGCAAAGGGGGGAGGATAATAAACTATGAATTGCAACTGACAGCAAATCTAACAGCCAAGAACCACTCTCACAGTGCCGTATGCAGTATATTGAACCTCTTAAACCCGAGAACACAGACCAAGGACGCTGGCCTCACGTGGAGGATTTATCTCACTCATATCCAGGTGTCTGTCAGAGAGGAATGAGCTGAGATGGCAACAGCATTCTGGGTAATCAAGTGGCGCACAGGGCTTAATGCTTCCCAGATCTTACGTTCGAGAGATTAGGAAATACTGACCCTGCTTGTATGAGAAGATTATATTTCTCAGAGAGCGCAGGACGGAAAGAAAGAAGGGAGAGAGTGAAAGTAGAGAAAAGAAAGTAGAGTTAAGGCAGAGGGAGGAGGAGTTACTCACGGCTCCTGTCACCTTTCCATCTCCAGCTTCCCTTGTTCTTCCCCGAGCCGTCTCCTGGCATACAGTCTCCACTCAGGACCTCCACCAGGAGCACCAGCAGCAGCAGGGGCATCCGCCCGCTTACCATGCCTGCCTCTGAAGCTCGCATCGGGGCTACAGCAGAGGAGAGAGGGCCATGTGGAGCGCTGTCCCACACTCAGCCATGTCTCACAGCTGTGTGGAAATATCCAAAACAACAACAAGCGCACGTCCTCCTCCTCCTCCTTTGCTTCCTTTGGAGTGTGAGCCCTGGGTCAGGGCGCAAACCCGTGGGGGGGGGGGGTCGCACACTCACCACGGACAAAGGTCCTCGTCCTGAGGGAAGGGATGATCCTCCTGAAGGTGTTTGCTGTATCTTGGGAGGCTGACTGTAATCCCAGCACTGGCAGAGTAAGCCTGGATTTCTGGTGCTCCACTCTGAAATATTGATCTTGTCTTTTCTCTCTCTACATTTCTTCTTCCGCTTTTTCAATCCCTGTTGGAGTTTAGGGTGGTATTTATTGCCATCCTGCTGACACACTCGAGTCCAGCTTAGCAGTAACAGCTCCCATGAGCGCCGAGTACAGGAAGAAGCTAATTGTTTTCCTTGTCCTGTACAGCAGAAGGTGCTCAGGTCAGAGAGGAGCAGTGACACCGGCGGTGACACTGAACACTGATCCAGCAGCGGCTCACTCTGGTCACCCACACAGGCAGTCCCTGAGTGAACGAGTGTGTCCAGGGGTGTGTGTACGTACATGTGCGTCCTCCCTCTGTCCTCGTCCACCAACCGCACGACTCTGATCACACCAGGCAGTGTTGATATGAAAATAAGGAATAAATCAGAGGCAGTTGACTACAGAGCAGCCTTGACTTTGTCAAGAGAGCATCTGAGAGACAGGGAGGGAGGGAGGCAGAGAGAGAGAGAGAGAGAGGCAGAGAGAGAGAGAGCGAACATCTTCCACCAGGGGAGGGAGGGAGATAGAGAGAGACAAGTGTGGGGGTTTGAATAACAATGTCTCAAGTGCACCGGCTCTTTTGCTTTTGCACGGCTTTGATGCTCATTCACGACTGTATGCTCAAAGTGCCCCCCCCCCCCACACACACACACACACACACACACACACACACACACACATCCCCACTACCTGAATGAGCTCAATGGTTGCATCCTGTGTGAATCTACGAGTGTGTGTATGTGTGGGAGTGAGCGTGTGTGGCTGTGCTTAATCTAATTCCTTCCCGGATGTAAAGGAAAGATTCTTGTAGCAGCATGCCAGCCTTTCTGACACGCACACAGACGGGTTTGACAGGATGTGTGTGTGTCCGACACAAACTCTGATGTCGCTGTTAATAGATACTTGCAGCACCATGCAGCCAGCGTAACCGCTATGTGACTGTTACACGGCAACACAAAACGCTGCAATAGGCTACTTGAGTGTGATTACGTCACATCTTCATCACAGCAAAGCATCGGATATTCTCAACATAATGAGTGAAGCCTCTTTTGCCTATACTTTAACAATGCACCTGATAAATGCACTTACATGAAGTCATTAGGACTTAAAGAAAGGTAGCCTGAAGTAACATGTTTAGATAGTTTGTTAAGTTATACATCCTCTTTCAGGTGTGATTGTTCTGTGTGTAATCAGTGCTGCTACATGTGAGGAGTCGTGTTCTAACAGCTGTGAGCTTCTGTCTGCTTCTTTTGGAACAAAGTGGAAAAGATGAAAAGTCACAAACGATCAGATTCTAAGCTAAGTAACTTCAAATTACATTGCCACGTTTCAAATCCACGCACACACATAAACACACAAAGTGTATTTTTGTAAAAAAAAAAAAAGAAAAAAAGACGAGCTCAGCAAGTCTGGGTTTAGAGTTACGCGCTCGTTTCCTGCGGCTGGCCGAGCTGTCAGGAGGCAGGTGAATGCTGGGTAACGTGGGAAACTGGAGGTGTCAGCAGCACCTCCCCCACAGTCTCCCATATGCCCTTCATTACAGTTAACCTCCCGTCCTCCTGCTGGCACACACAAACACACACACACACACCATATACAGTTATACACACATCATCACTATGATGGTGCAAAAATGCACCTAAGCACACACACAGCACCTTCCGCAGCCTGATCAAATTATTTGACTGGTACGGTAACATAAAAGAAAAGTTGTTTCCATAGCAACGCAACCCAATTCCATACATATTAAAACATGATTTATATAATCAACAACTTAGAAAATGAAACATCTGAAATAAGATCTATACCACAGATGTGATTTTAATAACATAATAAATATAATAATCAATCTTGTTGTATTGAGCTGCATGCTTACAAAGGCGTTCCTGTTGGCCACTCATGTAATCCTGATGTAGTACCCCTTAAGGATTGCGCTCCAGGAGATGTAATTAATTGCATTACATTAGCTTCTGATGGAGGTCTGATGAAAACATCTCTGTAATGATTGGACCCGGCTATAAACGCCGCTGCAGAGAGGAACGGGGCCATTCTAACCCTTCAGGACGGCAATCTGACGCCGCAACTACCTACCAAATGTCAACGCTAATACAGAGCAGCAGCCTTTTAAAAGCGTTGGCGTGTAAAGCCGAGCTACGCCGGCATCCTCTTTCTCACAGGAAGCCTGAGAAAGAGACAAATGGTCTGCGTTTACAGCCCACCAAAGGGTAAATCACACACCTGGCAGAGACACATAACACTGAATCAATGACAGGTATGGATTTAAGTCTGGAGGAGCCCACATGTTTATGCCTGTGTCGCATCTTGTGTAGCTCCTGGATGAACTATGCATGTGTGTCGTATGTGGTTGAGGCGTTTCCCAATTTACAGTTAATAGAAAACAATACAGATTTACCATTTTTGCTTTCTGTCATGTAATTCTACAAGATTACATCGTGTAAATTGTGGTTTAGCATATTGTGGGTGGTACTTCTTCATTCTCATCTCTAGGTGTTGGTATTACAGCAGTAAACATGGCATAAACATTAGCAGCAACATAAAGTTTAAAGTAACAGCTGGTTATAAAGGAAGGATATTCTCCAAGCTGCTTTTCTCCCCGCATGCAGACGTTTCCGTGCAGGGTTGGGATCATATTTCAGCCTTTATGGGTTCAAACCCAGCTGAAGGGCAAACGTGAAGTGCATCGCATCCCTGAAACATTTCTTCTTTCAGATTCTGTTTGACTTATATGCTGCAGATGATACGGCCGTACAGGCGATGACATCTTCATCTAGTGCCTCCATAGCAACCATTGATCTCTGGCACCACCCAGGACTTGTTTATCTCTGTGAGGACTGACAGCGTCCCTCAGAGTCCCTACACCAATCTGTGTCCCTTTGTATGTTGATCACACAAAACTACAGTACACACATGCTTCTACCACTGCTTTAAGATAAAGTCCAAGTCCAAGTCCAAGTCTTCCAGTCAGCATTTTTCAGGGGCTTCACCCTCTGTATCTCAGTAGCAACTTCAGTTTAACAGTTTGGTGCTGCGCCAACCTTTGAGAAGTGCAACGAAAACCTCTCCAGAACTTTCTCAAAGCTTTCCAACTCCACAAACTGTCAGGCTGCATCAGACCTTCAACTGAGGAGCAGAGAAGCTTGTCGGCCGCAGCCTGGGATCACCGCCGGAGCTCTGCAGAAACTCCAATCTAACTCTCAATTTAAAACTCTTCAACTGACCCGATCGATGAAACGATGGACATTCCGCTGAGCCTACCTGCTCGCTCTTGCAATCCTCCGAACTCAGATGAAACGTCTGCTTCGTTCAAGCGCTTCTCTAGTATCTGAGGGCAGCAGTGACCTCGGCATCGACACTGTTCACCTCTGGTACAGACTTAGAAACCCTCCGTTACGTCCACGCTCACCCATAACTACCAAATCATTCACAGTGTTTGTCTTTGCACTTGTGTGTTTAGGTGGAGCAACAGCTGAGCCAGATATTGCTGCTTAATGGAGCTGGATAGCTGCAGGAGCTCTCGGCAAACACACACACACACACACACACACACACACACACACACACACACACACACACACACACACACAAGCTTACAAGCCAAGGGATATTCCGACTCTGACCTTGTGCATGAAAATGATTTAGCAAGCGACGCCCCGCAGTCAGTAATAAACTCTGGTCAAGGTGGTGGCTGTGTTATTTCCATCCTTATCTCACTCATTATTCTCAGTAAACTTCATCCTTTTCAATCTCACTCTCGGGTTTTATCCACAACGTTATTCTTCATAATGCGGGAATCTGACACACAGAGAATGTTATTGAATATTATTGCCTGCCAGCATCGCAGACACAAACGATAAATCTCTCAACGCCAGCTAATGGGGAAAATGAGATCCCCTTCGTATTATTTTACTCTGCTCTGTGTTTATGAAGCATTCACGGCCTCCGTGCGGCTCTGCCAGAGCGGCGAACGGGCGGTGGCAAAGACGCCCGGCGGGGACGAGCAGCCTGGAAGATTGGACGTCCCCGCACAGCTTGGAGCACAGCGAGAGATTGGAGAGGGGGGACTGGAATCCGCTTCCTTTGCCAGCGGGGGAAGACAAAGCGGAGAACACTTGAAGAAAAAATAGTCTAAAGTTGGACTTGAGAGCAGTATTACCGCCGAGCAGAAAGTGGGACTCGACCTGAATGCCCAATTGCTACAGGGACGAGTCGATATCAGCCAAAGCTGCAGCTAAGGTCACTCGATGCCAGACGCTGAGCCCCAGACGGGGCCTGATAAAGCTTATCACATACTCAGGCAGGCTACACTTTCAACCAATAACAATGTTTCATTGAGAGCGGCATTAAGCCCAGAACGGCGACGACGGCGGCTAAACGGCTACAAACAAAACATTGCTATTTTATGATAGCAACTGTGCTAAATCTCAACGTTTGCTTTTGGTGCTTTTATAATTTAATGCCTTCCTTTTTTTTCCTCCAGTGCGACTAATTAGAATTTTAATCATAGCGGTGTTACTGCTTGGGAAGGCAGATGGGGAATAAATTAGCCTGCAGGTTTCTGGCTGTACGCTGAACACTGTGATGACAGAAATACTTATTTTTTCAACCTACATACCAGAGTTTGGAGCGATGCATATTTCATTACTGTGTCAACCTCAGGAGAGCAAAGAGAGCTCAGGATCCACAGCACATGTCTGCAGACGGCGTGTCACACACACACACACACACCACACACACACACACACACACACACACACACACACACACACACACACACAGCGCGGTGACATCTAATCTACAGGTTGTAAATATTGCCCCGGCACGGGATCTGCAGGGGTGCATCCAGCGTGCGATCGCTCTTAGGATGATTGCAGGAATAGCGCACATAGGAACACGCGTTAGCGTGACCGTAACGCCGTTTCCCCCGGTGAGTTATGTTCTGTGCACGCGGGATGATAAACAGGACCACACCCTGCATTCCTTGCATGGCCAGGTTACGATGGCTCACTCAATCAACACCCCCTCCCCTCCCCTCCCACACACACACACACACACACACACACCCACCCAAAGTCCCACCCCGGATCCCCGCCCCCCTATCTGTCTTCTGGGATGCACACGCAGCAGTGCCACTCTCCAATCAATAGGAAGTCACAGGACGAGCCAGGCTGAAGGTTAATGCACAAAGAGAGGGCAAACACATTATCATGGACACGGAGAGAGAGAGAGGGGGGGGGGGGGGGGGGAGAGAGAGCGAGAGAGAGAGAGAGACAGGAGCACATTTAACAACTAACACACACACCTGAATTCTGTTCATCCTGAATGAAACAGCAAAAAGAGACTCAAGTGTCCCATGAGAGAAGAAACTAAACTAAAATGAAACAGTAGAGGATCAGGCTCAGTTATTCAGTCGCTCTGCAGTTTTTTTCTATGTGTCACTGATGACGTTTTATTGGGGAAATTGTGAGTCAGGACATAAACACTCCGGTTAAACAGAGTAATAGGGTAAAGTAATGATCTTTAAAGGGAACAGTGAGATTTACGGCAACGCTGACATTCAAGACTGAAGCTGAGGCTGATTGAATATATATCAGGGGATTTCCAAGATATCTTTGTGGCAAAAATGAAATGTAACCACAGCGATAAGCAAAGCACCAAACCCACCCCACCCCTTACCCCCTCACCCCCTCACCCTCCTGTCCTGGTCCGATTCCCTGTAATGGCTCTTGTCAGCTTTCTCACCTTGCAGTGAGATTCCAGCCTGCAGCCTCCATCGCCCAGATCGCACAGCACACAGTGATTTACAGCTGCTGTTGCTGCAGGGCCATCTGGACCATAACACTCAGCATTAGTCTCTCTCTCTCTCCGTCTGTCTGTCTCTCTATGTCCCTCCACTTTCACACAAATCCACTTTATTCCCATCCTCTACCTCTAACTCATACACACATTCTGTTCATCCATCGTGTCCACAAACCTCCTTCACATTGAGCGACACTGTGACTATCGTTTAGATAAGGGAACTACGTAGATTTGAATGTGTTTATGAAGTGAACCATCGCCCTCTGCTCTCCTTCCCCTACGGATTCAGACGACAGCAAAGGGCAAACACGCTCGTATTCTTTTAAAGGATTTGCATTGGCTAAGAATTGAAGTTGTAAAAATTTTAAAAGAGGCCTTAAAAGAGGCCTTAAAAGTGCCCATACTGCCATCAATGCCCTGTTCGCCCATAAATGCATCAACAGCACACAACTCTGCCCCAAACCGCACTGGTGCTGGCATCGCCCCAAGTACATGGATGATAATCACATAACCCTCAGTGTAAATGTGCCCCATTCATGATTATGGCAGTGTCGTAACTGCAGATGTACATCTTTTAATGCCCCGTGCATCTGACTCAATGCGTCCCTAAAGGGCCTTCTGCTGCCGTTTGTGCTCACCGGGGTGTGAGATGAGGAGCAGGTTAAACATCTGCTGTGGCATTAAAGGTGCTAGAGCAAATATAGAGCAGATGTAAGGAGGGTGCTGTTAAGGTCAAGTGCTGTAATGTGACTAGGAGCCAGCAGGAGGCAGCATTGGACCCAGTCAACATGAAGCCACCTCAGGGATGAGGGAGGGAGGAGGGTTTGAGTGTTGAAGCTGACACGTCGCTGCTGGGTCCTGACTTAGATCCTTAGATCACTTACACACACGGATTGATTGGGATCAATTATTTACACATCACATAAGGTACACAACACTTCATCCTCTAAGACAAGGACACACACTTCCATGGGTGAAGGCTGGTAATGCAGAGGAGTATGCACGCACACACACACGTGCGCACGCACGCGCACACACACACACACACACACACACACACACACACAGTCGAACTGAATAGATCATTGTTCTGATATACAAGGACACTTTAGACTCAGCTAGACACTGGATCAGACTGCAGTTAAGAAAGTTTTCAGAGTTTGAAGGAACCTTTTCTATTATTGATTGAGCCGATAAGCTGCGTGTTAATCTTACTGATATTACCAGAAATCCTCTCTACAGCGGCTTATACTGCTTTGGTTTGGGATGTAAAAACAAAGCCAATTTCCTCCTGCGGGTGTGTGTGTGTGTGTGTGTGTGTGTGTGTGTGTGTGTGTGTTTGTGTAATGTGTGCCTGTCGTCCCTATTAAATTTTGTTTCGCTCGGAGGGATGCTTACTTCAAACAACACTGCCCCTTGCTGTTGCACCGGTGGCGCCGACGAAGATATTGCACACTTAAAAAATATTCTCCAAAGACCTGCAAAGCTGTCGGCATATAACAATTACGCCATAAAACTGCATCGGAATCGTGTTACACATAATATAAAAGCCCTGGAGTTCTATTTATTTGTAAATCAAACTTTAATACGGCCTGGTGTGTGTGTGGTAAAGGATAATGGGAGAGAGGGAGTGAGGCGCATTGTGGCCAACAGGGGGCAGTGTCAAACAGCAAACCGAACTAAACCCAGAACCAGAGTCTGAGTCTTCACTGCAAAGGCTCCAGTTCTGGTCCTGCTCGTCTCTCCTACGGCCCATATACATTTTATGCTACATATACTGTTTTAAATTCAGACTGGAAGTATTTAAATGCATCTGTGGTGTTTGTAAGAGGACCAGCAGTGTAATAGTGAGATATGAGACTTTACAGTGTTATTCCTTATTAAGCCAAAAGAGGGCAGTAGAGTGTCATGTTGTGGGGCCACTTGGAAACAGCAAACACACACACACACACACACACACACACACACACACACACACACACACACACACAGAGCTGGACCTCCTTTTGTCGTTTCATTGGGACTAATTACTGCGTCCTTCATAAATATGCAAAATGTTAATGATTGATCCAGTTTCTTCCCAAATTGAAACAAAATGGCAGCCATGGGTAAGTGTTTACTCTCTCACACACACGCGCAGGTAAAATGCTACGTCTCTGTGTGTCTCCGTTTTAGTTTCCCACTCTTTCATAGTTTCCCATCTTTCTCCCTTTGAATAAGCCTTTAATCCTTTTAATGCCAACTTCCTACAGAATGACTTTTTAATTGCACAAAGTAAACAGGGAACGCACGGCCAGATCTCCTCTCCTCTCCGGGTAGATGCGGCTCAGCCACAGGCAGGCGGATTAAGCTGGAGAAAGACGCCCGTGAGTTATTTTGAGGGGAGGGAGAAGACGAAGAAGAGAAAGAGTGGAGGAGAAAAGCCCGGGATGTCATAATAACTCCTGTGCAGCGAGGAGTTTTAGCCAACACACACGAGGAGAATAATCATATGGAGATGATGGCCGCCGCTCGGTGATTAATGGGCCCATTTTCCTGGCGCAGCTTGGATAGCGGGCCCACTTGGCCCCATTAGGAAAAAGCCTAAAGCCACCTTGTTCGTCTGTGTGCCATTCATCAGGCGGAATGTGATGGAGCAGAAATGCTTTATCCTCAACACCCGTGGAAAATCCACTGTGTGAAGCGCAAAAACACATTTCCTCACACATTTCTCTGATGCTTTTTTACTCGCGCAATCCCCCGTGTCAGAGGGCAGCGCGTCTGCAGCACTCGGGGATGATGGAGAGTCGCGGCTCAAATCCCCTCTCGTATAATTGCGTGTACCCGCTGTGTGGAATTGGATGCAGCAACATGCTTTTCCGTCCATCCGTCCCCCCCCCTTTCTCCTTATTTGATGGACTACAGAGAGCGGCAGACACGGGGGCCAGACAGCCGCAGAGACGCGCCAGTCTCCCTTTTAGAGCCGTATGCAAATCCACTGTTAAATTTCATTTTTCTAATCCCTTTAATCAGAAACAGGGGAATAAAGCCAGCTGGTAGGAACCCATGTTAAGATGTAATTAAGCATCTGATTGAATTTCAGTGCATACCAGAGTGTGTGTGCCAAGCTGAGAGGAGGAGGAGGAGGGGGAGGAGGAAGAGGAAGGGGGGCAGGATGGGCATATGCACAGCAGAGCCAGTGTTGGTTGTGGCGGTGGGGGGGACACATTGCCCGGCGACGGGGGACCCGGAGCTCGCAGCGGCGGTGGGCGGCGAGCTCGGTATTTTCCAGCACGCTCCACTGCACGAGTGAGCAGCGATCAGAGGCACATTTTTATACATTACCAGGAAAGCTCTCATGTCAATCATCTCCCCGCTGGCACTGGAATGGTTTTCGCCTGCTCCATCCTCAACATATGGTGGCGGGAAAAACTGGCAAACATGATGACTACACACACACACATACACACACAGACACACCGGTCAAACAAGAGAAGAGCAGGCGATGCAAAAGGCTGGAGCGCCCGTACGCTGTTTGCCTGTTAAGTGAATTCTAACGCAGCCTTTTCTTCTCTTGAGCTCATCCGGTGCCGGTTTGATATTGCGGCGTATTACTCTGTCGGGGGTCAGTGTGCACAGATATGCTGCATGCACACATCCGGCAGCCCACCTGGGAACGGGCCAAACATGTCACCTAATCTACGTGTAGTCGACAAAGGCAGGTGTGTGAGAATAAACACGCATCCTCATCCGCACACACATACAGACATGCACGTGCGCAAAAAAGGAGAAGATAATGAAATTCATCCGCTCAAAATGTATTCATTGGCGGACAGAGACAATACAAAGCCTGGTCTGAGGAGCGAGGGGAGGGGAGGGGGGGAAGAGCTGTCACACTAGTTTAGCTGAACCGGGTATGGAAAAGATCCATTACAGGGTCCTTTCATCACCAAACACAGCGAGGTACCTGTGGGGATCGCCTACACACACACACACACACACACACACACACACACACACACATGGAGGGGGGAGGGGAGAGAAAGGAGCACAAAGACAGGTGACGGGACTCGACAGGTCATCACGTGTGCGCCCTCCAACCCTCCCCCCATCCCCTTCATCCCTTCACCTCTGCCTCCTGATATGATTGCCAGCTCACCCATCTGCCCCAACACGCCGTCTAGTTAAAGACATAGAGACCGTCTCCACCCCTGCACCACTGTCTGGATGTTTGGGTCAGATTGAAACAAACACGCCTCAAGTTACATTCTGTTATAGCGGCACATTTGCGTCCTCCGAATCTGAGATCAGGAGACGTTTATTAGCCAAATACATAATGAATGGAACTCTTCTGGTTCCAAAAACACAATTAGACCATTAGATGACGGAAAACTAGCATAAAAAACTGAAATATAAGGTATACAAAACTATAAAAAATCAATATAAACTGTGAAATCATTACTGCCAGCAGTAATAAGAGGAACAACAACTAATATCTCAACTTGATGAGAAGAGTTTATTGTGCTCATTTTCTTTTCTTGTCATTAAACCGATATGTTTTCCCCCAGCATCGCCACGGCCGCTCGCCACGTAAGCAAAACCGAGCGGCTACCCTGTCTGCTTGTTTACGCTCCATTGTTGGAGAGATTGCAGGGCGAGACAAAAGGACAGAGGTGAGAGGTAGTTGGGAGAAAGGTGATGTATGATCAAACGTGAAAGCAGTATTGATTTTCCTCAATTGTGTTTGCTCGGTTTGCCACTATTAAATATGGATTGTGCGCGAGTGCCACCTCGACTTTGTCTTGAAATTGACACTCTCTCTATAAAGGCCCCGTAGCTTTTTCCAATAAAGAGGTAGAGAGAGGTAGAGGTAGAGAGAGGTAGAGAGAGAGAGGGAGAGAGAGAGAGAGAGAGAGAGAAAGAGAGAGAGAGAGGTTGGCCTGATATGCGGCGAGGGCTCCATGTTTGATTTGCTTTAGAGGCGGCACATCAATGCCACAGCAGCAGCACTCAGGTTAACGCGTGTTAAGACCAACGTCAAAGGGGGGGGGGGGGGGGGGGGGGGGGGGAGAGAGAGCGAGAGGGGAGGGAGGGGGGAGAAGGAGGAAAAGAGAAAGAGAGATAGCGAGAGAGTGAGAGGGGGAGAGGAGAGAAGGTGAGATAGAAGAGGGTGAGAGAGATGAACGAAGAGTGGTGGGGGAGAGAGAAAGAACTAGGGAGGGAGGGAGAGAGAGAGAGAGAGAGAGAGAGAGAGAGAGAGAGAAATAGAGAAAGAGAGCATAAATGCGAGCCCAGTCTAGCTCTGAGGTGCGTCTGATGTGTGCACACTTGGTTTAATGACACTGAGGTTATGTGGGTAATGACTGTGGTTAAGTGTTGGCCCCTCTGAAGACACGCTCCAAAAATAAACAGGCCGGCCCAGTAAGTGAGGGAGATTAATCTTTGTTAAACGGTGCAGCAGAATCCCCCCCCCCCTCCCCTCCCCCCCACCCCCCTCTTCTTGAAAAAGCTGCTGCGCCGCTCTGCACTTTTTCTGCTCGTTTTCATAAGGCAGAGCAATTTTTATATGTATGGATCTGTACGCATCCATAAACACGTCGTTTAGTGTTTGAAATAATAACAGTCTGAGTCAAATCACTCCGTTCTTTGGTGTGTGGAGGAAGAATAACTCATACATCAGCCAGACAACCAGAGAGTTAACGCTCCAGCTTTCAGTTATTAGCCTGTAACAAACTGTATGGAAAAGTACCCCCAACGCCAAGTGTGTGTGTGTGTGTGTGTGTGTGTGTGTGTGTGTGTGTGTGTGTGTGTGTGTGTGTGTGTGTGTTGTTGCTCTGTTTGTTGCCCTGTGTGTCTCTATCCAAGGCTGAAAGTAAGACGAGCTCATCTTCATTAAATCCATACGCATTTAGATGATGCGGTTGATGTTCATCTGGAAGCTACAAGTAGTGAAGCTATTAACTTAACTACTTGTTTCAGCAGCAATTTCAAAACAATGTAACTTTCCAGTAACTTCCTCTGTTTTTCCCCCAAGCAGTGATGTAGCTCGGCTAAAGCTATATATTCTATGTATTCTCACACACACACTCACACACACACACATACACTGACCTTTCAAAATGCTTTAGCTATAAGAACTTAAGCTATAAGGCAACATTTCACATCATGCTGCTTCAATATTGTCCCTTGACCTAGCAACAATGTATTAAGCTACATCTCTTCAGTGCGCGTGTTGTGTAGCTAACTGCTTTATTAGGAGAGTAGCTTGGCACAGCTAGGAGCAGCTTAAGTAGTTTACATCTTAAGTAGCTTGTAGTTTGAACAGCTACAGCTCATTGGTTGTAATGAGGCTGTAAACGCAGTAAGAAACACATTTGGCGGTAAAAAGCTGGAGGCAAATTAAAGAGGGAACGTTTTGACCTTCATATGGGTCGACTTAGACTCACAGATGTATCGCACTGAACACCCATACACACACACACACACAGACACACACACACTTATGCCCCAGCAGGTCCTGTATGTATGTTATCCATACTAAGCTGGGCTCATTATTCTGCGTCCCCTGACATTTCAGCTCCCATATTAATCTTCTCCTCTCCTCTCCTTTTCCCCTCCTAATGACAGTTTTATCATAACTTATTATTGCTGCCCAACCCTGAGCCGGAATTATGTAAATGCTCCGTGTTTGGTGCGGAAAAACATCTTTATGTTTCGCTCAACGGTCGCTGGAGCAGGGATCTAATTCTGCCGGCCGACGGCCTAAATGAATCGGCTTGTTACGCTTTTGAATAATGGCGGAAGCGGAGAGGAGAGCGCGGGTCGGGCCGGCTGAAGGTTGCGAAGGAGAGACCCACTTAGTTAGGTGGCGCCTTATCGGATCGCGCCCCCGCCTCATTCATTACCTTCTATCGCCTTCCTCGTTTGCGGTACGCAATATCATTCATTAGGGGATGATTCGTCTCAAACGTGCGACGGAGGTAACGTCTTTAGGCAGGAGGGACTCAGCCCAGATTTGTCATTTTGGCTGCAGTAATAAAGCTTCCACTCCTCTCCTCCACCTCAACCGCCCACTGCATTTGTTTGCAGTTTCATTCTTCTTCCTCACAGGCCAGAAACACACTCTGACATACGCAAGGAAACAACACGGCACCTCTGCCTTTTATAGGGAATTTATTCCACGTACTTCCATTTAACTGCAATTAAAGCAGCAGCAGGTGTCTGGAGTCTTTTTTTTTTGTCTTTCTGTCTGACACACCATCTGTTTCTCTCTCTCCCTCTCTCTCTCTCAGCCCTATTTGCTCTCTATGACACCACACACAGTCCATTCAACTCATTTTGGTGGTTGTAAGCAAGACTAAATCTCCAGTTTCTCGACATCTGAGCATCTTCGGCCTTGAGAACCCTCGTCTTGGTGTGCGAGTGCCTCCGACCCTCCAAGGCTCTGCTGAGATGATACGCTATGTTCTAGATGACTGATCTTTGTACAGAGTTTAGATCTGTATCTGTTCATTCAGTCGGGTCTCCGGTACAGTTAATTAAAATTCATTTTGACAACTGACTTAGCGAGAACGCGCGAAATCCCTCAACCACTTCTGCCACCACGTGGTAAATTATTGGTGGGCACGTCTGCCGTCTTAACATGATGGAATTCCATCAAGTGTAATTAGATAAATGTCCCCTAACCATTGTTTAGGTGCACAGTGGCAAGGATGAAGAGCGTGAGTCCCAATAAATTAGCAGCTGGAGAGGAAATTAAAAGGATCAGAGAACATTTTTCGATCTAAAACGCACGACGATAAAACATCAACCGCATGCTGTCGCCTGAATTAAGTTCATCCAGGCAGCGACATTACTGGAGATTAGAATGCAAAAGACATCATGTGACTCTGATATGATTCAACACAAGTGAAAAGTTTTGTTAATGGTCGCCTTTTGGTGTAAAGGAGATGCTAACTGATGAGTGTTTGAGCCATTGAATGAATCATCTGAGACCAGTAATGAGAAGTGTGTGTGTGTGTGTGTGTGTGTGTGTGTGTGTGTGTGTCTGCGTGATGGGGGGGATGGGCTTTCAGACAGGAGAGACGTATAAAGAGAAAGTGAGCCCCTCAGCCGCACACTCGTCAAAGTCACAGTTTGATTTGGAGAAGCATTTTTTTCCTCGTCTCGTCTGCACGGTCAGTGGCTGTGAGACAGCTGAGGATCGACGCGGCGGCCCGAAGGCAGAGAGACAGATGGGCCGGCACCGCTGGTGCACGCCGGCAGCTCCGACTTTCTCTCATCTCCGCTGCCGGGGCTCGACTCTCCCAGATGGGTGGGAGGACCTGGGACGTTGAATTATGAGTGATGAAAAACCGCGAGGTAAGCATGCCGGGCGCCCACACCGGGACATTTGTCATGATTTAGGTAGGTACGGCTGAGGGGACGGACGTCTCAGCGCGGGGGACAGGAGTATAAAAACAAACACACCCAGTGAGACTCCAAGGTTGTGAGGTCCAGGCTGAGGCGTGGAGGACAAAGCAAATGTCTCAGAGGACATTCCAAGTTTGGTTCCAGCCTTTCCCAATGTTCTCGTCTGTATTTTCGTCTTCGGCTGGTTTTCCTGTTCCGTCTCAGGCGTGTCTTCTTCTTTTTCAAAATAAACAAGGAACGACCTTTCACCCCATGGTTTCTGAGTACACAGAGACACCAAGAGGCAAGCGCACACACACACACACACACACATACACACACACACTTGGATGCCTGAACTGGAGGCAACGTCTCCCTCCATCTATAGGCTGGTCTGTATATTTACAGCAGGAAAGTGGAGCTTCTCCTCGGTTCTGGGTCAGGAGGTTTTGTCCGCCTGGGACATGGGCTTCCACAGGCTTCCACGGGCTTCCGCAGGCTTCCACAGGCTTCTCAGCACTCTAATGGGGCACCGAGGGAGCCGAGGTTCCAGCCGGGGCCTTCTTCCACATGTGGCAAGCTTAATTGGGTATAAAGAGATGTAGTCCTCCCCGCACCCTCCACCTCAGGGCTAAACTGCGTGCTGGGTTTAAATAACGGTTCCAGACGCGGCGTGCTGCTCGAAGCTCGCTCCTTCGCTGGCCTGGAGGGAGAAGATGGCGCCCTTGCTCCGGTATTCCTGAAATGTCCGGAGCATTACTCTCAGATGAACAGCTTTCAGTTTTTCTTGATGATCGCAGAGGTGCACTTAGGGCCCTGTTGGAATTGCCCCCGTTTCAAGGGGAAACGGGCCTTTACCTTGATGAATGAACTGGAACGTCACCGCTCTCCCGCTCTCTTCAATTCCTTCTTTAAACAGATAAATCAAGTCAGAGGCCGAGGGAATGTGTAGCGGCGCTGAGGCATTTCCACGGGTGCAAGTAAACATAAAACCTCCACACACAGCGGAAAAACAATCCCAATAAAAAGCCGGATAAATCACTCAGAATCTGCAGGTCAATAATATCGAACAATAAACGTCTTTTTCGCCGTTTCTCCATCGGGGTTCTGAGAAACGCCGGCAGGAGGGCCGCGGTCTGGGTTGGCTCAGCGTGGAGGGAAGTGTTAATGTGTGTTAATACACTAAAAGCCACAGGGCCTTTTCTAAGTGATGGATTGTCACTAGTAAATTAGTGTGTGTGACAGCTTCAGTGCTGCTCTATAGGTCAGAGCAGAGCTGTCAGCCGTGATATGGCAGGTGGGGAACGCTATGGAAGACGCCTGTCGGTATATGACAAAGGCTGAGACGGAGGAGGAGCGTAGCGGCTGAGCTCAGATCACACACACACAAGCAAAGCAGTGATGATGAAGAGGAGCAACAACATATAAGAAAGAAAGAAAGAAAGAAAGAAAGAAAGAAAGAAAGAAAGAAAGAAAGAAAGAAAGAAAGAAAGAAAGAAAGAACTAACGAAAGAAAGAAAGAAGAGAACACTTTAGAAAATGTCTTGGAGAACGAGGTCACTTCTGCTGCCAGCACTGTTCTGATGCCATTTTGACACACACACACACCCCGCCCACACCCACACACACACACACATTAGGAAAGTGCATTCAATCTGCCCATTATCTGTCCATTATCTCCGTTCTGCTCCCAGACGTGGGGAGCAATCGTCAACGCCTGACCAGCATAACCACACAACTGATGGCAAATCAATACCAAGCAGCACAATCCTCATTGAACATGTGGCAGAAGAGCAGAAACATCTGGAAATGTCAAGACACGGAAAAGCTTCGCTCCACACACACCGGACAATCTACAGGGCGGAATACACGCCGTAGCCCTAGCAGTAGCCGTAGCCGTAGCAGTGGTTGGATAGTTCATGACAATAAGCTGACATGGCCAACATGTTGCAATCCCAACAAAGGAAATGATGAAATGGAAGGAAACCAAAGTGGATGTCACAACAGTTTGCACAAATTGCTTCCTGTCGGCCTATAGTGGCGGCGACGTGCAGCGGCGAAGTGCCCGGCGTTTGATGGCACACGTCAGATACACTGAGCCCATGTCACCATGAACTGACGGCGTGTGTGGGGGGGGCTGTCAGCTCCTCACTCGGCCCCCCCACCCCCCCGCTGTCCCAGAGCGCTGCGTCAGCTACCTCCATATTGATCGTCAAAGCTTCTTTGGGGAATTTGGCTGGATGGCGTGGTCGGGGGAGGGGAGGGGAGGGGGGAGGATAGGGGGGAGGAGGAGAGGAGAGGAGGAGGGGAGGGGAGTGGGGAGGAATCAGATGTATAAATAAGCAATGTTCTGCACCGGTTCGCTCGGGAATGACACAATGACATAGTCACCTTGACATAAACCCTGCAAGCTGCCACCCAGAGCAATCAGGCCTCGACACACACACACACACACAACCACACACACATACATGCCTAATGACAGTCTATGAGCTTTCAAATAGATGAGTACCAGGATGTCTTTTTTCAAAACGGCAGGGAAATTCCTCCATCGATTTATATTGCTGCTATAAAATTATAAGACAAGTGTTAAATCTGTCATTAAAGGCCTCATTAAAGTCTGTAATTGCCAAGCCCGATACATTCTGCGCTGTTAAAAAGAGAGCGTCCTGTCATTTGTTATTGTTACTGTCAGGGGTTATCAGCGAGGACGCATCGCCCGCGTCTCCACGCCGCCGCTGTCTGATCTCTGAGAGCCAAGACGAGGAGGAGCAGAGTCAGGGAGCTTAGGAAATGTACATCTGAGATGAGAGGACGAGGGGAGGGAACGCCGGATTCATTTATCACAGCGTTCAAACAGCCGCAGAAACGAGGAATCATCGAGAGGGCGCCATCGTTTACAGGTAAATGGAACCAAACAAATAACTTTAGCTTTTGTTTTTGCTATTCATCTTTTCAGTGTGATGATAATGGCACCTCCCCTTCCTCTTCCTCCCGTTCCTCCTCCTCCAATCTGATGAAAGCAGCCATGACAAATGAATGGCCGCTGCCTTTAAAAGGGAACAACAGCCATTTACAGCTCCTATACAGCACTGGAGGAGAGTCGATCGGTCCAATTCTCATCCTGCTTACTGCCGTGTGCTGGGTCAGGAAACATGAGCTCAGCACTTCAACACCCACAAACACACACAAACACACACACAATGTCCGAGTCAGCACACTGCTTCACAGTCCAGAAACATTTCCCAGGCGTCTTTATGGGATCCTTTACGACACAGACGGGCTTTTTGCAAACAATGACACAAATATGAGTATGCAGGTTCAATTTGAGATGTTCCATAGTTCAGCTTCAGCTCCCAATCAGTCACAGGTAGCGATGAGCCACCGATGGAGTGATTAGACGAGTGGCACATTGGCGGGCGGCTGAGTGGGACGGGACACGGGCGGTCGAAAGGAGAGCGAGGGAAGGAGGGGAGGAGGATGAGGCGGAAGATTCCTGGAATGACGAGTCGCTGACAGGAAGATTAATGACCCAACACACAAAAGGTCTCCGGCCTTTTGATAAGAGACACCCAGGGACCCCCCCCCCCCCCCCAGCGCCACCTGGCCAAGATCCATAGAAATCGAAGTCCTGCTGATTCCGCCGGCCAATTAATGAGCAGAAACGCCGCTGCCCCCCTCACACCCCCCGATAATCTGATACTGTAACACAGACGGGGAGGAAAACAAAGACCTGTCAGAGGCTGTGAAGTGCAGTTATCTATGGTAATGCTGCGGCTGGAGAGGAACGCGTGATTGACTGTGCGAGTTTGTGTGTGTGTTTGTGTGTGCGGATACGCTGGCCGGCGCTGTGCAATTTACGAGGAGTTCAGAGGTAAGTGGGCAGGTTGAAGGCCTCTTCATCGCCGCCGTTCACATGGAAATGAGAAATAATGAAGTCCACACTGTCATCTTTACGTCTCTCTGCATTGTCATGGCGATAAAGGGCACTAGAGGTAATTCATTTCAGTCAAACACCGAATGCAAATTGACAGGGAGAAGATGTCGCCGGGCGCTGAGGAGAAGGAGGAAGAGGAGGAAGAGGAGGAAGCTGCCTCGTCACAACACTCACAGCAAGAAACTTTGAAACTTGACGCACGATTAAAAAGCAAAGACTTCAAGTGTCCAGCGGTGCACAACACACTCTCACACAGACGCACACGTTTACATTTATTCACGCACTAGTTACAAAACAAGTCGATCGCAACACAGAAGAAGAGAGTGAAGGGTGCATTTAATCCAGAGAGAAGTTTTAGACAATTCGCGATTAATTAGGCGTGATAAAAATGGAGTAATAAGAGTCTCTGTGCCAAACATCTGTGTGTGTGTCTCATCGTCTCCGTCAGTCACACTCCGCTGTCCGTCCCTTATTTGGACGTGAATCAGGTAAATTCTCAGTCCTCAATCTGCCAACGGCGACGTCGTCCAATCACAGCGTGGCACTCAAGTTTGACAAACCTATGATTTTATGACTTCTTCCCACTCTCACAAACAGAGAAATGGATCAATTTGTGCTTTAAAGTAGGAGAACATTCCCAACACACATCCAGGAGCTGGTCTGAATGTTCTGAAGCCTTCCTGGTCCTGAGCTGCTGCATGTTTATACTTTATTTAGCACTATTGTCAATATTTCAACTGGCTGAGTCTTCTGTGGATTATATACGCGTCTCTGCCGGCTTTATGATTTCCAGAGTGCTGACACGTTAACAACCACCTGCAGGAGAAGTTGGCCTTATAAACTGGAACATCAGGAAAAGTGACCATCAAATCTATTCAGGGATGAAACGCTGAGAACGATGCTGATATTATACCTATAAAACCGGCGTGAAGGATATATCAATATGTTGTTCTGCGTAGTTGCTGTAACCTCCCGGCGGCGCCTGCTGCTCCGGAGCTGATAAAAGTAGAGATGCTGAGCACACACACGCCGCAGTTGTGCACCAAAGCCTGTAGGTGTGACAGACACGGGCAATAAAACTCGGCAAAGATGGCGGGTTCCTCGCTCACCCTTACCGACGGAGACGTGACATTAATATGAGACGGGGAGGACGGGGGGGAGACAAAAGAGGAGAAGAGAGGGGGGAGGTGCGCCATATGGAGGATGGAGGAGGGAAGGGAGGGAGGGAGGGGAGCGGGAAACCTGTCTGCCAGGTGACATCTGACATAAGTCACCTGAAGGCGGCGGGGGAATCTACCAGCATCAGCAACATCATCCTCCTCCTCCTCTTCACACTGCCTATACAAATAAAAGTGTTAAATGTTCCCCTCACATGCAGGTGTGTGTGTGTGTGTGCCTGTTGGGGGTTGCCGCGTCGCGTGTAACCCCCCGTACTTGGCCCCCGCCACAGGTCTCTTCATCAAGGCGATCACGCGACAGGGGCCAATGTCCTCTCAGCACCCTTCGGCGCCTGCGATGGGCACCGAGCCAGTGACTGATCGGCCGCTCTTCCTCCCCCCCCACTCGCCCGGCCCCCCGCGTCAGCACTTTCGCTCGCCCGCCGTTGCTCCCGTGGCAATAAAACCAATGTCACTCAGCTCCTTGTGAAGTTCACGCAGAGCGATAAGGTAATTCCGAATTAATTTCCCACCTTTATTGTGCGCGGCGTTTTCATTTCCTGCCTGGTATTTTGCAGCCGATAGCGGCCGAGTCTCACATTTCAGCCTTCATTAGTAAAAAATTTGCTAATTCAAAGCGGTTTTCCACTCGGCCTTTTATCACGGAGGGTTTGCAAGTGTGCGTTCCTAAGTGGAAATAATTGAACAGATGAGGTTGTTTGGGAGCGACAGGAGAAAACCTCTTTCCTTAATTAAACCCCGCATGAGGCTGCTGTAAACATTAGAGGAAGCGGCGCAGTAGATCAGCCCTATTACCTGGAAGTGGCAGGTAAAGTGCAAACAGGGTGAAGGAAACCGAGGGAAACGTTTTGGCGCTCTGAGACGTTTCATTTCTCAACTGTAAACTCCTGAAGTCTAGACGGCGCCGCTATCTCCCAATGTCCCCCAACATTTCTTATCCAAATCATTAGATGTGTGCTCTGCTGGCAGCCGCAGTTTTTTGGAACGGGGCTACGAGTGCCTGCGGAGATTACGAGGGTGCAACAGTAAGACGAGATAAGGGGGGGGGAACTCATAAAATAGCAGTATTTCATTTCCTAAAACCACAATAGACGTCACGCTGCCTGATAGACGCCGATCTGTTGGTCTGAGCAATCACAGGTCGGCTACAGTGAAGGGAAAAGGTAGGAATGTGGCCGGAATGTTGATGTTCACGCACAGTGGCACCCTGGTATACACATTAAATATTTCATGCATTGATACACACACACACACACACACACACACACACACACACACACACACACACACACACACACACACACACACTCAGAAACGCTCTCAACCCCTCCACATGATGCATGTGGCTCAGCGTATAAGAGGACGGCCTGGAGTGGACAGGACAGTGTGGAGGATCAGAGAGTCCACATTCTGGATGGAGAAGATGGACACACAGGGGGCAGTGGGCAGGACTGTTTCAGCGATGGACGGCTCTTCATCTAGCTTGATTTCCCAGTCAAAATTGCCGTCACGCTGCTACAGCAGGCAGAGGTTAGAAGTATGAAAACAACACCCCCTCCTCTCTCCTCCTCTTCTTCTTCATCGATTGTCTCCCTGTCTGAGCCATCGGTCTCCTGGCGACAGAAGTCAAAGTGATGGAGACAAAAGGCAGTTTGGGTATTAATTCAGCCGCTCACTTCCTTCCTTCGGGCTCCTTTCACATGCTAAACGCCGGAGCTGCGTCGTGGGCAGAGGAGGGACGGCGACAATTACGGCCTCACGCGGAGGCGGCGCGGGGAGCCTCACTCTTCAGGCTGATTGACAAATGAAAGAGCTGAAATAGCTTCCATTTAAGACAGACACGTCTCCAATATCTGGTCTCAGGTGGGGAAGTGGAAAGAGGAGCGTGTATGGGAAACCGAGCTCACAATTCAGAGCTTTACAAAGGCCGTTTAGGCTGCGAGTACAGAGCACCCAGAGGTGCCGCCGAGGCTTTTCAGCTCAAATTCAATGGAACAACAAGATGGAGCCTCAACTTCTGAGGGGCGACTGCATCCAACTGTTCTTTCCCCGGCGTCTGAAAACTTTTCATTGAAACTAATTCACTCCTCTCTCTCACACACACATGCGGGCACAAAATTGCCTGGAACAGCGGGCGGAGAGAGAGAGAAGAAGAAGAAAAAATCAACAATTCTGTTTGGATTTCTGGCCCAGGCAGAGACGTTCATTGTCCTCCCGGGCACGTAGGCACATGGATTTCCAATCATGGACGCTGCTCAATTTGTCTGCCAGTCCTCCATGCTCCCCCATCAACGCTGCTGAGTGGAGAATCCAGATCAACAGTTTGTCTGGACGGATGCCTATCGAGTGCCTGGTCACATGTGAGAGCAGAACAACATGGCTCCCCCCGTGTGTGTGTGCCTGTGTGCCTGTGTGCGTGTGTGTGTTGTGTGAGGAATGGCAGCCATTTCAGTTAATAACAAATAAAAGTACATTACGCCCGCAGGAATACGACAAAGAAATCCAAACATCCCTTGAAGATCTACAGTACAATCAACTTGATGACGGCGAACGCTATGGAAATACAGAAAAAGTGGAATGATCCTTTAACGTACACAAACAAAGGTGTTTTCGTGTCAAGTTGAACGTGGCAAGAGAGAATAAGTGCGACAGCCGTGGAAGAGACGCAGCGCAGGTATAAATAACAACAACTCGTGTCTGCGAGCGCAAACAGCTGCAGGGTGAAGTGCTGCGTACTGCTGCACGAGCACAAACAGCTCCTTTAATGGAGAGAGGAGTGTGAGGAGAAATTCATTTGTGAGATGACACACTCCCACAGCCCCACAGCGCAAACCCCCGGGAGAGAGGGAGCGCCACGGCTTGTGGGATAGGGCTGTGTGTGTGTGTGTGTGTGTGTGTGTGTGTGTGTGTGTGTGTGTGTGTAGTGGGGTGAAAAGATGCAGAGGTGCTCGTGTCATGTCTCCATGGAAATCGATACACGCTGCTGCATGCGTGGCAGTGTATCACACAAACACATGTATACAAATGTGTGTGTGTGTGCCTCTGTGTGTGTGTGTGCCTGTGTGTGTGTGTGTGTGTGTGTGTGTGTGCCTGTGTGTGTGTGTGTGTGTGTGTGTGTGTGTGTGTGTGTGTGTGTGTGTGTGTGTGTGTGCCCCACCACCGCACACAGAGAAGAAGCTGAATGTGAAAAAAAGTGTGCAGCCGCTTGTATCTGCTCCCACATCGCTCCCTGTTCGATTTGGAGATACTGATGTCAGATGTCACGCCGTCTTTCCCTGTCACATTCAAACGCCCCCCAAAAGAAAGCTAATGAATAAAATCCTTATTAAACCCACCTGCCGTGTCGTATGAATATGTAAAAGGTAAACAGCACATTGCTACTCCAAAGGCGTCTGAGAGAAGAAGAGCAGACGCATTAAGGGAGGCAGACGCTGCATCAGAGTGTAGGCCGGGGAAACGTACGCAGGTGTAACCACGACTAAAGCTGAGAGACACTTTACGATGACATCACCGCTTCAGCCGCTCCTATAGACTAAACATAGAGGAGACACACACACACACACACCGACGTCTACTTCCTTATTTTCTTTACAGTGCCTGCACGGTAATTTAATGCTCAAAAAACACTTCTCCACTTTTACCCTCCCTCCTTGGAGCAAAAAAGTGCACACTGAGTGAAAACATGTGTAACAGAAGAAGAGGACTAATGTGTGTGAGTTATTAAATGCATTTGTTTTGGCAGGAACTATATTGCTGTATAGTGTAAAGCTAAATGAATGCGTCTGCAGCTCAGAGTCGTTAGTATTCAGGTCGTTGTCTTGTGTTTTGAGGAGTTGCTTCAAGTCTTTTGCCCCTTAAAGAAAGTTTCATCTCCCTAAACGCTCCCTCTCCCCCGCGGGACTCATCCAGCTTCAGCAGCAGCGAGTCGGGATTCAAGGTGAACTCGCACGCAATGCCCGGCGGCCAAACACGAGGCAGGCAAAGAAAAAGAACGAGTTCAAGAGATCAGATTTCAGGAAATAAAATTAGAATGATAATACAACAAATGTCCAAAGTTCCCCGAGCAGATTTTTCATCATTAAATGGCGGCCCGAGGGCGGCCGGGGTGTGATGAGGAAACGCCGGCCCGAGCTCGGCTTTGTAATTAAATGATGGCCGAGCGCGGTGAGAGACGGGTAGGCGATAAGCACCGGGCTCCGTGCCGCAGGAGAGAGGAGGACGCCTGAAACAATAGGCTTATCTGTGTGTGTGTGTGTGTGTATGTGTGTGTGTGTGTGTGTGTGTGTGTGTGTGTGTGACAGAGTGAGAGAGCGAGAGAGATAGAGAGAATATGCAAAACAGCTGCCTCTCTCTAAAACAGAACTACTTATCTTCATTTACGTTACGCCTCTATAAAGACTGAAACACTGAGCCCTGGCATAAATTAGACTTAGATTAGATATAATAAAATATTCAATATGTGCAATAAAGTACATAAAATTAGACTAGCAGACACAGAATCGAAACGAAAACAAAATCAAACCATCCCCCAATATATTCAGAAAGGTTCAAAGGGTTCGTTCACTTTCTGTGTTTTTGGCCGGAGTCCCAAACTCACGAATGACCTCAAATTTACAGAGATGGAGCCGACCTGAAGCACATTACAGCTTATCAGGAGGATTTTAATTGGACAAATAAATAAATAGACTCCATTGATCTCAGTATGATTTAAAGCAGCCACAGAAAGAACACATCTAAACACTTCCTTAAAATCAATGGTGAACATAAAAGTGTTAACAAATGCAGCAAGAGGTGTGTTTCCTTTTTTTTCATCAGTAAAACACACAGGAGGAGCCCACAAGGGAAACTAAGATGATGTCATTAATAAGCAGAAGTCTGTATTTGAGCAAAAGTTTTCCCTACTTTCGATCCACTGTGTTTCTACGGTAACGAGTGAGGTTGGTATGTGTGTAGGTTGTAGCTTTGTAAATTAAGAGAAATACACAGTTGTTTTGCTACGTGTCATCACAGTGTTTGGAGAAAAATCGCTGCGTTGGCGTGTTTTTGGACAAAGCTTTTTTAATATCTGGTGAAAGAATGATTCTTGGTGGTATATTGTATGTTTCAACCAGAAAGAGACAAAAAAAAGGAATGACTTCAGGAGACTTTCATCTCATCAAATGGTTTTCAATCCTTCTGCTTCTTCAATAATGCTGTAATCTCCCTTGAGACAGAACTATAAAATGCGGCGGCGAAATGAGAATTTGTCAGCGAGACACAATTACAGGGCGTTTTGCAAAGTGCTGCGTTCAGTGACCATCAGTCACCAGTGAGAGTTGGCAAGCGGAGAGAGAGAAAACTATATCGGAGTGTTTTATTTCGGTCCTCTGCTTTATTGGTAAAAAGCTTTCAGTCGTGCTTTGCCAAGTTGTTGTATCACTGCCAGACTGGTTTAGAGTTCGCTCCATGCAAAGGATGATCCGTGCCTGAGAGATGGCGACGACCTCATGGCGTCGACCTGCGTGGTGCTAAACTGGACAGGCTTCATTTTTCTGCCCTTAGTTTAAAATTAGCTCAGACTTGAAGAAACGACCTTCAGATATCATCCGGGCCGATATGCTGACTCGGATGCATCAGAAGGGAAAAGGCCAGCGATGGAGATTTATGGAGTGAAGCTACGCCGCGCGTCAAGAGTGATGCGCGTCTCATCAACGGTGAAATGAAATGTCAAATGAGATTGTGCGAGCGAGTGGGCGAGCGAGGGGAAGCGCGCGCCGGCTTGTGTGTTTCAGCTCGTCCGCAAGAATGGACTAATGTTTGTTTGTACACAAGACGGGCCGAGAGAGAGTGAGGCAGAGGGAGAGAGAGGGAGGGAGAGACAGAGGGAGGAGGAATCTGCAGTCAAATGGAAGCTGGTGTGAGAGAGAATGAGGGCGGTGCGAGTGTCAGATCGGGTGCTTATAGTGCAGAACACTAATAAGGAACGCGTCAGCAGGACGGCGGCAGCAGATCCATTCTCCTCCCGGCTCCATCTTGGCACTACCTGTTATAAACTTCCTCTGCCGTCTTGCACAATTGGTTCTGTAATTTAAAAAGGTCAGCATGGCTCCTGTGTAATTCAATACTCTCATGGTGCCGTATTAACCACATATTTAATCACCCCCGGGGTGTGTGCCAGCTGAATACTGAGTGTTACAGGGGAAGAAGTGCAGCCCACAGCAGAGCACAGAGCCCAGCTGGACCGTCACCACATACTCTACATGTGAGGAGGTACAGGGAGGAGATGAAGAGGAGTTTAGCAGGAAATGCAGTGGAAATACCATCTGACAAAGAAATGTCTGGGTGGTGGAATTCAGAGAACGCAGGTTTGAAGTGTTTTGCACAGAGAAACAAAGATGAACAAATTAAATTAGTTTGAGTCGTACTGTTGCTGACAGATTCAACAGCTTGCGTTATGGACTTCGGTTGTCTAGGCAATCGAATCAAAGCCCGGCTTCACCAAGCTTTTCAGTATTATTAAGTAAACAAAGTCCTCTGTTATGAGAAATCCACTGCTCATGAAACGTGCATGATACCTACAGTGTCAACATCAACACACACACACATAACATCAGTATGTCACAGGATAAAGAAAGCTATTATATCCCACAATCCAATGCCAGACAACACCCAAACATGCTGATTCAAACAGCTTACAGCAGGTGTGATGTTGCTTCACACCAGAACACCACACGACACCTGTTGCTGTGAGCTTGGGAGAACATTGTTGTAAATTGAGGATAGTTCAGGCGAGAAAACCAATCAGCAGGCAAATTACGCTGTGCAAAGCACCACTTTATTATCTTTACACAGAAACCTCAAACCTGTGGTTCACATCATTGTTGGTGTGGGAAGCTTAAATGAGCAGACGACACGCATCAGAGTCCAGCATGCGCAAAGTAGAGCGAAACACAAACACAAAGAGAGCTGAACAAACATCATGTAATGTATCTACCTCCAGAACGCCTCACGCCTGCGTTCACACTGTAGATCTTCATTTGAGTTGAACCTCTATAGTAGAAAAACAAATTTACCAGAGGAGCTGCTGACACTCTCAATCTATTATATACAATATGTTGTTATTGTGATTTATAATTGCCAACAATTGTCCATTGTCTCATCCCTGGAGGGCTTAGAAGCCCAGTTGTCTAAGTAAACGTGTTCACTGCCGCTCTACGGGCGCTCTAAGTCCAATCTATGGTCACTCTATAGTCGGTTTATGGTCGCTCTATGGCCGATCTGCGGTCGCTCTATGGCCACTCCCTCAGACTCATTCCACTCTGGCAGTAGATGTTTGTTTGTATACGCACTGGTGATGACAGTGTGACAGAGCAGCTCGTTTCATCGTCCTCCTTGTTCTACTTCACAAACAGCACCTGGGCTCTGAGCTTCCTCACGTGTCCTCACACACACATGTGTCTTTGTAGACGGGACGCCGGCTCATTACACACGAACTGGAGAGAGTTAAAAAATAAAAGGAAAATGAAAAACAACAAAAGATGAAAAACGTCTTTTCAAAAAGGGAAAGGTAGTCGCAGCGTGTGGGAACCGTCGCTATTTACCTAAAGGCTGCGAATTAAAAAGAGCTGTCAGTCAGCGAGCGCAGCCCAGAAATAAAATCAAAGTGACAGCGTGACATTTCTGTCTCATTGTGAGACTCTGGAAGACACACGAGTCCTGGTGGAATTCCACTTTGTGACAGTTTTCTTACACGTTGGCAGAAGAGTAGAATCCACCGTTCAGATGTTGGAATTCCTCTCCCCGGTTTGGACGGGTTGTCATTGAAGTTGAACACTTTTGCTGCAGGCGTCGAGTGTCTTACATAAGAAAGCAAACCTTCATTACACTGGAGCATACGTCATTCTACACAGAATACCCTGACGTAAATCTCTTTACATCCTCGCCACATTTCAGCGTTGTGTAGAACAGAATCTGAGCTCTGAATCTGGGCGTCGTGCTGCAACGCCATCAGGAAGACAGAGGCGCCAAATCACCGCCAGCCGAATTCAATACTGATAATAGCTCTAACTACTGCCACTCAGACACCCACTTGTATGGCTGTGATTGAAAGAGCTTTCGCCAAGGTAGTGATCCCTCACACCGGCTCGCACGCACACGCTCAGGCACACACTCACCACACGCCATTCAATCAGGGTAAAGGGAGCGGCGCGCTACCCTCTGCCTGACAAGTAAATTGCTTCCAAGATAGTGTTGGCAAAAGAAAACACAAAGAGAAAGAAAACGTCGGCGTGGACACGGCTGAGGAAAATGAATGAGAGGCGAAAGGTAATAGGAAGTATAGAAGGAGTGAGAATAAGTAGATAAGAGAAGTGTGAAATGCTTCACTAAGCAGCGCGGGGGGAGGCGACTCGGAGGAGGAGGAGGACTGGGAGGAGAGAAAGCAAGACGGTGAAGGCTGAAATGACTGTCAAGAGAAGTGACAATAAAACAACTGCGTCCCTTATCTCTGTGGAGGATGGAGACGTTTCAATAAGACGACTCGGGCCTGAGATAAGAACTGACGTTTACTAAACAGGTGAGCGGAAAGGTTTCACTCATTAAAGTCAAAGTGTACTTCATGTAAAAATCAGGGGAGAATGACTAAAATAATGGCGGATTCTAGAAACTTGATTTTCTTTTCTCTCCTTTTTACGGCACAGGTCATTTTTTAAATCATAGCAACAGACACCAGGAAGTCACTCCAATTTCAATCAAAGACAAAGACATCAAGATAAATCCATCAATATCATCAAAGAACAGCGTCTCAATGGACAAGGTCCTCAAACAGGGACACGGGGACATCAGTGCTGGATTTGACCTCTGACTTTCAAACAGAGGCTGCAGATTGATTCAGTCACACCTTTTATACCCAGTAACTCAACTAAACCAGGCCCAGACCATCTCCCACCCACTCTTCTGTATTCCAAACTCACCTCCAGGCACAAAGCCTCAGCAGGAGGGATCAACACATCGTTTGTAGCACTTACAATTTCCTTAACGAGCCACTAGCATGAAACTATTTCAAATAAAACACCTTCGACATGGAAAACGTGTTGATTGGGGTACAAATCAAAAAGTTTCAATAACAAGAGTGGACTTTATTCTTCTCCGTCTACATCAAGGTTTTCTTGAATCTTAGAGTCCGGAATTTTCCTGATGTTATGGGCCTGTAAAGCTCTTTGAGACATTGTATGTGAAATTGGGTTCAAGAAATAAAGTTGATTTGACCTGACTGTTGAGACATATATAATGTTTCCCTTTGATTTGGTGGTCAAGTCGCCATAAAGACGACGGTAGAGAGACGAGAGAAGTTAGTAGAGGACGCACAAAGGATTTGCGCCATCTGAGATAAAGTCATATCTCTATTTTTATTAAATGACAAAGGTCCAAAGTTACACCATAAATTCAACTCCCTCCTCACCAAATGATTCTCTTTAGAACCTTTCACGTTCTCCATTATTCACTCTTACACCCTAAGTACAAAACACCAAAGTAACTCCTCAAACTTGGGTCAAGGTTGACAGTTAAATAATATAATCATAAATCATTCAATTCCTGATCAAAGGTGTCAAGCAGGCAGCAGTCAGACACACACAGACGGACACAGACACACACACACAGCACGACATCTTCATCACTGATGGGAGGACATGCCGGGGGGCGGTCTTACCTGGGACCAGAGGATCCTCCTGGCACTGCACCAGCCGGACCAGAACCACCATAAGGAGGGGGGCGGCCCCGGACCATTGGAGACGCATGATGCTCCTCACTGTGCTGGCATCACTGGGCGTCAATCTGGAGAGAAGATATCGGAGCAGGACAGTGAGGAACAGGGGGGACATTCCTCACACAAGCAGCTAATATGCAAATGACTAATTGATGTTCAATTTAGTCTTCAAATTACGATAAAACGTCAAAGTACAGAAGTAAACAGCAATTACTGCCATTTCACGAGCACATTAGGTAAAATGTTCCTTTTCTGATGACTTGTTTTCCAAGAGTTAGTCTGGTGTATAAAGCAGCTTGTCACTTATAATTGTACGCCGGCCGGATTCATAATTTATAATCCCGTTCAGATCCGTTGTAGAATGATAAAAAGGCCGCAAATCGTCTTTCACCTGCGTCGCCTTTATTCCAACAAGAACATGACAAGCGGCTGGGTGACAAACGGACTGCAGGCAGGTGAGACGAAAGCATCAAGAGTTTAGTGGTGTGTGTTAGACACCCCCGCCGCCGCCACCGCCAAGCTGACATCACCTGCCACGGTGACAGGGACCGTCTGTGGTACGGGAATAAATTGGAGGATTCTCTTCTTCAACCATCTGTGGAACAACCTGTTCATCCTTGTTTGATTACATCCACCGGGCCAGACAGCCCTGGCTGCTCTGCCTCTTCCTCTCTCTCTCTCTCATTTTGATTTCCTCTCTCCAGCTCTCTCTTTTGCGAGGCATGACACACACCCCTTGAATTGGATATGCTTCAACTAAAACATGATGGACTCGCTTCATCACGGATGCCAAGGCGCCGCGGTCCCGGCAGAGTCTCCCGCCAGAAGATCTTTAGAGACGATTCGAAGCGTTTAACGCTGCGGTGAAAAGAGAAACGCACGGCGGCGTAGCAGAGAACAGGAAGGAGAAACACTCACTTAGCAAAGCAGAAAGAACTTGGAAGGATTCTGCAGACTCCACATGTTCGCCATCGACATCACCGGGTCCCTTTGATTCTGACAGAACTTTCCTGTGCTTTATTTCAATAACAAAACAGAACAACAGCTCTCTCTCCCCATCTGACTCCCTCTCTCCCTCTCTCTCCCTCTCTCTTTCTCTCTCGCTCTCTCCCTCTCTCTGCTGTAATGGGTTTGCAGGAGGCACAATCATACCAATTTGCTCTCCAGCTTGTTCTCCAATCTTATCTCAGGTGCTCACTGGACTCTCTTGCACCACTTTATATGCATTTGCAGGTCTCGGAATTAGAAGAGCCTCCCTCCCTGCAAAAGCTTGTCTATCAGATCTGAGTCACAGGAGGCTCAAAGCTGCAGTGTGTGTGTGTGTGTGTGTGTTCATCATCGCCTCTCATTCTTCCAGTGTCACAAAATTACTTGTCGTATTTCTGAAATGGGCCCCATTTGCATGATGGCGAGCTAAATGTCAGGAGCGCGTGTCTAAAAATGCTTCTCACTTCTACATTGGAATCTTAACGGCTAACCAAACCAGCACCGCACCGGCGTCCTGTAACAGCAAGCAGACAAGGTTCCCCCCATTATTCTTGATAATAACACCTCGTCGTCCTCCAGCAGGCAATCTGATAAATACCCAATTACCAGTTGGGAGATGGCAGGAGTGTGTGTGCGCTCAGGGTTTTTTCTCGTGGATTGTGGGCTACATGGCACCGAGATGGCCTCCTCGCCCCGGGAACAAGCGAGCGGCGAGCTGGACTCCTAATTCAGCTCATCTCGCCGCAGCATTTGATTAATGAAGAGACGCAGTGGAGATAAAGGAAGATTTATTTGAGCCTTGTGAAGATGCATCACCGGCCAATCAATGGCCGCTCCTCCCTGCTCATGATTATGCCAGCTCCTATCAAAGGAAATGAGCGTGTTTTACAAGACTTTGCCTCGGCCGCTTCCTCAACATCACAACCAATTTAGGGTTGGAGAGGAATGAAAGATCCTTATTGTCTTTCTTTATCGGACGCAGTGACTGATGCGTGGATTGAAGCCAATTAATCAGGCAATGACAAGAGATGGCGGTGCAGCTGGCTCAGTGACCGCAGCCCACAGAAGACAGGAACCATCAGCAGAACCGTCTGTGCACCGCAAATTGATTTTCTGATCCCTCCTGCTAAACTGAAGGGATGTCATTCAAGAGCTGTGGTTTCCTGTTTCGACACTTGGCTCCTTCCTTCCTAACTAACTTCCTTCTGCATGACTATTTGCATTCAAACTCGGCTGAGATTTGAAAAAGTCTGTGGTTAACGCGTTGGGCAGGCCAATGCGCAGCTTTTCCCAGTCTGGCTCCCAGTAATGAAATGTCTGCGTTAACAGGAAGCAGGAACCTAAAGGGTTATCAGGCTTACATGCAGGCCTTGCTGGTAACCTAAAGGAAAGCTTGTTAACGACCTCGGAGAATGAGAATGAACTTCAACACCTTTACCTCCGACTGCAATCCTCACCGCCTTACCGCCTGCATTCTGGCTCTCATTCCAACACTGACCAACCAGATGGAAGAGTTGGAAGGGGAAGGATTTATGAAGGTAAACACCGGGAAACAGAAGGAAGAAATTCCTTATCATACAATTCCAGGAGGCAAAATGAATGGAGGGAGATTTACGTTTATTTAACATTTGCGTTTTCCCACGGAACATTGAGGCTCGCTGGAGTGGCGTGCCGGCCAATTAGACGAGCCTCATTTTAGATGAAAAGGCAACTCTAATCACTGTAGTGACTGCAGCAGATTAGCATTTGTCTTTCCTTGTCTACAGAGCTGGCACACCTGAAATGGCTCCAGAACCAACAACCGCCATTAAGCCATCGTTCTTTTGTCAGCACTCAGCGTTTGTTTGATTGCAAGAGAATGCTCAATTATACCTTGCAATTAAACGGCTTTTAGAGGTTCCTCACAGCACAATAGCACCGGCAATATTAATTAGCTGCTAGTATACAGCGGCCAACAACAGACAATCAGCCGTATTATGCGTTTGAAGATCGATATCAACAAAGGGCTCTTAAGTTTTAGATGCGGAGTTCAGCATTAGCATAAAGTCGAATGTAGACATCGCGCATTCTGTTCGTAGAGTCGTTGGCTGCAGCTCAGCGAGGTGGCAAATTTGTTCTACTCAGGCCGCAAATCGACTAAATAAACATTTCCGCGGAGGGATTCGGAACGTTATTGTCTCTACATGTGATTGAGACGAAGAAGAGAAGGCCTCTGCGTCCGCGGGGAAGACGAATCTCCTTAAGTGCGTCGTGCTGCGCGGCGCTAAGTCAACGTGGTGTGTGATGACAGATAGCCTCAATCCTGCGCCTGTTAAACCCTCTGTTCTCCGAGTCGCTCCTTCCTCGTAAAAATGCCACGGCCGGATTAAGCGTGTCACGTTTACAGTACATTATGCCCCCTCACTTCATTACAATAAAAGGATTAACCTCGCTCAGTTCCGCAAAGTGATCGGCGACACGGGGAGGGAGGGAGGGCGGGCGGGCGGGCGGACGACGAGTGGCTGAACTGTCCTTCCCCCCCTCGGCGTAGATCACATCTCCTGCGCCTCGCCAACTCTCGCCCACTCATCATCCTCTGCAGCGGCCCTCCACTCCACCGAGGGGACGGAAACAAATCTGAAGCCATTAGGACACCCGGCAGCTGGTTTACATAATATCAGATGCTTCATCCATTACACGGGGGAACGGCAGCGCTCCAGTGTTCCACTTCTTCTTCATTGCTGTGTCACCTACTGTAAATTGGTCCCTTCCTCCAATGGCGGAATCAATTCCAGCAATAACTCGCCGCCGCCTAGATGGGCGTCTTATATTCTGGGAGAGATGTTAAAGTTCACATATTTAATAGAGGTAAAGGCTCTCGTCATCTTACAGTGACGGAGATATGAGGGAAAAACCCAAATTAGAATAAATTAGAGGCGCCGGAGGCACTCCAGCGTGACAGGGGGAGATGGGCCCGGTCACGCCGAGCCTCCTCACAGCGATCCGTCTTCTCATGAATGTGATCTGTGATAAATTAAAAGCTGATTATTTCCTGGAGGGAGAAGCCAAGCGCTTGGCCCCCGGCCCCCTTCGCCGGCGGTGATGGATTAGTCCATCGTCCGCACTGTGGACCTGTCCCCCGCTGAACACACGGCCACGGACGCCACCAGCCTAAGTGCCTCCTATCAACGCGCCATCTCTGACAACTCTTAATTTATTTGAATAAATGCTCTGTCATCTCTTTAAAGGACAGAGCTGCTTTCTCATGAGACAGGCGATTGCTTCTTTGATTTTTTCGAGCGGAGCCGCCGTCCAAATATCAGCAGTGCTGTTTTGAAAGAAGAAGGCCCGGCGGCATCAAATTTTATTAAACTGGAGCGAAGCCATCGCACTCATAAACTAAAACTATAAAGGACAGACTATCTTTTATTGCTGAGCGGACAGACATATATAACAGAGCAACTTGACCGTATTCATTCCAGGCTTAATGGCAGAGCACAGAATGTGTCTTGTGTTTGGTAATGCAGTGTTACATGAAGGACACGGCAAAGAAACCGATTCCCAGCGTGCGTATGATGCAGTATTATTGCAGTCAGAGAGCACCGGACAGCCGCAAAGCCCAGGTGCTCGATCCCCCAAGCCTCCATAAAGCAGGAGGGTTTTTACATTATGGGCCCATTCTCATGTGTCTGAAGCATTTTCCCCGGGTCGGCATCATTTGGATCGGCTACAGTGCAATTTGTCTGCAGTGATTGCGTCTGCCTGAGCGGGAACAAAGGCGGTCAGCTTGGCTATTGTGTCCTTTTGTGTCCCATATGTCAGAAGTCTGCTGCGCAAACAATGCAGCAACCGCCGAGAGCGCAACAGTCATTATCTGCTGTGGAATCGCTGTCATTATCCTCGCCGCAATCATAACTCTAATTACAAAAGTTGCTTTGTAAGCAGGTAGATTATGCAATGTTAATTACCCGAGCACAAAGCAGAACAATGTGGCGCAGGCATGTTGAAATGCCACTCAGCCTGGTGTCCCTTACACAAAACGCTGCATGTTGTGTCCTGGGACACGAGCATTGCGGGGCGGCGACCTGAAGAGTTTGGTTGAAGCCCGCTGGGAACAATCACATACCTGCTATCATTAATATCTCGTTAATGACAGCTATAATGAATCACTGCTAACCATATTATGTGACGTTAACCAGCCTGTCTGTACGTTTAGTTGTAATTGATGAAGCCCGTCCTAAAAACTGCTCCTGCTCCTCCTTCATCAATACCTGACTTAGTGCCATCAATTGCAGTTAAGGCTGTTGGCTCCATCGTATTGATACACTTGTGCTGCTTTTAAATCTCTAGGTACCTTTTACCCCCGTTTCCGCCTTACAGATACATCATTAACCCTCTTCCGAACATATTGGGCTGTAAAAGTCTGTCACTGCAGCAATGCGCTCAAGCTGGAGGAGGCAGGTTATGGGGGCTGTAAGTGTGAGCGTTTACACACACCGGCGACAGGAACTCCACCGCAGCCATTACAGCCACCCAGTTTCAATCACAAGGCCAATGAAGAAGGATGATGAAGCGCTAGCCCGGTGCGGCCAAACGTCTACGAGCACAAAATAGGCGCTTGGATTTGCATTTTGCTGCCTTTGACAAACAGATTTAAAAGATGGGTGTTTATCAAAGCTGATGCTGTACAAACAGGAGCCAGACACAATATGTGATTCTCCCCGGGCACAAGCAGAGGAGCCTTTTGAATTAATCACCATAAGGCTGCACTTTACCAAGCCACTCTGGCAAATTAAATCCTCAGAATAATATCTTCATCATCGCTGTACTTCTGTGCTCCGACACAGGCATCTATCTGGCTTTGGAGAGCAGCCTAGCGGTGCCTGCCAACTCGGGAAAGACCTGAAACCGCCGGGCAATAAAAAGTGACGGGGAAGTTAATAGCGTGTTTCCGATGCACTTTCTGGAGAACGGGACTCGCCCAGGCTTCATTCACTGGCATCTACCGAGTCCAACCTGCTATGCTGCTATGTCCTAACGCATCAATCGGTACAGCCACCAGGGGGCGGACACGCAGGGATATGACAGGCGGTTACATCAGGACATCCGCCGCTTTTATAGCCCGAGTTCAGCTCAAACCGTCATCATCTTGTCCTGCTTATTCTTCTATTGGACGTGGCGTTAGTTCCCAGCTGGCCTCGGCTTCGTCTTACGTGTTGTAAGAAATGTCATACTTGCGCAAGCTGGTGTAAGTATCATTTGAGTTCATATGAGCCCCTTTCTGACTGGTAGAGGCTCATTCCAGCACAGATGTCTGAGGAGGCCTCAAGCTGAATAAACAGAGGATAGAAACGCACAAACAGACTGAAGACGACATGACTGCGGGCGTCTTTTTCAAAGTGAGCCAGGGGCAGGTTTTCCTCCACACATCTCCTCAACAACACATGCTACCCTGCTCGCCCCGTAGGCCTGCACACTCTTCACAGCCTGTGTTTGGATTGTTGTATTATTCAACGCGTGCTTGGCAGGTGAAGTTAAGATGGTTGTCATCAGAACAGTATGATGTAAGATGTAAGAGAGGGAGAAGGAGAGATTGGTTTTACATAGTAAGTCGTCCCGGTCATTGGATATGTAGTAGGACAAGTTCTAGAACAAACCTTCAACTCTGTTTTAACTGCTCTCTCGGTCCATCTGCTTATTTCTTTGATTTACTGCGTGTTGTCCGCTTTCCACCCTGGTTTGAACCTCAACAGGTAGTCTGGCAATTCCAACTACCTCCGTTTTCCCCGTAATACCCTTTGCTGCGTAGGTCAGAACAGACGTTAACATGAACCTTTGCAGCGGCACAAATCCACCTTCACGGCCCACGTCCGACTCTAAACTAAAGAAGTGAAGACGCTGCTAAAAAGAAGCTGGGTTGTCCTGATCTACGGCTATGAGATATCGTACATTAATGTCTTACAACATTACAGCAGTGATTTTCAACACTAATCCTGGGCTTAAAGAGCCTGGGCTGATATATCTCAGGAGCCGGGCTGCTTTAAATCAGCGCCGCGAGGTAAAACGGTGCAAACCACCCGTCGGCTCTCACATCCGCCATTACTTTCACGCTCGGGCGCACAACACACAAAGATCAAAATGTGCGATATGAGATGTGAAAACTGTGCTGGGGCCAAACAGCTGCACCGGCAAAGACCACCGCTCTGTGAGAACAAGGGACGGGAAGATAAAAAACAGAAACTCCAGGTAGATAATGAGAACACGGAGGGTTTGTAGCGTGTCGGCGCTGACAGACAGGAGCAGCGGTGCTGATCGTGTTCGTGGTTCTACAGCGCCTCTGACACGGCCAGCCCTTCTCCTCGGGACTGTCAGCCTTCAGCAGAGCAGATCATCTCACCTTGAGGATTTCATCACATTAGCCTAAACCGGGGCGTGCAGATAGCAGCCAGTGTATTATCCAACAGACAGACACACAATCGCCAATTAGGGCCATCACGCTCGCTGTAATTAGCGAGAGTGACTGATTTGAGTTTGTGTAAAACGCAGTCATATTATCCAGATTACAAACAAGCACATCCGTCTAATTAGCTCGCACAGCGCACAAGCTTAATTAAAGTTAATATATTATGATACCCCAAAATCCAGAGATTACAATGCTCCGAGGTGCTGCTTAATTAGCACGCTCACACCCTGACAGGCAGGGATCATAGCCTCTCTGCCGGCCCCCCCCCCCCCCCCCCACCCCCACCCCCGCCCACCCCAGCCAATTAAAAGCAAGGGTCAAAATGTGAAAAGAAAACTTTGTGTCCCTGTTTTGCTCTGTGACTTTTCGATCAGCATATAAGAGCCCAGAGTTAAATTGGCAATTACAGAGGCAAACTGGCTCCACCTCTGCGTTTTGTTTGTTTACAAAAGGAGTTTTTTTCACATTCCTGCCTCTGTATTTTCCGCGGCGAGGAGGGAAAACTTTGCAGAGGACCGTTACACTCTCTAGAATTAACTCTGCACTCTCACTCTGCAGAGCTGTTTCAACATAAAGAGGCTCATTACAGTTCTGCAGAGCTGCTGGCCCGCTCTGTTATTAATCCATTTGTTGTCAGCTTGTGGGGATAAATCAGGAACGGAGCAGCCTGCTGAGATGTCGCCCCTGTTGCTGTGGCTCACATCCTCCTCTCCACAACCAAACATTCACACACACACACACACACACACACACACACAACAAAGCTGTGGACTCTGTGACGACAGCATCTTAAGCCTGAGAGGAGCTAAACCTCCTCACCCTCCAAATGATCAGAGAGGTGATGTAACCCTAACAAGAGAAACGACAAGTAAGGAAGGAATGACTTTATCTTTGTCACATCAGAAGCTGTGAAACAATATGCTTATCTATGTGTGTCTGTGTGTGTGTGTGTGTGTGTGTGTGTGTGTGGTTCAGGGTCGAGGGATGGAGGCAGGAGAGAGAGTTTGAGTGGAGGCTTTGATTGTCAGGGGAGGAAGATGGGGATTTGCAAGATGAAGGATGAGTTCGCAGTCCCTCACACACTGCACACACACACACACACACACACACACACACAGGCTGATTCTTTCTATGTATTTTGCAGGGATTTACACTGAAATCTCTATCAGGTTTTATTTGCACATTTGGATTCAAAAGCATAACGGTTTGTTTTCTTTTACTATCAAATCGCTTCGTAAGACTGTTGGAGTTTTTAAAACCCCGTTAAAACAGAAGATAACGTAGTGCTGACTGTCACATTGTCTCCCTTAATGCAGTATAACAAACCTGATACCTGCGCTCCTCTGTCATTATATTTGCTCCAGTCGCTCTTAAAAGCTTTACCGAGTGCATTTATACACTTTAGGTCCCGAAAGGTCAAAACTATCTTCACTTAATTCGGTTGAAGCCGCAGCGATGGGAGGAAGCGTCGGTGCCATCCAGAGCAGATTAGGATGCAAAGAAGCGCAGAAGAATGCAAATAAAGTGATGATGTGTTTCTCCTGATGAAACAGAAAGAAAGAGTTTCTCTCTCAGCACAAAATGACTTTGTTTGATAGGGTTGTTGATCAATACGGCCGTAAAGAACTATTACGAGCTGGACGAGATGGGCTTTTGCTTTTACATGAAAGAAAAATGCTTTGTTTGTTGTTTCACATCCAATTTACGTTACTCACACTTCAAAAGCCACTGATGATGATCACCGTCCTGAATACTACATGTGCTAATGTGAGGGAAACAGCTGCAACTATTACTTTAAAATGACCGTCGCTCCCTGAGAGAGTCGTCAACACAGCTGCAACACAAGCAGACCTGCTAACAAAGGAGAACAGACCTCCAAAACTCACAGCTAAGAGACTCTCCAGCCAGTTAGAAAGCTCAACAAGTGAACAATCACTACTTTTCTATGGATCTGTTCTACGGGAGGTCGTAGAAACTGAAACCTACATACAAGACGTACTGATACACATGGGACAGATGTTTGGGATCCTACAAAAAGAACTGGGGAAGGTGGCACCATAGAAGATCTGGTCTCCTCTCACCTCCATGACCCAGAAAAGAAGTGGGAAAGGGACCGACGGCTACGAGCAAACACAGTGTTGTATTGGAAGAAGCAATCACAAGTCGGTCAGCTCTGAACACTTCTTGCCGCTCGTTGGCTACCGATGGCCGGTAGTCGATCACTCGTGAGGATTTGCTACGTGTGAGCCCCGGGTGAGCGAGACCGGTGACTAAACCGGGGAAATAAACTGGAAAACACAACCGGTGCCAACAGAATAACAGGAGACAGAAGAGCTACATAAACAAACTCTTCTTCCATTGTTGGAAAAGTAGGAAAGTCTGGGATTTGCAACAGCGTGCAAGGTTGAAAGTGACATCACACAGGTGATCACCACGGTAATGATACTGGAAAACAGCTGGGCAGCTCCCAAAACAAAATGAGCAAAATTTGCACAAGCGCAGCATATTAACACAATGGGCGTAATCATGCAGAGCTAATGGGCCGAGTACATGTGTGTGTGTGTGGCACCTGCACAGCATCAACACATCACAGGAAGGCAAAGCTCAGCAGGTGAGTCACCAGCAGGCACAGGCAGCAACAGCAAACAAACATATTAACAAACTCATATAGGAGGAACCCCTGGGAGCCCTGCTGGTGATGGCGTGTTTGCATGTTTCATCCCAGTAATCTTACACAGAGTCACCAGAGTGTGTGTGTGTGAGAACTTTTCACACTTAGTTTAGTTACATTGTCATCTGATTGATGTGATGGAAAGATAAAGCAAACAGGAGCAACACACTGCGTTAACGTTCACTAAATGAGCCCAGAATCAGATTAGCTGTGTGTGTGAGTGTGTGTTGTGTGTGTGTGTGTGTGTGTGTGTGTGTGTGTGTGCGCGCGCACCCATCAAGCTCACAAACTTCCAGATCATCTTTTCCATTTTTTTCAGTTGTTAACATGACTTTCACACACAAACAAGAGAGGAAACAAGCCCAGAGTGTTTACACGGGGGTGTCCCTGCACACACACACACACACACACACACACACACACACACACACACACACACACACACACACACACACACACACACAGACAAACTAGCAGACATACACAGAGGGTATTCCTGTCTCCTGCACACTGATGTAGATGGATGCCCCTGGCTGCTGATCCTGAATCTACATTAGGTCATTACAATAAACAGCACGGTGCGACGAGGCCCCGCAGAGTGGAGAGAGAGAGGAGAGGAGAGAGGACAGAGGAGAGCGAGAGAGAAGAGAGAGAGAGACAGAGAGGGAAGCGAGAGGAGAGGAGAGGAGAGGAGAGAGAGAGAGAGAGAGACAGAGAGGGAAGCGAGAGGAGAGGAGAGGAGAGAAGAGAGAGAGAGAGAGAGAGAGAGAGAGAGAGAGAGAGAGAGAGAGAGAGAGAGAGAGAGAGAGGAGAGAGAGAGAGAGAGAGAGAGAGAGACTCGTTGGCCCTGTGGGGAAACTACCTCCACACACTCATCTGTCTTAGTTACACGGGAGTCGGACCTCCTGACACACACACCCACACACTCACACACACACACAGACACACACAGGAGCCAGGCCGGCCCCTGCAATCTGTGTGTGTGTGTGTGTGCACGTGTGTATTATGATAGTACATTAAAGGAAGTAATAGAGTGAGTCTGAAAATATTGAAAATATCACAGAGGCAGAAAAAAAACAATATACTGGTTGACAAAAGTATTAGGACGCAAGGAGGGGGGGAGGGGGGAGGGGTGCTGGTGGGCGGCTGGGGGGCGACTGGTGGGAGACTGGTGGGCGGCTTGTAGACGAGGGCGCACCAAGGTTAGTAATGACCTGGGCCCTCGACATGTGACCTCTGACCCCTGAGTGTCAGGTGAAGGTGATGTGGTGAGGCTGGGGAGGGGGAGGGGGAAGAGGCCCGGGACCACGCTCTCACTCATTCCCCCCCACGCCCCCCCGGGCCTGCTCGTGTTTACGGAGCTGTCAGTCACGTGGCGAGGACCCCGCCCCCTCCTCCCCCCTCGGGGGACGCGGGCCACCGGGGCGATGAGAAAATAATAGCTCCTTCTGTCACAGCTTCAAGGGACAGGGGGGCTCTGATGGACACCGCTGGGAATTAGAGCCGGCCTCTGGGACAGGTCTCATCCTACGCTTAAACACGGGCGGGACAGACACGCCAGAGACAACAAACAACACCAGTATCCCCGATTATCACCGCCCCGCGCCAGGAAGCCTCATGGTGATATCACAGACGTCAGAGGTGAAAGGAACACAAATCACAACGGATGCAACTCAGGGGAGCGTCTGAAAATTACACGTAATGTTATAACGTGTCCAAGGGCTCATCTTACAACTGTTTACGTTTTTGAAAGGTCCTCCAATCTGGAACAACTAGAAATGAGGAGGACCAGTTTAAGTCCTTACTACCAGTGTCATCTTCAGACGATCCCTTGCGGACAGCAGCGATTTAGAGAAGACCAATCAGATCTTTGGCTCATTTTCAACACGTTTACATCTGGCAAACCGCCGGGGATAAAAATGCTGCACAAGCTCAATTTGTCAATAAACCTCACAGACTTACAGACCAAAGCAAACTGTAACTTGCAAAACACGGGTCCTTTAAATTCTCCCTTTCAAGAGGTTGACTGTTTACAGGTTTGATTTAACCCTTGTATTATGTTGCGGGTCAATTTGACCCATTTCAATTTTTGTGTTGTCCAAAGTGCAGGTTTTCCTTATTTTTTTCCCATGAAATTTTATGACTTTTCCTCATCTAGTGTCATGAACTGCTGTGTGAAATCTGGACTCTTTGATGTGTCGTGGAGTTTCTGCACAGACTTTGTATACAAAGATGATGTTGTGGGTCATTTTGACCCAGACACAAAGTAGCTGTTCAAATCCAAAATAAACATGTCTCTTTGATCTACTTTATTTTGATTGCCTTTGAATAGCAATTCAGACCCAGGTGTGTGTGGAGGAGGGACTTTCTTGTCCCTGTCCTTGTCACTGTTTCCATGCCCTTTCTTTGAGAAATACACTAAAAATGAGCACCAGACGATTTACATCTGAAGAAGTTTTAGCACAGCTTATGAACTGGGATAGTGATGCAGAGGAAGAGGTTTCAGAGACAGAGGATCCTTCAGAGCCAGAGCACAATGCTATTGATGATCCAGATTTTCAATTTTCCCACGATGAGGAGGATTCAGAGGAGGAGTCTGATGGTGTCCCTTCATCTGATGAAAACCAAGAAACGCAACAATCATCATCCACACAGGAGACATGGACATCTAAAGATGGTAAAATAAAATGGTCAACATCACCACACCAAAGCCAAGGCAGATTGTCATCTTCTAATGTCATCAAAATGACTCCTGGTCTGACAAGATTTGCTGTCACAAGAATTGATGATATTGCATCAGCATTTCAGCTCTTCATATCCCCACCCATAGAGAAGATAATCCTCGACATGACCAACTTAGAGGGGAGGCGTGTCTTTCAAGAAAAATGGAAGCCACTGGATCATATTGACTTGCATGCTTACATTGGAATTCTGGTGTTAGCTGGAGTATACAGGTCAAAGGGTGAAGCAACTGCAAGTTTATGGAGTGAAGAGAATGGAAGGCCAATCTTCCGAGCAACAATGTCTTTGGAGACATTTCACATCATCTCTCGTGTGATCCGATTTGACAACCGTGACACCAGAGCTGGGCGACGCGAGAGAGACAAACTTGCAGCAATCAGAGATGTCTGGGATAAATGGGTCGAAATCCTGCCTTTATTGTATAATCCTGGCCCCCATGTTACTGTCGATGAGCGCCTCATGCCATTCAGAGGACGCTGTCCTTTCCGACAGTATATGCCAAACAAGCCTGCGAAATATGGCATCAAAATATGGGCAGCCTGTGATGCAAAATCCAGTTACGCGTGGAACATGCAAGTATATACTGGAAAGCCACCTGGAGGAGCACCTGAGAAGAATCAGGGAATGCGTGTGGTATTGGAGATGACTGAAGGGCTGCAAGGTCACAACATAACATGTGACAACTTCTTTACGTCCTACCGTCTTGGAGATGAACTTCAGGAGAGAAAGCTGACTATGTTGGGAACAGTCAGAAAAAATAAGCCTGAACTTCCTAGTGAGATTCTGAAGATGCAAGGAAGACCGCTGCATTCCTCAAAATTTGCTTTCACAGAGAAAACAACACTTGTTTCTTACTGCCCAAAGAGAAACAAGAATGTTCTTGTGATGAGCACAATGCACAAAGATGCATCTCTGAGCACAAGAGAGGACATGAAGCCGCAAATGATCCTGGATTACAACTCCACTAAAGGAGGAGTTGACAATCTTGACAAAGTCACAGCAACATATAGCTGCCAGCGCAAGACTGCCCGTTGGCCCTTGGTGGTTTTCTTCAACATTGTGGACGTGTCTGCTTACAATGCCTATGTGCTGTGGATTGAGATCAACCAGCAGTGGAATGCCAGCAAACTGTACCGACGTCGACTTTTCCTGGAAGAACTAGGCAAAGCACTCGTCACTCCCAAGATCCAGAACCGGGCCAGGCCATCTCGATCCCCAGCAGCTGCAGCTGTCATCGCAAAAGTCCAGAACAGGGCATCTGACCAACCCACAATGGATCCTTTGGATACAGGTACAAAGAAACGCAAAAGATGCCAAGTCTGTCCTTCCCGAGATGACAATAAAACAAGTACCTGTTGTGTGAGGTGCAAGAAGTACATCTGCAGAAAGCACACAGTCACATTCTGTCCATCATGTGGGGAACACTGAAAATGTTGAACATTGAAAACCGGAGAAAATAGGGCAAGTTAAATGAAAAAAAAAAATGTTCATGTAGAGGGAAAAATGTCTTTAATAGTTCTTTAATATAGTGTTTGAATTGTATATCTCTTCTTCTAACCTCTTCTAAATGTTTGTATAATCTAAAATAAAGTTGTTATTGGTTTAACTTCATTTTTGACTGTTTTGAGTGGATTTACACAATACGGGTCAAAATGACCCGCAACATAATGAATGTATTTTTTTCTCACCATAATACAAGGGTTAAGTTTGTCAGGAAGGAAATCAATATAACAAATTTGTTTTGGACAACGGCCCCTTAGCAAAGTCAAATATTGGACGGAGCAAAAAGAGGCGGACGTTGCCAGAGTGGCAGTGAATCAGACAGTCACACACACACACACACACACACACACACACCCCTCTGTTTCCCCTCAGCAGCACATGGGGATCGCAGTGTAAGAAATACAGTCACACTGCATAAAGGAGCCCCAGCCCTCGGTGATGAGCTGGGCTGGAAGGAGCGGCTCCATAAGTAAAATCAGACTTTAAATCAAGCTGAACACGCCATTAAAGGGTGAAGGATAGCCCGGCGGAGCTCATCATTAGTACAAACACTCAGAAATCATGGGGTAGCATCTGTTTCCTGCACGTCCTGCTGCATCAGTAGGCCTGAGGGAGGGAGGGGCGTGCTGAGGGCCGTTCCCCCGTCCCTCACCATGAATAACAATCTCTACCTTCAGGTAATTAAAGGGGACAAACGATGTCCACGGGGCCACGCCGGCCCCATCATTAAGCAAAGCGACGGCTGCAGCGAGCACGCGTGCCGGCAGAAATGGCCTCCGCACACACACACATACATACACACACACCGGTTAAGAGACACGCAATGGTCATTGATTTTTGAGGGGAGGAGCAGGAGAGTAAACATCTCACCAGATCCACTACACAGATGAATGTGTGTATCTGCTCTTTCTCTCATCTGCCCGCCGCCTTAATGCAGCACGAGCAGCTTTCACGCTTTGTTCTCCTTTGTTTGTCTCCTCTGGGCGCCCGTGTGACTCTTACTGATGAACCTGAGCCCTGTCACTGCTGTGGGTCAACACTGATCCCACAGACACACACACACAGATCACACACACATCCTAAAGACTAATTATTCATTCATATGTACAGATAAAGGGTTTCACTGACGATTGAGCTGTGGCGAATATAACTTAAACCCATTTTAATTTAAATCGATTAGTATAACACACTGATAACACACACGTTAAGCTTTTGCAGCACACACTCACACACTTCATGTTAGTTCAGACACACTCTACATTAAGTAATCCATACCGCAGCCCACAGTCCTCCTCTCAGCACGCCGTTATCATAATTAGGCAGCTGACTAGTCGATTACTGACCGACTACTCGCTGCTAAATGTGGTGACTAGTAAGAATCAGCAGCCATGATGAGTGTGTGTTTGATGTTTAACACCGCTGGCCATTAAAATTAATGAGCGGACATACGCCTGAAGATTTGACCGTCACAAAGCAGAGCAGAGATTCAGACATCTGAGCCTCCACGCCACCCGACTGTGTAATTTTCCCTCGTCCCCCGTTCGGAATTGGATATTGACATCAAACATTTAGCCGCCGCTGCTGAGCCTGCACAAACTCTGTCACTGTGTTTGAGACAAACAGGAGACGTAAATAGAAGCTCGGATCCCCGAAGCGAAGCCACACAGGGCGACCTTGGCACGTTTTTTTGGGTCTTTCAGGGTCTTCTTGACGGATCACTTAGCGAGGAGTCGCCGGGAGTCTCGTCGCTCTGACTGGAGGAAACTAAACGCGGCGGTGGCGGCCCAGTTAACTAGTGGAAGAATCTGAGAGGAAAGGAGGTGAGGATGAGGAAGAAGGATGAGGTCGCCGCTCTGCTGCCTCAGCCCACACATCACACACACAGCTGCCAACTACAGGACAGTGTCAAATCAAAAAGCACTCTAAAAAAAGAAAGAACCTGAGAAATGAAAAACTCTCGGCGTGCGGCTCCACGCCTCCCTCAGGGCCGAGCTGTTATGTGACTTTAAAACTGCTGCTAAATAATGCAGCGCCTTACAGGTTGAAGAAACACAAAATAATAGACCACGGCAATTCCACCAAACGCTGGCTGGTGTGTGTGTGTGTGTGTGTGTGTGTGTGTGTATGTGTGTGTGAGAGTGTGTATGACTGCCCACCGCTGCAGGAGGAGCCCAGCCTGTAACACAGAGGGTTTATCACAGCCTGGATTAAGTTACAGCAAGTGGGGCTGGAGAAAATATTCACTTGTGCAACAGTCAAAGCGTGAAATTCAATTTTAAACAGGAAAAATAAATCAAATAAACAGACTGATCCCGACAAGGCTGTGTAGAATATTCTATCGGGGCATTTAAATCCATCTGTGAGCGTTTTAAAGTGACTAAGTATAAGCCGCGTTGGTGTTGAGGCGGCTCGCGGGCCTGGAGCTTATCGCCACGACCACAGCGCGGAGCCGCTTATACTGCAGGTGAAGGACACACGGGCACGACGGGGCCGTCACAAAGGCCTCATGCCAGAGCTGCTTAAAAGCTCCCCACAAGAGTTTAACTGGATGTTTGTGTGAGATTGAACATCCGTGTTCCATCTCTAAAGGATCAGGATCAGACTGGATGGAATGGGAGTCAGATTCTGGTGAATTCGGGGAGAGAAAATGCAGCGTTATCCCGGGACAAATCACAGATTATGGACACGGCCAAGTTTTCCTATCTTTCCCATTTCACAGTTTGTGGAGCTGTACATCGGTTACAGGTTTGGTGGGTGTGTTGGAGCGAATTCCTCTCCCGTGACAAGAGAGGAGAGGAGAGGAGAGGAGAGGAGAGGAGAGGAGAGGAGGGCAGGATCTCCATGAATACACACCGAGCCTTGGCTGCAAATAGGAAAACAGAAATCAGCCGTAATGCTCATAAATAAATCCAATATCAGCATTCTTTGTTTTTGCGACATTGCTTGACAGAAGTTCAAGTGATTGACACGCAGAGATGTGGACGCCCCCCCAAGCCCAGCCCCTCGCATTAATCTCCACGTGGTGCCGTCGACCATCTCTCTGATTTACACAAAGCTGAATCTCTCCTTGACGGGCGGCCCAAAGATAACTCCATCCAGCCCATGTCTCCTCCTCTCCTCTCCTCTCCTCTCCTCTCCTCTCCTTGTTTGTGAACAAAGCCACACACTTAACTGGCACCATATTCATCCGCAGCCTTTCTGATTAAACGTCCTCATTGCGTTGGAGCCGCTTGTTGCGTGACGAATTAGCATAAAGGAGGAAATCACTGATTGGGAGTTGGAGGCTGCTTGTAATCATGTAAATGAAAGAATCGATCATTTTGATTTTAACAATGCGGCATAGTTCTTATGAAAGTGACAGGCTGGGTAATAGTCCCGGGCCTTCCACCCTCTCATGTATGAAGGTAATTAGAAAGCCGATCCTCCTCTCTGCACCTACAGATGAATTATAAAAGCCGAGCAGCAAACACACCCTCACTCCCTCCAGGCGCCTCTAATTGACTCGCCACCGGGTGACTGACGTGCCATCCAGAGGGCATCATAATGGCCGTGTCACGAGGGGAATGATGAGACTCGTCGACTGATAGCGCCGCTCGACCTTTTGGCGGAGGAGGTCGGGTGTCAGAGGGAACAGGGGATCTCCCCGGTGTCGGACCTGCAGCCCGGGGCGCCGGGAAGAAGGATGAGCCACAGACGACGGGGGAACTGGAGCTTTTCAATCAAGCAACCGTGCGGGACAGTGATTTCGTTCGGTATGCCTTCGGAATGAAGAGGAGGGGGCGGGGAGGGGGTGGAAAAAACAATAAAACCGAAATCAATCGTCAACGGCCTTTAGGGCATTCAAACATGTGAAGGGTGGAGCGGGGAGGGAGAAGAGGAAGGAGTGCAACTTCCTCCAGTATCTCCTCCAAACAAAGCAGAATTATTGTGGCATTTTATTAGAAATAGTTTGAAATAACGAACGTGCTCACAAACGCAATCATATCCTGCAAAATGTGAGCATCTGTGTTCCTTTGTTGGCGTCTTTATTCAGCCATTATAGTTAGAATAGTTCTGCTGGCTGTGTATTCACGTCTCACACCTCCTGTCTTATTTCCAAATATCACTAATCCTGTTAGATGGAATCTACTAATGTTCTGCTCCGGCTGCCACACGAAATTCCAAGTCTCCCCGATAAGCCCCAAATTTGCCATGAAGGCATATCTGCTCTGCCTCTCTGGATTAGAGAGAGATTTACTCAGGCAAGCAGGGATGTGTGACCGGCAGTTCACAGTGGGCAGAGTCCCCTCGCTCCACACACAACACACACAACGGAACGGCACGGGCAGCAAATGAAGCGATTTCCTATTCTTGCGATTGTTCTTTAACAATGTGCGGCTAATTCCCAGCGTTGTGTCTGATCTCCAGTCAGACTCGGACTTAATTAGCTGCGTGTCGATCGGCTGCGAAGGCGTATTCAGGATGTGGTCACGACAAAGAGGAGCAGAATAAACAGACGTGCGGAGGGGGAGAGATCAGATTAAACCCAGGAGGCAAATTGTTTCTCTTCAAAAGCATTTTCTCTCCGGTAATAAGATAAGTAGAAAATAAAAGACAGAGGAATAATCAATGGCTGAATAAAATTACTGCCTGAAAGAGTTTAAGACTCATAAAATCATTACAGGAACCAAGAAGGCCCGAATTAGGCTCTGATCTCATTATTGTCCAAATCGTGGATATTTGACGCCTAATAAATTAGTTCTTGTTAAGAGAGGGGCCGTAAATAGACGACTTAAATATATAAAAGTGATGTAGGTTGTTGCTAAGTGACCATGTGTTGCTTTCAGTCGTACCACTTGTGTCTGCAAATCATCTCTGCATTGAACTGACAGAGCCGGGTTTCAGATGTAAAGTGAGAGCGAAGCAATGATTGGAACGTACAACCACACCCACCATCTCACACACACCCCAACACCCACACACACACACACTCCACCACAGAGGCTCCTCGGGTCTGTGTGGAAGTAATTCGGCCGCAGGGGGAAACGCTGCCTAAGTCTCACACACAATCTCAAACAGGCCGGCCAGATCTCAGAGAACATATTGCATGAATCATGAAGCAACACACACATACATACACACACACACATACAGAGAAACAGCATTGATAAGAGTCCACCTGTGCAGCTATGTTGTAAATCTCAAAGAAGGAGCGGCGGATTACTGGGCCCTCTAAAGTTTGTCTCCTGGCGCACATACGCTGTTTTACATTTACAGCACAAACATCAGCACCTTCATCTTCGCCTGGGGGAGAGAAAGTTCAGGCTCAAAGTTTAATGCGTCATAAACATGCATAACAACCGCAACAAAGCAAAGCCAGGACTGCTTTTACTTTTACTACACACCCACAGAAACACCCACTCCGGAACATCTGATTGGTGTTGTTGGTCTCACATTAAAGAGACTCATGCACACACACACACACACACTGATCCATCCTCTCTCCGTCTCTGCCCGGAGCAAAGCTGCTGAGACGCTGAGATGCTGCTCTCAGTGCGGCAAACCCAGCAGGTCGACTCACACACACAAGGATCTTTATACTACTGAACACTACAAAGCATACGAGCCTGTGTGTGTGTGTGTGTGTGTGTGTGTGTGTGTGTGTGTGTGTGTGTGTGTGTGTGTGTGTGTGTGTGTGTGTGTGTGCTCTCTCCCTGTGATGCGACACGCCATGTGGACACTTTGGGAAACTTTCAGCACCACAAAGCGAGGACAGCTCCACATGACAGACAACCGGCGCTGCTGCCACTCTGTCAACAGGCTGATATTACGCACGCGCGCGCGCACACACACACACACACACACACACAGCTGCTTGTGTTTTCCGACGCATTCACGCGCTCGGTGAGAGTCGCCAGTATTGCGTAAAGGCAACGGCACCTTTTACGCATGAGACCATGTGTGCGCGTAACCACGAGAACTGACATCTCACACACATGTACGAGTAGAGAAACACACCGCACAACTAAGCACAAAACACACACACACACACACACACACACAAACACACCATCTACCCCACCAAACTACCACGCTGGCCGCAACATTTGCATCGTCCTTACACACACACACACAAACACTCGGTTTCCAACTCACCTCTCCGAAACGACGTGAGGGCTCCTAAGAGGGTTCGCGTCTCAAAAGCGGAGCAGATCCATGCACCCGGCGGGGGCGTCAAACTTTTAGATGCTGCGCGCCGGCGTGGAAGGAGGAGGAGAGCGAACCGAGAAGAGGGAGAAAAGGTGTAAGAACCTCCACGCTGCCGGTGAGCACGCAGGGTATCCTCCTGTCTGCGGCACCGAGAGGGGGAACTTCAACCGAGCAGAGTCCTTTACGGTGGCGCTTTATCCTTCAGGAGGAAGAGGAGGGAAAAAGAAGAAGAAGAAGAAGAAGCGGAGTATCCTGTGCCGCTGTGTTTGGTGCGGTTAGTGCAGCAGCGGAGCTCCGGCGCATACAAATGTGTCCATGCTGCTTCTGCAGCGAGCAGCCAGCAGCCTCCCGGGTCCTAAAGCTGCGCGCCACACAGAGCCGCGTAGAAATAAAGAAAAAGTAGTGATGTGGAAATGACACCGAGGCTAAAGATGAACATCTGGCTCCGGAAACGGACAAAGCGTTAAGAAGAAGAGAAATCAATGGGATCACTCCAGCTGAGTTTGTTTAAGCAAAGCAAACACTAATTGAATGAAAGCATTTTTGGATTCCAATGCGCCTCTCTGACAGATTCATGGCCTCCCTCCCTCCTCCCCTCAATCAGCCCCCCCCCCCCCCCCCTCTCAGTAGTTACCAGATGATTCCTGACCATGAAATCCAGGAAGCCCTAACTCCATCAGAGTTATGAGATTTTTATAATCCTGGATTCAATAGTTGATTCGTCATCAAGAGCTGGAGAAGAAGAAGAGTGAAGCCCTGCTGAAGGTTGCTGCTTCATGTGGCCCCATCAGTCCCTCTCACAGTTGCACAGATGTGGATCGGTGGCTTGGATCCGTCTGAAGTGACTCACCAGCTGGGATCAGGGCAGGGTCTCTCATGTAAGCGTGTGTCACTTTAAGTGTAATCTGCCCTTTTTGAAGTATAGGATGTCGTTTCCCCTAAACATCTGGCTGACACGTCTGGCTGCAGCCCCCTCGTCTATCTGAATCTATCTCCAAACGCCGGAGATAGACTTCCCCTTAATGCTCCCGTCCCTGTCCCATAACATGTCACAGGCACTGTAACCACTTTGGAAGTTTTACGCGACACTTTATTCATAAATCTTCCAATTTAATGGAGGCCTGTCAGAAAGCTGGAGTGATGCGGGAGGAAGTTTCCTTTAAGCCTCTGCTGAAGGACAAAAGAATCTATTTGGTCTCTAAATTGAATTTCTATATTGATGCATTTATGTATTCCATCATCCTCTTGAATCAGTCCATCAATTCATCCATTATTCTTCCTCTCCCTCTCTCTCCCTCTCTCTCTCCCTCTCTCTCTCTACCTTTGGATATTCAGTGCCAGGCCATTTTGCACGCTGATACTTTTCTTCTTCTTCTTCGTGCAATCTCATGTATTTCTATAAGGGTAAATATGGATGTAACCTCTCTCTCTCCGCCTGCCTGCCTGTCAATCATCCCACAGTCTGGCTTTTTGATATGGATTGAGCAGGCAGCCGGAGTGGAGCCTGCTGCTCTTCCCCGCCTGCATCTCAACAGGCCTGTGTGCTGTGACCAGAGTGGGAGAGGGGTCGCGTCCGGTGGGGGAATGAAGAACGACCGACTGTCCTGATTCTATCCACCAACTCCTAATCCCACACATGGACCTTATAGGACCTCATCCCCCTAGAAGTTACAGAACATTGCTGTGCTTCACGTCAACATCGATTTCAATGCAGAAGAAGAGATGAGACGTCCGGACTGCGCTGTGGTTTAATAACGATTATGATTCATTATATTTTAGCCTCATCCGTTTCAAGGTCTTTGTTCTGAGGTTAATGTGACAAACGACTATCAGTATTGAATTGGACAACTGTGTGCTGTGAGTGTACCGCAGTTTAATACACACACACATCCCACCAATAACAGCAGGTGGGAACAGTTCAGCAAAAACGGTGGTTGAGTCAAAACCCCACTACAGTAAAGCCAGACTCCATAATGTTTGAGGGTCAAGTTGCTGAAATCCTAAATCTTGATTGGAATCGATACGAAATGTGGAAACACTGAGTCCAAACACATTCCAACGTTTACTAGAAGAGGAATCACTGCATCAATAGTCCATCATGTCTCAAGTCTGCTGGTGGGAGGAACTGTGGAGGGATGACTGGAGTGCAGCAGGTAGGGAGGAGGAGGAGGAGGAGGAGGAGGAGGAGGAGGGAGTCGATCAGATTTTCTCTGTGTACCCGCTCCACATCTTACCGACTCCTGCTTCAATCCAACAGATATCAAGCAAACGTTGTTCTCCTAAATCAGATTGCGGTTTGCTGACGTTTTGCTTCTTTCTATTACTTTTTGAAAAGACTTCATACACACACACAAACACATACGATACACACACATCCTCAAGGCTTATAAACGCAAACACAGGCACTTACTCCTTTACTCCTTCTGTTGCAGGTCCCCTTCCCCATGCTGCGGCAGGTCCTGCAGCATGTCAGCGTGTCATCTCCAGAGGTGGACACGCCGGCTAAACGCCCACATCTGCAACTTGTTAATCATATAAAACAAAGAATGCCGTGACACCCAGTGAGGTCAAGCGTCAATCTTAAACAGGAGAAGAGAAGAGAACAAACATCTGGCACTCTGAAGTTTAGCCTTTACCAAACAAAAAAGGCTATTTAAAATGTACAAATACGATAAAATGATGATTTCACTCGTCAGTTAGATTACTGAGGCTGTAGGAAATCAGTTTTTCATTCATGCCGCGAGCTGCATGTCAGCGGGAAGATGTGAGATTAAACTTTTCACTAGTCGAGATCTGATCAGAGCATCATTCTGTCATTCTGCTCTTTGAAGACGACAGAGATCAGGAGAATCTGCCGTCATCATCCCAGCCCCAAAGTCCACAGATAGAAGTGATGAATGAGGAATATTCCGCTTGTCAGTTCGGCTACCTTGCAGCACCACAATGTGTGTGTGTGTGTGTGTGTGTGTGTGTGTGTGTGTGTGTGTGTGTGTGTGTGTGTGTGTGTGTGTGTGTGCTAGCAGTAGGAAGCACAGATGGAAGGAAAACGGAGGCAGTTGCAGACGGGCACTGGTTGATTTGAGCGCTAACTTGTAGCCAAAGCGACACAGGTCAGCGGTCCAGGAAGACGGCCACATGTTCAGCTTAAACCTGCCAGGAATGTCATGGGGGGATTCTACAGCAAATCAATCAAAAGACACACACACACACACGCAACACACATAGCAAGGTCTGATACCGAGGCAAAGGACCTGGATCTGTTTTGAACCTTGTGATGGCAGATGGAGACGGTTCATGTCCAGCTTCCAAAGGAAATGGGACCACAAAGTGCTGCGTGTTCCAAATATTTGAGGATCCACCTGTTCTCAGAAATCCTGAGCCAAGGTAAACTGGTAAAAACCTCATTACCAGGAGGAATCAGGGTTCACTACTGGAGCAGAGTGAGGGTGGAATAGAGAGAGAGAGTGTGTGGACGAGTTAGAGCATCTCAGGCTCCAAGTGATGGCGAACAGGATCATGAAATCGCCTGGTGTTGAATCAAAAGTTGTTCCAAGAGTAGAATAATGACTCATATCAGATAAATGACCAAAACAAGAAGCCCAAGCAGCCATTTGGACCTGAAGAGGTTTGCAAAGAGGCACATAGAGACTAAGTAGGGCTGCAAAGAACCGAGGACATGAAGAAGAATACAGCCACGCCTCTCTGCTCCAAACAGATAATCCCTGCTGGGGAGGGGAATAAGGAGGTCTAGCCTGCTTTACTGCTGAGCTGGATAAACATCAGGATAAAGGAGACGCCGCTGCCCATGAGTAGATTTATGACACGTTCATATGTCCAAAAATCAATCCCTCGCCTCATCCTGCTGCATTTGAACACCTGTCTGGATTAACAATCAAGCGGAGCCTTCACTCTCTGCCAGCGACGCTCTGTGGCCTGGCACATCTGTTCTCAAAGTCTATAACATCGCTCTACGACACCTCTCTGAGGCCGGGAGTGTTGTTAACACCGAGCGAGACACCAAATTCCTCTCGCCGCCCCCCCCTTTCCGCGGCATCCAGCTCGGGAACGGACAGAGCTCAGATGAAAGGAGTGCTCTTTGAACGCCCTGTGCCTCGACGCTCGGCGGGATGAAGAGGAGAAACGCAGTGTGTGTCAAAGGTTCTCATCTACCTGCCATGAACTCCCTCATCACCCCCACACACACCTTTTGATCGGCCTGCATCTCTGTCATGACTGCCATCCCGGAGTGGTGCGGCTAGAGTGGAGAGGTGAGAGAGAGTCACACTCCGTCCTCGTCTTCTGGCTCACATCTATTCTGTTACGGCGAGAGGGCCCTGAACTCATCACAGATGCTCCCCAACACTTTCTCCTACATTTCTAATTGCTTGGCCCACTCGTGGCTCCGGTTCTGTCATCTCGCCTCACGACAGCCAACAGTGAGGCTCCGCTCGGCTCCATCAATCGCATCTGACACGGGAGGAGGAACAACGCTGCCTTCCTAAAGCCCCCCGACACCAAACCTGAGTCTCCATCTATCGTCTCGTGTTTACAAAAGGGGCACAAGTAGCTGTCACAGATTGATCACAGCGTCGTTTCTAATCTGTCGCCACCACATACAGTAACCCCGCCTTGTTTGTTTGTCTACTGCGGCGTTATGGAATATATGCTTTAGGAAACAGCTGACAATTCCATAGTAGAGCTGCAAAATACCTCTGTGTACACGTGTGTGTGTGTGTGTGTGTGTCAGATCGGGCTGAGCGGGGGGTTTGGCTCGCTCGCAGCGTACATACAGAAGGTATGTAGGAGAAATAAATAAGCTGCTTAGAATGGCAGCGTGTAGGGAGTTGATCAAATGCAAATGAAAAATGGAAATAGAACATAAAATGGATGAATATGAATGGAAATAGAATGCAAACAACGATACAGAATGAAGCTGAGGTCATTAATTCAGGGAATATTGTTTGGAATTGTCTACTGGGCATCTTCACGCATTCAATTTAACACACACACACACACTCTTTCCTGCTGAGTAAATGTCATGATATACCGTAGATGTTAAACTGAGTCTATATTACCTTTTGAATGACGACATTGCACTTTTTTTTCACCCATAGAAATGAAAAGTCGGATTTATAAGCAATAAAACACACACATACACACACACGCACCCTCATTTCTATCTACGCTCGGGGGTTTTGCTGCTCCAGCCTGACTTTAGTGGAAGTTCAGCTAGAATCCAGCTGAATATGGAACTGCTGGATATTGCAGCATAGCTGCAGCTGCTGTGTCAGATCAGCTGCGTTATTATGAGTCGGTTACATTTGTGCTTCTGTTCGCTGTGTTTCTGTCGCGTCACGGCTTTCAGCGATTCAACACAAAAACACACATCACCTTCCTCAGCAGCTCCCCGGCTTTCTGTAGAGCTTTCTCAGCCTTGGTGAAGGTATGAGCTCTAGTTCCCTCTCCGGTTAGCACTTTAGGTCACTTTATGGGTTCAGTTAAAGTTCCAGAGAGGCCTTGAGGGGGTGGAGCTTGTTATTCAGCGCACACAGGCACCTGTAATGTGTGATGGATTTCAATTTGGCTACTTAACTTGCCGCAAAAAGACAATCTACTTTCATCCTGAGATAACCAGTTCATAAACATTTCCTTTAGTGGAAAATAAGACTGAAACAAAGCTGTTAAAAATAAATTTGTTGTCTTGCCGGGGCAAGTTACAGCAGAGCGCTGATAAGATAAAGCACTTTGTCTTCCGCGTGTCATTAGCAACCAAAGGCAGTAATGCATAAAGTATGAACGGAGAGGAAATTACACTATTTTAGTGAGATAGATTCTCCTCCAAAGTGTAAATTGGGTTTTTATTGTACTTTCCACACTGCACAAAATCCATAGGCTGTGTGTGTTTTATGGGTAAGCATGAAAGTTTTACCATTCACCTGGGATGGTCACAGCAGAGCAGGACTGGGGGGGCGGGCAGGAGGGGCAGGAAGGGGGGGCGGGGGAGGGGGGCTCTACCGATTGCCATCTCCCCAGCTAATAGCTTCTTGTATTGGAAGTTAATACTGCGATAGAATTAAATTATAAACCATGTCCAAACAAATTAACGTCAAGCTGCAGGCAAGTGCGTGTTTGTGACAGGCGGAGGGCATTAGTAATCTGACGCAGCAGCCCCTCTCTGCTCCCAGCTCAGGGGGCCCCCGCCCTCGTCGCAGTAATATACACCGCTGGCCCCCCAATTCCCATTTCAGACACCGTCGGCGTGGAGGTAGTCAACACCGGAGTGGGGATAGATTAATGTGCCATCTGAGTGTGGATCTACACCCAGGCAGGTTCCATCCCCGCAACAAAAACATCGAGCGGGAAAAATATCAAAAACACTTTTCGCTGGGGGATTTTTCCCCGTTAAAACATTTCTTCTTGCTTTCAATTACAATTTCTCATCACAGAGACGGAAATTACCATGTATGATATTGCCACGGGATACGGAGATAAATTGAGCCTGATCTCCATTTTGATATTACCAAACCTGATACGAGGGGAAAATGTTCAGCGTGCTCCCTGCAGTCGTGGCTCCATGTGTGTGTGGGGGAGTGGGAGCGACGCGGTGTGTGTAGATGGATTATGCTTTTTTCTGGTGTATCTGGAGCTACACACAGATACGCCGCTCCTTCCTCATGCCTCCATGACTGCCTCCTCCTCCTCCCGCTCCCCAGACACCCGAGCTATTGATCCAGCAGGTTGAAATGAGGGGGAATGAGTGTTTAACTGATAGTGAATGAAACGGCATTCCAATGGACTGGCATCCAAAGCCAGCAGAATGGAATGTTTTCATCATAAACACAGGCTTAATTGTGACCTGACGCATGATTCCGGTCTGAATAAAACCACATTTTGCCTTTTTTCCCCAAAGAATTTCTCAAACTAACTAAACTAAACGTGACGATTCTATGAGGGAGAATCCGACCTTGACAGCTTCTAGTCAGTTAGTTTTTCCCGCCTCCATCTGTATTCCTCACATAAAAGCCAGAGCCCAGGTGTGGAGCTGTGTGAATACTAACAGAGGCTCTGGTTGAAACAGTACAGAGAGAGGGCGAGTAAAGGTCAACCGGGGCTTTTTAATTATCCCGGAGAACCACAGCTTGTTAAGTAAATAAAGCCTAATGAACAGGGAATCGGGAGATTCCCTCCTGGCCGGAAGGAAGCTCGATCCCAATCCACCTCGGCTCTAGGTAAGAGTTCAAAAACAATCCTCCGGTTTATTAGTCTTAACTTTCACAAAAAGTTAGCTGACACAAAGGCACAAACGAGAGGAGATTTAATTCTCTCTTATTATTCCCGACGTGATTTATTTGACATTTTCCTTACCGGGCTCCTCTTCAAACAGAAGCGACATGTTTGCGCTGCCTGGCTGTGATCTTCCGTGTAAATAACGTGGCGGGCTAAGCTCAGACGCATTTGCATACTCACATCCCACAACCAGCACAACAACCGGCCTCAACTCCAAGAGGAAGAGTAGCAAATACGTGACGAACCAGAAGAAGAAGAAGAAGAGGAGGAGAAGGAAGGCGACAGCAGACATAATGTGCGGTCGGAGCAGATTAGTGGCCATTTTCACGGACACAGAGGGGAGCAGGAGATTGAAGCGGTCCAGGCTTGAACAGGTGGTTATCTGCGGCCAGGATCGCTGGTGAGAGAGGCGCTCGGCCTGATAGAGAGAAGATGAAGAGCCGGGATAAGAAATTGTTATTGATTGATGGGCTCTTTATCTGCTTCAGCCCTGATGACCGCACAATGCAATCTAACTTAGTCCAGAAAGGTGCAAAGGTGCTGATGGGGGTTTTCTTCCTCGGCGTTTCATTCTCATTAGTTTCATTTTGGAGCGATTCATTCTCGTTTCGTCTCGCCTGATTACTTTTCTTGTTTTGAAAGGCAGTGTTTAAAGCTCAGATTTTGTTAAAAACGTTCATCACCATCAGGAAACTAAAGTAGCACAATGATGATGTTTGAGTCTCGGGATCGTTTAGCAAATTACGGAAAATCTGTGTGAGAGGCCAGAGAAGAAGAGTTGAGCGGGGATTAAACGGGAAAACACCAGGGCAGGGTCAGAGTCCAGGACAAGCGAGGGTGAGATTGATGAAGGTGCACATGAAAGCCAGACATGACGAGAGAAGCTCCAAAGGAAGGAAGCTGAGGGTCAAGGCAGGGGAAGCTTGAGGTGCATGGCAATATGAACAAAGCTTTAAACGTCAGAGAAGAAGAAGAGAGGCATGGAATTGAGAATGGAATATGAAGAATGACCCCCACATGATCAATACCATCAATAAGGCTGGAAAATCCCCAGAATTGGAGAATTGGGTTTCTGATTGATCATTTATTCAATATCTAAGAGTTTGGAATAAGTTTGATTGATTGTCATTGATTGGAAAGTGCAGCTCCTCACGCTTCTGTGGGATTTCAGCTGTTAGGTCTTATTGTACATATGACCACCTTCATCTTCATCACTTCCAGCCCCACGTCATTTCCTTTAACATGAGACATCTCTCATATTTTCTCGTGTTAAGTGTTTCCTGTATAGTTCCGTCTCTCTGATCAAACCCTGAATGGAACGCGTCCAGGCCGTCCACACAGTTTACGGAGTGTGATTGCGTGAGCGAGAGGCACGGGCAAGGAACCGCATCTGCATCCTCCGACACGTTACCGTTCAATAAAGCCAAAGCATCGGCATCACGGGAGGCGTGCGCTTCGTAATGAGGAGCCGGTGTTCTCAAACATCCCATCGCTCACATAAAAAGACACAAATTTCAGATATACACACGCTGGGAAAGTATAGACGCTCACACACACTCGCACATCTATAAAGTCAACGAGTACGCGCCAATAAAACGTCTTTACTCTCACATCTCCTCTCTGCGAGCAAGGAGCATTCTGGGAGTGCTGATGGAATATTGTGAGCCCATGTGGCTTGAGGTGGATATCAATTAAAATGATGTATGGCTCCAGTGTTTGCTAATTGGGACATGGTGATGTATTTAATAACACACATTAGAACCTTAATTAGAAGTAAATTAAGCCGCATCCCATTGTCTGCTCATCAACACAGCAGATTGGGAGGATAAATAACCTTGTTGGTTGAGGGTCTCACCGCATTTGCCTTTCATTTGTTTTTCTCCGGCTCGTCCCGCTCATCCCGCTCGTGCGAAGCTCCGGGTCGAGCCATTTGTCATGAGCGTTCTATGACTGATGAGAGACTTTACTGGAATACTTTTGATCACAACTGGAGAGAATGGTTTGTTTGATAAATGCTGAAATTGATGAATTGATGGCGGCCCCAGTGTCACAGCACAGAGCTGGCAGCTGGCGACTGAAGAAGAAGAGCAGGAAGAAGATTTATCATTACCCCAGAACATCGTCTAAGTCGGTGACTGCTAATGGCGAATTTGTCGTCCGCAGATAGAAACAACAAAGTCAAATCAATGGAGTTATTAGGTCCAATAAAGCAGACAAACCTTTCCGCTCGGCAGGAGGTCGAGACGCATGGCAGCTAATTGGAATGTATATGAAAGCTCGTCTGCCATAAGAGGAAACATAACCTTTGCTGTGAATTACAAGAGCATGTGCCGTTTGAACAAAGGCAGCGTGGAATCAATAGCGAGCGTGTGCAGCATATGGAGACTTGACATTGTACTTGTACTGGATGTGATTCAGCAACTACTCAAAGTGCAACACGCTGTAATTAGCAGAGAGGAAAAAGATCCAATGGAGGCAAAATACGTGTCAGAAGTTCTTCAATAGAGAATGTTTTGTTCCGTTTCTACTGCGGCGTTCATTTCTCTGGGAGGTCAGCGTGCTGTAAATAGCAGTTACACACATCCATGCTGACTCCAGAGTGAACACCCCCCCCCCCCACACCCCCCCCACCACCACCTCCTCCTCCTCCAGCCCCCCGCCCCTCTGAGCACATTTTATGGATCGCAGAAGCATTTGACAAGCTCCCTGCAATCAGATGTGTCAGTATAAAGGATTATATGTTTTATGTGTGCGTGTGCGTGTGCGTGTGCGTGTGCGTGTGTGTGTGTGAGCAGCGGGGTCTGCTACCATAAACATGCACTACAATTTAGCCCAAGGTGTGCAACTGGGAGGGTTGTCCAATCGTCCCAGTGAAAGCGCCTCTCAACATAAATGAGAGCCTTCGCCGACACAACAGTCGTCATGACGAGTGCGGTGGCGGCAGCGGTAGCGTGGATGCACCGCCTACATGCATCCAAGCTAACGGCAAAGAAAAAGCTAGAATTCTGCTTTAAAATACTGCAAATGCTTCCCGTTTTCCTTCTGTTGTGGCCGTTTTTCTCTCTTTTCTTTACCAACATCTACATTCCAACCTATCGATTACAGATTCCCGCGCGCCGCGTTGTTGATCTATATGCTAATGCGGCGGCTGGTTGTGTCTCTTATTATTTCATCTTTCTCTGCCTCCTCATTACAGCGGTACAGAGCGGCGAACACCTCCTGCGTATCTCGATAAGGCCATTTGAATGGATAACACATTCTCCTCTACATACAAAAGGGGGTTATCAGTTAAAGAGCGAGCCCACCTGCTCCCACTGAGCCATTCATCATTGCAGCGCTGTATCTCTTTGTCTTGACCCGATAATTAGCATAAGTTTGCCAGGGAAGTATCTTAGTTAGAGGCCGACACAGGTAGATAGATGGATGGATACTGGATCCTCTGTACAGATCTGTTTGGAGAGCAGCAGAAAGAGCATAAAAAGGCTCCGTTTTGACTTTGGCACCGCCTTCAATAGCATTTGTGTTCGCAATCCTGCCAAGAGCCGGAGTGGAGGCTTGGGCCTGTGCTGCACCGTCCGCACATCCAGGAGGTAATCACAGCTGGAATATTCCACCAAACGCTCTTTCATTGATTGCAGCTCTCATCGCCTTCCAGCTGAACTCCATTTCTTTATAGCGCGGCGAAAAAATCTGATTGTTCAGCACATCAAAAAGACAACAACCGCCAGAGCCATCAAATGCAAATTAACAAACTGTTCTCCGAGAAACGCAGCTGATAAATTCGGAGAGTTTTTAATTTTTAAAGGAATTCCGACGAATAAAGGATAAACCCGCAAGTTCACTTTTACCCTTCGCTGTTTTGGGTTCACATTAACAATCGCCGGGCCCACAAGCCGTGCGCAATGGTCTGGGCGAGAGCGGCGAGGAGGAGGAGGCAGGTGTAATTACCCAGTTGTGACACAGTCAGTCTCTCCGCGCTCCAGGCCGCTGCGCTGCCGGCGGTAAATATAGCTAATTACATCCTCAGCCGCTTTATCTAAACTGGGCGAGACGCAGACTGTCCACCCGGCACTTCATTACTGTGCAACAACCTAATAGGAATGTGATGTTTCTAACCACCCGCACAAATAGCTTCATAACAGTCTGCGGCACGTTACCATGGACACAACGGATTGAAGAACTTGCCTCTTGATATGAGGCTCATCCATTTCTACAGTGAGCAGAGAGTACAAAAATGAAAAGTTTGTGGAATAACATTTGAAAACACTCCAAACCATTTGCATACCTACCAAAACACACAACATAATAGAATTTTGCATTTATTCATATTGATTGTTTAACAAAAAGTTACATTTTTGCACAAACTTTTGAAGTCATAAATCAAATCAGAGCCTTTGCAAATGTTTCATTGTTGGTTGATTAAAGGGGACACGGGTCTGAAGAAACCACAAGACCACTTCTTGCAACACTGCTGTGCACACTGAGTAAAACTATTAAATCTAACAAGGTGCGTTCTGGGAGCAGCACACGAGACGTTCAGGGCCCACAGGTTTGACTTGAGTTTACAATTCTGCAAACAGTATTCAACACGTCCACCCGACTATCTGAGGACTATGGGGGAATAAAATAAAACAAATATCTGTATGTGTCTCAGGGAGCTCAAGCAGAAGTGGAATTAAACCTCGATTCCACCCGAGTATAAGCAAATCTATGGGAAATTGAATCCACATACAGTAGCAGCAGCCCTGATAACAGCAGGCGACTGTCAGACTCGCTGCGTCGCATCACCTTAGAAACAGCGAAGGGGATTTCATTCATGTCTTTCTTTAATAAATTATTTACCTGCCTGGAAATGCAGAAAGACAAGAAAAGAAATGAAAAGGAATGAAATGAAAGAGGCGTCGGCTCTGTGACGGCTCCTTCCAAGGTCAGCGGTTCCTTATATGAGGGAGGCAGAGTGTGAGCGAGAGAGAGCAGAGGGGTCCAGGCTCACACAGCCAAATGTCTTCATACTAAAAGGACCATCATCATCACCACCACCACCTAGGACACGGAATCTATTCCTGTCACACGTGTGATGGAGCACATCTCATTTACAGTGACTGAGAGAATTAATTCCTCTCCTGGTTTCTAACTGGACCTCAGCCTATTTCACACACTTGACTCTTCACCTCAGCCTGAATCTACACACTCGTATGGTGTCTCATTAAAGGGCTATCTAGTGCATATGAATCTGTAATGCACATTCAGATTCATCATCAAATCGCACACAATGTTTTCCATTACTCATGTTAGGCAATAAACCGTGAATCACTTTATATTACAGTCAGCTAATTACGTATGACAGAGGTAAGGAATCCATAAATCCAGGCAGCTTGGAGGCGTTTGCGTTTGAAAGGTCAGACGCCTGCAGCCACGGAAACCTAAATAAACAACTTGTACAGTACAAAACACACACACACACGCGTACGCTGGGGTCAGTCAGCCGTGTGTCGCGTCATGTTAACGTCAGCATGTTTGACAGGTCAGCGTGTGTGTGTGTACAGGCTGCTGATGGCCATTGATCACGCCGCAGACACACAGGCGCATCAGCGTTATGTGTGGAGACGTAAACACATCGCAGGTATGAGAGAGTGGAGCTGCAACCCCGGCTAAGGGAGGCAATAATGAATGGGCACATTTGTAGTCATTGTGCGAAACATCCTCATTTCTCACCGCCTGTGTCAAGCTCATTCACATTCCGACCGCACGCACACACACACGCGCGCATGCACGCACACACACAGTCTCTCTGCACCTTTCTTTCTCATTCCCTCCCTCCCTCCCCTCCCAGTCAGCCCAGTCTGGCTCCCCCGTGGAAAGTGGAGGTCACCAGTGTGAGATGCTGATTTCAATGCATGAGAGAGAGAGAGAGAGAGAGAGAGAGACAGAAAGAGAGAGAGAAATGGAGAGAGAGAGGGAGAGGGGGGAAAAGAGATGCAGGTTCTAACCTCGGAGAATCTCATATAGCCTCTGACTTTATAGCCTCACACGTCCCACACAGGAGGATTACACCCAGTAGGCCTCCTGAAATATATTGCAAATGTCATTCATTGTGTAATCAAACTATGTGGATCAGCGCAGCACGTCTCACACCGACTGTGTGTGACGTTAAAGCTAGGGAATATAAAGAATCGAGTCTACAAAGGTGAAAATATAAAGCAAATAGCAGTCCTGGTGTTTTAGAGCAGACGTCATGTTTCACCGCTGAGCTGGCTTTGGTCCTGCTTTCTCGGCCATTTATGCACTCTCTCTCTCTACCTCTCCCTCTCCCTCTCCCCCCACTCTCTCTCTCTCTCTACCTCTCCCTCTCCCCCCCACTCTCTCTCTCTCTCTCTCTCCCTCTCTCTCTCTCCCCTCTCTCTCTCTCTCTCTCTCTCCAGACGGCCACAGTGGCTCCCCGCCTCATCTTCATTTGGATCTCCTTGGCTGAAAATAAATCACATTCATTGGAACACCTGAGCAAGTGCTGAGGGGAGGGAGGGGGGGGCAGGGGGGGCACGGTCCCAGGTGGACCAATTCAAATAGCATTCAATTCTAGCGCCGGGAACACACACAGAGACACACACAACACAAAGGTTATGCTCAATCAAACCCCATGTGCTTCTGGGTCACTCACACACATACACACACACACACACACTATAACCCCTCCAACACATCCATGCACACTATCTCCCCCTCTCTCTCTTGCTTGCTCGCTCTCTCTCCCCCTCATTCTCCTCTCTCTCCCTCATTCAATAACTGACAGGTCCACATTCTCCCCAGGTGGAATTGTTGGGAAGGCAGAGGATTTGCATTTGTATTTTTCCAATATCTCCCGCGGACAGAGGATCATGGGCTTAACCAGGGGAGAGAGGAGAGACGTGGGTCGGCCTGCAGCGGACCGGCAGCCGTTTGTTAAAGACCCTCATCTCCCCTCATCTCGTCTCGTCTCACTCTTCTTACACTTGGAGATCCGGCTTCCCTCTACCTGTTGTTGAGCCCCTGCAGGGAGACGCCATTGTTGTTGGGTGAGAACAACACGCATCCACAAACCAGAGGTCACCCAACCGTCGCATCGGCTTACTTTTGCTCATAGGCTCCGAGGCAGCTTCAACCTCTCCTCCAGCTCCATAATCAGCTGTGTGATAGCTTCAGATAATTACAATAATATTTTGTGAATAGATTCTACATCCATTTCTTTGTTACCAGCCTACGTTTGTTTATTCACAACATGTTCTTCACCTTCCGCCTGCTGTCTGGGTTTCTGGCTGCAATCGTGTCTTTAAAATGGGAAATAACAAACAACCTCACAATTTACAGCATATATACAGACTTGTAATATACATACACAAATATATGTTCCATATGAATCAAGGCGACTGCTTCAAGCACCCACATATCATTGAGAGAAACCTTTTATATCCTACCCATATATGTTGTATATACCTTAGGTTTAGCTCAGAGATGAGACGAAACATTCAAACTGAAAGGTGAGGAGCCAATAAGTTCCAATCCAGATGTTTTATTATTCCCTCCTGCAAAGTGTCTGTAATGTTTGGTGTCTCAACAACAACCCTGAGCCACATATCAGTGTGGATTAGTATCTGTGGCCTTCAGCAGCTTATAGCACGGTTAATGGATTAGCTCTTGGCTCTTACTTGTACTTTAATGTTACACTGTCCGTCTGTATTTCTTTAGTCTGTGTCTAGACTGGAGGCCAATGGACAGACTTTATTTGATTTACTGGTGGTGAATGATCAATGTTGGTTGACCTTACATGAAGGACACAAGGTCAGTCTCACCTCTAGATTGACACACTACTTTATATTGTCCTCATTATGTAAGAATATAGAGCGTTAGATGCAATACGGCAGGTACTTTTGCCAAGCATACGCACACACACACAAACGTTTGCATCATTTATGTCCTCACCTGGATGCCTCTAAACAAAAGAAACACAATCCACAGTCTCAGGCAGTTCTCATTGTGCTCAATTTGCAATCGGCGTGTGTGTGCATACAAAATAAAACTAATCAGGTTCAAAGAAAGCCAGCAGCTCTCATCGTCATTCTGTGTGTGAGAACAGAGGAGTCAGTGGAGTAGAGAGAACACTGGCCTATCGACATCATGGAAGCCGAGTTCAAATCAAACGTTACAGCCGATTCCAAACTCTCATCGCTGACATAAATGATGCTGATGTAAAAGGCCAGAATGAGTCTGAGTATTAAGTCGGGAGAAGACAGATCGCCACAGCGGAGGACAGACGGAATACGCTTCAACATCCAAAACAACGAAATCCGATCATTGTCAGTGCAAGAAAGGATGATGGTCATTTTTATAGCTTAATTTTCTAATGAAGGGTGGAAATATAACAACGTGAGAAACGACAGGAGTTAAATTGGGATTTAACAGCTGTGTTGTTAATTTTGTATCGAGCTCGGCTGAAGTGATCCATTCTGCCCGACGTGGACGCACGACATCCAGAGTGCAGATGCCAGAGCTCCATCACAGCTCCCATTCATGTTGATCTTGATGATGTCACTGAACTATAACTCCATTAGCCGACTGTTATCAGTCAGCCAATTGATTACTTATCCAATTAGTCCCAGAGGGGCTCTGATAGGGGGGAGAGGATGGTGGATGGAGTTTCATCATTTATACAGAACAATTGTAACACTCTTTGATCCACTGATTAAACAGGAAGTAGCTCATTTATTTCTCCCAATGAGACGAAACTTTTCAATTCAGTGACGGTTGTGAACAAAAGTCACTTGTCTGAGACACCGGCAGTTTCATGCCCTGTTTTACACAGAAAATAACCTTTTGGATTATCTCACCTCTAATCCTGACGCCTGTGGGAAGACGTCAGCCCCGGGGGACCAGGTGTTATTCTAGGAGGTGAAGAGACTCGCCGCCTGTGTCGTCCTCGTGGCTGAGGCCAATCGAACCAGGTCCAGGTTTGTCTAGTGTCATTTCATATATTGGCTTTTGTGCTCACATAAAAAGGAAACAGATCTGCATGCAGAAGCCATAAAATAGAGAAAATTCTACCGGAATATTTTCAGATTCCGGCGATTCAGTAAACAGAGCAGACACAGACAAAACAATCCCGTGGGGTCAATGACTCAGAGTCCTTTCCTCTTTCTCTATTTTTGGTGTTATTTTGTCTGAATATGTTCAACATTGCACTCAGTTGTAAAAGGCGACATACCGCCAACCACAACTGCATTACCAGCATGAAGAAGTAGGCAGGGAGAGGCTATTGATTGTGTCACCTTTCCACAGGCCCGGAGCTGTGAGAGCTCTTTGTGGGCTCGGCTCTCAGCGGAGGACTGAGGCACTTGTACATGAAAAGAATCAGTATATAAAGCAGCTGGAGCTGAAGGGCCGAGCGGCACACAGCTACAAACTCCTCTTTCATGTCTCTCTCTCTCTCCCTCTCCCTCCCTCCCTCTCTCTCTCTCTCTCCCTCCCTCTAACTCCTGCACAACATTTTCTGTCTGTTATCGAGTCGCAGGCATCTAACCTCCTTTAAACAAGCGAGAGAATCTGCCCCCCATTGACGTTCTTCCAACTTGAATCCGATATAAATCAACTTGTTTGGGGGAAGTTTCTGAGAAAACATGTGCGATTGTGTTAAAACGAGACAAAAGAGGGCAAACAAGGAATCCAGAAAAATGATACTAGATTTTTGAAAATAACGTCACTATAATGGCAAATTTGACAAAAATATTTGAGATAATTGGACAAAAAATGCTTTCGTAATGATTCTCTCTCAAAAAGAAATCAGTGGTGGCAGCTGGTTTCTGTGGCAACAACAATTGTGGTGATGCCGTTGAAGAAGAAGTTACTTTGTCCATTTCCCTATTATCTTGTTGTCAGGAAGGCTAATTGGCACACTTGAAAATGTTTTACTGAAGCATGGCAGGTAGCTTTAGTAAAAACTAGATGAAGCCCATGAGGCCATGTTTACCCTGCTGAGGCTTTAGTCCTCTGCATTAAAGGCCAGCAATCAGCCTGCAATCCCACAGTCACCTCTGCTAATGGCTCTGAAGAGCCCAATCAAATTTAGAATTTACACACCACACACACACCGGTCTGTGCTGCAGTGTCAGAGTCGAGTTCAGATCTGATGCAGACAAAATCTAAAACATCAAAACATCTGATCACACACTGGTGGGTAATGTTTTGTTTTAAACTGGCGATTTTAGTCTGAAATGATGCGTTTAGAGACCTGTTTGTTTACACTAATAGTCGGCTAAACAAACAGCAGGGATGTCATCAAACACAGACGCATTATAGTACAGAGATAACATCTGAGTGCAGGTGATGATTTGGAGCAGCAAAGAGGAAACATAAATCTAAATGAAGTGCAAATTTTTTAATAAATGAAAGCCGAATCAATGGGAGGAACTGTGCAGCCAAAGATTAATGGTGCTCGTTAATGAGGGAGATACATGTTAATCCGGGATTACCTTTGTTTCAGTACTAATGAATTATCTGGTCTGTTGAAATCAAAGCGTAGATGAGCGCAATCAAGGCCGTTACTCGCGGCGTTATGAGACCCACGGTGCAACTAACTGCACATTTCCTTTCCTTTTATTTACACCTTTTCTCCGGGCCTCACCTAAATCTGGCTCTTCCTCCTCTCTCACTCCCACACCGTTGTTAGGGATTATTCGTCAAAGCAATGGACAGCTCGTTAATTTCTCCCGCGATGCCATATGGGGACAACATCAGCCTGTGGTGCTACTCGAAGGCCAATGCGCCATAAACTTCCTAATCAACCCAGTGTACACACGCCCACGGAAAAAAACAAACAGCGCTCGTGCTCCTCTCCCCTTTGAAGCGGTGCGGTGAACTCACAAAGCCACTTAAAGTCACAGTGGAAAAGGTCAAGCTGATTGAAGGGAAAACGACCCGACTCAATGGTACGTGGCTGCGGTAACAAGAGTATTCGCCTGCCTTTCCAGCATGCTGAATTGCATTAGCCACCATGTCAGCTCGGAGACACAGTCAGTCCACCCACTGACCTGTTGTGTGAGATGTAATTATCCGCTGCAGTTCTTCTGTTGCGTTACCGGTAATTGATGCTTATTTCCTCAGGAAGGGTTGAAATCTGTATTGATTGTCAACTTAAGTAGGCCAAGTTTATCACCTGGCTCTCTTCCTGCTCCCTTAGGAATCGATACAAATTTTACCCAACAGCCTCCTTCAGCCATCTTCACCGTTCTAAGAACTGAAGGTCCCACTCAAGCTTATCTCCACTCTAATTCACAATGGCTCCATAGCGTGGTGCCAGAAAGCTCTGCTTTAGCCTCTTAACTCTCTGCTCATGAAATCTAATTACAGCCACACTCACTAATCTGGAATTAATTCACTTTAGATGAAGGTGATTGATAACGGCCCGTGGAAAAGTCACACAGGTCGCTCGTCAACAGCTCGACTTCACAGGGAATAAAGGCTTTGAACTTGACAGACCAGAGCCGATCCGGAGGACAGTGGATCTGCGGCAAAGGATTGAGGTAAACCTTAGACATGTTTATATTTTAAACATGTGTGAGATGGTTTCCCATTACTGCCACAGGTGAATCCAGCCAGTCCAAAACAACAGCTTTCAGCCGTTTGCAGCTACTAAGCAGCTTTTCTCATCACTGACTGATAGTGACAGAGATACAGTGGAACACACTGAACAATGATATGGGCCGTATCCTCCTATAGAGCTGACAGCAATCTGAGATGGAGTCTGTGGCTGATGAACACCTCTTCCTCTGTAGAGTAATAACGTGCACTGAGCCAGAACCTGAGAGGAAAGCTGCAGGGCTGGAGGGTTGAGCATCCCTGCCCGTCTCCAAAATAGAGCCCTACAAACTGGCTGCAGGGGACAGACTGAGTGCTAAATTACAAAAGCATGAGGTCAGTCCTGATGAGACCAGAGTTGGAGCTGGTTTCTTCCATTGCTCTCTCTCCACCATGTCATCCAAGCAAACCAAACTAGGATCATGTCTGGGTGATTTACGGTACAACAATCTAGACATCATTATTACAATCTTGGTCAGTTGTTAATATACATAATAAATGCATCATGTCAATTATGTTAATATTTATCACACAACATTGCAAATCTGAGATGTAGCTCTTTGTTTGGTTTTAGGAGCACACACAATGTAGAGTCTGTAATTCCTTCAACTCTATTCAACCCAATGTGTTAGCAGAAGGCAGGAATTAACTGGACTACTTTCATAAGTGGGATGCTAATGTTGCTCCAAGTCTGCTGAATGTGCAAATAAAGGCAACTGTTTGCTTGCACGCTAGCCAGAACGCCGATGTCAGCACTGTGTATCATATTCAGTTATACAAGGATCAATCACAAAGCTTTGAACCTCATAGATGTGATCCTCTAAATCCCTAAAGATAAATATTGTGTGCGTGTTTTGAACAAATATGCAAACGTGTGAACACTCGGTATAAAGACCTTGAAGATAAGAATGTAGGAGCTTCTGAGCTTTACTAGCTCTAGGAACAGTCACTACCCTTTGGGAGGATCTACACTCCCCAGAGGCCTATCATGAACATGAACTCACATGTTCTGGTTGTGCCCTTTCCTTGCTGGGGAAGTACACATGCAGATTAGTAATAGAAGCTAATAATACGCCACACATTTGATACAGAATAGCCTAATCAGAGGACCGGCGTGTTCTTCGTTCACCATACATGAGAACTGAATAAGATAATGGGATAAAGGTAGAGTGTCATACTTCAGATTTAATGGATTCTAATGACTCCATTTAGACACTTAATTTTTCCTCACAGAATGAATAAAACAAACTATTTTGATAAGAGCCTGGAGACAAAGTCCAATTACCTGCAGGGAAGAGAATCACTGCAGTAACTCGATGACGGAGGAGCTAATTCACAGAGGGGAGCGACACAAAAGCAGACGCTGGTGAGGCAAATATCATTGTTCTGCCGCCACTGGACAAAAAATGTAAATCTTTGCAAAAGCAGAAATGGGATGTGAAAGTGTTTACTGCAATCATATAATAAATGCGAGTTTGTATAGATTTTGAATGTTGGAGGTGTGTAATTCAATAGGAGCTGGGATGTTGCCTCATTCATTCTGACCCTTGGCGCATTTCTATTTTTCATGTCAGAAACAAAGATGTGTCCTCCATCTCAGGTGTCCTGCTGGAGAATGAGTCAGCGAGCGATGGTATCACTCTCTGTCGCCTCTGAATGGGCCGAGGAGAGGAGAAACAAAGACGGGAGTCAGGTGTTGCCTGCAGAAGCCATACATCTGCAGGATAAGAGCCATCAGGCTGTCTACATATTTTCGAAAAATGACTTCAGAGGGCATCAAATTACACCGGAGCAACTTTTGTGTTAAATTAATGAGTTATGAGCCGCGCACACAAAGAAAACCTCTTCTGCAAACTAATACAGCAGCTTACTGACATGTCATACATGCTCCTCTATTCATACAACTGTGATGAATATGCCGCGTTTCCTTTCTTGTTCTATTCAAGAGATGTCATTGTGACAAATAAATTATGTCTACTTATTCATCCACAGAGTGTCTTTCTCCCTCAGCTGACGTGCCAAAATCTATTTCTTGTAATCCCTTCTGTTTTTAATGCTTCTCAAACTAAAATTACAAATGTATTAAAGCCATGTTTAGAAGTTAGAAGGATGACTTTCAGCTTCAGTTTTTGTTATAGCGCCACCTTCAGGTCGACTGTTTTTTTTCCGCTTATAAGGGGAATGCAAATATGGATACACAAGCTTATGTAGACCAACTATTCTATATGTAACTGTATGCAAGTATAGGAGGAAATGCACATAAATGGAAAGAAATCTTTGGAAAAAATACAAATGGTGGTAAATCTAGTCAGGTGCAAACATGCGTGACCTTTGTGAATGGATGCAGGGAGACCCGAGGGATCCAGTGAAAAACTAATTTAGATTTGATTCTATGATTTACGGTTCAAAGGTTCTAACATTTCAAAAGTGAAATGTCAAAGTGGTTATTACAGTGCCACCATCAGGCTGAGGGAAGAAGAGGAGCGATGAAGGTCCTGACGTGAACCCCCATCAACCAAATTTGATCCAAATCAGATTGCAACAGTTCAAGTAATCCAGGTGCAAGTGATACTGTTGATAATCTGCTTCATTAGTTCTATCCATTTAAAGTGAGACATGGATTTGCCAACGAAGAGCAACAAACAGACACAGAGCAGTGTGTGTTTGAGGGAGCCACCCAGGGACCCGCGGGTGGCTGGATGATTGAGGAGCTCCCTGCTTTTTGCCTCTTTTTGTCAGTAATGAGGTGAGGGACCGGTTGAGCTGGCAGCCCACTCAGGGTGCGCCGGTGGGCAGGCACCCTTTGATGGCTGCTGATGAGTGGGGAGCGTCCTGAGCCGCTGGGGTGAGGGTTGGCAGGCTCCGGGTCGGTCCAGATGGGGTCTCATCTGGCCTCGCCTTTCCCCTCTCTGCAGACCGTCTCCCCGCGCACAATAGGACAGACTATCACAAATCACACCAAATGAAGATGAGAGGTGTCTGGTACATCAAAAGTCCCCCTGATTGGCATCTGGGAGAGAGATCCATCAGTGACATTTAGAGTTTGTCTGATGGCCAGTGCATGGAAAGGTTAAATTTTGGATGTTTGAAGCTAAACTACACAGCAGGGCTACAGGGGACGCCCGCAACAGGGGGTGGGAGAATAATAAAAACTAACCAGACAACAGACAATTCCAAAAAAGTAAAGAAAAACTGAACAATTCATAAAGAAATGAAAAAGTTATTGCATCTTATTGAAGAATCTCTTGGGCTGAAACACTAATGAAAATTCCCTCTCCTTCCTGCGCTCAGATTGACTGTGGTGCTGTTTTTTTTATTACTTCATCTTTACATCCACAACCAGAGGGAGGAGCTTATATGTAGATGGAATTCCACAACTATAGCCAGCAGCAAGCAATTTTCTTCATCTGACTGGAGAATAACAAACTATGAGATGAAGGGGGGAAAAGGTCTTAGCATTTATCCAGACGTCATTTGAAAATCTCTCCTCAGAATGCTTTCCTCGTTTTGTTTGCACGTGATAAAATCGCTCGGCAAACGTCGCTGCTAACTGTTGATCAAATTGAGTTTTGTTCAAATGCTGAAGGGAAAACGACCTCATCCCGTGGACGGCGTCATTTCGGCATACATTTGTGAAACAAAAGCAGCTACTGATATGAAAAAGGAAATTTCTTCATTCGGGTCACAGTGATTGAATTTCCATTTAACTGCCGCTTTGTTTTATTGCATGGTTTACAATAGTCCTGGATGCAATAACTGCCAGAGCAAATAGAAAGAAGTTGATTTAGAGTCAACAACATTACCACTAAAACTACCTGCACCACCAAAGCTTTCCTAGTTTTGTTTTTTGGTATTCTGCTTTCCTTTCTCAGACCTCATGAAAATACATTTTGAACTCCAACCGCCAAACTGACTGTGGATTCGGTGTATATCAGCGGGAAATGGGCTCTAAATTATATAAAAGCATGACTAATTGATATCATGACTAGCATCACGCTGCGATAATAATATGATTGAGGCAAAAAGGACATTTGTAATGGAAAACACCCACAAAACTAACCTTATGACACACATCCATCCATGTCCTTCCCCAAACACTGTGTTTACAAATCAGCAATGCTTCAGTCCACTGGGAACTGCTAGCAGCAATGATTTCCGATGCATAACATATCCCTCCACCATCCCTCCTTTGAAAGCCCTCACTAATTCCTCTTCCCTGTGCACGGCGAGCTAAGCAGGGCTCCCAGTGGACCGAGTCTATGCAGAGCGGGGCTGCAGCTGAGCCGACCGGCCGAGCATGGGAGCCAATCGATGCAAATCATTGTGAGGCTCTGCGAAGAACGGGGAAAGAAATGCAGTTTGTGCTTTTTCTACTCTTACACCCAATTCAACCAGTGGAGTCAGACGTCGATTGAACCCCCCTGAACCCCATTTCAGCCTCCGCAGCATCGGTGATTGTAAAGCATCCAGAGAGTGAGCTGACAAATCCCGCCATGCACAACTGCTTTCAACAAAACGACAAAAGAAAACATTTAGCAAATGATACTGTATGTGCTGACGTGTGTAAGTACCAAGCTGGTGAACAAGTCGCTGTGTGATAAGAGAAGCTCATTATATTATTCGCACAAGTAATGACACAAGTCCACTGTGTTGAAGAAGTGAGCACACACAATTAACCTGCAGCCAGAGAATGAAAGTAATCAACCCCTGTGAATCAAAATGTATAATTAAAATGCAAATCCTCAGGGCTCTCCACAACTCTGAAATGGATTATTTCAAATTACCTGTCATAAAAAGTGTCATTAATATTACGGTCTCTCTCTGTAGCTCAAAGTTCTGAGGTGCAGAGAGAGCGGCTAAGAAAATATGAGACTCTGGAAGAAAGTTTCCTGTCTCTGCATTTGTATTTACATGAATCTCCTACTTACACTTATTTATCTGTGAAATGAATGAAACCTCGGATCATTCATCACTCCTGCTGCTATTTATAACTGACAAGGACGGAAAGAATATTCATCTGAGTGTAGTGTTCACTCAATTCCACTAACATTTGGTGTCATGTTGCAAGAAAGGCCAGGAAAATATCATCGAAAGGTACAAAAACCCACTTAAAATGAAACAAGAAGTGCATTTATGCTTGTAAGTTTGATATTGGAAATGCCAAATAAAGGTTAAACATGACTACTAATGTTTACTTGTGAAAATCTGCAATCTCCCCCAAGAGAGTAAACAAGTCGCAACAAAAGTGTGTTACTCTAGGAGAGCAACACTTAGCTTCTAGAACATTCCAAAGACAACGTGTTTGGAATGGAAAAAGGTTTTATCCTCCACCTAGAATCAAAGTACTGCTACATTTCTTGCAGTTGTTTTCAGAAAATGTGACTTTGAGGGGTCAAAAACAGACATAATGACTTATGATGTTAAAATAGGATTACACTGATGTTTCAACCGTCCAATCCACTTTTCAGACTCATTTCTCATCCGCCCTGACGGAAAAACAGCCAGTGAGCGTCTAATCCTCTTGATTGTGCTTGATAAGGTTATTTGTCTTTGATAAGAAAAGTAAGATTGAAGCATTTTGAAATAAATTGTTGAGGTTATTGGATGAGTTTCTGCAGTCGTCCTTCTTGATTCTAAATTAAGCACAACACTTCACAAAGTCGCGTTGATTGCGTCGCTGGTTAGACGCACACAGGATCAAAAGAACTGCATTTGACTCTTCAGAGGCCCCATACGTTGATCATTCCAGGCTTTGCGTCCCTTCATATAATGAAAACTAAACAGCACATTAAATCAGCGGCGGACTTCTCGGCCATCTGTGAGTCTGGAGTTTAAACAGAGATCGCACGTCTGTTGTTTCACCCTCTCAGGGCTGGGATGGGGGGAGGGGCCGCCTCCCGTCTCATCACTGTCATCAACGAATTTCAATGAAGCGTGTCTGGAGCTCTTTTTTTCCTTTTATTTTGGGAGAGGGGCGTTGCAGAGATTGGGGCATTGCTCATTTTGCTTAGCAGATTATTACTGGGGGGGTGGAAGGTATTATGATGATGATGATGATGATGTAGGAGACAGGAGTAGGAAGATCACTCAGATTCAAAGTGCTTCATCTTGCGCCTCGCAGAGCGGAGAAGAGATGGAGGCCAAACAGGTGTCAGAACTCTCCATCAGAGAGCTCACACAGTCTGAGCATCTTGACTCAAAGCACTCGAACTCAAACTGTGTGGGCAAGCGTGCGGCCGCTGATTACTTCCACTTGTTCTGTCCAGACGGAACGCCGCATCCTGGGTAAATCTCATTGAAAATACCTCATTGGATTATTACGGTAGTTTTGACAGCAGATGAACACATTCCGCCGCAATAATCATCTTGGAATCTGAGGGATTTGTATTTAAAAGGAGTTGTAGACTAGACGAGCGAGTAATGCGTTTGTCGTCTTCTGATGTCTTTGTCTCGACTGACGCGCGCAAAAACCTCCTGCCCTCTTTAATTAGCAGCCAGTCAGGTACGGCGTGAGCTCAGCATTCCTTACACCAATCATTATTTCCCACGAAAATCCGCTGGCAATTTCAAGTACCAGGAATAATTGCAAAGACAGGCCTCGAAATTAAATGAATACAAATAGCTTGCCAGGGCCACCTCCGAGAGTCGAAGGCTGACGGTGTGTGGAGCCGCAACAGCCCTTTGGCAAACACTTAATTCTTTTTCAGCATCCTCCAGCAAATTGGAATAACTGGAAGAATGACTCGTGTAGCGGCACACCTGAGGGAAGTGATTTTTGCATTAAGTTGGTAGCTGTGATTGAAAATAATTCCGTGGCTGCGGGACAAATCGCTGAGGACAGATGGGTTTTTTCCTCTACCAAAGGCTCCGAGCGCTGCAAAGCCAAAAGAGGAGGGGGGGGGGGGGCAAAGGGGGGGGTGTGTGTACAGTTTGTCTAGCAATGTGTTGTGTCTAGTAAAGCTGGAAAAAAAGCCATCTAGAGTTATGGGGGGGAAGTAGGTGTTCAGATAAAGAGTCATGCATGGGTGCTGAGATTCGTCTCCTGCAGGCTCCCCGGGTGATGTTATCCTCCTGATGTCTGGGCAGGTGGCGAGCAAAGAGGCCAGAGTTACACCTCTCCTCCGCCCCCCTGCCTGCTCCCTGTACCCCCACAGCCGCAGGCCGAGTGGAAGACAATAAGGCACTTAAGAGCCTGACCGTGACCTGCAGCACCATCTGAAGACAGCGACGAAGGTAAACACACACACACACAGGAACGAGCGCATACAAACGCAGGAAAACAAACACCTCAAGGTCAGCGGCCTTATCTTTCCCAGAGCAGAGCTGTCCGTCTGAGCAGCGGGTATGACATTGTTTGTCAAGCGTTTACTGCTGCTCGTGCGAAATACTGATCTCTGCGTGCTTGTACGTATCGTTCTCCTCCCCTCCCCTCTCCTCTCACCAAAGACGTCGCTCTATCTCCCTGCATCCCCAGGGAGCAAAGATATGCAAAAGATCCACACTGCTCCTGCTGAAAGGAACCAACGGTGCTTCACTTTGCATTCACGGTGATGTTCTGTACCTCACTGTCTCTCAGGTGTGACACAGAATTCCTTTGTCTGAACTGAAACAGCAAACATTTGGTCCTCGCCAGAAGAATTTCCACTTATTTTTCCCCATTTCGAGACCAGAATAGTTTGTCTTATTACCTGTTCTTTAATATTCTGTTCACAAATATCGACTTTAAACTGTAAAAGCCAAGGCTGTGTTGGACATTTGGAGTTGATTCGCCTTCTGGGTGTAATTTATTCAAACATTCAGCCAGACTCACCAAAGCAAGACATGGGAGCGGCCAACATGTGCAGCTCCTGGAGCCCCACGGCTGGACGGGCCTCCAGCTGACGCTCTTCCATCTCCACAGCGATATGCTGGAGGTTTGGGCTGGCAGTGAATTGTGCACCTTTACACTGTGTGATCAATAGTTACAGAGAGGGAGGGGGCGAGATAAAGCAGATGGACAATGGAATGACCTTGCTGCTGTGCGGTGATATAAAGTATGCACAAGGTTTGTAACAAATAGTGTAGGTAATGTCACAACATAGATAAACAAAACTAAAGATAAGACAGAATGCTACACAAGGAAATCGAGCGGTGGGCGTGGCCGAAAGGAATGGATGAGGATAGAATGAGACTGAGCAAAAACGTGAAAGTGCTGGTTGCAGAGGCGCCATTAACCTGATCTGTACCAACATGTAACAGGTTCTACCCTGGATCATGTCCAACCTGTCCACCATGTTTCACGAGAACCAGTTCCCAACTAGCAATGCTGCTGAGAAACAGACTTAGTACGTTGGCCATGTTTTTGCCCTTGTGGGACGGTTTGTCCAACAGTCCAGAGGTCACGCTAGATTATCCTCTTAATCACATTTAAACAGATGGCAAAGACGCTGCGTGAACTGGTCGAGTTTGTCCAAAAAAAGCAGCAAAGTGAGATCGTCTCATAAGTAGCCAACAAAGTCACAGATGTCACTCACAGTTTCAAATGAGGAATGTTCAAACAACTTGTCCTTCACTTCACTAGCTGGGTCAAAGAAAGCAGAACACTGGATATTCTTCCACAGATCTATCAATGTGAGATGTGACCAAAATAGCAATTAGCCCCAAAAAAAGTCTATTTTATTTACAAAAGCATCAATATCGAGCTGATCCCCTGTTGATTTGTGAGGTAAATGTGAAGGATGGAAAGAGGTGAAACCTTTTGTTATTGCGAACACAGTTCTGAGGCGGATCAGAGGGGATCAAAGGCAATTTCATTAAAATTTGAGCCGACTAAGAGCAGAAGAAATTGTCCACGATCAAGACCGGGATTAGAATTACCTTCACTTGACATCTAAATTTGCACTAGAAGCAGCTCCCTAATCAAACAGGCGACGCCACTGAGGGAGAATATTAATTTGTGATTGGTACACGAACATAGGGAAAGTAAAACCCTGAAACTCTTTGTGAAACGTATTGCTCACGGCTATGTAGCAGCGTGTAACGTATGGAACAAAAGTCAAAGAACGATTAGGCAGAAGTAGAGGATCTGAGCGGTATTTTAAGGTGATTGGGACGAGATCTGAGCTTGGAGATGACACGCCGCGTTGGTTTCAATGGGTCGCTCACAGGGATGACTTATGAAACAGCTGGGCGGGGTTGCTGTCAATCATCCCTGCTGTCCCGTGTTCTCCCATTCTAGTACTGGAGCACTTTAATGGAGGATGACACCTGGCAGCTAGAGGCCCCAACAACACAGTCGACTCTCTGAAGTAGAGAAAAGTGATATTTCTATCAGCAATGGCCTTTTTCTGTTCACAGTGAATTAAAATTTCTGCTACATGTGAATTATTCGCATCCCTATTGGAGGTGTTGGTCCCTTCACAACTGAGCCACTTAACTCAATCTGCAGGTATAACACCAGTGATTCTCATGCCAGGCCTGCACCTGCTTCATTTGTGCTAATCAGCAGTAGAAGTGTTGTGCTTGGGATAAATACTTAAGATTTAAATCCATCACACCTAATTGTGCATTACATTGTGTATTAAATAAATCAAACTAAATGAAGATAAAGCAAAATAGGCCTCCTACATGCTATACCAGTGGGATTTAATTGTATTCCTAAAGGTTACTGCAGCAGAGCCAGACTGTACGTGCTCATGCTGGTGGTTACACAGGGTCTCCAGTTATGCAAACAATCACGATTGAGAACAAGCTTATGCACATAAGGTTTCAGATGAAAATGTATTTGATCATATATATTGGAATTTGCACTCCGGTATCAAAAAGCAAGAATTATACTGTAGCATGGAGGAGTCGGTGTGCAGGTTTGGGTTTGTGGTTGACGAAACAGATGCTATAATAGGACGAAGAGTGACTAACCCGAGTTTAACTTCACCATGGATACAAAATGCGTAGGTGCAAATAAATAATATTTGTATTGATTGTACAGTGTTGCATTAAACAAAGATGTCCGACTCAACAGGGGATGAAGAACCCTCAAACTACAGCAGCTCCAAAACAAGACATTCTCCTCAAACATGAGCCAGACAAAGAACCTACAAACTGACAGCTTTCATCAATGGTCCCTCAGACTGACAAGCCTTTTTACAACTATAAATCTTTTCCACTATGTTGACGGTTCATTCTAATTCTCTTGGCCTCAACATGGGCACTCACAGGTTTTTGATGGGGGTGGCAGCATGAGCATGGCCATGGGAAAAACAAACCATTATGCCCAAGTATCAATTGTCATCAAGCGCCGTAACCTTAACCAAGGAGCGCTGGAAGCAACGACACACAAATGATCCAATAGTTCTCAAAGCGAATAACAAATTCCATTGCTGACTTTCCTTGCAATGACCTTCCCCCATACAGCGACTCTGTAACATCAGGATTTTTATTTTATTGTAAGATCAAATCACAGTCCTTGAAAGACATCAAAACATCTCCTTGGTAACTCATTAACATTGCATCGGGAGGTCTCTAGCAATTTCCACCTGTAATTTCAACCAAATTTTGGATGAATTTCAAGTCTGTAATTTCTTGGTAACCTTGCAATGGAGTCTGTGAACAAATACCACCAACTCTCAAAAAGCTTCTCTGGATAACAAAGACCTTCAATGTTCTCCTGGATCAATGTCACACTGATACTCAATGCATTAGACCCCATAAACCAAAATCTGTCATTGTAATGGAAGGCTTTATGTGTTAATTGTTATCTGGTAGCTGGATGTGAACTAAAGTTATGGGGGTGTGGTAATGAAGGGATGTTTCTCTTTACAAGGTTAATTTAGCCTCCCTAAAATGAGAGGGGATCATTAAGTCTGAGTTCAGGGCATCGGTCATTAAAGTCATGGGAGCCATTAAAGTGCAGACAGAGCCTTCATCAGAATCTCCTTCCCTGCCCTCCCTCCTTGGTGCCGCGTGTCCAATGCAGCATGAAGGGAAAACAGCGCTTTATGTGTGCAGCAAGGGCGGCATCATGCATCCTTGGCTCCCCCGGACCTTTTACAGCAACTTCCCCAATTAACTTTAACGGCCAATATTATCGTTTTATGCTTTTCACTCCTTTCTCTCCGTTCTAACTCCTCCATGAATCCATATTATCCCCCCTCCTCGCCCACCACCTTCCATCCTGCACGCCGGGCTCCTCCGCCTCCATTCTTCTCCTCCTTTTCACCTCTCCAGACCTGCAGTGTCAATGCTTTAAACGGATTGCTCATCCAGCCAGTTAACCTTCTCATCCCATAAAAAGTATAATTGGTTTACTATAGAAAGGAGCCTTTTCCATGCTGGGGATAATCCCTCAGCTTGATTAATGCTCCTCTAATCAATTGGCGTCTGGGAGACCCGCCTCTTCAGTCACATCCTGTAAAGGGAAACAGCTGGCCTTTCCAAAGGTCAGGGAGAGGGGGGTCACCAAGGGTCAGGGGGCTGATGGATCAACCAGGGGGTGTCAACCCACTCGCACACATTAACAAAACTTGAGCTGTTTTTGAAGGAGGAGTCAAGAGTGTGTAAAATAATCTCAGACGTTGTGTTGGAGTTGTATGTGCTGCTCGAGGACAAAACTGTCACATGTTCAGGCCTCAAGAATTACCATGAAAATTGTTATTTTTAATGTACGGATTAAGCAGCCCAGTCTGAAATTTTAAACAAATCTACAAAGGGCAAAGGTTAAGTCTAGGCGGCGCGATGAGGGTGAAGGTCAAGGTCAACAGGGTCGGGAATTCTAATAGGATCTCAGCCAAAGTGTATTGAAAGTGTGAATGTCTGGCTGCGTGCCGGTGTTTTTGCATTTGTTTACCGTACCAACGCTCCTGTGTGAGTTTGTGCGTATGCATCAACCGCCGCAAATTGCCTCATTTCATTTCAAAACCTCATTTGGACCGAGTTCCTCTGTGACATCGCGTGTGTTTGCTCTTGTAATTTTCTCTTCCACACACGTCGGACCATCATCTGCCCAGCCGGCGGTGCTGAGGCGGGTTTGAGCTCCATTCAGGCCGGATTTGAATAAGACGGCGAAATTGACACGGAACCTGCTGCGATGTATGAATATCAATGCCACCTCTGACTGTGTGGAACAGCAGACTGGGAAATATCAATTTATTACGAGTTGTGGAATTGGACAACAACAAAACTATTTCACTTTGAAGCTACTTGATTTCTTTTTTCCCCCCCGTGAGACTTTGCAGCGTGATTAATCTGAACGGTCGCCAAACACTGTAATCAATACACAATTTCACCATTCGTAGAGACTTAAGGAGGACCATGTTGAACAAGATGTCACCGCTGAGCACTTTGAATAGTAAATAATGAATCCCTACATTATCACAATCTCTGTTGTATACATTAGCATTCAGAGTGGATGTCTAAATTACTTTGAATCTATACGTGTCACTTGTCGGAGTGGAGAAGATGTATGCCTGCGTCTTGTGTGACTCCTCTGACATCTTCCTCACGACTTCAGAGAGAGAAAACCGCCTTCTCCCTCGTCTGCTAGCGCTGGGCTGTTAGAGGAAACCTACACATGGAACATTTATCTGCGTTATCTCGACGCAATAACGTCAGATGCACAATAGAAGCGCGTCGCTGATGAATTATCTCACCGATCGCTTGCTACAGATGTTTTACAACTGTCCGTTCCCCGCCTCTCCTCTCTCACTCTCCTGCTCTCCATTCTTTCAACCCTTCAACTTTCTTGTGCGGCTCTAGCCCCTGATTGGCCGGTGATTGACTTAAACTTGTAAACAACGGTGGCCATCTGTCTCCATCAACTCTAATAACGGCTCAATGCTTATTCCCTTATTTATAAGGAGGAGGAGCGCGAAGCAGCCGGAGCTCTCGTGTTGGCACGGGGGGGGGGGGGGATCTCAGCGCGGCCCGTGTTAGTATGCACATACATGCCTCTCCTACACACAGACTCACTGCGACAACACTGCAGTCAGAGATGGGGTAAGGGGGGGTGTGTGAGAGAGAAAGAGAGAGAGAGAGAGAGTGGGGGATGTATGAAGGGAAAGAGGAAGGGAGATCTGTTCTAAAACACTCCTTAAGGTCAGCAGTTTGGACTCTCACATACAGAGGGGAGACACACTGAGGCATAAACACAGAAAAAACACAAGACACACACACACACACACACACACACACACACACACACACACACACACACACACACACATACAAAACACAAGAAACACACCGTGGGCTTTTGATTGGAGCTCAGCATAGTGTGTAGCACGGATATCTCGGTCATACCCAAGAAAACACAATTGATTTGTAATGGATTGGCAAACACAGCGGCGGCCTCGTAACTGAGCCGCTCATTGTGTTGTTTTATTGTTAATACTCTGGAGCCAATGGGCTGTGGAATATGCATCCGGTGACCTGCCCGTCCCTGTTCTCATGCTAATCGTCATTGACATTTCCCCCCCACGCGCGGCGATGCGAGACACGCCCGTCCTGCACGTGGGGCAGGGCCCCTCTGCAGCAGACCAGAAAGACGATGGTGTTAAAAACCTTAACAACAAGAAAATCCTCAAACGGTGCAATAATCCACCCAGACGCGGCGCCATTCTGGAGGTACAGCACTCTATATGCTACAACATGGACCCTATCCTCTGAAGAGACGTGGCGTGATTTTGTTGTCATCTCGAGGCTTTGATGGTCAGGTATTCTCTACGTATGAAAGGCTACAGCTTTCATCCAATGCCAATTTATCATCCCTGTCCACTTTTCTCCCGTCCTCCATCCATCTCTCCATCCATCACTACATATGGCCTCTCCACATGTGGATCCATCTGTCAGGGCCTTTGTGATTGCTGCTCTGTTGTATATAGACGTCACATCCCAGCCGTCCACCTATTCAAATGGCCCCAAATACACTACTGGTATTTTAAATAAATGTCAGCGTACAGATAAGATTTGACAGAATGTTCTTCTCAGGCCCTCGTTTTATTCATCACTATGTCAAAAACAGAGTGGAAAGTGATGTATGTTTGTTCAACGGATGACAATTCTTGGCATTTTCCTTTGATTCCCTTCACATTAGACACTGAAACTGTGAGTCGAGTCGTGCATGAGCCTGACTGAGGATTCTCTGTTTGTATAAGAGGCTCATCAGATTGTATCTCGTATCATTTCACACCAGGTGTGTGTCGTCCGTGGAAAAGAAACGCAGCATCACTGGTGAGAGCTGAGGTACTCTGATTTTCTGGTTCAGAGAACTCCCATCCCTGCTACCTCCCCTGCCTCACTCTGCCACAAAATCGTTCTTTTTCTGTTCGTATAACTTGACTTAACGGGGAAGAACCATTCTCAGTCAATGTAGACCATTAGTACAATTCTGAGACTAAACAAATTAAGAGTGAATATCAATCAAACTGATGTGGAAATAAGAGCTATGGTTTCTGCAATGCGATGGTTTGATTGCAGCGAATTAAACAGCTGCCGTGGCCTGAATGTCTTGATCTTATTTGTAAAAACTGTTATTTTGCGATCAAAACAAGGGGATCAATGAGTAGATGGAGATGGAATAACAACCAAGCTAATTGGATTTCCTGGCTCCAATACAAGCCAATTAACCTTACACTGAGGCAATTATCAGTGAATGGAGTGGTTCAATATCACAAAAGTGAGGCCCCCAGAAGTTATTTGCAGAATAGTTTATCTCGATTGAACCGCATGGTGCCATTCTTGGAACAGGAAATAGGCTCAGCCTAAGCCGTAACCTCCGTTTGTCACTGGTAAGTGTGACCCTGTGCTGTGTCATCTTTTAATGATGATTCATGCTGGTCTCCCTGCCCCTGCAGTTGGCTCGTCCTAACCTCTGCATGTTAACGACGGCTTCCCTTTTGCAGTGTAGGTTGGTCTGGAGCAGAGCGTGGATTCATACGCTCCTCACTGGAGACCCTCTACAGACCAAGCTGTGATAAACACATGATTAAGGAGACAAATGATATTAGAGCCAATCATCTCGCGCCCAGTGTGGCCATTAAAACACCACACAGCAACAATAGATCAGTACTAATTGGATGCAGAATATGACCATAACAACACATTACTCCCATCAATCACTGAATCTGTCTTTGAGGGGAACTTGTGTTGACCTAATGATTTACATTGTGGAGGGTTGCAGCTTTTTTTCTAGAGAGCATGCTTATGGAAGTCACAGGGTCGACGAAAAGGATTGTTTCTATTGTGCTGATATCTCCTCATTCTTTAAAATTCCATTATAATAACAATGACACACAAACACCTATCCATAGATGAGCTTTCCAAAGGGATCTGTGTGTAAGACGCCGTTGGAAAATCCATCTGTAATCAGTTTCACAACGTGTTGCCTCACGTTAATAACACACATATCATTTAACACAAAAACCTCTACTGATCAGCACAGGATACACTCCTGCTGCACTGAGAGGAGGCGTGCACTATGCTTTCTCTGCAATCTATTTATTTTCAGTTAATAAGATCATTTCTTTGAAAAACCTACTGAGGCATGTTTTTGAATAAACAAGACAAACCAGCGTGAAAGGGGAAATGAGCAAATTGCTTCTCACCTTAAAATGCATTGATTGTATATAATGATGGATTTTGTTTGGTGAGGAGGGAAAATGATTAACTAATAACCAGCAGGTTTTAATATATTCTTATTTTAGTTCACGCTTTCCAACTTTCTGAATCTAATCTGCACATCTAAAGCTAATTAAATGTTTTTGCATAAAACAGTTGGAAATAAAATGTTTCTCTGTGAACTCCACAATATTACATTAGATGGGAAATGACCTCCAAGGCAAGCTTACAGTAGGACAGAGGGCACTGGCCTCACGCCTGCATCCAGCCTCAATCTCCTCCACAGGCTCTATCATCAGGTCACAGATACACAGCCATCAGCCGTCACAGGGAATTGACCAGTGGAGAAGTATGGGAATTCAATTGTGATGCATTGTGATGATGCTTCCACACTTCTGTCAAAAACGTGACAGCCAATTGGGCAGAATCCAATAAAGGTTGAGTCAAGGATGATGCGCCGATGCAAATGGCTGCGCTCATCCAGGAGGTCAAAAAAAAGTCAAAGTTCCAAGACAGAATGATTAGAAACAGAACCTGAGTGAAGTAGAAACAAATTGTGATTGGTTTATTGACAGGAAGGGTGCCAGTATGTTATTGGTTTGGTGATGACTTTGGTATCTCAGCCTCTCACAGCGGTGCAAAGACTAAACAAAACTACGCTGCAAACACTTTTTGTGTTGCTATTACATGGTCTGGTTTGTTGGCTTGTCTAGAAGTTGTGTGAGATTAATGGGAACATATACTTGTTTGTACATTTTCTGTACTGTGTGGATTTCTTAGGACAGGATGTTTCCAATAATGTTGGTTACACGGCTAACATGCCCATCATTTGTTCTGCAATTGCTTGTAATAACCATTTCAGCACAGACTGGAAGCAATCCCACTTAAAAGGACGGACGTGATTGTTTGTTAGTGGCTATTATAATATATGATATAAATATCATTGCTACATAATAAGGCTTCTCACTTTCCAAGCAATCATCTTAAATGAAGACGTTCCATCTAAATGCAAGTCTGTGTCTTACTGCAGTGCTGCCAAGTAAACACACAAATACGCATCACATCGTTTACAGCAGGCCTGAGGATGCAATCATGACAAATATGATGATTTAAATTAATGAACCTATACTTAGTATGGGATGATTGCCCTATAATTGAATCTGTGATGTTACAGCAATGTTTCTAAAATGTCAATTTATGAGGATCTTAACCTATAAGACGTACTATTACAGGGAATATAGGGCCTCAATCTAATCTAGAATGCCTGTCTTGATCGATATGACCCATCAGTGCAGCCATTTATGTGCTGTAGTTACAGTTACATGTTAGACATTATTGTGAAGTGTCAACCGATACTATGGTCTGACATTTAAACCCATTGTCTTGTTCAGGTTGAGCACTAGTTTGATATGACACAACTACAGAATGGAACACGATTGAATGAAAAGTATGAAGAGTAAGACTAATTTTGAAAAAAAAAGCAAAGTCATTCATCTTAATGAATCTCTCTGCTGAATGATGATTCGTCTCTGTCTTGCTGGGGAGCTGCAGATTAGAGAGCCAATGTGTAGAAAGGCTCAGAGTGCAAACAGAATGATGGATCGGACCTTTCAAGGTATTTGGTCAAATTAGATTGGAAGTGTCCATTAATTTGTAAGACAGAGAGCTCCTCTGGATTCTCAGCGTGATCTCCTATTAGATGACCCACATGAAAAGGCCCGACAGGACCTGCTTCTCTCTTCCATCAACAACTGAGTCATATTACCCTTGAGCGAGTCACTTAATTATCAGCGGATCCTCAGTCGCCGGTGGCCAAAGTCTGTGGCTGCATTAGTAAACTCTCAGGTATCTTGAGGCTGTAATGAAGTCAAAACGCTGCAGTCACAGCCTTAAAAGGGCATGTTTGCTTATGAAATCTTTAAGCTTTAAATTATCGGTTTTCATCAGGGCGATGGCAGCCAAATAAGCCTGTTTGCGCCTTCCTGTGTACATACAGAGCCATGAAACAGCAGGATTCCTTGTAGATGCATTAAAGGGACGTCTGCGCCTGTTTTTTTTTCCTCTGTTAACCTATTAACTACAGATCAAATATACTTAACATGCTGAACCGCTCGACACTGTCCAATACTCACACAACTTCTTAAATTGATTTTCTGCCTTCGGGGCGCTCAACCACTGCTTTCCATTCACTTCAGTCTGATGTGAAATTCAACTTGCGGTGAATTGAAATCTGTGTGAGGTTTTCATAAAAGCTCGCGTTTTTTTTCCTGTCAAAGTTAAATTATTCCTGCAAAGTGCTCCAGTTGTGAACAGGGACATTTCCTCATGCAGCAGAGCTCCTTTAACACAACGTGACATCAATTCATCTGGTATATAGTGAACATATTCTTCCCGTGTAGACTGTAACTGCCAGTGGATGTTGGAGGCCATGTTAAGAAGCTGCATAAATTCTATGGATTGAAATTGGATTGCTCCTTATTGTAAAATTCAGCTTTTGTTTACTTATCTATGGACAAAATATGATTGTGCTGATGTTAAGTTTTTTGAAATTGAAAAAGCCACAAAACAAACAATAAGTAGATGGGAATAACGTTACACTGCTTATTCACTGGGACACCAGAAAGGGTCCGTGATTGGGCCCCTTCTCTTTCTAACAATACAGCAATAATCCACTACAATGGCTCATTACATCATTTCTATGTTGATGAGGCTCAGCTTCACTTCTCCTTTCTGTCTTGGAAACCGATGATCTCAGTGTTGACCTTGACAGTTTGCAACTAGTTTTGCAATTCTGTATATACTTAGGAACGTGTGACATTTGTGAGTAATGTAATACAAAATGTAATGCTTTCTCATTTTTCGTTGGTTCAAGGACAGACTATTTTGTGACTCCAGCTACTCGCCCGTAGCGCCATCCTGCATCCTTGAGCTGTAAAAGGCACAAGGATAAGCGAGGTTGAGACCAAAAGTGAGTTTGTGAAATCCAAAAATCCCACTTTCTGGCAAAGTAACTGCGGAGTCACTGCTGAGAATCTTATGAAATCCCTACTGATTTATTATCATGGTCATCTGTACTATGAAACAGTAAAAACCCAACTTTGTGCACCAGCCCTGTATAAAAAAAACACCTCAGGGTGGAGTTAAATCTTCTCTTCGTCTGCTTTTTCACTTTGCCTCACTGAGCCCTACCATCTGTATTTATGATTGTGAAGACTGTATTTGAAGAGCACTCTATATATGATGAGTTTAAAGAGAGTAGAAAGTATCATGAAATGGCACTTGGTTTCAACATCTGACAACCCACACGTGAGTAACTCCCTTTAAAATAATGGTTTGCCCTTCAAAAGCGAATGCCAAAGGCTGAGCGAGGAAGAGAGAGAGAGCGAGCGAGAGAGTGCATTGCAGTCCAGTGGCATAAAATGTTTTAGTAGCCTTCATAAAACAGCACTTTCTTCTGTGTCCCCTCTTTGAAACGTCCATTTTTCTTTGCGATCTAATGGCTCTCGTTGGAAAATCCTAATTGGCACTCACCGTATCCACCGTCCTTTGAGCTCCAGCTGCTATAGGGGGATTCGAGCATTCCAAACTCGCTTTGAAGTCCACAAGAGTGGGTTTCTCTTTTCACTCCCGCGGCATCGAAAACGGCATTGACCGGACGGGGAGGGCGATTGTACAGTAGAGGCAGAAATGGAGCCGCTCTGGTACGTCTACATGCAGGTCGGTGGGAGTGGGCTCCTCGTCATTAAACGTGGCTGAACGAGCGCCGGCGCTTTCACAAAGGCCTGTGCAGTGTTCGCTCGGCTCCTGTTCCATATGGATGTCGGTGCCTTTGTGAGCGGGTCGGGGGCACTTGATGTTCACAGAGAGAAGTCCGGGTGCTTTCATGTGCTACCTTCAAACGAGCTCAACTTGTTAATTGGTTCCTTTTTTTAGGCTCCTTTGGACCCCCTACACATCGTCTAAGCAAATGTTTCCGCTGGCCCTTCATAGTCTCTTCCTGCATAGATCTCCTGAGTGACCCGCCGAGCCAATGTGCCCCGAAAAGACCAGCCAGTAAATATAATAATATGGGTGTTTATAGCTTACTGAAGCGTAGGCAATTATCTTGTCTCATTTGACCTGTAGTAAAAACAACGGTGCCTCACACAAATAATGCATTTACAGGTCGTTCTTTCAGTGTGCTACATAGTGCTATTTTGTTAAAGCTGCATTTCCAAAGGCATCTATTGTATATTTGTTCAATCCTTTACCAACAGACCATCATCTAAATCAAGGAATCACCAGGGAATTTAACTGTATTGCTCTTTAAATGCCCATAATAACAATACAATACAATAAAGTTGCACAGTTAAGGCTTTACTATTTCTTTTGTCTCGTCAAAATAAAATAGAAATGGGTCCTGCATACAGAAATTGGTTTTAATGGATTATTCTCCAGTCAATAATATGCAGCATAAGAGCGTTATAGGGGAGAGAAATGTGCATTGAGTGAAAAAAGAATAGGGCTCCATATCCAGTACAATGTAAAATACGCTCAGGATTAGTGTTATTATCGGGGGTGATTGTGCAGACAAAGCACGTTCGGTTATCTAAATACTCTTCAATTCTATCCACAAATCCTTCCCGTTCCTCTGCACTCAACACCGTGAAGCTATTGACCCTCTCGCCGTCTCCAGCAAGAGGATATTTCTGGGAAACAAAAGCTGAAGCATAGATGTCAGAGCAGCAGATAGGATTAGGCTGCAAGACTTCAAAGAAGAGGTCCCTCCGTACCAAAGCCGCTCACTTCACTTGTGCTAATTCGGTTTATTTCTCCCCTTTCTCTCGCTTTCTCTCATCTGCCAGAGGTAAGGAGGGTGTAAGACATCATTTCAAGGCGAGCGCTTGGCTGGAAATACACTGACAGGTGCATATTTACAGAGGTGGTGTTTAATAGCGGCCATGAGAGTGGGCAAGCTTTAATGCAGCATCTTAGCCTGCGGCGAGGCCGGGGGACCCTCATGCTGACAGCGAAACCTCCTCACCGCTCGCGAGTGGGATGTTTTTTCCATTTTCTATGAATCTTTATGACCCGTCTGTCTCTCACACACACAGACACACACACACTCAAGCAGGACTCCAGGGTTAATAAACATTTAATCAAAACCCGTTTCGATGCCATTTTATGCCTGCGCCGTCTCTGTGGATTGTTTGGGGAGTTGGTGTCATTGAGTCAAACGTGACCTCTAACACGTGTGTGTGTGTGACTGCTCAGAGGTTTACTGCAGTAATCGCCCGCCTCTCAGCTGCACACCGGGTGGAAGTTTCAAGTATTAACTAGCAACGCGTGCGACAATATGAGCATTATTGATGATATCTGGGTCCCCTCAGAATTCTTTAGCATGTGCAAGCAAATTAATCAACTGACTCGCTCGCTCACTCAATCAATCACGGTGAGTGAGTGCAGTTGAGGTAGTGAAGTTTCCAGTTAGTCCACAGAGCTGTCAAGCATGGAGAATGGAATGCAAGGCAGCTGACAAGCAATTAATATCAATTACAGGGAGAAAATGTGTGAATGTGACTTCACCAGATGACCGTAGCTGCATTCTGCCGTCTATACTTCCAAGAAAAACCACACAGCCTCACAGGAAAATGGAACCCATATATAATCGAGTCCAATGCAGTGTATTTCACACTCGAGTAAAGGCATTTAAAAGTGGGATTTAAGTCTCCAAGCCATGAGTCCCTGTATAAAAAGCGATGGCATGGTTACCGTCGCCTTTGCATCCCTCAGAGTCGTCTCTGGCTGGATGGAGAGAGGGAACGGCGTGTGATAATGGCAACAAAGGGAGAGCAGCAGCAGAGTGAACAAAGCATTATGTAATCAATATTGGCTGGTCAGTCTGAGTTGAGAGGGGCCTTGATCTGTTGACTGAAGCACTGTGTACATAGATTGTCTCTTCTCACGCTACAGATTTCAAAGGAAAAATGAGCCCGGGGGAAAACAAGAAACGCTTCCACGTCGCCAAAAATGTGAACTCTGGTCCAGCGGAGACCCCGAGCTGATTGAAAGCACCTGGGTAGGTGGAGGGGCAGCGACCCTTGTCTGAGCGGAGCGAGGTCAAGGCCAAACTTATCGCCGTAAATGAAATCTGTCGTCTTGAACAACAGACGGATGATTTCAATTACAATGTGCTGCACATGTGGGCAAGATCTCAGGAGTGAGGGAGGAGCAGACACCATCGCTTTATTGCTGTGACTAAAACCGCCGCTGACCTCACTGGGTGAAAACAAGACCCACATCCCCGCAACCGACTGATCATTCTGATAGATCTGATCATTTAGTGCTCAATAAATCCTTGAATTACAACGACAACATGAGTTTCAATGTTTAGTTCTGTCATAAATAGAAAAGTGTCAACAAGATGCTACTTTTAATTTGGATATCTTGAGTAAAGAAAATTAAATAAAGAAGTTAAAGGAAGATTCTAACAGTTATTATTAATGAAGATGAGGAGAAATGAAATGAAGAACCCAAACAAAACAACACTTTATGTCACTGTAAAAACATAATTCAACCATAAATTAGGCACACGAGACAATCTGTCGTATTCACTGGAATTATTTCAGTAATAATGGACAAAAGTTAAAGAACAAAAGTATTTTATATTTAAAGTGCAGAGTGAAAAAATGACATCAGTCCCATTTGGTAGGATTTAGCACAACATCCCACAAAAGAGCCGATCTGATGCTGTAACTACTCAGGAAGACTCAGATATTACAGCGCTGCTCTATTCATGTTGACATTACAAATTAATTCCCATAATTAATACTGCCGAGTATTGACACACAAATGTTTGATTGTAGGTTTGACCTCAGCTAATGCAACAGCGACGGAGAAATGAAATTGCAAATGTAAACATCCAGGTTCATTCTGACGTGTCGGGGGGTTGCTGATACAGAACAAATATGTCAATAGAATTCCAATTTTGCCAGCGACGACGGTCGTGAGTGCGAGAGTGAGCGCAAACATTTGGAGATGAAAATGAAAAGGTGATTACCTAGTGTTGGCGTAGATTGTGTGCAGAAAGGCGAAACTCTGAGACGGACCTGCTTTAGCCTGAGTAACAAGATTTAACATCTGAATTTAGGCGTTAACGATGTCAGAAACATCTCGAGGTGTCGGCGAATCACCATTCCGGAGCCTCACTTCATTAGCCCGAACGTTTGAACCTGAACGCCTCGTCCAAACATTGACACGGCGAGACATTTCAAAGACGAACGGGCTGGCGTGTGTGCAAGCGTGCCTATGAATGCGTGCGAGCGGCTGCAGATTATAAGTGGTGGTGATATCTAAGAGCTGGAGATCTGATAGATTGACCTTTACCGGTAAAGTGGCAGCCGTCACTCTGCCCGACCATCAGTAACTCTGTGACCTTCACAAAATGTCTGCTGCTCCAACCGCTCAGATCTTCTCTTTTGAAGCTATCAACTCCTTCAAAAATCTATTCTATGCATCTATTTCTAAACTAGTGAGCTAGAAAATCACTGAGACTAAGCGACTTAAAGTTTGTTGTTTTCAAATCCAATTTTCAGTTCGAGTCGACCAGAAACACTTCTGCAAACTCGATGAGTCATGTTGTTTTGTTATTAAGTGTTGCAAATAGTGTCGTCAGAAAACACCCAAAGTCATTTCCATGCAAATCGACTCACTTCAGTAATCCCTGCGACAGATGCGGAACAAACTCCGTAAAAGTCTTTTTAACAAGATTTAGAATTTACTCGAGTTTTATTGACATATTTGCTGACCCCACAGGCAGATTCTTTGTCTTGATTGCTAATAAACTGCAGAATATTTTACCGTTTATATATATATTTTCTCGTGTTTGTTTGTTTTTGTTTTTCTGCAGCGTCTCTGTCCTCCATAAGGCGCGTTGGGAGTCAGAATGAAGCGTGATTGCTTTGTTTCCCCATCAGCACTGGGCTCCTTTACGTATATATGGAGACACTCGTGCGTCGTCAGCTGGACTAATTAAAGTGATTTCATGGTTGCCACACTTTGGGGGATTTTTAATCTGAAATGCTTCACTGTGCTTTTGCAAACGCTCAAAATTAAAAGCATATCCCTTAAAATTAACTTCATTCGCTTTTTCTCTCCCCCCCCCCCAAGTTTGAAAGCTTTGCCTTAGGTAAACCGAGGTGCCACCCTCTAGTGGAGCCGAACCTTAGCATTTATTCCTCATAATCACATTTAGTTAAAACCTAATTGGCAGAGGCAAGGAGGCAGAAATTGGGGAAGGGGGGTGGGGGGACGATGGGGCACGATGAGGGGACAACAAAAGCCCCAATAAAGATAATTGAATCAATGTGGAAAGGCTAGAAAATGTGTCTGCGCTATTAAAAACACATTTAGGCCAGGATGACGAGATGGAGCCAAGAAGTAAGACGCACTTTTGCTGCAACCTCTACGTTAATGCAACATGTAAAGTCAAGCAGCAGCGGCTTCCCATGCAGCGTTTCACTTCTCCTACCCGCCCATCGCAATTACAGGGAAGCACATCACTTAACCCGCATACATATTCATATCCCGTCATGAGGCGGCGGATCCATGACTCGGTGCAGCTCTGCGGTCTCCATGCAGCAGCGGGGGGAAGACTGAGATCCTCCAGCTTGAGGGGGAAGGAAGACTTGGAGGAGGAGGAGGGAGAGAAGGAGGAGGAGAGGCGGCGGGCTTCACACACCCTGCAGCCGCCAGAGGAGAACCAGCCGAGGGAGAGACGAGGAATGTTGACACGCTCCAGGCCAAGACCCATTAGACACACCGCCAACCGTTCAGACGGGCGTCGCCTCAGTCTCCCTCCAACACGGCCCGGGTCTTACTTTAATGGAAGTGGACTCAGCCAAGCCTTTGATAACGGCAACGGGAGCCTCGTACAATAGCTTGATGTTAATTGTCGCTAATAAATCCACATTTTCTGCCCCTCCTCCACCACACACTCACACACTCACACACATACACACACAGGTTTGATTGGTGCCTGGGATGCCTTGGCTCGCTGCCAGGGAGCAGAGACGCAGCAGTGTAATGAAAAAATAAAAAAGCAATGCGGCCAACACACACACACACACACACACACACAGACACTCATTTTAATTATTTGTTTAATAAATATGCAATAATTCCAGCTCCTGCGGCAATAACACATCCATCTTGGGGCTCGGTTCTTTCTGTTGCAACTTCCTCGATTGTTTTTCCCAGAAACTTTTGCAGCAGTTTCTATTCTCCGCTGACTGGAGGTTTCAGGTCGGATACAGAATCTGAGCGCGAGTTGATCTCTGTCAGCGCACGCCCTTTCCTTTTCATGCACTGTTCCGCGGCCTGGCGTTCTCCTGATTCTCCGTGCCCACGCGCGGCTGTGGCGAAGCACTAGAGACGCCCGCTCTCCATGCCCGTCTGACTGCTACAAATAGCTCCACTCGCCCGGTCTCTAATCACCCAACAGAGCTCAAGAGGTTTCTACAGGGACCGTTAAGAAAGTTTGTGAGAAAGTGCAAAAGCGATGGCAGATTTACCCCAGATCTTTATAATTAAAAATAATTGGCAGATGACACGGCCAATCGTCAACGAATGACTACACTGCAGACAGAATTCATGCATTCTGACGGCTACGGACAATCACAAGGGACGACTGAGGAAAGCATTCGGCCGCAAACGAAAGGAAACTTGAGTATTTGGTCCTTCCTGAGCAAGTACACAAGAAGTACTGGAGATACCACCAATTACCATTGTGTTATTACACACAGCAGTCGTTTATTCATAGAGCACTTATTTGTCATACAGATGTTTTTGGGAGCCTGTGTGTTTAGTAATCAGTTCTCCATGTTTATGTGGCTTCTCTTCCTCTACACCTCCTGCACAGTAGAAAGCTTATCCATCTATTATCTAAAGCCAAAACCCCCTTTTGGTTACTTCCTTGCTGTGTAAAATCGAGTGCACATTCACATTTCAATGACACGGATTGCAAATAGCTAATGGTTCTTTTTTTTTTTCAAAAAGGTTACGGACCGAGTCACAGAGGAGTTGATCTAAATTACCGTCAGATTCATTATAAATCCTGCAAACATGGCTGGATTTCATCAGATCAGAAAGAGAGGAGAAGAGAAGAGAAAAAGGTGAGTTGCGACGGAATAACTGTGGCATTCGACGTTGGCGAGGGCGAAAAAAGGCGAGATGCAAACTCCTTTACAGGCTGACGGCTTTAGTCCAGAGCAGACTGTGAACTCTGAGGACGACGCTTCATTCTGTCCTCATTCTCCCCTCCGTTGGCAACTTTATGAGCAGATATGAAAGGTCGAGTCTTTCAAATGTCAGCTATGTGCTGGGATTCATCTGCCCACTCACAGGTCACATACTAATGCACTGCAGCCCAGGTTGTGTGCATGTATGAGATACGTGGGGGTTTGCAGGGATCGGCAGCTAACTTCTCCTTTCAGATTCCACACTCCCACCTGCTGAATCGTTTCCACGCTTGCAGTCCTCCATCTTCAAATGGACAACCTGTGGGTCCATATTTTCTACTGTCAGACACAGCCTAAGGTTATTACGAGTGTGTGTTTGCCAGCTTCCTCAGATGATCCTACACCTCACACCTCCATGCAGCTCTTTGTCACGGTATGATCGAAGAACATATTTGGGATCTCTCTCACATTCCTCTTTCAGGTTGTTTTCCACTCCTCTCCAGTAACCCCCCCATTTCTTTTTTTCAAACAACCTGATACTCTAAGCGCCTGAAGCACCTACGTGTCTGGAGCCGAGCCAGAACGGGAGTGAGAGACAGGTAGAGCGGGGAGGGGGAGATGGACAGACAGACAGGCAGACAGACGGGCAAAGAGACAAAGACTTGTAGTGGAGTGATTGGCATTGAACCCACATGTTTCAGCCTTTGTCTCCTGTGAGTTTTGCAGCAGTGCCTCCTAGTGCAGAGAAACAGAATGGGAGGGAGAGAGAGAGAGAGAGAGAAATAGAGAGAGAGAGAGGGAGAGAGAGACTGACCTTAACGTACAACCTAAAATAGTTTCCATGTACTTTGTGGGAGGACACACAGTTCATACACAAATCTTCAAACTCTCTCACTCCACCTACATCTCCGTCTTCCTCTCCTTCCCGACACCCGATCCTGATGACTTGGCGCTCCGGGGCGTGCCGAATCTCGGGTTGTCTGAACCGTGTGGCAGATGAAAGGCGTGGAGAGCGACCGGAGAGAGGCAGCGAAGAGAGAGAGAGGAAGAGAGCCGCAGAGAACCGCCCGAATCTTTTTTTCCACCCCTCGCTCGCGCTGTGACAAAGAGCCACACGTGAAGGTCTGAGGTGCAACATCTCCTGAGGCGGAGAGGGCGGACAGGAATCGAGAGCAACCTCGGGCGCTGTCTGACAGAGGAGGACCTGAATCCACAGGGCGCCCATTTGAAGCTGGAAGAACGTTGCGGAGGGAAAAAGGGAAGGGGAGGGGGGACAATTCTCCTTCGAAAAATGAGGCGATTTATTCTGAAATGAGTTCAGCTCCAGCGTGGACACTGCTCACTGTTGGTCCAACCAAAGGGAATGAGACAATACGTCACTGATAAAAGAAGATAAGGAGATGAGAACGTAAAAGTTAAGGTAGGTATAAATGGAATACGGAACATAAAATGGGCTAAATTCCGGCTCAAGGTGAGTTGCCAGCGGATGAGTGAACTTATTACCCCATTCTTGATTCTGATTGGTCAAAAGAGGGGCAGAGAAAACCCAACACCCACTGGTCTAAAGTCGGATCTCCAATCGTTTCTGTCATAGCATCTTGATCCCATCACACTGGCAAAGCCGCTGTCTAGTTGGTACCCATGGTTGGTATGAAGGTTTACGACCCCTTCGGCGGAAACACGGGTCTGAAACCCAGTGCAGCGCCTGCAGGCCACTACAATTATTTGATTGGATTCGACCAACTGGCAATTATTGGAAATCAATTTTTAGAGGAGCGGCTAAACACAATTTGCTCTCTACAATATCAAAGAATAATTCTAATTAAAGTAGGGCAATTATTTCATTTACGTGACTGGCAGCCTCTCATTAAACGGCACTTAGGGAGGAAACCATTCCGTGCAGACTGGACCGAGCGTTCCTCCTGCACCCACGCACACACACACACACACACACTGGGGCTGTTTTTCATTCCCGTAAGTGATCACAGCATGCGTTCATCCATCGACGAGGAGCACCGAGAGACAAACTGCGCCACAACCTTTTACCTCCGCGTGTAATTACAGCTCTGGACATGAAACAGATTCACTTAAACTAATTAGAAGCAGACAAAGACAAATTGCGGCATCATGTGCTTTGACAACTTGTCAGCTGACTTGCACAAATGGAATCGGAGACGTTTTACTCTGCAGATGATACGGCAGCTGTTTCCTGGCCCGCCGTGACTTCCTTCAGGAGCGGCGATCCGAGTGAACGCCGCTCGCTGCATCGACGGCGTCAGCAGGGGGGGGGGAAAGAAACCGAGACGCGTTCTGTCTCCTCCAAAAGCTGGATTACAGTAACAAGAGGGATTAGCCGTTCAGAAAAGTGGAACGAGCCTGGAGACAAAGCAGTCACAATGTGAGCTGACTAATACTCTCATCATAAATACAATCCTGTGGTTTAACACACGCAAATTACAAAGATTCCCTGTTGTGCAAATTAAATGAATGCGTCTCGATATAACTTCTGCAACAACTATTAGTTTTCCTGCCTAATTTCACTGTTTGGTCCCGGATATTAAATATTAAATGGTTGCCGGTATGAAGCGACGTGATGGGGAAAATGGTGCAGACAGTCTAACAAACCCCTGGCTGGAAAACCCTCTGAGGTGGCGAGCGTGATCGGCTGCTGCTGCTTTCCTCCTGCAGCCACTCATAAATCAAATAATTACATTGTGCTTCTTGGGGGAACGGGAACTTCTCCTATTAGCCGGCACTCATTAACCCACTTCCGAAATGTGCAAATGACTAACTTGAGGCGGGCTGCGAATTTATTACATTATCGCATCGCCGACCCAGACGCAATACATATTTACTAAAGTGTGGTTTACATGCACAACACGGGGGACAGAGTCAGCGGGAGTGGGAAGTGATCATTTTGTTATCAATATTTTATGATGTACATGAATTAACCTTGAACTGTCTGCTAGAGCCAGACAAACGCTCCCCTGGTGACGCCGTCGGAACAATCGCTGTCAGATCTAACATACACTGAACTGATGTGACTGATGAGCGACTGACTGATGTATAAAGAACCAACTGTTGAAGGTTCCTATGCTGCTTCTATAGAATTTTCAATTTCTAGACATCTGAGGGCTTTACACTCAGAGTGTACACGCACAGTGTGTTGCAGGCTTTCATCTAAAGGACTCTGCTTGATTATGAGTCTGGGTGATTAATCTGCCTTAAACGTACACTGATTAGTGTTCTGTGGCAAAGTCTGTTGTGCTTTGACTTTAAGTTGAAGTTACACTTTATCGATCCAATAGGGAAGAACCTTCCACTGCATTCAACCCCTCCTCACTATGAGAAGCAGGAGGGACGGGGACAAACCCCAGGTCTACAGTTTAGTGCCTTGGTCAAGGACAATAGCAAGAGAACCAAACTAACACCGGTTTTCATGGTGAGGTTTAACTACCCGGACACACAGACAACCACTGTGCCATTCAATCCAATCCAAGGGCCCTACCAGAGTTGCAGACATTCGTCTTTCATCCTCCTCATTTGAAAGACGTTTGAAAGCCAGAGGTATGAAGTGGACACGTTTAGGTCTCACTCTTCAGTTTCAAAGACCAAAGGACAAAGCCCACCCCCTTCCCTGCCCTACCATCAGAGAACTGTCAGAAATGACAGCAAGAGCACTTTGGTCCTGTGCGAGGCGAGACGAGATGATCACGGATCACTCTGATCATATCAGGCCGCTGATGACTGGGGAAGGCAGAGGGATAAGAGCGAACGCAAAGGGTCCCAGTGATCACAGAGAGGCATGATGGGCTGGTTAAAGCAGACAGGGACAGCAAAGTGCCTTTATCTGCTGCTGCTACTGCTGCTGCACGCAACACAGCGGCAGTGTGAGTCACCACCACCACCGCCTAAGGGCCAGACCTGAGGTAGCCACACTTATATGCCATCATTTGCTTTCAGAACAGCTAGAGTAGTCACAGCTGCACCCCAGGAAAAAGAAACTTTAGTCACGATGAATGTATTTGAATGTCAAATACCAACTAGATTACTGCATCCGGTTGCAAATGTAATATCACGTTTCCTGGTGGTGTAAATCCTCTTCACAGATCTGAAAACGAGAAAGCCAGTGTTTGTAGGAAAGCAGTCCAACAATACTTTCTCAACATCAAAGAACAAACACTCCAACCTTTTGTGATCGCTGCTGTAATTCAGCCCGACTCGGCGAAGGGTCCGGAGAAATTCTTTGCCAGGAGGAATGAGCGGACGAGCAGCTACTGGATGTGATATTTCTTGGAGCTCTGAACCCTTTCCAATAACGCTGAATTCATGTGACCTTTTCTGGAGCCGGCTGGAACGGTTTGTTGAAGGTTCCCACGGATTAAGCACAAAATCATTAAAAGTGGCCGTGCTGGCAGACGGAGTGGACATATCAAAATGTGAGCCAAATGTTGAAGCACTTTATGGAGTGTGGAAGATTAACTGGGAAGAAGGGAGTGCAGAAAGGAGAATTCAGAGCAGGAACGGAGAGTAAGGAATAAAACTTACACAACTGCACTTCTTCTTCTTCATGTCGAAAATTGTCAGCATGCAATTTTTACAGGGGCATTTACTATATTAACAAAAATAAGAAAATAACACTATATAACATTCCTGTATATTCTGCATTAGTCTGCAGTCAAGTCACCTCTTTAAATGCATCTAGGCAGCTTGTTACAAAAACTAAACCAAATGAATAAGCTGATGTTGCACAGGCAGCAGTACAGAGAGCGGCCGAGGCCTTACCGCCTGATTTTCCTGCGGGGAACTCAGGTTGCAGGTCCAGATGGTGTCTCCATTAGCCGGAGCAGTAGAGCCACCGTGGCAATATAAATACATGCGTCAGGTGCCCAATAATTGATATGGATGAGTACAGACTCTCTCTCTCACTCTCTCTATCTCTCTCTTTCTCACTCACTCCCGTGGAATAAGAAGCAGGAAATATTCCACTAATTGTCAGTGAAAGATATAAACTGGCTGCGGGGGTTGCGAGTAAAGGTCCAGTGTTTCGCTGCAAAATGCTCCGGAAAGTGGAGTTAATGCCTGCATGCCGATTCTGGACACCTAAAAAAAGCTTTATTGACAAGTACTTAGAGGAAGGACTACACGCCTGGCTCGCATCCCAGCATGCAGCTGTAACAGCAGAAATGCATCAATCGCTATAATAATCAGAACACAACCGAATGTGAGGAACGGAAATCATTCGTCCCTTTGAAGGAACGCAACACAGCTTAAGCAAGAGGAGTGGATATGTGTGTGTGTGTTGTATGTTATTATGTCCCCACTGTGATCACGCTTGCACAGGCATTATAATCAGCTCCATAAAGAAGCACAGTGGGCACGCCGCAGCACAGTCACCACTTTAATATGCTGTAAAAAGAAAATCCTCCAAAGCATCGACCCATGGAAGAAACTGTCCACACACTGAACTGCTGACTAATGCAACGGTAAACAAACACAACTTTATTAAGAGCAGGTTAATATTAAAAGAAGATTATACTCTCTTCTTTCTATACACTCATCCAATTCAGTGTGTCTAATGATATCGTGAGCCGACTTGATTCCGGATTAACTACAAGACGTTTCTGCCCTGCAATGCATTGTGGGACAAACGCGTCCATCATGGCCGCACTAAACAATATTACACTATACTGCTATATAACACAATTCTTAAAAAGTCGACCATACTATAAACTATTGAGTGTGTAGCTCTCAGCCACCGGCTTAAAAGCGGCATACTATCAATTTATGTTTCCTAACCTGTTTGTTTGTTTTTACAACATGCCATTAGTAAATTGGGCTGTTGTTTAAAACTGTAAAATGAATCAATAATCAACACATCATGTCCACATATTTACTGTAGTCCGGGTATTTACAGTCAGAGCGTGAAATGAAACCTGCAGGGAAAGCTTTAAAAAATGTGCTTAGTGAGGAGAAACTGATGTGCGGTGTTTTACTTGCACACAAATGTAGCTCTTTACAGGCGTTTCTAATTGCAGGCCAAATTAGTGTTTCGCAAAGCACAAAAACAGAGGATTTATTCCGGCTAACAGAGTTGCATTTCCATTTGAGGCTCTTATCGTTTCTGGCTGAGTCTCTACAATCCTGTGATGCTGCGTCCCCGCTGTTGTGTTAAGTACAACAAGCTATTAATCCTCACAGAACCCCCGAGCAGATAAAGCAGCTCTGTCAGACTGAGCAGTACTTTCTAATACTGCACATTTACTGTACAGGACATGATTACTGCCCATGAATCTGTCTCCAGGGTCTATTCAAAGTCAGTCTGTGTGTACAGTCCTACTAGGGTCAATACACACACACATACACACACACACACGCCAAACTGGGTCAATGAAATACATATTCTCTCCTTAAATTTGTAAACAAGTGGAGGATGTCAAGATAACAATTTCAACAAAAGGTCAGAGGTCAAAAGACAATAACATTGAACGTCAAGTATTTAAATACTGTTAACAACTCATCCTGTCTGTCTGGTAAACATGAGGAAGTTATCCAAATACATTGCGAGTCTTATTGCACAATTGTACCGACGGATAAACGGTGATGGAAAAGTTGTTTTTATTCTACAAACACGCAGATTTGAGCTGTTTTACTCTATCTGCGTTTGAGCTGCTGCTCTTTGACTAAGCCGTCCATGGGGAAATGTGAGCGCAGCATTCTGCAACAAAGTCTAACTCATTTACCTCAGCACTGTGTGATGTTTGGAGCCTTCCAGCCATATGTTATTGTCGTTTGTTTACATTTAAGTTACGATCATACAACGTAAAAGCCAGAAAATGCTGCTTTCAGAATAGTTCAACAGTAAAAGCTTTGCAGTATAGCAGGTTGAACATTAAAGAACAGACACCCATGCGCACAAACACACATGCACAGATGCACAGAACGTATTCATTCATTCCCACTGTAAATAAAATTAAAGCTAAACTTACATTGAGTGACGGCTCTGGCTTGCTAGCTGCTGTCATGCCGATGATGCTAGCACAGAAGAAATCCGTTTTATTAACTTTATAAATGTCTCGCTATGCATTTCTTTCATTTCGTTCATCTTTTCAACACAATAACCACATCTAAAACTGCAGCGTTAAATGACACAGACGCTTTGTAAATTGTTTAATTTAAACACACCTGCTCGTTTCAGGTTGAGAGCGTTTGATATGTGTCACTCGGCGTGCTCGCTGGGCGGTGTACTACGTCTGCGATGAATAGAGTTGGTGTTCAAAAACAAAGAATTGTATTGCACATTCAAAACAGACCAAGCGACTAGGATTGTTAGTGGACACCGTGGTCAAAAAACATCAAATAATAACAACAACAGTAATATTTATTTGTATAGCACCTTTCATACAGTGAATGTAGCTCATTAACACTATCACAATAATAAAAGACAATAACAACAACAATAATAATACATTTTTAATATTTGAGCTGCTGTACTCTATTCTCTGCTCTACTTTTTTCTGCTCAATTCTATTCTCTGCTCTGCTCTATTCTCTTCTCTGCTCTACTCTCTGTTCTGCTCTATTCTCTTTTCTGCTCTACTCTCTGTTCTGCTCTACTCTCTGTTCTGCTCTATTCTCTGTTCTGCCCTATTCTCTGTTCTGCTCTACTCTCTGTTCTGCTCTACTCTCTGTGATCACAGTCTCCATCTGAGCCACACTGAATGACGCTCCTCATGCCTGATAGCTCTGGCAGTCAATGATTCCATCAGGGGCTGACAGAGCCGTGACAGGCCCCCCTCCATCACTGTGCTGTGGTGAAATGAGCTCTGCATGTGTGTGTTTACTCAGGGACACAGCGGAGCGTCTCTCACCCAGCCTGTCCCAGAAACAAATGGCTCTCAACATACCTCATCTTCCTGTCTTTTTTAGGATTATTGAGATTTCTTACTCATAAAACAATCATAAATCCCTGTCAACATTTTATATATAAACGTATTTATATAGATTTATACTTTGACCCTGTCAGGTTTCACAGCCTAGACTAGTTGCCACTGAAATGCTTTTAGAGAATGGAAGTGATGGAAATGAAAGAATAATTGAAATGTTGCATATTTTAATGACGTGTTATTTGTCCATACATGTGTTCATTAGGTCCAATTTGTCTTGATTTAACATTCATCATCATGCATTATCTTTAATTTAAAACATTTCTTTCAAGTCAAATACAAGAAGCGGATGCAGTCTGTTGTAATATGTTGACATTGTAAACATCAACATCTCTCTCTCTGAACATGTTACTCTGTTGTCTCCTGGATTGGATCATCGGCATCACGATGTTTGGAAGAAGTTGCGTCAGCCGTGAGCTTAAGAGCGGATAATTAATGGATAAGATTTTGACACTATGTCTCACTTCAGCTATAGTTCCTTACTTGCTTACTTTTCACAGACAGGTTCATGAAAAAGACTGCAAAATAAAGATGTAAGAGCAGAGGGAATGTGAATGTACTTCGCCAAACGCTGTCTTGTGCATTTCACAGGAAATGGAAAAAGCTAGAGACATTTACTAACCCAATTACAATAGCCACAATGCAATGTGGGTAAACATAAATTGAAATGTGTGACATTGATTACCATTAAAGCTCTTTTACCCTCTTAATTGCAAGACTGCTGATACCTCTTTTTAAATAAGACAGACAAGGTAGTTTGGAATAGTAGAGAGGATTCTGTGTTGTGGTAATGCTGAGAAAGAAAGGACACAATTAGTTTCACGATCAATCTGCCAGGAAAAGGAGAGGAAAATCAATAGTCTGATTATGCATGAGGACATCGTTCGCTTACATTGAGATCAAAGTATCAATGAGCTCAGCTAAAGCAATGTGGGATCCATCTACACATGATCCATAAAATCCATCTCCCTGGATTATGGGCGGGACTGCAGACACGTATACATTAATACATTGAAACATAATGTGAAGATGCAGACAACTTATCTTTACCCGAGAGCCGATGAGATCATATTGGCTTTTATTATCTCATTTGTAATCATTCAAACATTCAAAGGTGTCCATTGGGAGGAGCTCCATTCTGTGAAAAGTGAATAGTAAAGTAATAAATGAACTTTTCCACAATATTCTAATTTATTAAGATGCAACTGTAGGAGCCACTTGAAATTTGTTGCCCTGGAAATCTTCTTCTAAATTTGAACAAAATGTTGCATACTTCCATTTTCTCTTCATTGTCTCCCATCACCTAAATCAGGAGTTTGAATGAGGCACTAATCTTGAACTGGCCACATTGTTTCTTCCAGTTTCAGCTTCGTCAGAGAAACAAACGTATGGTGCACCTGGCAGGTCGGGCGCTTCAACATCTTTGATCCACTGAGGCAAACATCAAAGGCTCTGTTGGGGGCTTTGTGTGCAGGCCAAAGGCAGCAAAGCACTCACACTCACCACCAGTAAGCACCCATCCACAGCCACAAGTGCAATTCAAGAGCCGAGGCTTAAGAAAGATCGTTTCCAGCAACTGAAATGATTGTGCAGTCTGCAAAGGTAAAGTAATTCTGAAGCGGTCAATGCAGCAAGAATAGCGAATGGGTTTTGGTGCAATTACTGTCAGAGGTGTAAACATGAAACACTCGCACACAGAGAAGAGGATGTTGAACAGCTTGTAGTAGAACAAGGTGTCTACATGGTCTGATATAACAGATTTTATTGTTTGTTAATGTTTATAAAAGTAAGAATTTATTGTCATTTTGTAAATTGTTGGACAAAAACTTGTGATTGTTCGAAGTTAGCTAGTGTAGCCAGTCTAGCTAGTGTCTACTCAACTTGTCAACTTGTTGCTATGAGATGTAAATAATGTGAGAATCAATCAAGAAAAATTAAAACTAGCCATCTAAGCACTCCACCTCTCCCTGGTGGTCTAGTGGCTAGGATTCGGCGCTCTCACCGCCGCGGCCCGGGTTCGATTCCCAGTCAGGGAAGGAACCTTTTTCACAGTTCAGATACTCCAGTTCGTTCAATCCCAAAATGCACACAATACCACGCACCCCTTCAGAAGACAAAAATACACAATATGTTAGAATAACAATGCAAAATCTCAAATCACTATTTGAATTAATGGAAGTAATATGACAATGCTGCTCCAAAAATTATAAATAAACAGTACATAGCAATTACTAGATTAGCAGTACAAGATGCTTGAACAATCATTTTATCGTCCTTGATATGTACAACAGCTTTCTGGTGGTTGAACCAGGGAAAACATTTACTTTGTTAAAAGTTCACACAAGACGGTTCTCTGCCAGGGAATTAGCTTTTGCCTCTTGAGTGGAACTTAACTCCTTAGTTCATTTGACTGACCAGCACAACACCACACACCCTTAGGAAGTAAGAATTTTTATGACATTTTGTAAATTGTCTGATGTGAAGTAAATAATGTAATAATCCAAAAGAACACCAATATAAAGAAAAAACAACAATATGAACAAACTAAAAATGTTTAAGAAACAAGATGCATTCGTTAAGTGATAACTTTCCTTGATACACACATCAGCTCCCGTTTGGATTCCCAAGAGAAACATTTACTTCGCCAAAGCATTCTCGCTTTGTTAAGAATTTGTTGACTTAAGTCAACTTGTCCCGCTAAATTGTACGGGTTATCACAGCTCAGCATCTCCCTGGTGGTCTAGTGGCTAGGATTCGGCGCTCTCACCGCCGCGGCCCGGGTTCGATTCCCGGTCAGGGAATTGACTTTTCCCTCTTGTGTAGAATATAACAAGCCAGTTCAGGAGCCAGACATCTCTAACCTTTGGAAGTTCTACAAAATGCAAATCACCTGGATGCTGCCTTTCCTCTAAAATGTCCATATGATATCTCGATGAAAGACTTTCGGCTTCGAAGATATTTTTCTGCTCTGGTTGGCCTCTTATTGAAGTGCATCATAAAGCAGCTGATCACAATCTCAAGTATAATTGGACAAATGAATTAATAACATCAATAGCAAATTACAACATTCATAATGGATTCTTGGATGCAGTGGGTATAAATAGATCATCCCACCTTTGAATGGATCTACCACAATATTCATGATACACTGAACATATTCAGGAACTAATGAAATCTCGAAGGAGAGGATCGATGTTTGAAGAGGCATGCAAGAACTATTGATTGTACACCAAAGAATACAACCCGCATGACAAGATACAAAGATCTATTTTGATCAATTAGTTATGTCCTGTACAGGAAATAATATGCACTTGTAAACAGAGACTTTAGGAACAGTCTTGAAAACCTAAACAATAACTGATAATGTGTTCTGATGTTTGTGGTGTTCCTTAATAGTTATGCAGCTTATATTTGTAAGCTGTTAAAATGAATTTTCCTCTTTGACAAAAAATAGATTTGGGGTTGCTCTTGTTTCTTAAATTTACTTGGAGATTATACTGAAGCACTAAACAGTGATGCTTTACAAGAGGCTTTACTGACAACAGAAAGTGTCTGTCAGCATGAGGGTACGCTTGACAAATCAATACCACAGACAGCCAGACAAATGATCATGTCCCCATATGAGGACAGTGAGAAATATCACTTAACTCATGCATTCCATTTTTAGTTTTATTTGTCCATATTGTTGTTGTTGTATTTTATGATTCTGGCATTATTTACTTCCCATAGCAACAAGTTGACAAGTGGAGTTTTTGAATAGGAAGTTGATTGTTCCCCGACTAGGAATCAGACCAGACATTTTTGTGCACATGACACTGCTGTTATCACCATGAATCAAAGAAAAGCATAAACATCAAAAGGAGGGTATTAATATAACACTTACATTGAGGTGTACACTAACTTTCCTGTTCTGTTCCCAACAAAGCAAATGCCCAATTACTCAGTTACTACCGAGCATTTCACAAAATCCACATTCACAGCTTGAACAAACTTCTTTGTTTAAGTTGAGACGGCTCTCAGCCATGGCCACGGTCTTGTGCGTTAACTCTTTGTGTGCTGAAATCCTCTAGCTAAACACAGACATCCAGGTCCCTGGTGGTCTAGTGGCTAGGATTCGGCGCTCTCACCGCCGCGGCCCGGGTTCGATTCCCGGTCAGGGAATTGTGTTTTCCACACACGTAGGGCGTTACTTCTCAGTTCATTTGACTGACCAGCACAACACCACAAAGGGAGGAATTTAATGAAATGTAAATTAGCATAATGTCAATTGTTGGAGAAACAAGGCTATGGGAAGTGAGTAATGTGAGAATCCAAAACGACTCCAGGAGACCGGTTTGTTGCTGAAGGTGGACACACGGATATGTGAGCATAGGGAGAATGGTAAAGTTCTGTTTGTTATGAGGCTGCTTCACTTGTTGTTATCACCATGAATCAAAGAAAAGCATAAAGGAGGGTATAAACATAACACTTACATTGAGGTGTACACTAACATTTTCCTGTTCTGTTCCCAACAAAGCAAATGCCCAATTACTCAGTTACTACCGAGCATTTCACAAAATCCACATTCACAGCTTGAACAAACTTCACAACTTTGTTTAAGTTGAGACGGCGCTCAGGTATGGCCACGGTCTTATGCGTCGCTTCTATTCGGTAACTCTTTGTGTGCCGAAAACATCTAGCCAACGATATGTGTTCAGGTCCCTGGTGGTCTAGTGGCTAGGATTCGGCGCTCTCACCGCCGCGGCCCGGGTTCGATTCCCGGTCAGGGAATTGTGTTTTCCACACGCGTAGGGCGTTACTTCTCAGTTCATTTGACTGACCAGCACAACAGCACACAGGGAAGAATTTAATGAATTGTAAATTCGAAATATGTATAATGTCAATTGTTAGAGAAAATCTCATTGTTATGGGAAGTAAATAATGTGAGAATCCAAAACGCCTCCAATATAACGACAAAAAACAACAATAGGCACAAACAAAATATTTTCGTAACAAAATGCATTTTCTTGTTCTGTTCCCAACAAAGCAAATTCCCAATTAGTCACAGTTACTACCGAGCATTTCAGAAAATCCACATTCACAGCCATGGCCACGGTTTGTCAGGTTGACTGCCTTGTGCGTCGCGTCTATTCGTTAACTCTTTGTGTGCTGAAAATCTCTCGCTAAACCCCTCCAATCAGGTCCCTGGTGGTCTAGTGGCTAGGATTCGGCGCTCTCACCGCCGCGGCCCGGGTTCGATTCCCGGTCAGGGAACTGTGTTTTATGCATCAAACGCATCAGTTAGGTGTTACCTTTCTATGATCAGCTTCCTGTTGGATTCCCAAGAGAAACATTTACCTCGTCAAAACATTTCTCGCCAGTTCATAAAGACCCAAGATAGATGAATGTTAATTATTAGTTGACTGAGTGACGGGGAATCAATTTTTGTGCAGATGACACTGTCCAGGAGACCGGTTTGTTGCTTAAGGTGGACACATGGATTTGTGAGGCTGCTTCACTTGTTGTTATCATCATGAATCAAAGAAAAGTACAAACATCAACAAGCGAGTATAAATATTACACATACATAATGCAGTGTTGTCAACATTTTCCTGTTCTGTTCCCAACAATCCAAATTCCCAATTAGTCACAGTTACTACAGAGCATTTCACAAAATCCAGACTCACAGCTTGAACAAACTGAATTCACAGGTGAAATATCGGTCACATCGTTTAAAATTCCACTTTTATTCACCTTGCCTTCTCTGACCTTTTCCAACAGTCCCTGTCTCACAGCCAGTAGAGAGTATTTTGGCCACACTCCACTTCTTCCCAAATGAGGCCAACAGAGAAAGTGAATCAATGTGTTTTTCCCCTAGTCATAGGAAGCAGCTGTCATGCTGTTGTCTGGTACAGAGTTGGGCTGACTTAATGCCAGAGCTGGCTGAAAGAGTCAGCGGGGAGGACGGCGCTCCCCCGTCTGCCTCTGCTCGCACTGAACCCATCACCTAGAATTTGCCTTCCAGCTATGTTCAAAGCACAGGGACATAAACAAAGAACCAGCTTTGTTCCAGCAGGGTATCATCCTGGCACTGCTGCTGCTGTATTTCACTATATCAGGCCTAACTAAAGGTGTACCACTTTTAGACGTCCTTGGATAGTATTAACTTTCAGACATGCATGTGATACAGACTACGGTTCACCCGCTTGCCAGCTCCAGATATGGCATTCGGGTGATTACTGATAGGATGTCACGGGTCTGCGGAGTCGTATGAATGCAAAGACGTGGATGAGTCGAGGATGATAATGAAGCGATACCAGGGAGGAATAGGACGAGGGTGGAATGAAAACTATCCAAATAAAGGACGCATGAAATGAGAAGTTTGGAGGGGGGTGAGGGGGTGAGGGGGTGAGGGGGTGGGGTCTCTGTATGAACCTGTGCATGTGTTTCATTAGCAGGACCTGACCTTATCTCCCACAACTAAACCTTATCTACCTCAGATATGGCCAGCATACATAATGGGAGTCGGCCTTTTGTGCAAAATGCTGCAGGGCATGTCTCTCTTTCTGGTTCAGACCACCCCCTCTCTTGTTCACGCACACACACACAGACACACACAGCTGTGCACACAAACACAGACACACACGGGCATGCACACAAACACACTCACCTTCCCTCACATCCCTAAACACAGGGACGTGCCAGGTTTTTGTCAATTGAAATAACCAGGAAGCAAAGCGGCGTGTCAGTCATGAAAATATATGCATGTCGCCAAACCGACTTTAATTGTTTTAATTAAACAAAGACAGCGTGCAGGCAGAGACTGTGCTAGGAGTGTGTGTGTGTGTGTGTGTGTGTGTGTGTGTGTGTGTGTGTGTGTGTGTGTGTGTGTGTGTGTGTGTGTGTGTGTGTGTGTGTGGGGAGTGTAGAATCCACAAAACCAGCATCTGTGTGCAGCACAGAGATGCACAGGGGCTACCTGATCCATATTCATGCAATTCCCCATATGTGACCTTCCACTGTAAACAAAGAATATTAAACACAGCTCCTCACAAGCAGACTAATGAACACATACACATATTACTCTGTGTGTAATGAATCGATAGAACTTCCCGTTTCATCAAATATTTATTGAAGTAATATTCCTCAAGCCCTTCAAACCGAAATGGCTGCCGTCTGGAGTGTAAGAGCAGAGCTGCACGGCCTCGACTCGGCGGCCCGACGCAGCCACTCATTACAAGCAAAATGTGAATCCTTGACATAATGAAATATATTAAGTCCATCAATCATCCGCAGCCAGGTGGATCAAATCACTACTAAACTAATATTCACAGGCGGTGCTACTTCCTTCAACGTTTCATTGTAAAGATTTTGCAGTATCAGTGAAATATGAAGTGCAGCTTCATGGGTTTGAATCCTATTTTCCTTGATACAAACAAACTATTCAAATGTCATCTCGCAACCGAAAGCGTGCGTCAGAGTGCAGCCGCAGCCTCATTACTCTTTGGTGAACGTGGAGCGGCCCGTCCTGTGACCACTGTGTACAGTAGGGTTATACATCATAATGAATAGCCCAGCGCAAGGAGTGTAGGACACCGGCAGAGCGTGACATTGTATCGTAACCAACACCACATCGGTTATGAGGGCCGTTGTAATGGAAAAGCCTGTTGGCCCCCTGAGACCCCTCGTCTCTCTCCTGGAGCTGAGGTAAACCGGCTGCCCCCCCTCTGCCTCCTGTCCCCCGCTTGCCTGCATGCATGGAGAGCACCGCAAGGCTCGGAAATACTTTGAAACAGTGAAGGACTGCAGCTGCTGGGACGTCCTCCGCACTCGCCAAATCTCTAAACATCCTCCCTCATTCCACCTGTTGTTCTTAGTCTTTAGAAGTGAAGGCCGGAAAACAGTGTCAGAGCAAAACAAATACCTCTATAGAAACAAGCCAAACATCCTGTAGTGAAGTGAAATCTTCCTATGTCCTTTAAAAACAAAAGCCTGCCAGCGGATTTAACAAAAAGGACTTAAAGTGAGACTTGCATGTCTTCAAATCGGAGTAAAATTCAAGCCATAATAAATCACTATCTGAGGTGAAAACTAGTAGAAAGAGTGTATCTGTCATAAAATGTGCTTCAAACTACATTATTTGTGCTTAAAATGCTAAAAGAAGATTTATGTTGAGGAGTTTGAGAATAAAGTGTAATTTTCTTCATTCTAATGCTGCCATCTTCATTATTCTGTCGTTGTTTCAAGATGCTGACACTTCATCTCCCTCAACAGGACAAATGAATCCACACTGGCAAAGGAAGAGAGCAGAAAATAACAAAATAACAACATTTCCATTCCCGAACACAACAAAGCCGCATTGTTCCCACAAAAAAGATGCTTCATATCAAAGTGTTAAAATCCAGACTTGTTTTTTAACTCAATTCTTTGTGGTTGAGATTGAAAACCCATTCAGAAGACGAAACCCGCTATTCAAAGGACTGTAACTGCTTAACTACTTACTATCTTGGTTACATTTACCATCCAGTTGCCTTTTATTCAATTATAAAAACCAGATTGCATGTAAACAAACTGGCCCCCCCTTTGCCCCCCCGCCCCGCCTGAGCACAGACAGCTAGTGAGCTCCCTCTGTTGGCCTTCACACACAGCTCTGCATCCCTCCAGTCCACAGCAGGTTCAGAGGGTAACGGGTCAACGACTTGTGACAGAACCATAAGATTTAGTCGAAGTTATGCCAAATCAGGTTGTGGTGGAATTATGAAAATATATATAAACAGTAAAGACCAACGGAGCGCTGATTAGCACTGTTGGCTCGTCTGAAATGGCTGCAGATAACAGATAATACAATCCCAACCAAAAATATATTCAGTCATTACATTTACGAAGGAGCCAAGTTCTGAACTACACTGTGTCGTGATGAATTATGCATGAACCACAGTAGCAAAGCAGCAAAGCCCCCAATCATTCATCAACATCAGGGACAAATACATAAACAAAATTATTCAGATTGACTGAGCCTTAAATCTTACTTTAGTCACTTAGTGTGCAGCCAGTGGAACAGACTGCTTATTGTTCTCGTTCGGAGAGGTTGAGGAGCAACTACAGTAATATAGATCAGGCCACTTTACCTGCAGCTCATGTAAGTCATTTCATTTTCTGGACAAGTACAGGAATCATAGAGCGGCAGCAGCGGCGGCAGCGGCGGTATTGAATATGGATTTCATTAGATGTCACTTATAAAAGTTTGTGGAGGCAGAAATGACAGCAGGCACTTTGTGTATTAGCTGTGTCAGCAGAATTCAAGTTTGTGAGTGGGGAAGTGAAGCTGTGGCTCAAGTAATAACAACTCTGCATGAAGGTAACTTTAGCTTTATGTCCACCTCAATCTCAGAGCGTCTCTGACCGACGCCACGTCCCTCTGCAGAGCGGACACATGATGAATCGCCGCTACTACAGCCTGGTTAATACACTTCATAGTCTGAAGTTGTCATTCCAAAGATTATTTCTGCTCCCCGAGGACCCAACAAGCAAAATTAAAGCAGCTATTTCGACACATAGACACAAAATCTATCCAGTCCAGATTATGATGTCAGGCTTAGTTTTTGTCTCTGTTGACAGGTTAGAGGGACACTCTGCATCCAGGGCGACGAAATTGGATATTACTTTCATTTTCTCAAGCAGGCAAGAAACCGGAATGAACACACACAAACACACACACACACACCGACCCTGCGTGTGAGAAACTATTGAGGTCACCTGCGTTCATGTAGGGACAGCAGATTAAACAGTCAGACATAATGGAGTCTCACACCCCCAACAAACCGGTTTGGCGCTCAGTCAACAGCTTGTTGGCCACTGGAGGTGCTGCTGACATTTGAGATGGGACCCATTTTTACCCCCCTGACAGCCGTCCTGTGAAATATTTATGATTTATGTATGTGCAAGGGCGACTATTCACACAGAATGAAACAGGCGGCCCAGAGATGCGTTTGTGGACTTCATAAATAATTGGACTTGGAAAGGTTAAGCTGTGTACATCAGCCGGACACAGCAAAAGGTATAAATTTGGTTCAAAATGGAAAAAGGGGAACATTTATCATCATAACCATGACAACGGCACGGACATTTATACTGATGCATTACATTATATATTTACACAACACAACACAAAGTAACGCACATGCTATTCTAAAGATTGTAGAAATGCTAAATATGTGTCATAATATCAAACACACACATGTATGATTTATCTTACGACACATATGAAGTCGTGTAATCTCCCAGTCAATTATTCCAGTATTGTGTGAGCGCTGTGAGAAGTCACATGGGAACCTTTTACTCAACTAGCCTCATTTATAAGCCACTCAAACTTGGCTCATTTATCTGTTGAAATTATTCATTACCGCATGCCTCATTAATACAAAAAAGATGACTGTGTTCACTTTGTTCGCAAGGTACAGCACGACGCCTAACTGCATTTCTAACAACGCCATACATCATCCTTGTTTCCGGGACTTTAAATCCTAGCCCAAAAACTCTCCCCGCCTCTGTGCTGCGTTCAGGTGATTGTGTGTGTGTTTGTTCTGTGGAAACGTATTTGCTCTCTGATCCGGTAAGTGTTGTGACATTAGGACAGGCGGCTCCATTATGATGAGAGGAGGAAGAGCAGCAGGCTTTTGTCTCCATAGAATAACCATAAAATGAAGTCATTGAGACCCAGTTAGAGGCAGGATAGGTGCTCACCCTCCGACGCTGTTCGCTGTTTGACCTTTCCTGCCTCGGAGAAAGGGGGGGAAAGGGGGGGGTCTCCTGGAAGAAAAGTATGAGCTGATGGAGCGACGTCTTTAATGAGGTATGCCGGGGCTGTTGTCTCTCTATTTAATTAGACAATTATGCTCCGGTGGAAGGAGGGAGCACTCGGGGTCAGAGGGGAGGGAGGGGGGCGGTGCCACGGTGCCACCCTGTCACACATACACACATAGAGAAGCAGAATCTAAATCACAGGTGAGTCCCCCAGGGGCTCCCCCTCTGCAGGCCCCACTCTCCATTTGGGAGCCATTATAATACGGTGATATTTAAATTCAGTTCAAATGTCTTTGTCCATCTCCATTCTGTTTAAATGTGATTCGGGTGACAATTATCCGCTGCACAAAGACGGCAAAGACAGGCAGCAGCACGGATTTAACTGGAGCTCCGTCGTCTTTTCCTTAAGATTTGAACTCTTCTCTAGTCTGGGTTGAAGTTTTCTTTTTGTCCCCAAACTGAAAACACATTTTTATCAGATTCTTTACATTAATATCTGTAGATGTGCTGAGGTTTTACAGAGCCGCATTGCAACTTTAGTCCCGGAAAATATTATGAAAACTGTTATTCCTGCTCCCATTCTGATAACATTTCTATCTTATCTGTTTCTATCTGGATGCTGCGGATGTATTCGGTTACATTCCTATTCGGAGCGGAACCAAACTAACTGGTGAACCTTTGTCCAAACAAACAAAGACTTTCGGGGAGGAAAAAAAGGGCCATTTGAAGCTGTGGCAACATTTCATTCCACCAGTCCCTCATTTTGCTCCAGAGAATTGTAATTACAGATTCACCACCATCTGGTATCCACGCTTGTCTCTGCCCATTCTTCACCCGTGCCAAAGCAGGCTCCAATTTCTTCCGTGGTGAATTGCTTTAACCTCATGTCTGCCGTCCCAGTGGATGTGTCACTACGCCGCGCTACACACTCACACCAGCAAAACCAAAGGAACAACACAATAGCTTGGAAATGGACCACAGAGGTGAAGGTGGAGGTGCTGTGCTGCCTACGTTTAAGGAGGCTGTAACTCCAACAGATGAATCCTCTGAAATCTCAGCAAACCATGCAGTAAAGTTCATCCTGGTGATGTTTGGTTTGCTTGTATCATCACAATTAATTAGCAGCATCTTCCTTTTCCTTTGTCTTGTCTATTTTTTCCTGCAGCTTCCCACAGGAGATGAGGTGAAAGATTACACAGAAACCTCGGTGTTCAGAGATGCTTACAGCCGTGTGGAGTGGCACCGTTCTGTTCTTTTGTAACACAGGCTGTGATTGAAATCGCCAAATGCTCTTTGAAGTTATCATTACACTCAGAGCGTATGGGCGAGGTGGGAATCTGCCGCAACCCGACACATTTTCTTCCCTGCGCACAGCCGCAGCAAGTCCCAGCTGCAGCCTCGTGGTTGACCATAAATCATCATCAGCCTTCCAATCTTTTCCGGAACATATTCATATGCAATTCAGAAAATGAGCGACACATCCCTGGGTAGTCTTCACCCAGCAGAGAGCTTGGCCGTGCATCATTCCTCACTGCTTCCACTGTAGTTAGAGACTAACAAAGGGAAACAAAACCCTGAGAACAGCGTCCCACAAAATCTCCCAACACTCATTCTGTCATGACTGGAAGTGGCTCCCCTGTATAAGACAATTAATCCATCATTACCTCCTAGTTTACTCTCATGACTGATGATGGCGAGTAATCTCAGTGTTCCCTCTCCACAGGAGCGGGTTGTACTTGTAACACGCGGCTCTCAGGGGTTAAAACAAAGGGAAGCGGCCGCATGAGCCACAGTGAGAACCAGCTGCCAGGCAAGATACATATTTAAACAGGCACAGTGGTGGAGTCATTTAGCCGGCGCATTACAATCACAGTCGGACGGAAACGTACACCAACGCAACCAGTCAGCAGCTGTTTTCCTCCAACGTGTCAAACAGTGATCCATTCCCTCTGTCCTCTGTAATCAAACTGAGATATTGCTTCAATAAGTAGTCACAGGGGTGAAATGTAGAAGCTCGGCAACATGACTAAAAGTGTGTTTCAGTTTAAAGATGGAGTACAGCTGCTGCAGGCTGTGTGAACGGCCTGTTTCAAGGTTTTATTTCCCCCAGTTTGAGCTCCTGTTCCAGCCTTGATGAACATTTGAACACATTCGAAGCATTCTGGTGGTTGCTTTTTACGAATTCTCACAAAGCCTCAGATACACAAGCAATGGCAGCAAGCACCAAGCTTCAATAGAGCCAATGTGCACCTGAACACACCAATACGGTTTACAGAAGCTGTCGCAGACCAAAACAAAGCTAAAGTAAGAGTGAATATGTGACTGAGATTCATCAAATTGTTATAAAACACGACTTTGGTGGGTTGCTGTTGCTATGAAAGGCCATGGATGTGTAAATATGCAATGGACGCTTCTGATAGCACGCAGACATTAGCTGTAGACGTCAATACATCAGGGCTGTGTGGCTGTCAGGTTAGTTTGGATGTAGTTTGGATTGTTTTAAGCCTCTTAGTGGTGAAAAACTACAAACTATATTAACAGTTTTAGGCTCCATGTGTGCTCAGGCATCCATGCAGTCAACTATTGATCACTAAAAAGGGAAATAAGCATGGAAAGTTAGTCTAATTAGCAAAACAAAAACTTACTTATGGAGCTGGAGGATGGTTCTTTGTAGGGGAGGAAAACAAATGGTTAAATATTCATGCACCTGCAGAGTGCAGCTGGCAATGTTTCCAAACAATGATCCTTGAACTGAATTGTTTTCTAATATATTTTGATCTTATTCTAACTGAGATAAAAAGGTGTAACAGAATGTTTTTATACAAAGTTCAGAACCACAACCAGGTGGCAGCAGGTTAGCATCGTGTATGGTGGTTTGTGAGGGTCAAACAAAGTTCGCTGCGTTTCAAGTTTAAGGGGTTTAATGCTGCATTCGCGTGCTAATCAGAAGGTGGGACATACGACATATATGCTTCTCTAGTAAAATACGGAATTCTGAACGTTGTGGTATAGAAGATAGTAATACAGCGATAGTTATTTAATGTGAATCGATTGGAACGTTTCAGGGACATTCTTTCCTGTGAAAACAAGAACAGCGAGGTTGTTGTTTATCAGGTTTATTTACTATTTTACTTTATTCTTCTTGACGCTTTTTTCTCCCAGCCAAAAACGTGAAACGTTTGCGTCATACATCGCGATTGGTAAATCGGTGTATCATTAAGAATCACGTGTTTACAACTTGGAAATATGACGAATATGTTGCCGGTTCGTTTGCATTTTCCGAGTTGGAAAGTTGGTATTCCCTAATTTCCAATACCACCCGAATGCAGCATTGTTTTAGACAGTAACAATAAGTAAACCAAAGCAGGAAAACAAAGATGTGTAACTCTGAACAAGTCTGTGCTGAGGTGATGTGAGTGTTTTAGGGGCTGGATGTTTTATTTAGGTGGTTGGGTGTTTTCACTTTCACTCTGGATGTTTTCATATCGAGCCTCAGGATGAAATACGAGTCAAAGTGAATAACAGGTTTGCGCTATGACAGCAGGATCAAGTCTCTCTCACAGTTTCAAGGACTCGTTCTCCTCATCCATTTTTTAAAGGCTGAAAACAAAGTGAATGTGCTGATGTATTGCACAAAAGAGAAGAAACATAACGCAAGAACATACATATTGGATGAGGTTGAACTTTTATTGTGAGATAAAAATTGAAAATGTCAAATTAAGAAAGTTTGTGGTTGGACTGGACAGACTGATCACAGGTTTTGACAGCAACAATGATCGGTGGAGGATGATTCAATCTTCCAGGAGCACAGATGGGACCATTTCCACCTCCCCACAATGGAAAACTTCACATTTAATGACCTTTAAAGCTGCAGAACTTAATATTTATCAGCATCCTGTTCTCTGGGGGTAGAACAATATTGTCACTTCACAGGGGAAACACAACTAAGGCAAAACTTCCTGTATTTGATCTAGTTTGGTGCAGTTACCTTTCCCATCAGTAGGAGGTGCTACTGGGACACTCAATTTATGGATTCTGATCAGCATGGAATGAGGGTTTCAGCAAATTGCTCCACAACAAGTGCTATTGTTATTATTTATGATGGCAAACCTTCTCAGTTATGTTAAGTACTTGTAGCTTCAGGCCTCAATAAAACATTTAAACAAGCTTATTCGGTAGTCAACCTACACAATTGTACAAACAGGAAAAGGTTGGGTCAGTGTGAATGTTATGTTTAGTTGAGAAAATGCTAAATAAATCATTAAATCTGAGCCAGTAAACACAACATCAACAGCTGGCTGGGTTGAATAATATTAAACAGAGAGTGAATGGACGGCTGAACCAAGCCAACTCTTCCTCCGGGGTTGGTATTAGTGTCAAACCAGCAGGAGTGATTCCAAATAAAGACTGTGTCCAGTTGGAATCTCATGTATTTTTAAAGCAGCCCGTCAGTCTGCTATTGTGCGGCGCTCTGTTGTAATTCCGCTCACGTATGAGTCAAACATTGGCGTCCCATAGGCTTCTCCTGTCGGATACTTTGTGTAGCGTTTGGCTGGCGATGTTAGTTGGAGCGTTTATACGAATCCGCAAACATACATCATTCATCAGCAGCAGGAAAGGCTGCAGGGCAAAACAACAGCTTATGGAGCGGGTGTGCTTAAATTAATCCAACCAATAATGTAACATGCACACAAACAATAACACTTATTGAATGAGGGTAATTGTAATTAATAGTCAAATATTTAGCATTGGACTGAACCTTTTGTGGCGTAGGAATACTGCATTCATGAATAACAATTAAAGCCAGACACCATAAAGAAACACTCACTTGTTTACCTCCACACACAGTAATATCCTGGGCTTTCACAGGAACTCATGAGGGGTTCAATCTAATCCATTCTGAGCAAAACACCATATGCCGTACGCACATCCAGGGCTCCCATGTTCCGACCAGCCGGATTTGTGTCGATTTTTTCCCCACTTGCAGCTCAAGGTCGTGTTTCTCTGTGACTCCGCACGCTGTTCCACCAAAGACCGCGCTGCCTCAGCTCTCTGTCCCCCCCCCCCCCCCCCCCAATCTGCAAATGCTGCCCTTGCCCCCTCGACCTCGCAGAACTCAACCTGTCAGCCCACGCGGCCCCTGGACCCCGGCTGCAGTGCGGTGTGGGGGTTTGAAGACAAGAGAAGATAAAGAAAAAAATGAGAGCAAAAGGAAAAGAGGGGATAAGGGAAAATGAGAGGTGGGAATAGAAAAACACAGAAAACAATTTGGAAGGGTAAGAACGGGAAAAGCCAAGGCTGGAGAGTGAAAGGCCTCTTCCTGTAATTTGCTCCGTATTCATCACCTCAGAGGGCAGACACTCTCATATCGCCATCCATTCACTTCCTCACCCTTGGCTGCAGGTCAAAGGAAAAGGCAATTTCCCCTCAGCCCATGTACAAGCCGCTCCATTCCTCATGGATAAACTGTACTTTTAAAACGTGTAGAAGTGAGGGCATTCATCACCGAGGACTGAGCTCGTCTGTGTTTCCCCCCCTCTGCAGGAGAAGCAAACACCTCTGATTAATAGCTTTCTCCTTGTGTAGCTAAAGACTGCGCGGCAGGGCCACTGTCTGTCGAGGAGCAGCGTCGGGCGCCCTGCCCACCTAATTCGCTTACTGAGCACCGGGCAGCTTGCCCAGCTATTGAAGGCACAGAGCAGACTGTCTGAGGCTGTCAGGCTTTTATCTAAGAGCTCCACCATGCTGGGCCTGCCAATGAAGACACCAGGAGTCTGTTAGAGGTCCGTTCTTCACATTCTGCCACTCAACTTCGGCGCAGCGGAGAATGATATCAGGGCATATGAAAGTCACGGAACTAATGAGAGCAAAGAGAGGTGTGTGTGCTCACATTTATAAAGGTGGACTGGGGAAAGTGCTGCACATATTATTCTAAGGGAAAGTGATGTAGAAATAACTCAACAGGATCCCTGCCAGGGTGCGAATATAAACAGGCAATATGGCCATAAAAGCACAAAGGTGGATACACACATTCAGCCATTCTTCTCTCCCATCGCATCACATTTCCATCTCTCACACGCACAGAATTCCTATCTAAAACATTTTTTCCACTTCAGAGAGATGGAGCGAGAGAGAGAGAGAGGGAGGGAGAGAGAGAGAGAGAGAGAGAGAGAGAGAGTGCTGGAAGTAGATGGATGATGATTATTCAGGCACACTCTCTTCTCTTTCTCCTCTCTCCATTGATCCCGTCCCATCAGAGAGGCTATAAATATTAATGAGGGGTCTTTGTTTTAGCAACCTGTGTGAAGATCAGAGCGTAGAACAATAGAAGTATCTGGACATGTATTTTTTTTTTTGGAGGCAGACAGACAGGAAGGCAACCTGCAGAGCGTCCTTGGGGGAGGGGAGCCTGGGGGGGAGCCCAGCCTCAGCCTCAGCCTCAGCCCAGCGCCTCAGGCTCAGCGTGCCGAAGTCAAGGGCAGTCCAAGGAGAGCGGCTGATGTGAGCGACCGGGTCTACAGATTAGACCTTTACACACACACACACACACACAGCATGTACAGGTCATATGTGAGCTTTATGTCTCTGTCATCTGTAAACACATATCCAGCAAAAAAAAGCCTTAAGTTAAAAATGGAAAATGCTACAAAGTCATAATCATTGGAAGTAAAATACACTCATTACTCCCAAATAAATACTTAATTACTCGTAAATTATTGATGTATTTACTGGTTTTTGATGTTAATGCATCAATAATGTAAATCCTCATTTAAGGTTTTTCATTAGACAGAGTGAACAGGCTTGTATCTCTAAAACAGATAGAATTAAATCATCACTATCTACAAAATTAGGGATGCAAAGTGTTTCAATACGATTGATTTTCACTCGATTTGTGGTTGTTCGTGCTCTCGGCTCAGCTGGAGGATTTCATGTTCCACACCAGAGTGAACCTGCTTCCCTTTGTAAACAAGGAGGAGATACAAGGTTTGTACGAGACCTTTAAGGCATAAATCATCATACAAAAGAAGTAAAAACAACACCATAAGACAGAGATCATTTAAGATATTATGAGCTTTAGTATCGTAAACAACAGATACTGCTGATCTGGATTACATGTAACTCTGGACTCAATCAAAGAGGAAACACGAGCAGATCAAATCTGACCCTGAGTGGCTTTGACCTTCTATCCCTCTTAGTATCATTTAGTGTCTTAAAATAATATGTTGTTGTGTGTTACGTGACCTCCATTTTCTCGCGGTGACCCGGCCGTCGCTGCCGGTGCGTCGGGTCGCGGCGACCCTCCGCTCGGTTAAACGTTTTAATGTTGTATCTGACATCATTGTGTTCGGCGAGCGCTCCCTCCCCAGGTAAACCGGGGCGGAGACAGTGATGGAGGGTCCAAGCCCGCCGGGGGTTACAACCGACCCCAAAATGAAAGCGGTGGCGATGGTTTGACCCAGCACGAAGACGCGAGCTGGTGTCTGTGGTTAATGGGAGTGTATGATTTACAGCACGCCGCCCCATCTCCAGCCCCCTTCTCCAACTCCTCTCCAATCTAGATACAATACAGGCGACACAGCTCCCATTTCTGGAAGAGGCCAAATCGATGATACAGAGGGGCGTGTGTGTGTTTTATGAGGGAACTTGGGCCTGTTTGGCGGGTGGGGGTGAGACTGATGCAAGCCATCCAAGCTGATCCACAGATTTCAGGCCCCTGCCCCTGTGATGTGTGGGAGCAGAACCGAGCAGCAGGCTGGGTTAGATATTAGCTCTGTAAAGGGGGTGGGGACTGTGTGTGTGTGTGTGTGTGTGTGTGTGTGTGTGTGTGTGTGTCTCCATTTTTCTTCTTTTGTTTTCCCCCCGTACAAACTCCCATCATTGCTTGGTTGTCACCCAGGACTTGTGAGGAATGATCCCATTTAGGCTCTTCCCCCGATTCTTCTTGGCTGGAGTCGCTCTTGATCTGGAGTGGCTCTCCAAAAAAAAAGGGAACGGCGGGAGAGATAATGGTGGAATAACTCCACTCTGGAATGAGACGCCACTCGTGAGTCACACACATCATCGGAAGGAGACAGGGAGAGGAGGAGAAGTGGTGAAGGTGGTCGGGCGGAGCGCCGGTTCTTTTCTTCTTCTTGTGTTTATATTTGCAGGTCCCGTTGGTTTAACACTGCGGCGCCTGGCTCTACTGTTCATACTGATTAGACTGAAGATGAAGGGTGAAGGAGGAGGAAGGCAATCAGCCTCTCAACAATCATAACGAGAAGCTACTGAGAGCCCTCATCCAAAGTTTTTCACAATTATTGATTTCAAAAATAGAATAAGTCACGCCCACTGAACTCTGGCAGTCAATCATAGCAAAAATAAAATTGAGTAAAATTCTAAAATGGCTAAAAATGTAATCAGGCTCAAGAAATCCATGAATTTTTTTTGATTCTATGACTTACAGTTCCAAAGTAATAGGTCAAATTGGAAAAGTAGTAATCACAGCGTCACCATCAGGCCGACCAGAACCAGATTTGAATGGATTCCTCTCAGGGTTTTATTGGAAATCAACATCTTTTATCAGACATCTTGCTAAAAGTTGAGGCCATTAGAATCAGCTTGGTGTCCTGAAGCTCTGGTGAACCTGACCTGTTGTCTTAGAAACCTGAACAGAAATCTGCTGGGTCGGGATGAGAACCAAAATCGCTTCCTTAAATTATTTATTCCAAACAGCTCAGATTCCAAACCAAGAATGGTGAAGACAGCAGGAGATAAAGACGGATCAGGAGAGGATCCAGGAGATACAGAAACCAGGAGCTTCAGCAGAGCCGTGTTGCCGCTCCTCTGGTCACAATGACGGCAGATGAGATTGACTATGTGTCGGTGCATAAACACTCGAGTTGACCGCCTTGAACGATAAGACGTGGGGGGAGGGGGGAAGTGGGAGGGGGGGACCAGGCATTCCCGCTCCATCATACCTCCATATTGAGGGAATCAGCCTGGTGTGCGCATGCATCTCATTGCATTTCATTGGGTGCCACTCCAGAGTCCCCCGTGTGACCTGTAAACAGGTTTCTCTGCATATAAGCCAGGAGTCGCCCGTCTGCGCCGCACCGCCCGCCCGCCTGCCTGCGACGGCGCCGAGCCAGGCGTCACCCATGTCACGCTCCGATAGCTCAATTTAAATGGAAATTGGATGAACTGCTTGGAAGTGATCCAGCCATCCAGAACAATTAACCCATATTACTGGCAGGCCTTGAAAGAGTAATTTGACTTTGAATGAGTATGGGGAGGAAAGCCAGTGGTATTTAATATTACTGGAAACAAAATAGCCCTGAGTGCACACAAAATCCTATTTACGACCTCGGCTGCTGCCAGGGGTTTCGTGTCAAACTTTGTCTCCAGAATCAATTTATGTATTTAAATGCATGTAATCCGTTGTGCTTTATGGAACAGGGTTGAAGTACATTATTTATTCATTCAGTCAATCCTTTATTTAAACAGAAGGTAACACTGAGATCCAAATCTCTTAATAAATAAAATATAAATACAGCAAATAAGAGATCTGAATGAGATATGAGAGAGGTTTAGATTACATATTTTTTTGTAGGTTGTATTTAAAATAGTTTTTTCCTGGCTTTCTATTATTGAAGTGTGTTAAGTCTAAGTTTAAAGTGATTTGTAGTGTGACACATACAGATGGTGATGGGTTTCTGCCTGTAGCTGATATTTACAGCCCCTATAAGGAGTGATGAGTGTTTAACATAGTGCAGACTGAGGCCTTGCTGTTCAAAATAGATACACAAGCTAGTCCCCATGACGCATCCAGGTCCAATCCATTCAGTAATCAATAAATATCATAAAAAACAGTCAGAGTGCATTCAGAGATGTAGAGATAGAGAGAGGAGAGAGGAGAGAGTGTGATGTGAAGGCTGTAGCTAAGGGCAGCCGGACAGGCCGCAGTGATGTATGGAAGCAGTGTGTGGGTAACTTGACCTTCATGCAAACTGTACACACACACACACACACACACACACACACACACACACACACACACACACACAAACAGAAAGCAAAGGTACAGGAGGGGACAGAAAAGATCCCATCCCATAATAATACATAATGTGTGTGTGTGTGTTTGTGTGTGTGTGTGTGTGTGTGTGTGTGTGTGTGTGTGGAAAAAAAAAGGGATTAGATAGAAAGTGAGATCAATTATTAGAGTGATCGCAAAGAAATGTCACTTCAATCAGAAATCAATGTGAGGAAAATGACTTGAGCGAAAAACTGAAGTCAATCTTACTCCGTTTACACACTCACACACACACACACACACACACACACACACACACACACACACACGCATCTGTACTGTGATTAACGCAGAAACATGAAGTAAAATATACACATGGGTGATATTAATAGAATTCAGTTGTTGCCAGTCAGCTGAAGCCAACATGATCCAAACTAAGTGTAACTCTGAATCACTGTGTTACTGTTAGAGGGTGAAGAGCCTCCAGGTCCTAAAGAGAGCCGGCTCACGGGAGAGAAAGCTAAAGGTGTAAAAACATGTAATTTTAGGATTTTAAAGAGCAAAATGGTTCAAGATCCAGTCCCCAAAATCAACAGTTTGGCCACAGAGCTGCTTATCTTATCTGAAGGGAGGGAGGCGGATGTTATATGACTCACCGGACAGCATTCCGACAGCTCGGGGGTTGGAAAACAAGTTTTTGGAGTCTTCATAAAGCATGATTTAACGTTACGGTCCTATAAAGTGTTTTACAATCCAAGAAGAAGAAAGAAGCGGAGCTGCTGGGGCATCGGACACACGGAGCTAAAGAGAGCAGTCACTCTGTCAATTAGTGACACTATCATCACGCGTCAGGTTGATGATAGTGCACCCCTCACCCCAGCCAGCCCCCACCACACACACACACACAACACACACACACATCCCCGGGGCGGCCCAGTAATCCCTCTCTGCTGCAGGTGAGGAAATGTGGATTGTGCTTACTCCAAGTAGAAAGCAATCGATTGCTTGCATCCCTGAGTAGATCGATTAACAATCAGATATCCCAGGTTTGTTACCGGGAGGAATGGGGCGACGTCAATTTTACGCCAGTTGCAATGTAATTATGGACGTTTGAGAAAATTGTTTATTGCCTTAATCAAAGTATAATTGGAGTTTATACAGCGAGACTACAGCACAGGTAGTGATTCAGAGAAACCTCACTCAGAAACACCGATAGTGGAAACGCAGAGATCCAAACGCTCGACCGGAACTAAAGAACAGTGAGTGGAGGCTTGACCGGGCTGGAGATTGACCCTCTTCATCCTCGCCCTCCTCCTGCTGCATTGACAAGAGAGAAGCAGGGAGAGAAGCAGGATGTGGGGGGAGAAGAAAGGCCAAGAGAGCTGAAATCACTGCACTCTGTATGCAGGCCAGTCCGGCGTTGTTGGACTTTTGAGTCAGTCAGGTAAATGGGTGAAATTGTGTCTGCAGCCCAGCTTATAAATCGCAGTGCTGGCAGTATTTATCTATGTCCCAGACAATCCTGCTGGGAGATGGGAATGGTGAAATGAGAATCAACAGCCTGCTTCTCCCCCTCTCGCCTCCCATCAGGTCATTCCACCGCCTGCACCCTTCTCCCCCCCCCCACGCTCCCTCTCTCCACGGCAACATGTGAGGAGGAACTGATAAATATAAAGCAACTGGAGAGCCGCCTGCCTGCTTCTGCCCTCTGCAATTCAACACAGTTCCAGAGGTCATTTTAATGTATTTTGTCCAAACCAGAAGGGACTCGGGTGAATCTGCGTCTCTTGCTGAAATTCCACGGAAAGATATGATATGATGGGAGCGTTTATTCCTGCTTCGGACCGCCAATGAGCTCTAATCCTGCACCGCACTTCCACTCAAATCTTGCATGTCTCATCTTGCAAATCAGGGGGTTTTACACTCGGGTGATGACAGGGAGGGCACTGCAGTAAAAGATCGGTCAAGAGCTATTTCAGCTCAACCATCCAAGACCATTACCCTTTGGCTTTGTCTCTGCAAGTCACACCCTGTTACCACGTCTGCCAAAGACAGAATGGAAAGGGACAAGCGCGGGCGTGCGCAGAGGGCTGGAGAAAGGGAGAGGACGGAAACACACGGCGAGGTAACAATAACACACAATTTCAGGGCTTCATTGTAATTCAGCTCTCATCTCGGTCCCAAGTGACGAGCAGCGAGCCGCCCAGGATTCTAATCATTCCTGTTGTCAGATCGGTTCCCCGAGTGAGATTGAGTTGATTGCTTGAACAAATTTGCAAAGTAACGATGCAATTTGTTGCAGTACGCCACAGGGGGGGGGGGTTTGAGTGGGGGGGCGTCAGATTGTTTTGAGTCCCTGGAAAAAGCTCACAAGGGAAGACGTGGTCATCTTCATCCTCAGACTTCAACTCAAGTAATCTCACAACACCTGTAAAGCCGTAAGCAATATTCCAAGGCACACAGGGGCTCAGTTTGGCTGCAGACACACAGAGCTGCAGGTGAAGTGGAGCTTTAGAAGATTTTATGCTAAATATGTAATTTCTCTGTAAATGAGATGAGAAACCTTCAAAGCAGAATCTCTGAGGGAACAAAAAAAAAGACTGCAACAATCTGGGATGCTTTCCCTCTTTGTTTATAATGAGACATGTCATTTCCTCACTAACTTTAATCACTGAAAATTACAGCTTGACAAACCCCGAACCATGAGCCTGTGTGAGCTGCTGTCATCTCCAGATACATGATGAAGGATTCCACTGACCAAATACGGAGAGGGTTCATTTCCTCTGTGACAGCCGCTCCATTCTTCCACTGCGCAATTACTCCATGATGGAATTTGACTATTTTCTAATGAGGGGTGACTGATTGGCAGTTGGGGGGAGAGGAGAGGAGGAACAGGCTAAATGTGTGTGAGAGGAGTGTGTTCATCCTGGAACAAAAGGGTCAGGAGGTCACCAGCAGAACAACACAGCACTGTTTTGAATATTGAAATGACGATTAAAGTGATATTGTTATTAAAAAATATAAATAAAACGAAACTGTGTGGGAAAACTGATTAAAATTAACAATTTGGATCCAGATTCTCTTATTTTACTTCATGACGGTGCTCTGTGGGGCGTCGATCAATTATTCTATCTACTATATTTTGCTGCTCATTAATTTGTCATTTTATCGTGTGGATTTAAACGTAAACAAAATGTGTTTGGTATTCAAGAATGTTGATTTGCCTCCTGGGAAAACTGGGCTCATTTACATCCTATCTAGATATTTAATAAAGCATTAGTCCTCATATCATAAGAAACTAATTAACTGTTATTGATGTCACTGATGTTACTGTCCTTTTAGTAGTGTATCAACAGGATGTGTGTATGTGTGTGTGTGTGTGTGAGAGAGATCTTCATTAAATTTGATGTCAAATGAAGTCTAATATTATATCTGGATATACGTACTGCACCTTTAATTAACGCAATTGTGGCATTTTTATAATCATGTTGTGATTGTGTGTGTGTGTGTGTGTATTGAACTGTTCCTGACCCACCGCCGTGCGACTGAGGGGCCACAGCAGACCCGATCATCCAGACACCAACAGGCTGCTGGCTGTCTGCTCCCCACTGGCAACGCAATCACAGCTATTTGGGATGGAATGAATTACTGAACATTTTAGAGATTAGAGCGTCTAATCCCCAAATGAAGCGCTCAGGGCCATAATAGAGAAACTGCCGCCATATTTGTGTCCTGCTGCCTTTGTGTCCTCCTTACATGCGTTGTGTATCTTCTGTCATAGCACATGTTCTGATTTCACACGGGCGAAAGCGTGAATTGTTTTCTCATAACATTCCCCTGTAATACCACGGAATTAAAACAACATCTTCTCCTCTGCACCGCCTTTGTTCTTCATCCAACTTTTGCTTTTTTTTCTCTCCCCGCCGCCTTGACTAAAGCTCGGAGCTGGGCTGCGTCTTCCCTTGATTACTGAGAAGCGGAGATTTGGGCAAGAAACCAGGAATGGGAGAGAAGAGAAAACTCACAAAAATAGGAGAAACTGTAATAGATAAGTAGAAATAAAGGTTTCAAAGGATCCGAGGGAGAGAGAGAGCGGCGTTCCTGCAATATGAATCAGGAGGAAAAGGCTCCGGGCCCTACAGGGATTTCCATCATCCCCCTCAAACCTTGATACCAGGTTTAAGATGAAGTCGGCCGCCGCTCCTTTCATCCTGCCTGTTCTACTGTAGATTGGCGATTAGATTGAAGAGCCCAGCCGAGGAGAGATAGACGCCTCCGCCTCCTCCTCGGTGATGAGAGGAGAGGCAACGTTCCACAAGACTAAACATCCATTACTCAAAATAAATCCCCATTAAACAAATGCCATACGCATAATTAGGTGATAGGAATAATTATATTTGTGATTAGTTTGTCCATGAGCCGACCTGTGGAAATTGTGATTGACACCCGGCAAATATGGAATGAATAATTCCTGCCTCAAGATTCAAAAACACACACACACACACACACACAAATAACAAGCAACAGAATAGAGATAATAAAGGGATTTAGAGTATAGGAGGATGTAAACATGCCGGCGGAGCGTAAGCCGAGTGTTTGCGAGGATGGAACATCGCTACGAGACAAGAGGAGGAGAGGAGAGAGCATTTTACAGATACGTACGAAATGTGAATATCAATCTTTCATTGATGGTGGGAATTGATTAGGGATTCACTCTGGGCAGTGGAGCTCCATGTTCAACCGTCGTGATGTGTTTCATCTGTGCAATCAGAAGTCAATGTGTTGTCTAACACAGGGGTGTCTCTCTCTCCCTCTGTCTCTCTCCCTCTCTCTCTCCTTCTCTCTTCAAAAGGAAGCGATTACAGCCGGAGCCTTGATCTGTGCGGCTGCTTTGGGATCCTGCTGGCAGGGCACATCTCGATATTCCCGTTCCCTGCATGGAGCCCATTATTACCAGTCCACAGCTGCTGTGGTAACCACTTGATGTGTACCTTTCATCTCCAAAGGCATCTCTTAAAGAAACAATATCCAAGGGCCGGCCCGCGTGTTTGAACTTCACCAGGTGGGGGCAGCAACGCCGCGGCGCTGGTGTGACTATACGCCCGGTAAGACCAGCGTCAGCAGGTTGAATACATATGCAAAGCAGCAGATAGGATGTGTGGCTTCTTTTACATTTTAATGGAAAGGCTGGGAATGACGGATAAAGATAGAAAATGGGGGAAACGCTTCCATAGCAGAAAATCAAAGGAGAGGTTTTCCTTTAGAATCCAGCCTCTTCACCAAAACACACAATGCCTCTATATCAGCGAGCCATTAAGGGGTTAAAACACAACAAGATGAGCTATTATGATATGTTCACATTTATTGTGCAGTGACTTTTATATACATACATTTTTATACACCTAATTTACATGAACAGAAATAAATTAATCTGCTAATGTTTCTTGAACTGGTCTGGCTTTAGTGTCGACACAGCAAACTCATGAGAGAATCTCAGGTGACACACAAGTGACTAGGCGGAGCTAAGATTCAATGTAAGTCTAGATCCATTAGTGTTTATATGTTAGGAAAGGGAAGAGGCAGTTGGTAAGAGATTTAGAGTTCAGTCAAAAAGTCAACCGGGAAGCCGAGGACGAGACTCGGATCGGACAAACAGGCGATGGAGCGTCGAGCTGTTTGTCTTAGTGTGATGTTAGGCCCCTCCCGGAGGCGTGGCTTCAGTGTTATCATGTGTTTGAGCTAAGTAAACATGTGTGTAAACTCGTTTCATAAGTATTTTGTAGTCTTATCACCCAAACTCTTACAAACTGCGTCTTTAATGTTACAGAGGAATATTATTTTGTGCTACATATCAATCACTGACACACATAAAGAAACTATGTCGTCTAACTCATTCTGCATAAAAATTATATTTAAAAAAAGAAGTAAATCAAAGGAGCTAATCTGAGAAGTCTCTTAGTTGTTTACGTTTGAGTGCAAACCAAAGACGCCACACGTCACCTGGAGCAGCCAGAGGGACACGTGGGGACAGAAAAGGAGAAACAAAAGAGGAGATATGTAAACCACTGGAAAATATCCTCTAGATTTCCCACACACACGCAAAATGGAGACACACAGAGACGTTAACCTGCGCTCGTCTTTTCAGTCTACGGGGGAAGTCTAGCTAACTCTCTACGAGCTGGTGATGAACACCGACACTAAGCAGGGCGACATGCCTATGAAACACCAAACGACACGTGGACTCCAGCCTCCCCCCCCGCCCCCCCGCCCCCAACCGCACACAAGCACACACACACAGCATCTACTAGGACACATTAATGGGCCTTAAGCACTAAGCCGCCGCGAGCAGCGATAAGTCTAAGCTATCAAAAACATGCAGCTTGTTGTGAGCGTCTACAGTACGATTCAGTGGTGGTGGTCGGTGGCAAATGGCTGTGTGTGTTTAAGTCACTCGGATGGAAACCCAGAGTGTGTGTTATTACTGTTATTAATCACGGCGGTGTTCCGCTCTAACCAGATACCCTCATTAAGGCGAATAAATAATCACGTGGCGCCCCGACAGCCATTTTATCACCGCACCGCACAGGAACATCTGATTATTGCACACGAGCACTGAACTTGCAAACGTTCATGCAGGATGTATGGGACGCCGCGCCGCTCTGACGGGCGGTCGCTCACTTTGTGACGCACCATCGCACGATTCTTTGGAAGACCGAAGCACGACGAGGTTTGAGAGGGCCGGGGACGCGACTTCGTGGCAGTTTCTTCTTCTTTTGGCGCGGACACACTTGTGTTATAAACGTACACGTTGGCAGAGTCGCGTGGTTTTGCGGCGATCAACCACCTGACAGATTCCACGATTGCTCAGACGATAGAAGAGCGTCCCAGTACAGTGAAGGAACGTTGGAGTATAATTGCACTGAAGAGGCGGCGGCAGCAAATTCTCAGAGGGAATCTAGCGACGTCTATTTTCAGGAGAGTTTCTACGTTTCTGCTTGTAAAATATATTACATCCATCATCGACATTCGTAGCGTTGTTTCTGTTAAAACACAAAAATAGTTAAGACTCGCAGAGAGAGTCCCGGCAGAGACGAACATATAGGCGCCGGGCTTCATCCGTTTGGATTGGAGAGTTTAAAATCGATGTATAAAGTAAAAAGACGAAGATAAAAGCAATCTTTACAGTCACACGTTTCCCCCCCACAAACAACTCTGCACACACACACACACTCCTCTAGTGAACACACAAAGTGAGAAAGTTATAAGGCGAAACAGTGAGCAGAGGGGTGAGAGGAGGTGTGGAGTGAGAGGAGAGGAGAGGAGAGACGCCGGCTCCTCCTCGCTCCTCCTCAGGGCGACTGGGAGCCTGACCTGTAGCTCTTGAAGCTGCCCAGCAGGCTCTGGACCCCCTTCTTGACCCGTCGAGCCACAGAGTCGGCGGGGGGAGTGGGCAGGCAGGAGGCGAGGCCGGGTGGGCGGGCGTCCAGACACTTCTGGTAGCGGAGCTGGGGAGGGGAAACGAGGGCAGTTAGTTAGAGATGCTAGATCCTGACTCGATCACGTCAGAGGAGCGTCTCTCTGGAGTCTGACTCACCATGCAGGCCGCCTGCACAGCCTCACTCAGACTAGCAGCGTTGGGTTCACACCAGAACATGTGGCAGGTGAAATCCTGGGGGCCCTCGGCCATGATGAACGCAAACGTGTGGACGTCCTTCCCCACGCCCATGAAGGACAGGAAACGCACCCTGCACTCTGACAGAACCTCCTCACTCTGCAGGGACAACAACACACAGGGAGGGGTTCAGAGGAAGTTTGAGACATTTTCAGTTACACATGCTTAAGTCCTATAACGTATATGTAAAGATCGCTGTGTCACGTCCGGTCTGTCATCACGGGTTACCTGTTTTGCGAGTATAGTGAGAGTAGCTGGAGCGACATTCACAGAGACGGGAGTCCACTCGTTCCTGTCTTTGTTAATCACTGCAGCCTCCAGCGTATCATTGATTATATCCATACCTGCGACACGCACACACACACACACACACACACACACACACACACACACACACACACACACACACACACACACACACACACACACACACACACACACACACACACACACACACACACACACACACACACACACACACACACACACACGCATTAACCTCAGACTGTCCAGGGCCAAATCCCCTCAACAGTAATTTGAAGCATTAGGAGTTTATTGGTGTTGCGTTCAAACCTATTGTAGGAGTTTTCTTACCGACTGGCTTGGCCACAGCTTCACCTCCAAGGTAATAGACATTGAAGTGTTGGAAGAGTTCATTCTTCGGAGCAGGAAACTCTGGTTCAAAGAAAACATCACCGTTGAGTCCTCTTGTTTACTCACATCTCATAATACAGACAATGAAACAACAGACACATGTAAGGTGTGTGTAGGTGTTGCTGTACCTTCTACAGGGACCAGAGACCTCCCCAGGTCAGAGCTGAACCCATGCTTGGACGCCTTCCTCTCCATCATGATCTGAAGTCACAGCGAGTGAGGAACACATGGGGAAAAGTCAGTGTCGTCACTCCATATGAACGGAGGTGTAACTAATGAAACAAAACAATAAGGGACGACCTTTGAGCACATTTCATGCAGGCTGGTGGCGATGTTCTTGGCAGGCGAGTCGCAGCGGAACACGTGACACTTCAGGACCTGGGTCAGGTTGTCTCGGGCCACGTAGGCAAAATCTCTGCAAGGGAACGGAGACGGAAACGGCAAAATACAGGGATTGAAACATAAATAACAGCATGAAAGTGGACGCCAGTTTGTAGAAATATATACTTACAAGCACACAATGACACACACACAAACACAACACACACACACACACGTACAAAAGGAACGACAGCAAGCACAAACACTGAAGGAACCTCTAGGATAATGAAAGTATACCTTTCCCTGTTCACGGTGGAAAGTGCAGCATGGAGAGAAGAACACAGATGTTAGAATTCAGAGCTGCATGAAAAGCAAGTCAGGGGCTGTGAAGGACGCTGTGCAATACTGATCACAATCCAGCAGAGGGCAGCAGATCACCAGAGAGAGACTACACTGGACCGCTTCATACTAGGAGAAATCAACGGCTGAATGCAAAGTCGACGGTATCACAGAGGAACATTGTTAAGTTTGAGACGAGGGGTCAGGACAGAGACACAGCGCCCGAGTCAAACACGTGCTAATGACCAATGTTCTACGTCGTAAAAGTCACATTGATGCAGGAAGTGCGTCTGGCCTGGAGTGAAGGACGTTGTTTTGCAGCGGGTGAAGCCCTTTTTTCTTTTAAGTTAATTAGGAGCTGGGCCCATAAAGTGTGTGGGGTTCGGGGCAGTCTGGCGTCGGGCCGTGTGCACACTGACCTGCCGTTGTCTCGGCCTACGCCCCACACGCGGATGCTGCCGATGGGCTGAGCGTGGAGCAGCGTCTGGCCCAGCGGGTCTATCAGGTTCATGGTGTCGTTCTCCAGGACCATCAGCATGTCCTTACCCTGTCGGAACACACACACCATTACGTTAATCACACAGCTCATATTGTGTTTGGTTCACACCTCTTAAAGCACTCTACATCTATTCTAAACTTGTTTGTCTATTTTCACTGCTCAGACAACCGCATGAGTACAACTGATACCATTAATGACCACAATGCCAGATTTACCTTCAGCGTTTATCAAGCATGAAGCACATTTGTGAGGATTGACTACAGTATCTTCCATTGTTACAACACATTAGATGGTTTGCTGGCTGCCAAACCACCATGAGGCCAACAGCTTCCTGCTATGTTATAATCCTTCTTTATGATAAAGGTCCTCTGATGTTGAGTTGGATCAGTGACCTCACCTCTCCCCAGATGCCAGCGGTGTCATGAAGGTTGTGTTTGTGGTAGGAGAGCTGCCTGATGCAGTTGTTGACAGCCACGCTGCTCTTCCCTGGTGCCATGTCCTCCTCAGACATCTCCACCCAGCCCAGCGAGCGAACAGCAAAGCACTGACAGGACACACAGGACAGAGATCAGCACAGGACACAGGGACCCTCACAGGGAGGAATCCCACTCGCTTAACTGCACCTTATTCTCAACTTTATCCTGTTTTACCATATTTCTTTCATACAAAATTACATTTCTACATGTTTTGTAATGGGGTCATCTCTCAAGCAAACACGTCATACGAGTTTGACAACAAAGTATAATCTGTGTCTCAAAATCTACATGAATCTCATTCCCAAGATGTGAAAGATTTGCAGAAAGGAAACGTTGAGTCACCTTTGCCTCTAAGTCAGAGCAGAGTGGAGGCAGTTTCTCTTCCTCCTCGGACTGGGAACAATTGTAGCTGCAATGACAAAAGACAAACATATATATCATACATATATGTAAAAATTCTTCGCATGCGTCATAGAAATTTAGCTGCAATTAATGAATTTTTGTCAAACAAGTTTGTAAGAATGTGTATGAGTATGAAGGAACACAACTTGTCAAGACAACTTCATTCATTTTTGTTTCAATACAAAAATGTCATGTAGCACATTTGGATAAGTTTTGAATCTTAGTATAGGTGGTGCAATGCAAAAACCAAACATTTCCTTCTCTCCTCCGCCACCTACTTCAGGTTGATGGATGCGTAGCGAAGAGTCGCCCCTTCAAACTCCTTCAGGCTTTGATCAGACGCGACCTCTGCCTCCTCCTGAAGGGCACACAGGCGGCGACAAACAGGAACAATCAAAGTTAGCTCCAGCTCAGGATGTTAATGATCTTAATTGCCCGGTGGTGCTCGTACATGTTTCAGGCTTCAATGGGACTCAGACATTTCTCTAATTACTCAGTGAACCCACAGGGGTCAGAATGTTCATAATTGACTTAGCCGTGACATTTACCCTGCACCGGGCCTGTACAGTAATGAGGAGGGAGAGGTGAAGGGCTGGACATCTATTAACTAGAGGGTCATTAACTAGAGGGTCATCCAGATCATTAGACAAACGTTTATTTATCTATTTACTTGTTTTCTAAGAAAAGCTAATTTCCAACATCAATTCTGTCTCTACTATAAAGCTATATCAATTGTTATATTGTAACATAAAAAGTGCTGAAAAGTAATAGAGCCTGTATATTCTCTTTAATGCTCCATAATAAAAAGTATAGACCGAGACCAAAACAGATACTTTCAAGAACTAATGCACAATAAAAAGGTTTTCTATGATTCTGAAATTACCTTCCACAGTTCCCCATCACACACTTCCTCATCTGGGTTGGAGAGATACGTCCAAGATTCCTGAGAAAGCGTAACAGAGACAGAGAGACGTTACGGCCTTCAGGCTCGTGTGTCAGCGTTTCTATCCCAGCCGAGGGTGTGTTGGCCTGTGAGCTCACCTCGGGCTCCTCGCAGGGCGTCGTCTCCAGGGACATGCTGGACGACATCATGGAGTCGCTGACTTTACCCAGAGGGGAAGGAGGCTCCCACTGGGTGGTGCCTGTGGGGATGTGCCAGTAGTACGTGCCTGATGTGTCCCGCACCCTCATCCAGCCTGAAGGAAGGTCTGTGTCCGTCTCAAAAGCACTAGAGTCCCAAAAGGAATCTGAGACACAACGACAGAGCAAAGGAAGACGATGATCCTCTAGTTCTGGTTGAGGAATAATCCAAAGCCATGGAGGAAATGAACATTAGACAATAACATGGTTAAAACACTACTGTGGTCATTACACATCCTTACATACACAGATGTTCACCAGAACACCAGTTTAATTTCTTCTTCTTGACAAACATTGACAGCTGCATAAATTCTTATTGGTTCTGTCAAATTGCTGATGATACCGCATGATTGTTTCTTCTTCTGGGCCCAGAGCCGAGCCATTACTGCGCCCATCTCACTCTGGAACTCCAGGAAGTCATCACTTAAGGAGTGATGACTTCCTGCCGTTTCATTAATCTGGAGCTACAGGAAGTTCTGAGAGCACAGACCTTGTTGAGTCTATACCATCTACACTCCAGCATAGTAGAATGTAAACATAGGGGTGATTACAGGGTCTTATCAATGTATATCAAGGATCATGACCAGTGTAAATCTGTGTCACTGGCAAATACTTGCAGGAAACTTGAAAGCATTGGAATTTGTGCTGCTTTTATGGTTCCCTGATGTTATTTCAGATAAAGATGTGGGAATGCTTGCTTGGCCTTTAGACCTCAGTTGTTGTCTTACCTCTGTTGCCATTTGGAGTCGCATCTGCTGTGTTGTCCTGAGACACTGCAGGCCAGCTGGTCTCCTCCTCACTTGGTGACCCGTTCATGTTTGAGAAAAGGAGGCAGGCGTTCCTCCCCCCCACGCTGCCCTCTCCCTCAGACTCCACATGGCTGGACTCGTCTGCCACTTCCTCTACTTCAGTAGCACCTGATGTCTCTTCCTCTCCCTCTGATTTCTCCTCCTTCTCTTTATCCTCCTCCTCTCGCTCTTTGTCTTTCTCCTCTGTCGACTCCAGAGTGTCAATGAGCAGTGGCTCCTTCAGGGTGATCTTGGATTCCTCCCGACTGATGCCAGGAGTCAGTGCTGTTTTGGGGGACTTTGTCTGCTCCTCATTTCCCTGCTGCTGTTCTTCCTGAGTAGTGTGCTGAAGGGAGAAATCATCCTTATTCCCATTCTGGCTGATATTGCAGTTGTGGTCCTGATCCTGATGGTTCTCGGCTACTTTGCGCAGCTGGTTCTGGCCTTCCTTCACCCATTTGGCATTGTTGCCCGAAGGCTCCTGGTCGCCCCAGTGGCTGCTGTCATTCAGCTTGTTCTTCAACTCATCCTCTTGCTTTTGTTTATTTACTACATATGACATGTGATCATCATCATGGCCTCCCATGGTAACGTCCCATACAACTGCTCTGGTGGGGAAGAGAGACATACATATCGTTAGCTACGTAGCTAGCATGTCAATATCACGGTGTAAATGTCATAGTTTACACCGAACATATTACAGAACATGTTCCGGACTAATTGGATACGATACAATGTAACGCGTTGAGTGACGTAAAAGTCAATACAACGACTAAACTTGACATACGGACAGAATCAAGCGTTTACGTCGACATGCAAACCAAAGTCTGTTTCTTTTTAGTCCTTCAACGTCGCAACTACGGGGGCTACCGTCAAAGCTGGATTTCTCCAACTACTGCGAAACGCACTTCCGCAGATTCACCTTCCATTTGCCAACACGACCTTTTTCCTTTTCGTATAACCTTCATTTCTGCCGAGTCAGGAGCTCATGGCCACTCCCTGTATGATGTTAGATGGTTATTGACACAACAAAAACACCGCAACCACCGTTAACTCAGAGTGAAATCAGTGCAGTGACTTTCCGCAGCTGGATATAACGGGCACCGTCCGCCATCGCTGCCGTCGTCATCTTGGCTAGGCTAGTGTTAGCTCGTGTGCTAACGCTGGAGCAGCTAGATAAGCAACGGACGCGGTGGCAGTGATTTATTGAGATGAAATGGTGGATTTTCACTCACCGGTCCCCTCCAAACCTCCCTTTTTCCCGGATATGCTTGCTGTTATGAGTTAGCTACATATTTCCATGAATGCTGGAGGCTCGCTGTGGTTCTAGGTGGTGTTTGGTGTCAGTGAGTGATGGAGGGCGAACCTGCGTCACGGCGCCGTCACACCAGCGCGCGCCCACACACACGCACGCGCGCCCACACACACACACACACACACACGATTAAGGCACGTGAAAATGGAATCAAATAAAAATAAAAGGACAAACTAGAAGTGCCAAGTATTGTTAATGTGAACTGAAATCAGTGAGGAAAACGTGAATATAAATAATTTAATGTTTAGTATGTTTTCAACTGTCATATGAGCTGAGAGTGAGAGTGAGTTGCATAGAGACACTCTGAGATTTATATAAAGGTGCTAGAGCTAGACGATTGAGTGCTTCAATAACACTTCAAAGTATTCTTAAGTCATTTAGTAAAGAGGCTGGCAGCGCAAAGAGAGCCTAGAAGATGGCGAGATGTGCAGATTAAAATTCTTGCAGCTGCTTTCTGGACCAGTTGGAGACTCTGTTATTGCAAACACGTGCATTAATTCCTCTGGAACTCACTTCATCTGCTTCTCTGCTGACTGGACTCAATCAAAGGGACTGAAAACCTGCAAACTCATCCACTCTCAGAAAGTTTGATCAAACCATTTCATCACTCTGTCTTAAGTCTGACCTTTAGTAATTAGAATGGTGGCTAAAAATTGTATTTATCATTTTTATTGTGATCAACAAAATTGTCATTTGTTCTGTTGAAATATTGGTAGCTTATTTTCCTGACACGTCCTCATGAAGCCTAAGAACCTAAACTGAGGCAAAGACAACAAACAGGAAGTGAGGCTTTTACTCCACACTTTACATTTTACCTTTGGTTGTCGTCCTGAGGCCACTCAGGCGTGTAACATGCAAAAGCAACTGACCACTGTATCTTAGCACTTGACCACATTCACACAAAATGTCACGTGGTCTTTGGGGAAACACCCTGTGGCCACCTAAGAGTCTGAAATAATAACTCACATAAAATTCACACACAAGTAGCTCATATTTCTTGTTTTAATATACATATAAATAGATACATTTGTATAGGTCATTCTTGATTTTGGCTTCAACCCCCTGTGATTGAGCGCATACAAGCAAGCTGGTGGAGACAGAAATGATACATGTAAAAAAAACAAAAAAACAGTTTGACTGACATTCAAGAACAATTAAGGCAGAAATATACAGAAGATCAACTAAAACAATAAGTCCATAAAACAACGTGGCAGTTAACACAAACCCAATAATGTCCCAGCAGCTTCTGGTGTAGAAAAGGCTTCACTAAAACAACAAATGGAAAATGTATTATATCCATGATTAAAAAAATATAGTATGGGTTAGCGTCGTCAATCCTGATACTTAAAATAAACATGGCGTAATAACTTCTGGATTACTCAGAATATTGCATATTTGAAAGTAACACTTTAGGTTAAGAATAAAAATACTTTAAGACATCTTTAATCAAGGGCTGACTAAATGTTTAGCTGAATAAGCTTACAGCATCCAAATCGTGTACAGAGACAAATCGTATAGATTGAAGGGAAAGCAGAGATAAAAAAAAGTTTAACAATGGTCAACGCATTTTAAGTCATCTTCCCAATAACACCTGTAATAATCAACCCTAACATTTCTGCATTTTTCTTTGACGTTACATCTTTATAAGATCACAACGGACATAAATCAGAGAACAACTCTCAGATATTAGTCGTGCTTCCCCTGTTGCAAAGTTTGTCGTTACAAATACCTTTTCCACAAGACAAGCTATAGGTTGACAGTTATTTTTGGGCCTCCTTTACAGTGAAGGAGTTTGTTTACAGGGTGACTTTATGATAATGAGCCCACTCACGAGATAAAATAAGGCTTTAGATCAGACGAAGCAATGCAGCAGACAGCCACAATGACCTCCACAGGTTATTCAGTCACTGACACAAGGTCGTATGTAGTCCACATGATTACAACATGACAGTCAATACTTAGCTCCTGCAAAGACTCGACGCATTAGTCACAAAAATGAAGACGCAATTTAAAAAGAAAAGTGATATTGAAAAGGTAGAAACCAATTTACATTAAGTGACTGCTGCTGAATGCGTTTCAGAAGCTACAGTGGTGTTGCAGTATGCAGCGGTACAGTAAGAGTTTAAGGCAATACTGGTAAGCACCGCACCACCATATCTGAGGATACCTGGGCTAAGATATCCAGTAATTCAAGGGTTCAGTGAAGAATGGCAAAAGACTGTTTTTTTTCACTTGTCCTGCATTTTTTCTAAAATTGGCACGATCATGTCAAATTTAGGCCTCTTTGCTGGGTCTTCATTCATGCATATCTTCATGAGCTTGCAGATGTGGGGGGAGATGCCAGGGGGGATTGTGGGTCTCAGACCCTCCAAGGAAACCTGAGGGACAAAAACAGAAACACAGTTGGTTCGGTGCAGCATTTTGACTCGTATTGACTGGATCTGTTTACGATTTGAGTCAGTGAACGTGTCCAGTGATTGATGGCCGGTACGAACCTTCATGCCGATCTCCATGTTGGAAAGATCAGCAAAAGGCACCTCTCTGGTCACCAGCTCCCACAGCAGGATAGCGAAGCTCCACATGTCTGCTGACCGACGGTTGATCTCTTCTGGCTTCTTCTGCAGGGCTGAGGACCACAAGGAGCAGAAGGTGAAGGTTAAGGGTGATCGTCATAGAGTTTGATTATAAGCAAACGTGGTCGCTGTTTGTGTTTATTGTGATCGACTAGGTAACAGTCGGTGGTGTCAGAAAAAGATACAGGAAATGAAATAGAGCGATCTTATGATAGCAGCGTATGCAGGCTCTGTGAACTAGCAGCTACCAGTTGCTATGGAAACGGAACCCAAGGATGTGGGCAGCTTGAGGAGGAGAGCAACAGAAGTAGGTTCAATTTGATTAACAACACAAAATGACAGAATCATCAGTGATAAGATTCTGAGTTATAGTTAAATTACACAATGATGGACAAATACTCTTCAACCACACAGCAACATTCAGCCTCAAGATGATCCCACGCTTGAATGGACACTTCTTCATAAAGATGGCTTTTATGGTGATCTACTACCTTGATTTAAAGGCACAGCAAACGAAGTGGCCTCTGCAGATGTGTCATGTGACTCTATGATAACTGACATCTCTGGGCGAAGTCAGCCGAAGATTATATTTTGGATTGAACTGCTGGGAGGAAGTATGGAGTTCCCTGCATCCATCATTCAGGCTTTCAGCTGTCACCTTGGATACACTGTGTGTTGTGTGAGTGATGCCTACCCTCGGGGGCCACCCACGCAGGTGAGTACATCCTGCCAGGACACTGGAAGGAGAACTTGACGTCTGACATGCTGATCCTGGCTGTCATGTCTTCATCTATCTGTGGAAACAAAACACACGGACGCACGTTATTGCTAAATTGCTTCGTCCTGGACGTGCCTTCTATTTTTATGAGCAGCCGAGTGTCACTTCACAGTCCGACACGTGAAAAGACACGCTGATCCCTACGACATGCCATGTCTTACCATAACACTCTTGCTGTTGAGATAGTGGCGAGGGATCATGGGTTCGAGTGTGTGTAAGAAGGCCATTCCACAGGCAATATCAAGAGCGAATTTCACAGCCTGTGTCTGGTCCACCACAAAGTCTGACAACAGGATGAGGAACAGAAATCGGATGTGTCAACCACTCTGTCTGTCACCACACAACAGGTCGACATTCAAAATGTACAGAAGGTGATGGCAGCATCCTGACAAACAACAGTGCGGTGTAACAAATCACAAATCCCCACGAATCGCCAGAATCGGCGAGAGGTGCGGACTTTGTGAGCAGAGTAGAAGTACTCACTGGTGCCTTCATGCAGCACGTTGTAGAGGGAGCCATAAGGCATCCAGTGTGTGATGATGATGGGGTGAGGGGCGGGAGGAGACTGACATGCTCCCAACATGGGTAGGACATTCGGGTGGGAAAATATCCTGGGATGAAAGCCCAAGAGGGAGGGGACGGGGGAGAGAGGCAGACAGACAAAGAGGCAAACCCACATTGGATTTGACGTCAACTAGAGTCTAACGTGAGATGCAACGGCCCAAAAACAAATACACAAAGTTTGGCTAAACACAATGTAAACGGACAAATGAGTGAACACAATAGCAGAGAACACAGAGACAAACAGAACTAAAGTCCAGCATTAAGTTCTAACCTGAGTTTAGGATATTCCTCGTTGAAGTCTCTGCTCTTCCTTGTGGTCCAGTCCCGAACTTTCAGCACCTTGACGACAATTTCGTTTCCTTGCCAACGCCCTTGCCACAGCTGCGGGAGTAGAGAGCCAAACTGTTTAGAATGGAAAGAGCAGAATGTTGAGCACAGTATGAATGTCAATCAAAGTGATGGATCACCTCTCCAGACTGGTTCTCATTGATCTTAGCCAGGAGAGAGAGCTGCTTGAAGTCCACGCCTGCATGTTTGTTCAATGTGCCGTTACCTAAACACACAAGATGGAGGCACAGGTTACAGTTTTGCATGAGGTCATCTCAGACACATTGTATGATCGAAAGCTGGTTGGAGTGTTTGTGGGACTTACGGGGTCGAGTTCTAGTGGTGCCTTTCCAGAATGTGTCCTTGAAGGGGATTTTAGTTAAGTTCTGTCCCAATTTTTCCGCTTTTTCTGAATGGTGGGGGAACAGATTGCAGTGAGAGATTAACACACAGCAGAAGAGGTACAGATGAAAGGTTAATGTTTGAAAATGGAGGTTAAAGCACTAGAAGGGGGCACTTAGCAAACCTTTGAGGAGATCCCGCAGGTGAATTTTGGCTTTGTCCAACGGAGTTTCCCCGTATTTGTTACAGATGCTCACCTGAGCCCCATTAGTCACGAGGTCCTGGGAGACAGTGAGGTCAGTAAGTTCACAAGGTGACAGGAGTTCTTTCTAAATACAGTAGCTACAGTCAACCTCCTCCGCCCACCAGGGGGTGCACTTACCTCAGCCACAAGGTCCTGGCCCCAGAAGCAGGCGTAATGCAGCGGCGTGTTGCCATGTTCGTTGGCAGCGTTGGTGTCTGCTTTGCACTGGATCAGCTGGGGGAGACACACAGCATGACACTGACCTGTACTAACACATACACGCTAAACAAAGCTGGACAGTTCTTGTTTGTTGTTTTCAGGGATGTGTGGTAATGTTACAGAGGAAAACCATGCAGGTTTGTCTCGCCTGAGGCCACATACCAGAGGTATTGGGACATGCAACAGAGTCAAGTGAATAGCTGGCCGGCAGCCATTCAAAAGTAAACACCCTGGAAGCCTTGTGATCTGGCACAGCAGGCTACACTGTCTTACCAGATATCATAGCCTCATCAAAGATAAGATATGTTCAAGATATGTTTCAACAAATATGATGTTAATACAGTTGTTGACAAGTTAATACACAGTGGAGTTTTCCATGAATGCTTTATAGACAGAATGCCGACTGAAGAACCTCATATTAACTTCAGCAAGTGTTTTGGAGGCGACCGTAGCAGAAACTAACTGAGACCAATCTGAGCAAATGTGGGTGTGAAAGAGGTGTGGAGCCTCAAATGTGTTGTTTATCTTCTCTGCACGCATCCGTGATCTGACCACAATCTCATACTGACACCCTGCTCCACAAGTCTCAAGTTTGAAATGATATCAAAACATGTTGCAGCAGGAATTCTTATGTTAAGATCATAAATACTTTTGAAAATTGCAGATTTAAAAAAGAAAAGAAAAACAGTAACACACTATTTAATGTCCAGGTCCTGGAATAAGGCAGTGACCAGCAGGGCACCATGGTGACCACATCCTCTTTTGGATGCATGAGTAGAATAAATGTGTTGGAGAGGAAGTGTGCTGACATTCACTTATTAAAATAGATTTTGCAGATGGTACAGACAGCTAAATATGGATTATCCTCCCCATAACAAGTCAATTGTAAGCAGGTTTTACAGTTATACTGGCATAATATTACATTTCTCCATCTGTGCTGAGAAGTTACAAAACCAAACATTCCCTACTCCTGAGAAGTTGATGATCTAACTACTGCAAGACCAGACAAGACTTTTGTATTTGTAATGGATGCTGAGCAGAGACGCTGCTCTCTGAAGAGCAGAGAAACAGGGAACTGTCAGCTGGTTAGTCAGTGAGGTGTGTGAGGGGAAGACTGGAGCCTCCTCTGTTATTCATTCATTCACTCATTTGTAACTACGATCTATGTTGTTGTTGTTTTGTACAGGAAATAGCTAATTTGTTGTTGCTGGAGACTACGACTGTTGTTGAGATTAAGTCGAAAGAAACAGGTCCAAAATCGACTAAATGTCCTAATACCTAATCGGGTGTTACGCATTTCCTTATTTGTAGAAACCAGAGCAGATCATCACCATTCACATCCTTATTTTGACAGACAGGCTGACCGACTGCTTTGTGTTTATGTCTGCTCATTGACCCACAATTCCCACTTAACTGCACTCCTTCTCATCCAAGTGATGAACATGCGGGTCACTGTGTGCGTGTGTGATATGAACCGCACCTTTCCCACAATCTCGCGGTGGCCGTGGCTGGAGGCCAGGTGCAGGGGCGTGTCGTCGCCGCGGTTCATGACGTTGATGCGGGCCCCTCTCATGATGAGCATGTCCACCACGCTGGAGCGGCCCTCCCTGCACGCCCAGTGCAGAGGGCTGAAGCCGTGATCGTCCCTGCAGGAAGGGGGGGAACACAGAGCGGGAACCTTCAGCACAGCAGAGCAAAGACTTGTTGTGTCTTGAGGGGAGAAAATGTAGAACCCACAACCGCAGCATATAAGTTATCCTCACATAATGTTCTTACTTGCAAATACCTCAATTGATTGACTGGATTTTTCTGGAGAATATTTGTTTCAATTTCAAAAGCTTCAAGTCAAGTCTTGCTGTGGTTGGCATGTTGGGAGACAGAACCTCTGTCATCTCGCCATGTAAAAAAGGAAGTTGGTGCAACTCTTAAGTTTAAATAGACTGATTCCACATACTGCTGCTGGTCTCTGTGACTCTGGCGGCAACACGTGTAGGACAGTGGCTTCAGTTAGCAGACAGCAGTGACAGATGGAATCCCTCCTCAGAGAAAACAGAGATAAAGAGCCGAGTGACAGAGGCAAGCAGGAAAAGGGCTGAAAAAAAAAAGCGACCACGAGGCCGTTGGCTGTAGTCCTTATAAGGAGCTGGGAGACTTCCTTCAGCAGAGCAGCGTACACACACACACACACACACACACACAGACACACACTCCAGCTGCTGTGTGCGATTATGTCATTCTTTATTTCTTTGGCCCTGCCTGCTGTACACTCGGCCGTAGTCACCTCCTTTCCTCACTCAAAGTCCCTACTCTCATGTGAATCCTTCCTCTTCTTCTCAATTTCACTCAGACTGCAGGACTTTTGCCGGTGATGTATTTCACTTTCCGTACTCCCTCCTAATCCACGTGGATCCCCTGAGCTTAGCGTTTGTGCCAAAACACAAGACAATCCTCCCTCTGCATATTAATAGCGGTGCACTTGCTGTGAAATGATGTGTGGGCAGACGGCATAATAATTTGATCTGAGAACTGAGGGAGTTACTATGATGCGGGGAGGAATACGACCCCGCTGGCCTTGCCATCAGTGAACTGGATTGTGCTCACACATCCTGCTGCGTTGGGCTGAAAGCGGCATCAAGAGGCCCACAGAGACCTTCAGTCCCACAACACAGACCTGTCTGTGCATCTGGGCGACCACACCAGATCTGCTGTGGGTGCAATTTCCTCTTGGACCCAAAACCCCTAAAACCCCAAAAACCTAATTAGCTTGAGTTTATGAGAACAGGAGTCCCAACAGTGTGTGTGTGTGTGTGTGTGTGTGTGAGAGAGTACAGACCCACTTCTTAGGCTGTTTGTGTTTTCTATATCAGGCTTTAGGCTCCTTGTTTAGGGGAAAAGGTAGATCTACAAATTAGATGAATTAGGGATGAAAAATCCAATTTAATCCGTCTCAGTTTAAATCAAGTCACTCTGTCAGACATTAAACAGTGAGATATGGATCTAACGAACAATGGTCAAAGCTGCTTTAACTCATGGTTCATATCTCTGCGAAAACATCATCTTCATCCACACAAGTAAGAGGAAGGCCCTCCACTGATATGGACGGCCCGGGGCTCCCATCTTTCTTTGTATTTGTCTATTTTGTGCCACACAGATGATTCATAACGCAGGATTATATTGTAGCACAGGATTAACATAAAGTCTATTCAGAGGGTCGATGTTCCCTTTAAGAGAGCTGCATCCACATTCCACACACACACACACACACACACACACACACACACACACACACACACACACACACACACACACACACACACACACACACACACACACACACACACACACACACACACACACACACACACACACACACACACACACACACACACACACACACACACAAACACAAACACACACACAGGGGTAATTTATTTCAGGCACATCCACCTGCCAACAGCCCTCAGTTTGGCAGACAGACAGAAAGGCCCGGTGAAGATCCCTGTCCGTCTGCACCCTGTGTGTCTCTGGCCCGACACCCCTGCCAGGTCACATAACAGGACACCGCTAAGGGAAAGTGAATTTACAGAAGCATCCGTCCGACCGACCGACAAAAGGACCTTAAGGTTAAGAATCGAGTCCCCCTCCCTGTTTGGAGCGGTCTAAAGAGAAACTATGATGGATAAGCTTTGTCCTGTAACATTATATTGTGCAATTTCTATGTGGCGGAGTCCAAGAAAGCCTGTCGTCACTCAGTGTGCACATACAGACTCGCACGCAAGGCACAAGCATCAAAGACCTGGTCCAGTTCCTAGTAAGAGGCCGAACGGTCACATCTGTCATCATTACAGCTGCAGAATCGTTTTTACTTGTGAGCCCATTCGGTTTAACTCACAAGAATTTACTGCTAAATACAAAACAGCCAAGCAGGTCAAGAGTCGAACCTTCAAGTCTCCAGGACGGGCCGAGTAACCGATACTGAACCATTCCTAACAACAACACACTGGTGTATCCCAGGTCGGAGCATTGGTCTGAGGCTGGACCCGAGCCTGCAGGCCCCGACACACTGGCACTGAGGGGGTTATAAATACATCTAATATTATCATCCTGTAAATCTACCTCTGTCCTGAACACGGAGCCTTCAACAACATGGTTCACTCACACTACCTGCTGTCCTCACTCAATCATGATCATAGGTGGAAAGAGAGAGAGCATTCTAGTCAAACTTCTTTCAGTTGCACTTAGAGGAAGCTAAAAAGAGATAGCCATCAAAGCCCTGATTACACAAACACACACACACACACACACACAGACAGAAGCACGCACAGGCCAAACAAAACACAAGTGAGGCACTGTGGGGAGTGGAGGTTGGGCACTATGAGGAACAGCTTTCACACAGCGTTAAGTGAACTTAAAGGGAATCCTAAAGAAACTAGAGTCCCTTCGGCGGATTCGATCCCATATTGAGCTCCGGCACAAACCCATAGCAGCTTCACAAAGCGGACTCTCTCTCTCTCTCTCTCTCAACTTTGCAATTATCCCGTCCTAACTTCGAGGAAACGTGGAGAGGAAATGCGCAGCGCTATCTAATACCACAGGGAGAGGAATATCGGAAACGCATAAGTAGAGGAGGGGAAGGTGATGGCCTCTGAAATGGCTCTCAATTGCATTCTTTCTGAGGAGAAAGTCACTGTTTGGCCCCACACACACACACTCACACAGACACACACGCTCTCTGTCTCGTCACACTAGCATGCCTAACTTGCAGTCCTGCCCACTACAATAATCTCCTCCCCCCTCCGTCTCATTTTGGTAGGTGGTACACTGCTCCCCTGAGGCCTGCGTGTTATTCCTTGTAAGGAGATTCAGCATTCCACAACTCGTCTTTGTCAGGGAGCTGCATGAGTGTAAACACCCCGACACCAAGGAATACACTGAACCAATACTGTGATAGGTCTGAATACAGCAGATCCACTGATATAGGAAGGAAGGAGGAATAGGTATCTTACAGTTTAGACTTTACGGCAGGGAGCTGAAAAGGCAGAAATGGAGTCTTATCACTCACTGGGGACGATAGATCAACCAGAGAAGGGGAAGCTGACGTGCAATCAGCTAATGGGCCGGTCACATGTGCGAGTGCGAGCTGCTGCAGCGGCTCCATGCGTTTACGCGGCCTCGTATCGTGGTGAAAACTAAAATACTGAGTAAGAAACTGTGAAGGTAGCAGAAGGTAGCAGTTGGATGATTTGATATTGAAGTTTTTTCGCTCTAGTTCCTCTGAAAGTGGCTCCAGTGTCTTCAGTGAATGAATCATCTGTTCTACACTGAGATGGTCTGGGGGGTTAACGCTGTGTGACTACGCAGAGAAACACACTCAGATATATCACCTCACCTTACGCAACCATGACAAGAAACAGCAGAAGGACAAAAACACAAACCGTGCTTATTTGTCAACTGGACTGATCAGTTCTGACTCCAAACACTGGAAAAACCACCAACGCCTCCAAAGCAACGCCAAGTGTTTCCTCTGTGGAGTCAGCCAAGGACAGAGAGGAGGACCGCAGCTCAGGACAGACGGTTCACTGTCTTAATCTCTCATAATATGCTGTGTAATAAACATGTCATGTCCCGCTTCAGCCTAAATTAAAGTGCAACAACCACATGAGAGACGGGCTCGGCCAGCACAGAAGGCTTTCCTGCTGCGAGATGGTTGACATCAGTGACTTCTGAATGACTCTGCTCGTATAAACAATGTGCCCGCAAGGAAATGGGTTCAATCACAAGGCATGATCTCAGTGAAGATTGGTCTGGAGGGCTGGGGGGTCAGAGGGGGGGGGGGGCTTAGCATTCTGCACAAGAAAACCAGTTTCAGAGCAATGAAGCCACAGCCTGGTTCTGCCTCCAGGTTTCCATTCGTGTTGTACATCGCCACAAAACAGCAGACACAGTAGATGTAGTACAGTTATACAATAGTAGTATAGTACGATTTCTATAACGTGACCTCAAAATGCGACAAAGGTCTCTGTCATGTAGGCCTGTAGTCATTTAGTACAAGTCGGCCATCGTTTGACATCATTACTGATTGGTTGCTATTGTTGATGCCATACGAGCTACGTCTGAATCTGATTTGATTAGCTGGACATCGATAAATGCGGTTTGCAAAGTCTGAACAATACCTTACAGACAGGAAGTGAATAAGGAAAGGATGGCTCACCCTTGGTTGAGGTCGTTCTCTGTGTTGTCCAGCCATAGACGCACGGCTACTGCGTTGCCTTCCCGGCACTGTGTGAAGATATCGTCCATCTTAGCAGGCTCAGTCTTCCTCTGTTAGGATGCGCTCACACCCTGAAGAGCAGACGCACGACTAGACTGAAACAGGGACGAGACGAGACGCAACCCCAGGGGCTCAGCAGGGTCCTGGACAGCATCAGTCCCTCATGGGGGACAGCCGGGGACACAGTCAGAGACGCTCAATCGCTGGGACATAAAAGGGAAAAGTTTCATCAGTGATTTTTCTCACCATACTTTTGATCCTGCGCTACTTAAAAACTAAATAAGGCAAATCTCAGATTGAGCAAACACATTAATCTGAGTAATACTGTGTGGGTGTGTAATTTATGGCACTGTGACTCATCTACACTCATCTAACACTGGGCTGTGACTCGTACACTGCACAATGGGAGAGGTCAGCTTACTGGATTTTATAGATCCGTCAGAATTCTTATCTACAGGCTTTATAGCTATGACAGATGCACAAGTCGTATTAAAGCAGCAACACACACACACCAGTCTGCTCTGCACCTGTTTCACTGCAGTCTGACTACTTTGCAAACAATAATGCAACTTATATTAATATTATTATATAAATGACTGGATCAGTGATGTTACTTTGTCGCTGGTGTTTGAGTGATTCATGTACACAACTTAGTTTAGTTTGTCTGTGAGAGATTGAAATACTGACGTGTGCAGGTAAACAAAATATGAAGCTGTGAGAGAGAGAGACACATACACATGTAGGTCAACTTAAGACAGACAAAGTACATAAGCAGATATTGAATATACACCAAAATAATGAAGAAATTCAAAACAGAAACTATAAGCACAAGTAGGACAAGTACATATTTAGGACAAGTTGTGATAGTAACGTAGTAATATCTTATATATGAATGTACAAATATGCTTTTATAACATCTAAGAAGTTAGAGTCTGTTATATATTTGCGGATTAAAACGAGTTATGAAGTCTGAAAGTAGAAACATTAATACAAACAAGAGTAAACACACAGTGAGTATGAATGGCTGAAGATATAACACAGCTAACACGGGCACAGCTAGTTAAAGTTAGTTGGTAAGGGGTTAATCTGTCGGTAACCTGAGTAGCATCGAGTTCAGTGGTGAAGTAAGACGGAATAGTTCAAGCGACCCGGTTAGCTCCGTAACTAGCAGCCCCCGGCTAGCAGAGGAGAGATAACCTGAGGGCAGCTTTGCTAACAAGCTAACAGGCTGGACGCCGCGGATCATCCGGCTCATTTCGCGCTCCAGAGCCGGAAAAACGCACAAAAACACCGGCTGGTACTTTTGAACACACTCAAGATAAAAGCAACATGGAGTTCCGCTCACCAGAGGAGTTCGCTGGGTGTCGAGTTGTCCACTTAGTCGCGGCAGAAGTCTGTAGTCTCTCACAGGCTGGACGCTGTAGGACGTCCACACCCTCTCCGTCCGTAGCTACGTACGTGGAAACGGTGAGGAAGAAAGCGCCCCCCCGCTCCCCGCCCCTCGTGGAGCGACCCCTGGCGGAGGAGAGCCGCACTGCTCCTAGTATTCACAGCCTGGGGATATGAGTTTACAGAGGCAATAACACAGATCGATACACTTACAGCGACATGTGGGAACAAACACACTGGAACAAGATGTTTAATATCTAAAAACATTTGACTTTCAATGTTGGAAATTATAAAGACAGTGACAGGAAATTTAAGTTAATTATTTTTAAATCTATCTTTCGAGTTAAATTAAATTGAATTAGGATTGAGTAGTAGTTAACATGTCATGTTGCTTAAGTGACCTGTCATTTTGTAAAATTTTATAAAAATAAAAAATAAATAAAAAATACAATAATCTTTCACATACACGCAGCTTGGTGGTATTATTATGGCGGTAGAATTATTATTTCAAAAATAAGCAGCAAATAATGCCCCATGTTTTCATAATGACAGAATATTTGTTTTCTTTTTTAGCTATAAAAACTACATGTCCCACAAACCTCCATACGCATGACGTCATTGACACGCGCCTGTACGTCTGTTTTGCTTCCTTTATGCACGCCTTCCTAGACCCAACGTGGCCACTGACAAGAAATTGAATTAGATAGAATAATACATAATAGTTACATATTTACGGAAGAGAACATTTATATGCAAACTTCCTCCGCAGCGTAACGAGCCGCTTGAGCGAAGAATCGACTCGTTTAGGGCTTCAGATCGGGTGAGTAGCTTCATTTAGCATGAGCTGTTGTGACATGAAAGGAGTAAATCGGTGTCGCATACGTGTGTCGAGAGTCTCAATGGTTGAATCGTGTGTGTTCATCCTCAGATAAACATGTTTATCGAGGAGGAAGAGTGGAACGATGAACCGGCCGCCCAGAGCCTGAGTCAGACTGTGTTTATTAACAGTCAGAAGACGAACAGCAGCAGTAATGTGAAGGTATGTGTGTGTAACAGAGAACAACACTGTAGATGATCGTGTGCTCGGTTTGTACCCTTAATCCAGCAGAATAGACCAGAACTAACATCTAATAATTGATGATTGTGGATATTTACAGCAAATACAAATCTGATGTGGAAGTAAACATGGACATTAAGCTGCCTGTTGGTGTGATGATGATGAGGAGGAGGATGATGATGATGATGATGATGATGATGATGATGGTGGTGGTGGTGGTGGTGGTGATCGTGGTGGTGCCTGATTGTCTTCCTGCTCAGTCTAAAGGTGTTGGGAAGAAGAGCCTGCTGCGGACCCTGCAGGCGCTGGGCTCGGTGCCGGACTGGAAGAGCGAAGCCCCTCGGTGGGGCACCGACAGCGACAGCGAGGGGGATGCAGAGCCGGCGCAAGCCAAGAAGAAGAAGAGGAAGAAGGTAAGGAAGAGAGGACGGAAGGCGGCAGAGACGGCGGAGAACGGAGAGACGGAGGAGTGTGTGAAAGAGGAGAAAAGTGCATCACCACAGAAGAAGAAGGACAACAAAACTGGTAAGTGACACCGGGACGTATACAGTTAGATCCCAGATACCCAGAAATTGGTTAAAGGACAAAAACAAATACATTTCTTCTCTTTGAAGGGCCGCCGAAGGTTAAAATAAGCAAACCGAGTGATGACGTCATTACAAAATCTGCTAGTGTGGAAGCTGAAAAGGAAGCTGGAGACACAGAGACACTAAACAGAAAACAGTGGAAAAATAAAATGAAGAACAAGAGGAAATGTAACAATAAATATCGTCTGAATAAACCTGAGGAAGATAAACCAGCAGCCACAGAGACACAAGAAGTGATCAGTCAGTTACCCAGCAACAAGGAGGAGAAGACAACAAAGACAACAGGTCCATCTGTAGGCCTGAAGAAGGAGAAGGAAGTGAAACGCCAACCACCGAAAAGGAAGAAGACCGAAGAGGATGATGAAGAGAAGCAGCCGATCGTAAAGGAGAAGCAAATAAAGAATCAGAGCCTACCTGGACCTGGACCCACTGCTGACCCGAGACCAGCTGAGCCAGAACCCGCCAAGAAACTGAGCAGAGCGCAGACCCTCAAAAGAGAGAAGCTGCGGAAACTCCTCACCTTCAAAGGGACTGAACGAAAAGAGCGGAGTGAGGAGGCCTTGCAGGAGGAGGAAGAGGAGGAGGCTCGGGACGAACCGGCGGTACTGGACGCCTCCGCAGACCGTTCGGCGTCCCTCCGCTCCCGCATGGAGCACCGCTTGGAGGCGGCCCGCTTCCGTTACATCAACGAGCTCCTGTACACCACGTCCAGCGGCGAGGCCAGACGCATGTTCAAGCAGGATCCCCAGGCCTATCAGATCTACCACAAGGGCTACACGGCTCAGGTCCAGAGGTGGCCCGCCAACCCGGTGGACGCCATCATTGCTTACATCCAGCAAAAGTGAGTCAGGATGATTAAGTTGCTGGCACGTCTTTGTACTGAATGTTCTGTTCTGCTTATGGACTCACTGGTCTGATCCTTTTTCAGGCCGCCGTCTCTCGTGGTGGCAGATTTCGGCTGCGGCGACTGCAAGATCGCCCGCAGCGTGAAGAACAAAGTGCACAACTTTGACCTGGCGGCGACTTGCGACCTGGTCACTGTGTGCGACATGGCTAACGTGAGCGTGGGGCTCTAGCCTTCAGTCCTCCATCTGCAATTTACTCTCAAACAACTGTCTCACACATTCACACACACACGTTCTTCGCCCGCAGGTCCCGCTGGCCGACCGCACTGTGGACATCGCCGTGTTCTGCCTGTCTCTCATGGGGACCAACCTGGGGGACTTCCTCGCAGAGGCCAACCGAGTACTGAAGATCAGGTAAGACATGCAGTATGAGCACAGGGACATATTCCAGGTTCCAATGTTTGTGTGTGTGTGTGTGTGTGTATAACTGTACCACACTGTCCTTGTAGTGGCGTCCTGAAAATAGCAGAGGTGGCGAGCAGGTTCGACAACGTTCGGAACTTCTTAGCGGCGCTGGCAAATCTGGGATTCAAGTTGGTGTCCAAGGTAAGGCACGCAAACACAGAGTGACCACAACAACAGGAACAACTTCATGGTGGATTTCAGGCTTTGCAGCACAATAAGCTGCAGTAAATCAGCCTGAGTCATCGACGCTGCGGCTGCCATCAGTTGTAATCCGCCTCGTCTTGACGTCTTTGTTTTAGCTGCACATCGTCAGACTCACTGCACCTTTTTACGTTAGAGCCCAACACGAGCTGACAGCTTAGATTTACGGCGCGGTGAGCTTCACTTCTTTGTCTGTTTTAGGACACGGAGAACAGCCACTTCTACTTGTTTGACTTTGTGAAGACGGGAGACGCTCCAGACAACGTCAAGAAGTTTGGACTGCAGCTGAAGGCGTGTTTGTATAAGAAGAGATGAGCGGCGGCACCACACACTCCTGACTCAGGAACCCTTCAGGGGCAGAATTTGTATAATTTTATCTAAATGTATCAGAGTTAAATGATATATTTTTGAGACTTCTGTCCAAATGTTTCTTGTTGGATTTCAGCAGAGATACATTTCTGCTGCTACATGTTTTGCTGTAGCTTTGTGTATGAAGGTTGATATATTATATCAATTATATTATCAATATATTTATATTGATTAATTAAACAATTAATAATGTAAATGTTTTGTATGTGGTTCTCACCTGAACAACGCCTGATGAATTCTGACAAATCTGTGTTAAAAATTTACTTTTAATGAACTATAAGTGTGAATAGTTTCTATGGTGACTTCACTCTTTACTCAGTATTTGTTGTGTGCACACTCTCGCCACAAGGGGGCAGAATTACACCGCTTTCTCTTCCCAAATCTGATTTGTAAGGTCTGAAACGTTTTATTCATGCAAACAAAATACTGAAAAGCTATTATGACATTTAAGTGTGTAAGTACAAAATGCTTAATTGAAGTAAAATATAAAAGTGTAAAACAAGTATTTAGATCCCTTAATGCAACTCTGTCTAACCAAAAAGAACAGAAGTCTTCAAAGTTTTTACCTGCAAAGTCCAGTTGCCTAAAATGAACTTTCCTTTCCTGAACAGAACAGATGTCTCAGTACACACACACTGACGATCTTCTGACCCCAAAATAATTGAAGCAGCTGTACAAAAATTCACAGTAAGCCTTTCTAGTCTTTGCACAATGTAAATCTGAAAATAGAATTCCAAAACACAGCAAAGCATTTCACACAGTGGACTTGACATCAAGGACAATGGAGTAAGAGATGAGCTGGGCGTATTCCTCGCTGCTCCGTCCCTGCACTGCTGGCTGGGTCACCACAGGAGATCCGGGCTCCTGCATCAGACCGGTCAAGGCCGAGAGGGACTCCTGCTCGTCAGTGGCACAGACGTGTGTGTGTGTGTGTGTGGCAGCAGGACAGAAAGGGGGGACAGTGGGAGATGTGCACAAGCTGTTAGTGTCAGATGGTCAGCAAACACCAGAGGAGCCCTGTTTAGCTCTGAGCTACAAACCAGAGAGCTGATCAGTCAAAGTGTGAAGTGGGATCAGACGTACCTTACGCTCACTCCTGTTACTTCTTTTGCTGTAAAAACAAACAAAAACAAGGTTGTTTGTCTTCATCACATGACTAATGCTGCATTCTTTAGGGCTGCAGGGCCGAGCAGCACCCCTAGGTGGCACTGTGGCTCAATCTAAACTCAGCCCATGCAGGCAAGCGTGCAGGTGGAGATGCATAATGCGACAGAAAATATCAGTGTGGAGAACAATGGTGACCTGAGCGCTGGTCATCGATCTCTGAGGCAAGAAGCCGGGGCTCACCTTGCATATTATGACCCCTAATGACATCACTGGTGCCAACGCAGGCGGCCGCTGTCAAAATAAAGCGACTCCTGGCATCGGGACACGGGTGAGGTGGGGGTGGGGGGGATTTTAATGTGACGTCTTAAAATAGCTTTTCCCCCAGGGGAGTCGTGTTTTTGCGTCTATGCTGTTGTACACTGTGTGACTGACCTTCCCGAATTAGCCTGACAGGACACCCCCAGTGGGACGGGGGATAACGGGACAGAGGCTGTGTCCACCAATGGCACCTTGACCAAATGTTCTGACCACAGTAGCAGGGCCTTTTCAAACTGCCTCTGAACCGCTGTCGTGCTGCACAATGTGCGTCTGACCAGCGTCCCTGCACAGCACAGCACAGCGCGGCACAGAGGCCTGAGCTGATGCTGACACACGTATGGAATGTGGAAACTTGAAATAGAAACTATAAACACTTAAAAGATCATAAAAGGTCGACTGATTCTCTGATTTTTTTCCAACAGCAACAAAATCAAACGCTGGATACGCTGGAGTTCCATTCCTTTAGCTCGAATTTCTTTATTTATTCATTCTGCATATCTGGACCTTTTCAATCTTACTCTTACTTTGGTAACGTGGCAAGTGTGCAGCAGCCAAAGGAGTGAAGTGTGCATTAGCAGTAAAATGTAGTACTTAATGTGAAGAATGAAAACATTATTGATGCATCTTTCATATATCCGGTACATGTTGATGCATCAGGAATGAAACTGCCTCATATTGGAGTGATGTCAATGAAACAATGTGATTGAGAATACAATGTTTTTCATCCTTTTGAACCATCTTGTATCTCTTGTACCTCTTTCCTTTGTAAAACCTGAAATAATGTTTGAAATGCATCATGAAATCTCATCAAAACAAGGCTGAGATGCAGGATTCTGAATGAGTTTGTATCTAAGTTGGCTATGTTCTAAGTTATCTATGTTGAATTAGTAGATGCAGAATCTAGCCCAAGACCATATAACTGAACTACAGTACAGTAAGTACCTCTGTATTAATGAGACAGAGTACTAAAGTAAATACACTTAGTTGCTTTCTACCCCTGCACTGTAGCAGCAGGCTTGTGCTCACGCTGCAAACAGACAAATCAGGAACGTAGATCTGTTGTTACCACAGACAGAAGGAACACGAGGTACCTGTCTGCACTCGGTGCTGCGGTGGTGCAGCACCTGTCTTCTCCTGCCACATCGCTTCCTGTTTGCGAATAACTGAGCGATATTTTGGTCGGGGGTGAGTTTGAGTTAACGACCCACACGTCCTGTTTGTCTATGTCTGGTGTAGCACTCAGCTGCTTTGCCCTCGTTTACCCATCGACAGATCACCTGCGGAGCTGCAGAGGCAACAGAACTCACCAGAACACCCAGAGTGTGACAATGAGGACGATGGTGATTGCTGAAGCCGAAGAGACGGCGATCACGGAGAGCATCTCTGCACACAGGAATCAATACGTGTTAAGGGAAGCACTAGATGCATGCTGAGACTACACACGATGATGATGTGATGCTGCATTACCTATGTACATGGAGACAACAACATTGGAGGTTCTTACCTAAGTGTTTGTCTTTGCTTTCGACCTCCACTTGTATGTTTACGGTTGCCTGGTGGTGATAAAAGGAGGCCTTGCAGGTGTACAGACCTTCATCCTGCTCTGTGGGCTCCGACTGGAAGACCAGAGCAGACCCCTCCATAGGAACCAAGGAGCCATCTCTCCTGAAATACACACAACTGTCAACTAAACGTATCTATACATCAAGTACTCAAACCGTCTAGTCTACGCCGTGATTTACTGGTGGGGTCTCAGGGTGAAGGCGGTTGATTAAATACAGGTTCCGCTACCTTTGGCACGTGAGGTTGTACTCGGGCGTGTTGCCGTTCACAGATAGGAGGATCCTTTGGCGCCGATCGCTGTCCCGGAGAGCCACTCTGTGCATGGCGCATTGGCCACCGTGGCGTCTGAGTGGAGGAGCCGTATGGTTAAGCACTCTCACAGAGGAGATATCTGCAGGGAAATCAGCTGGATGAAGTTTTCAGCTTGCAGACTTTCTCAGGCATTTAAGTGATTTAAGCAGATCTCCTGGCAACATTTCACATGAGAAACTACTGGGTTTTTCCACATTTGGAGGAACTGCTGCGTGCCGGTATTCCTTCTGAAAATACGAGTTTATTGTTCTTGATGCACTTACAATATCGAGGGATATGAATCGTCTTCTTTTGTGTTATTTCTCCTCCGTCACAGCTCACACAGGTCAGGTTCTGCCCCTCGTGTAGGGACAGTGGGAACCGATACGTCAGCCTGGATTTCAGCACACGCCCGTCGCTCTCTGACAGCCGGGAGGTTTGGCCTCTGGTATGTTGTGGAAGGACCCATTTGAGGTCGGTGACGACACCCTCCCCGCTGAGGTCGCACACTGCCAGCCAGAGAGGCGAGTCCCGCTGTCTCACTACAGACACGCTGAGCTCCGGGGCTCCTGAGAGAGGCGAGGGGTGATGGGAAGGGAGAGGGAGGGGAGGGAGTGTGTGTTTATATGTGTCGGAAAGATAGATAGCAGTTTTTATAGTGACATCAACTGTTATAGTGAGAAATACAGTCAACCTGATTCCTCTCTGGCTCTTTGGTGACCTCAGCTTTCACGCCTCCAGCTGTCTATTGTATCGTCCAAGAGTTAATGTCAAAGCTAAATCTACAGCTAGAACTGTGAGTAATGCAGCGAAATGTGAGAGGGGCAGGACACTAAAACTGTCTTTGAAAACAATATGTGGGCTTTTCCTTGTGGTGGTTGGCTTGATACAAAGAACGGGAAGAAAAGCGGAAAGTTTTGGCCGCAGCATGGAAGCAGCTTGCAGGATAAATTGGTTTGCCAGGAATTTACTCTGGATGCAGCGTGTCAGCAAACAGCACCACCTACAGGAGATAAAGATACAAGCAAAAGAAGCGAGGATGGTTTGAAGACGTACTGGGCACTGGGACGTATGTCGTCCTCTCCTCAGGCGTCTCCAGACTCGGATGTTCAACCACGCAGGTCAAATTCTGACCCGCGTACAAAGACGACATGAACTTCACAGAGCTGCGAGAAGTCACCAAGCCGTCGGCCTGAACCTCAGAAGTCACTCCGGCCTCCGCCTGTTGACTGATGGGGTCGTCACTGTCAGCGATTCCCAGTTGCCAGGTTATGGTTGCCGCGGGAGCAACACTATCCACAAAGCAGTCCACCGCTGTGAACTGCTCACCTCCTCTCCACTCGACGCTGGAGTTCACGGTGATGATTGGCCGAGCTGCGTGGGAAAAGAGAAGCCGAGGTGAGGGATCGCTCTGAGAACACGTTGAAATCTATGGTGCGCAAAATATGTCCATTACTTAGACAAAATTATCCACTGCATGATTTGTGGAGCATACCACAAAGGGGGAGCGTTATGCTTCTGTTCTCCGGCTTCTCAAACGCGGGATGATTTATCAGACATTCTGCGGTGAACTCCCAAGGCGAGCAGGCGGGGAGGAGTAGAAGTCCTCTGACAGAGTGGCTTCCATTATGAGAAGTGAAATTGAACCAAGACGCTCCAGACACACCCTCCGGTAGAAGCCAGGACATGTTGGCTACAGGAACGGCATCATCAGCCGAGCACTCAATCAAACTGTGTCCGTCTGCGCTGCGCAAATCAACTCTTACGGTGGGAGGAACTGACAGGAAGAGAAGAACAACAATGCAGCATGAGAGACGATTCCTGAGGTTCGTTCAAATGTGTTTAAGAGGGAATAAAGGCGGATTCGCTCACATACCGGGCAGGATAACGTGAGGCGTGACTGTGATGTTGAACTGTAACGTTGCTCGGTGGCGGTGATAGGAGGCGACGCACTCGTACAGGCCGGCGTGCTGAAACTCCACAGGACCATGAAGTGTGAGGCGACTGGCGAGCACCTGAACACCCTTAGGCAAAGGCCCGCCGTCTCTGCAACCAGGCACACACACACACACACAAACGGCACAAACACAGACAGGCGTTCGTGTTTTAGTTTTTGTGGTAAAGCTAAATATTTCTTAGAAGGATGAATTCCGATGGAAAATCATGCCATTCGTTGTCTATCACATGCGGTTTTGTCGCCACTAAACCTGTCGCCACATCCTCAACAGGAAGTGTAGGCTGTTTGCTGTGCTTTGTGTGTGTGTGTTTGTGTGAGAGAGAAACGTGGTAACGCTGTTTGTCTGAACCTAAATACGTCAACAACAGATCAAATCAATGCCAGACTGCGCACTGGAATCGATCATGTTTTGTCTACCGATAACCCTCCTTACTTTTGGCAGGAAACGGCGTAATGCGGTACATTCCCGCTGACCTCCAGGTCAAAAACGGCGCCGCTCTGTCCTTCCTGCAGCTCCAGAGATTCACTGAATTCGACGCTCTGGCTGCTGTTTCCCATCACAGAGACAAATACGTGGAATTCAGACAAATCTGTAGGAGAAAAAAAAGCAACTTCCCTGTTTTTAGTCACTTCCACCTCTGGAGTAATAACTTCTAGTTTCTAAACGTGTAGCAGTTTGACTCACAAAAGGACGGAAGCGTTATGACTCGCGACTCGCCGTGTGTAAGCTTGGGGTGGTGGAACACACAGGTGATGTTGTGCCCCTCATACACTGAGGCAGGGAGGTAGAAGGAGTGTGTGTGTGCGTCTGAACCGTAGTCATCTTCCCTCTGCAGCTCTTCGTCAGCGTCAGATGCCAAGGAGATGTCAGTATCAGGTCTCCCTCCAGATGCGACGCAGGAGACCACCCAGAACTCGCTTCCTTCCCGTTGTACCATTTCTGCTTTAACACTCACGTTTGGCGCAACTGGAAGAGAAAGGCGAGAAAGACAAGAGTTTTCCTGTCACGCAGTCAAACAGCGAGCAAGCAGTGGCTGATGGCGTGCGTGTGCTGGTGTGTGTGTGTGTTCAATGGGAGGCTTGATGTTGGCTAAACACAGGGCCATGAGGGGCTCGTGCTCTGGGTTGGTGGAGAGGTGCTGACTCGGGCGTATCACCTGTCCCATCTGCCGGGTGAGCAGATGTGCGGCCCAGCTGCTGTCCGACCGGAGAGCCCGGAGCTTCCGTACAGGGAGTCAGCAGAGGCGATTATCAAACGCATAAAGCTCGGTGCTGTCGGGTAACGGCCGCGTTCGCCTAACAAGCAATAGAGATGCATTAGCGCTTTATAGTGGCCGTGTGGGGGAGGAGTTACGCATGATTGAAGTGAGTGAAATTCCATCTGTTACGTCTTAAAATGTGACGTGTTGCAGATAGGAAAGTGCCGAGCAGAAGGAAAACGATCCCAACATGGAAATGGTATGGAACAGTTACGATGCTGCACCAGGCAAACAAATCTATTAGGTTTGTTTAGTGCCTCCCTGATCTTTATCTCGCTATTTAATCTGCGGACTCGAGGCGATCCACGTTAACAGAACCAGCACACGGACAATTAAGGTTAGATTGTGAAACATATTGTGTGTTTTTGACAACAAAACGTGCAGATTTCCGACATATATCCTGTTTATGTGTGTGTGCTCACTGAGTGTAGTTTGGTTTGTTTCCTCCGCCAAAGGAGTTAAATGTTAAAAAGATATTGACAGAGTTCAGTTGAACCTGGTGGGCTGGTTGTACGTCATGCAGGGAAGAACCCCTTAAATTTCAGTCCCGGTTGGCCTCATGGTGGCGCTGTTCCCGCTGTGCACAGTGATGTGTGTGTATGCTCCGTCAGTGTGTGTGTGGAGCAGAGTGAGAGGGAACAGCCAGCTCGGCAACATCACAGGGAGACATTCATCTGCTCTGAGTCACGATTCTCACAAAGTCACGACTGATGCTGCAGTACAAACACACACACACACACACACACACACACACACACACACACTATCCTGAGAAGGTGCAGTCTTACTGTAGGTTTTCACTCCCACCGTGGTGAGTTCAGGGTCAGGCAGGGTCGGGTGTTGCACGGTGCAGGTGACGCTCTCCTCGTCCTGCAGGTGTGTGGGGAAGCGGAGGGTGCTGCTCACGGTGGCGGTGCCGTTCGGGTGTTGTGCGTCGCTCGTCTCCACGGTGAAAGGATCATCCGAGGGAGGAAGGTTGTCGACCAGCCAGCCGATCTGTGGCGCTGGCCGGCCGCCTACGGCCGAGCAGGACACAGACTGGTAGTGGACGCCGCCGATCGTCTCCTCAGTCACCAGGATGTGCACGTCAGGACGGACTGCAGGGACGCAAAGCAAATAAACGAGTCATTACTTCATCCCTTTACAATGACATCACAAGTCTGGCTTCTCTTCTCGTCTTACCTTGCACAGTGAGGAACATGGAGTCCACATATTCCTCCTCGTCCACCAAAAACTCACAGGTGTACGTCCCCTCCATGGCCACGCTGGAGACCTTCACCTTCACCGTGAGGTTGGTGGGAGATTCTGGCAGTGAGAACTTGGCGTCGGTCCTGAACGCTTTGCCAGACGTGAATCCCGTCAGTCGCTTGGCCGTCTTTTTGTTCTTCCGTTTCCAGACGGAGGCGGTGATGTTCCTGTCGTGGAGGAATCTGCAGCTGAGGTGCACGTCCTCGCCCAGGGTGGCGGTGAGGTTGCGTGTGATCTCGATGTATCGCTCCTCTGCTGTATCTGAAACACAAGAGACGGACGACTTGATTGATTAACGGGAGGTCATAAGTTCACCTGTAAATGGGGAATTGACGCGGAAGCGGAATTCTCTCTGGAGGGGAACAAAACTATGATTGTCTCTGTAGGTCTGAGGACGGACAGCAGCCTGATGGACGTCCATTGTTCTGCCGGTGACACGCGTCCCTGCACAATCTATTGTCTTTCCCTAGTTAAGCAAAACTGACAGATGAGGCAGACTGAGAATGAATCAATAGAAGTAAATTCACAATAGTTAACACATCAGCATGATTACACACACACACACACACACACACACACACACACACACACACACACACACACGTAGATTCAAGCATGACACTGATGTGAAAGTAAGAGAAAGTCAGAGGACGCAGCAGCTTCCTGTCGTCCCAGAGGCCTGAAGTGATGTGAGGACAGACTTCCTTCACACAGTGACACTTGACAAATGTGGCCTTGTCCCCTGGTGTGCATTTAATGGACGACTCCATTATGTTAATGAAATGAAAAGAGTCCAAAAGTTGCGCCCGCGCTCAGACTCTGACCTCGTCCCTTCCCACCGCCGAGGAACGGGACGGGATCAGCAGAGGTTTGTGAGGAGAGGACGCGTTATAGATGCTGACAGGTTTAAGCACTTGCAGAAGGATGGCGAGCGGACGCCACCTGCATACCAAGTCCCTTCCATCCCGTCCTGTCTCTATCAAAGAGCGCCTGAGGACGCCGCTTTGCTACATCAGCAGGTTCAAAGTAAGCAAAGTGGACTTTTATTTCACCTTAGATGAGTGAAACGGCAGCGGGATTTACGCGCTGAAACTCCACTGACCGCTCGTCTGCAGCAGCTTAACTCTGACAGAGCATCAAAAGCCGTTAGAGTTAAGAAGAAAAACTGTTGGTGTTGTTTTATATGGCAGCACATGGAAACAATGTGGAGGGTTTCCAAAGCCACTTAAAGAGGGAAGCGGAGAGGGAGGAATAAATGTGCTGTATAAGTTCAATTATGCCTATGGCTTCATAATTCATTTGCCCTTGTGAGTAAATGCCAAAATAAAAGTCAGCCAAGCGAGGAAAAGGGTACAGCTTAAGGATACAAACTGAGTGAAAATCATGTATGCATCTTCTGCATCACATTTCCTGATCCCCAGGGGCTCCTCGTCCTCCCAAACAGCCCAGCATACACACCAGGGACACACAGCAGCTCTTTCTCTGCAGACGAGGGCGGGCGGGTGGGAGGGGATGTGGTCAACAAATAACGAACGCAAATCTAAATTCTGTTGTGTTTTCAGACCCTAAAACTAATCACGACCTCTCGCAAAGATGTTCAGCGACAACAGATACGATATGAAGACGAGCTTCAGATTGAACCCAGACGTTTGCCCCCAGAACGCCACGTGGTTTACAGAGATAAAGAGCGTGAAAGCTGCTAAACTGGTTTCAGGTGACACCACTGGCCATTAAACACAGCTGTAATCCTCTGGCTGTTGTTGCTTTATTATGCTGCAATTCAACATGTAGACACAATATTTCCAATGGGCTCAGTGTGTGTTTTTATGACGTGTGTGTGTGTGTGTGTGTGTGTATGTGTGTGTGCATTTATAATTTCACTAATCACATAGAAAGAAAGCTCCTGGTCCTCTGTTTTAGTTTGGTACATGCCACAGGTTAAACAAGAGCGTGTGGGCCAGTAAAACAAGCTCATAAACACTAACAAGTCACACACACACACACACACACACACAGATGGACCGTAACACTCTGGACTCACCCAGGATTCCCATGCAGTGAGCAACGTTTAGGACAAACCCCAACATCATCATCATCATCATCTTCCTCGCCCTGGAGCTTCTCATGATGCTGTCACTCGGATCGACCTACAGCGAGTCTCTCTAGATGTGGGTACGACATGATGGGTATTTAAAGTGTGTGTATGTGTGTGTGTATGTGTGTGTGTGTGTGTGTGTATGTGTGTGTGCGTCCGCTGTGGTTTATAGTCAGAAGTACACACCCTCTACAGCTGACTTGGGACAACATCGGCGTGCACATCCCCTTGTGTGTGTGTGTGTGTGTGTGTGTGTGTGTGTGTGTGTTCCTGTTCACACACATACCTGCACTGGGCTCTGTAACCACTTCTCCTTTTTGCTCTTGTTTTGTCAAATGTGTTGCATATTTGCATGTCTGCCACAGTTTTTCACTTCACACACACACACACACACACACACACACACACACACACACACACACACACACACACACACACACACAACCTCTCCATGCAGGATGTTGTCTGTTCAGTTACTCAGCCTCCTCACACACACACACACACACACACACACACACACACACATACACACACACACACACACACACACACACACAGAGCCAGGGCCGCCTTGGGAAAGCCGAGCCGTCTCATGGCTGCCGGGGCCCTGACAGACTGTCTGTCTGCAGGGCAGCTTATGCGCTGCACTTTGGGAAACGGCTCACTTGTGGCCGTTCTTTTATGACATCATTCCCCCTCCTGACTCAGGCTGAGGCCGAGTGTGTGTGAGTGTCAGTCAGAGTTATTCGCCGAGCACAATGTGTCACTTTAGAGCCCGGCGAGGAAATCAGCAAAAGGAAACAAATATGAAAAGATGAGGAGGTTTCTTTCTCTGTGTGTTTGTGTTGCAGCTTTGTAAGTGTGGAGTGTGTGCGAGTGTGTGTGAGAGGTGAAGACGTTTGGTTTCCTGCTGAAGTTAATGAACTATTGTGTTGAGTCACCGAGCGGATGGAGGGCGATGACAGTGAATGAAGAGACTAGGACAAAAACAAGCTGAGAGGCATTCGAAGGTGTGTGTGTGTGTGTGTGGTTTGTAACGGCTTTTTCGATGCCGAGATGCTGAAACTGGCTGACTCAGTGAGAATGTGTGTGTGTGTGTGAGAACTTACTTTACAACTTACTATCTGTCTTCCGTCTCTCTCGCTCACACACACACACACACACAGGCCCACCAGTCAGACTAACTGTATATTCCGTTGTTATCATGTCACCATATCCTACTCAGACTCTCTTGTTTAAATGGCTGCCATGTAAAACAACAGAGCCACAGACCTCCAGTGTGCACAGTGGTGTAGCTGCTGGTCTGAGAGGGTTTTGTCTGCGAGACCCTGAACCAGATTAAATCCTTATTACTTCCAGTCTGCTCTTCTCTCCTCTGCTCTGCTTGACTCCATTGTTGCAGAGCACGATCATATCTCCGGAAGGTAAAACGCAGTTCAGGCTATTAAATAAATTACACGCAACATTTGTTTGTGGGGGGCCAAACACTTGACACACACACACACACACACACACACACACACACACACACACACACACACACACACACACACACACACAGAAAGTGGAGTGTATCTCTTAAAACCCTCATGGAAAATGTATAATCACATGAAGCTTGAGGTTGTTGTCCTTTTTCCTTCTTCTTCTTCTTCTTCTTCTTCTTCCCTTATAATGAAATTACCTGAAGTGGCGTTCCCTAAAGGTGGAGGCGTAGGCGGAGAGGAGCTCTGGGAACGTTCTGGACGCTGGAACTCAACCAGGGAGCGTCTGCCGTCTGCGAGCTAATGCCTTTTACTGACAATGAGTTGTTAACGTCTCACAAGCTTTGGTGTATTTATGCGTTTCACAGACGTACGCTTGGCTTCCTGCGCTCCTCGCTGTCTTTCTCTTTACTGCACACCGTATACATGCACATGTGGAAAGTCAGCTGGATATGGCGGCTGGTAATTAGCCAGTGGTAAGGATATGTGTGTGTGCGTGGGGGGAAAGACCCCAGAATCCGGCCCGTGCGGAGTTGTGGTGACCTACTTAACTCAGTGGAAAAGGAACCTTATCATGGTTTTCCTTTAGACTGGGAGAGGAAACATCACAGATCATCTCCATCTCCTGCTGTTCTTCATTTGCAGGAAAGTTATCAGCAAGTCCTACCTCCCACACACACGCACACACACAAACACATGCACACACACTCATCCCTTCCACACATTCCACGCTGACACCACACTTGATTGATTTGTTCCTTGGAATCCGGATCATACACTGGTAGCACTGAGACGCTGCTTGGCATTGATGTGAGAGAATAAAAAATATGAGACATCAGCAAACATCAGGGCATGCTCCACCCCATCACACACACACACACACACACACATAGACAGATCGTGACTGAATATCTGCAACAATGATCTAATCCCACTCACTTTTTAAGAATGTGTTACCGGCTCCACAGGTTGTTGGCTTTTTATGAGAGGAACTGTGGGTTTGGAAAGGATGTCAAAGCACATGTTCACTCCCCCGGGCTGCAAAACACACAGGAACAAAGCGGACGGAGACGGATCCGTCCAGAATATTTAGAGGCTGGTACGTGCAGATGTGTAATGGATACGAGTGGGACGGGAAGTGCGTGTGAATGTGTTACCTGATGAGTAAATAAGTAGGAATAACACAGAGGGAAATGCTGAGATACAAGTAAGAATCCTGGAAAATAGAACCTAAAGTGGAAGTATCATGTAGCGGAGTAAAAGTCCAAACAGAAATACTCAGTACTTTAAACTTACACTTGGCTGAATGTGATTAGTTTCTACTTTGGATCATCAGGAAGCTTTAATTCTCTCATAAAACCTTCTGACCTTGTCAGAGGAGCACATAAAGGTTACTGATGCGTTTTATCTGCTCTCATGAAGTACACACATAATGAATCATAAGTACGAGCATCTTATGAATGTTTACGACTCCGTGTCTTGTCAGTTTGTCTCGTAACCTTCCAAAGTCACATGACTGCTGATGATGTTAAAACGGTTTCGGTATCGTAACGTTTGAGTTTGAGCGACTCAGCCATCGGTGGAGGATAACTCACCGTAAACATTCATGGTCATGCTGTGGCAGTATAAATGTGATCGCCATAGAAACATTACTATGCCCCTGCAAGCATGGGGCACGTTTATACTTTTAATACACAGATGGACTTTAGAGGCAAGAAGAGAACCAGAAGCTCCCGACGCAGCTGATCAGCAATTTGTGTAAGTAAAGTTAGTGAAGAGAAGTTAAGAATACTTATACTTTCTTAGGGTGAGGATTATGGTTCATCGTTATGGTTACGGGTAGGGTTATGTAGCCTGAATTTAGAACTTTTCGCTTTAATCTTATAAAACCGAGAAAGAATAACAATGGTCATGTGGCAAGTGAGAGCGACGGACCAATCACATGTTTGGAATGTTCATTTAAATGGGAAAGAATTGTTGAACTGCATTGAGACCATGTAAGGAAAGACACACCCATATCAGAAGAGATAAGCCCATATCAGGAGAGACACACCCACCTCAGGAAGATACACCAATATCAACAGAGGCACGCCCACATCAGAAGAGATACGCCCATATCAGGAGAGACACGCCCACATCCCGAGAGACACACCCACATCAAACAATACAGTTTGGAAAGGACAATAATCTAATCTGTGCCATCAGACTGACTATATATATATTTAGTGCTTCTTCAGCCACCTTCCTCTTCTTCCTGTGTGATGCCGCGGTCTTCAGAATGACACATGACATTCTGTACCACTCGAGGTTGGAGTGCTGAGTGCTTAATGGTTATTTATTCAGTGGAAATGAGTCAAACAGCGACGCTTCGGTCTTCAGGATGATGCTTCCGACGTTGGGGTCATGAACCATTTATGTACTTCCACGGTTGAGGCTGGAGGGCCGCTGAGTGCTTAATGGTTATTTAGTTGATGGAGTGGAGGCGCAAAGGCTACGACTGATATGGTCATTACAGTAAGTAGCAGATGAAGGCAAGGATAAGAGTTTGCGATAAATGAGAGCGGTCGGAATACATTTCAGGGAAGCGCAGTCTGTTGTTTCTCAAACAAACTTCACACCAGACATGAGGAATACATTACAGCGATATGTTTCTGGAAACTCCCTGATAGATCTATAACTCTGATGATCTAACGAGGATGGAAGAACGGAACAATGGGAGTTCGACTTGATTGAGTTTCATCATCTCGTCTTAAAGCGGGGCTGTAAATGATTGATGTGGGGATGAATTTCCGAGAGTTATGTCTGTTTTTGTCATTAAACTTCATCTTAAGAGCTCTTTTCTTGATAATTTGTGGAAAGGACGTTATCGGATAAGAGAACGACCTCAAACAGCATCTTGATCTGTCCTGAATCCACGTTTTTTGCAGTGTTCACAAAATTGAAAGTCAGAAGAAGTGTAACCACGGGGGGGTGGGGGCTGGGGGGTGTGTGTGCTGTGTCCTGCCAGCTGAACCGCGCGCTGAGGTGAGGCTGTGGGGTGGAGCGTGAGGATGTGAGGAGGACGGGGGATTAGATTCGCTCCCAGGGATGAAAAACGGGGCTGCTGGCAGAGCATCAAGTGAGAATGTAAGTGAAATGGACAGCAGATGGTTCTGGTTCGTGCACCGCTTGTGTGGGACGTGCTGGGCTCGGTCGGGCCTGTGCGGTCTCCAGACCTGGCACCGGTCCTGGCTCTCTCCCCTCCCTGCCCCCTCCGCCATCCCCACCACCGCCACAGGACTCTTCCACTGCCAGTCTGCTCCTAATGCTACCTCCTCTGCAGCTCCCATGAGGGGGGAGGAGGCAGCGGCGAGTCACTGAGGCTCGTCTAAGCACTTATGTCATTTACACCTAAATAAGGCCTGAAGCGAGACCTCTTGTACCTGAGGTCTGTGGTAATTTGTCTAGCACGACACGCAGCTAATTAAGCGAGTAAACAATAGAGTCTTGTGTAGCTTTTAACACGCAAACCGCAGAACTGCTGTGTTGCTTCTGCACAAACAAGAGGCGACGCCGTGTAAATGAGGATGGAAAGGTCAACTGGAGGTCTGACACAAGCACCGATTGATGAAATTCAAGGACATTTAACATGTTTAGGCTAAAACAGACAAACTATACAACCCTACGCTACGTTTCAGTCTAATTCACTTTGTTTAGCTCTTGTGCTTCTATTCCACAGAAACGTGTTCTACAGCCAATCATTGATTTTAAACCCATTCTCTCTTAGAAAGCAAAGTTTTGATCCCAGCGTGGACAGAGCGGCACAGACCTGAAGTGTATTGATGAAACTACAGGAGGTGATGAATTTTAATTAGAAACAAAGTGCCTGCAAGGTCACGCTTTTCAATCCACAGAAGTGCAAGAACGCCTCAGGCCTGATGGCAAATGACGTTTGCTGCTGATCAACTGAGACTCCAAACATGCATACTGTACCTACATATGCCTGTATACACGCATACTGTACACACATACCACACAGACACACATACACACTGTCTCACAGGTGACAGACTCACCAAGACGAAGATGAAGAGGATGAAATATGGTCCCTCTACAGTAAAAACCTAATAAACGAGTTAAAGATGTTGCTTTCCCTGACAGTGAGCTCTTAATTAAAGCAATGTGGGACGATCGGAGTTTGCCTCCTCTGGAGCGTGCACTGCACTAAACTCAGCTGACACAACAGAACATTCACATGCAACCTTAGACCTGGGGGACAAATTACTCTGGCACCGGCCAGGCAGGGACTGTGCAGGAAGACCAGCAGCAGATCAATACACTTTTATAGTCCTGAATCATACCTAAATGTTCCTCCTTAGCTGAGCTACTTTAATTCACCGCTCTGTCTTCTGCGGGAGGGGGGGAGAGACTCACACACACACACACAGACACACACACACTGAGGCCGGCTGTGATGGAGCTCATCATAGTTTCCTTTACGTCCTCCCTCCATTAGTAGATGAGACGCCTCTCAACACTCTCTGCATTGTATGGGTCCATATGTTAAGAGTTCATTTTTCATTTCACTGTGCGGCACTGCGCTGAGTTGTGTTGTGTTGTTTTGTTTCTGGTGACAAATGTGAAAGAGACAAAGCTGCTGATGATTGGGAAGTTTGTGCAACAAGCCTGTCAACACACAAAACTCATGACTGCCATCTATAGGCAGGACAGGTCAGTGGTGCAAAGACACCAATGTGAATATTCATAGGGTTTATATTAAATATAAGAGAGAAGGTCGCAGGTGAGTAAGAAGTAGGGTAGTTTCTTCTTTGCTTGTTATTCACAGGATGGAAATAAGTAAATGTATGCAATCATCCTCTGAAGTGCAGTACAGGGAGACACTGAACACGGGGGAAGGAGCCATTTCAAGGACTTTAACTTGTAATTATATATTTTCTCATCTGCTGCAGCCTGTTAACCAGCGGAGATGAACCAGCCTTCTCATCCCAGAATCCACCGGGGTGATGGGGGCCCTCAGAAATCCCTGCGGCGCCTTTTGTGTATGCGATGATCGCTCAACCAACGCATTCCTGCAGCAGCGCCCGAGTTAATACAAGTTTCAACACAATGACAACAGAATCTAACGGGCCATTTCCCTCAACCATTCGCCTTCAGCCTGTAACGGGAGCAAAGTAGGTTGTTGTCTCTGTCAGAACTTATCAATACACACCGGCTCAGATTCCAATGGCTGAGACCTTTCAGCCGGGAGGCGACTTTGTTGTCCCCGAGTGACCGCTCGGCCAGGATTACACACCTTGACCTTTGTTTTACCTGCACTGACTCTGCACTTTGATGCTTAGCGTTAAGAGATTACGCTGCAGATGATGATGCCCAGTGGGTATGAGAGGCATTAGACCTGCATTAGTCCATCATCCTCTTTGCAACATGTTTGAGAGAGAAGCCCGAGGCAGTAAAAGCCATCAGTCTGGACTCCCAGTGATGGGCGGCTGTGCTGTGAGCCATGAAGTCCACTTTAAGTTGTTTCAGCAAAGATTAACACGTTTGTCTGTTCTATAGTTTAAAGTGCTGCCCAGAGGAGGAAACGCACAAACTCAAACAAAACTGCACAATAACTACACACACTGCATGATGTTCTGTCAGGTCATTTAGATCATACTGACCTTTGCCAGCCAGGTGACAGATTATATACACACACACACACACACACACACACACACACACACACACACATCACCTGAGTCATTAACCTTAATTAGCGTTCAGCTGGTGATCTTGACACACCTGACATCTCTGTTAGCCAACGACCTCCGACCTCCGACTCGCCCCACAAACAAGTCGACACAAGTGACGAGCGGAAAAACTCATGAAGAATACAAACCAATCAAACATGCTTCATCTTTGAAATATGCAAAGTATCAGCTCATTGTGATAAGTACCACATGTTTGTTGTTGTGGAAAGAGACTGGTGACAGATTCCTTTAATAAACGGCCTGGCTGTTTTAATTTTTCGTTCCTTTTCAGTTTGTAAATTAGATTATGGTAGAGAAAGAAGAATCATTTAACAAAGGCAGATGTCAACAAAAGCAACAACAAAACACTGTCTTTGTTGACATCTTTAGGCGTAGAAGGACTCATCTGAAATCTATTTCCCAGTTGCGAATACTGCAACGCGACAACATCTCCAGATTTGGCTTCGTCACCACCGTCATCATCATTAAAATTTATTTCATTTTTAAAGATTACTGAATTGATGAGGGGCCTTCATGGAAAAGATTGAGGAACAACAAACAATGAACACAGAGCGGCACACAGAGAAACTGTAGACTGAGGAGATGAAGTCACAAAATTCATAGGCAGTTACAATAAAATTTAATAAACCTGAAAATCAAGTTGCTGAAACAGCAGAGAACCTTCATTAAGGGGTTTTGTCGTGCATTTTATGTATTCAAAAGTCATTTCCAAGTCTAATTTGAGTTATATTTGAGTAAAGTTGTGTAAAATGTCATCACAATGCAAAGAGGAGTGGCAGAATGATCACAGCCACTCAAACCGTGCTGATGATCATCTACACAATCATCACAGGCTGAACGCGCTATGACACAGTACAGCTTTGGCGTCTAGCTTACGTTACCTGTAATCACATTAGGTGCATGTGAGGATGTGGGGTTCATTCTGAAGGCAAAACCTCACATGCAAGGCGAATATGTGATACAGGAGGTGAGGTTAAGAAGAGAAGGTTGAGTTTCAGCATCTCGGGCTGCGGTGCATGAAACGGATACGGAATAAGGAAACTGAAGTCATTAATTGGTTTCAAATTTTCAGTATTGAGTGGTGATATTGATTTTTTTCCCAACACTGTCAAAGCTCCGGAGGTCCAAACATGAATTCAGTTTCGCATTTATCCTTTAGGGCAGCAGGTTAGATGTGCAGCCGCTCTGCAGTGACACGTCTAAAGAATCGGGTACTGGGCACTGAGAAATAACATCATGGACCGAAAACACATTTTGACAGATTCATCTTTAGGAAATGTGGTTTGTGTATAGTCCACTTACTTTTTGTGAAAAGCTGAGCGAATCCCACTGTGAGATAAATATCTAAAACCAGAGAAACTTCTGCTTTCAGATACAAATCCTCCGCCAACATAAATGGCCTGACCAGACGGCGCTGACCTCTGTCCCTGCTGATGGATTTATCGTGTGCTGGTTTGGTTGGGGTGCCCACTCCTACTATAACACATACAGCTCCCTCCTCTATGTAATTATTGACTCGCTCCTGCCCAGTGGCTGTTTAATGGCACCCAAAAGTTTAGAAGGAAAATGAAGAAAAAAAAAGGGCCCTAAAGTTCTATTTTGAGATTTACATTCCTCTTAATAATGTTGGGGCCTTAGGGGGCAAGGACATTTTTTTGTCAATAAAGTTGGCCTGACTGGAGCCAGGCTCAGGGGCCAGACACTTTTATTGCATTGTGGATTACTGGCCGACTAAATGAAAGTGCATCGTCACGGCTACCAGACCCCCTGATCCTCATGGCTACACGGGGGCCAAATCATGACCTCTGCAGGTAACAGAGTCCAAAGAGAGTTTCAAAGCAGGACAAACACTAAATCAGCCAAAGCAGAGCGTTTGTTCCCTTATCACGGCAGGAGATACTCTGACATTTAGCTGCTTAGCTGGGAAAAGCCTGAAAGATGTCACTGACTTTCTTCCATGTCACCATGCACTGAAAGAAAGTCAGTGACATCTTTCAATAACTGCTGATTCTCATATTTTTTGATGAATCTCTAATCACAAGATGCGAAAATGCAACAAAACCTGCCTCAACTGCAGCTACTTTAATGTCTTAGATCCTTTAATTATTAATGTAAGAGCAGATGGAGGAGCATAAACAACATTTAGAGCTTTACAGTAGTATTTTAAAGGTCAAATTAAAGATCTCATCTTATCCTCTGGAACTAGCTGTTTTCACTTTAAGTGATGGTCATATTTTCCAAGAGAAGTTGCATCTGAAGCCTGACAGCACAAGAGGAAGTAAAGGTCAAAGTTCAGTCTGTATCCTCTCATTTCACATTCACACTATAACACCTTCTGGACCTCTTCCAAGTAACCCCCCCTCCCCTCGCCCCCAGCCTTGTCTGATCAGCAAGTATTAACACGTGATTGGTCAGCAGGGGGGTAACTAGGGATCATTACTGCCAATAAACTCAAATGTGCATGAAGGTTCACCCTGACAGAACGGAAGGTGAAAACACTGTAATTTGTGGAAATATTCCTCTCACCCCAGCACCACAACATGAACAGGAGGGTGATTTAAGTGTGTTTACCTCACAATCCTGGTGTGAAATTGAAATTTAATCAACCCTCCTGTCGGTATGGACGGAGGAAATGTCCTGTTTTGTTTTGAGTTTACGGTCTTCTCTCCTTCCTCTGACGCTTCCATCTCCTGACCGTCACAGCTGGACTGCAGCACTGGCCGGTGTTCAGGCTCAGTAATTAAGACTTCACGCTGTTTGGCTTTAAAAGCTCCTAAATGGGCCTCCTGCAGCCCCCGACCCTCTCTGCTCTAAGTCATTTATTCGTTTTGACATGAGTTGTGCTTCACCCCGTCCTCCCCTCTGCTGTAACACACTCCGGCTTTGCGCAGGAACAATGGAGCTTTTCTGCTCCTTTTGTCTGCATTTGCTCTTCTCATCCTCGCTGCTGTATATGATCGTGGTTGGGTTTAATTAAAGCACAAGTGACTCTGTCTTAAGATGATGAGGAAGTTAAGTGGTCGATAAAGAAACTGATGCACAGACAGAAACAAGGTCCAACGCAAGGGGACGGAAGTGAGGAGGGGAGGGTGAAGATGCAGCAAAGACTGTTAAGTGTTACTTTATATCAGTTACTGATCATTTATCTGGGTACTTTGTAGCTGAATACAGATACATTATCTGGATTTAAGCTGATAAATCTGGAGATAATCGAGATTTAACAAAGAATCTCGCCTCACAAGTTCGATCCCCTCACTACTTCAACAATCTTTACTGAACAATCTCTACATGTTCAATAATTCCACAAATCCCCAGAATTGGAGATTTGGACAGAGAGAGAGAGAAAAGAGAGAGCCGTTCCTCTCTTCATCTTTGCCTCCCCCCCAGATATACAGTACACGCTTACAGTATATTTAGTGTAGGTAGAAATGTCCCGATTAAACAACCTCGGGGGAAACATGACAAAGAAACAACAAGGTTGAACAAAATGAAAAACACTGAGAAAGAGAAAGCAACATGTCAGCAAAATACGGAAGAGTAACAACTGAATGAAACCACAGGGGGAAGTGTGAAGAGTGTGTTCATGTGTGTTCTAAAATAGGAATGTTTGTTGTTATGTTGCAAACAGAAAACTTTATTTATTTTCTACAGTTTCTTTCAGTCATATTCACCATTTAAACATTGAATTTCTCATGCAGGACAATCGAAGCTCGGGGCAGCAGCTCCGTCTGTCTCTCCAGTAAATCAGAGTCATAACTCACCCAGGCTAAGGCGGAGCTGATGTTGTTGAAACAAAAAAGCACATGTCCAGACGATAAACCCACATGGTGCTGATACATCATCCAGCAGAACAGCTGAGTGTGACAGGATCATCTGTCTGAGTCAGGAGAACCCCCCATCTACCCCCGCCCCCACCTACCCAATCAGATAAAAGACTGATAGAGAGGCCGAAGAATAACTGGAGCAAACACACATCAGCTCCAAACAAATTGTAAAATATCACTTCAGGGTCCCCACATCCAGAAACAGCTTTCAGGTATTCTATCAAAGTGTATTTGTCATGATTAGTGTGCAGCAATCTGGACTAAATTGGAAACAGGTTGACATAATGTACGTGACTACACAACCGGGTTTAGTTGTATTTGTGTTAAAGCGTCATACCTGCATTGTTCAATAACAAAGGCCTTGGTAAATAACGCAGCTTTTACGCGTCCCTTGTAACGCCATTCCCAATTCCTAGATGTAATCACCACATATCATGAGTTTGTGTTCTTGTCCGTGGAATAAACAGAAAACGTCCGGGAAACAAATGATTTATAAATGCAAGCAGCACAGGCGGATTTTGTCCTACAGCAGCAAACAAACAACGAGGGGCGAAGATGCTGAGGCGGTATAAAAATCCATCTTTACAGACACTAAAAGTTTGCCATTTGCCATATTTTATTGCGATTTTATTCAAATATTCAGGCATGTAAGCATTACGTTTAGAGTAAGATAAGATAATCCCTGCCTGCATTTCTTCAACTGGCAGACTAACTCCTAATTAGTCACGTATATTTGGAAAACTAGGAATCCAATTTATTTCATCCATGTAAACTTCTCGCCCACAATATTTCTTAATTGCAGTGCAGACAAATAGTGTTTAGTATTAATAGATGAATCTAAGTGTCTCACTGGTAATAATGATGTCTTTGGACCATTTATGTGTAGTTTATAGAACGCAAATGCAGCATAAAAACATTGTTTTCTCGTGAAAGATGTGTTAACAGTCCGATCCACTTCTCAGACTTTACAGGACGAATCTAGACCAATCCCCCGTTATGTTCTTGAGGGGAAATATTTGGACAGAGCATTGACACTTGAATTCCTTGAAATCGCTCAGTGTATGTTACGGCCTAAACACGCCTGATGAACAGCAACACACAGAGCCGGCAGGGGCTTAATGTGAGGGTAGCCCCGTCTGCTCCAAAGCTCTGGAGCCTGACAAACAGCAGCCTGCCCTGGTGGTGGTCCGCCTGCTGGGGTCTGACAGCTCCCGGCCACAGGAGTCACATGACGGACGCCGTCACGTGCACAAACGCACAGTAGGTGGTAGCAGCAGCAGCAGCGGGTGGACGCCTGGCCGGCCTGTCAAACTGCGTCCAACTGTCGACGAGCCCCTGCGCCTGGTCGCTACGGACTCCCAGTCCTTGTAGTGACTGAGTGACAAGCACAAGCAGGTGAAGCAGACAGCTTCAACGCTAAAAATAACAGGCAGAGGGCTTTAAAGACACACCAGACACGCAGACAGACAGACGGAGCGAGTCCCTGAACGTGATGGATGGTGGCCAGATTTATTCTGAGCTCGATGGCTCAATTCGCAAGCCTTTAAAACATTTGTCTTCAACTGCCACCGAGGGAAAAAAGGTTTCAAATGTTGCAGATGGCGAAACAGTTTAAGCAGAAACACGGAGAGGAATGCTAACCTGTTACTATGTTAACATACAGCGGTTCCACCAAATGTCCAACTATAAATACTACTAGCCCAACATATTCACTGTAGATAATATTAGAACTTTTCAGTCAGTAAGCTCGTCTACATCTGTGCTGCTGGCTCAACGTCAAAACTGTGTGTGAAGATATTAAGGCGACGTTCTGACATTAGCTTGGCAGCTCAGACTCCACACATCATAAGTTCAGGCTCGGGATTAGCAGGCTAACCCACTAAGCATAAACGTTATTATATCCACATTCTTTTCTGGACTTTTTGGATCATAATGCATCCCTTTGTTCAGGAGGTTCTCCTGGTTCTCACGGTCCGACCCGTTTTCGGATAGGACTTATGGTTTTTGCGTGAGAGCCAGTTGTTGTGGTTTCCAGTCATTTTCTGCCTACACACCAACTCAGCTTTGTGTCTCTGCTTAATTGGCTGCACCTGTTGTTTATAAACAAACCACAACTTCAAAGGGTTTGAAGGGTCTGTCAACTTAAACTGCTTGTAACGTCTTCATACTTTCAGGTACAGAAACCAAACACTTCTCACACCTTCACACTTCAATATTTCAGGTACTTCTTCAGCATTTGGCAAAATCTTTCAGCAATTGCAATCATGGCGCATTTTTTCCAGGAAATGCATTTTTGGTTCAAAAGGGGTTTAAATTGGAAAATGTTTGTTTTAAGGTCAGACTAACCTTTAAGTTAACTTAATACTGATTAAACTTATTTTTTTTGAACATTTCTCAAGATTTTGGCATTTGCTGATTATTTGTAAGGACCTTGTCTTGCAGTGATTACATTTTTCTGCAAAACTTGTAACTACTTCTACTTCATTTATTTATCCCTCTTTACTTCAAATATCTGTTCCCTTCAATAATGTCGTGTTTCTTTGTGTATCGTCTAAGTTTTCCCTGGGAACGCTACGTTGTTTTGGACGGATTAAAATTCACTGAAGATTATATCTGCTCCAGCACTACAGAACAATGCAGAGGGATGTGGGGGTCTCCCTGTCACGTCCCAGTAAGATGGCCGCCCACCCATTCTGATCAGAACTCGTGGCATGCCATGAGTCCAATTAGAGTCTGATCCATAAGCACAACTTTGAGCCTCACAAAACCACGTACCTACTTGAAACAATTGCACGCTTTTCTGTTTAAAATGTGCAGATTACAGCACCAGGTGGCACACATACGGGGGGGATGTGTCGCTCGTGTTCCAGCTGCCAAAAGGAGGAATGAGTTTATGGATATTTTCTCACCTTCCTCACCATCCAATCTGTATGTTTATACCTTGTTTATTAGGCCCCAGAGAAAACCACTCCATCATCCTAGTTTAATTTCATATTGTGCAATAAGAGATGCTGTTCTCAGGACTTTTCTTTAAACTGTCTCTGGAAACTTTCTGAGTCAGCAGAGAGAAACACAGGCTCACAGTGCTGCAGCACAGTAAGCTTTCCATCCGGGCAGAGCAGCATGGGGAAAAAAGCACACCGATCTGTAAATGGCCCTCAGTGCAATCTATAGCAACAATGTACATCATCTATGAAAACCTTCATTGTCTCTGCTCTCAGTCTCAGAGGAGATGCGCGGCACAAAGAGCTTTTTGTGACGGTGCCAAGCCTGTAATCTGTCAGACGTGCTGAGTTCTTTATATCTCAAATAATTCTAATTTACTGTGTAAGAGCGTTTCTAAAAATGAACTTTTGATAACAGTCATACAGTGTCTCGGCAACTGCTGCCATTTAGTCGTATACTTTGCTTTATGACGGTGACGGGAAAATTGTATGTGAAAAAAAATGACAATGTTGACAGCTCAGTGTAAATCATTAAAAGTACTATTTGCCCTCATACCATTCATGGTGGAAAGACACTATATACTATCCTTTAACCATAAATGTGCAACTTGGTTAGATTGGTTGAAAGTAGATTTGGGGAAATGAAAAGCTTATTCATAGAATGCGTTTTAATTGTCTTCCCGAGTCAAAACAGGCAATCAAAGCTGAGTTTCAATTCGAGAAGTCATAGACAGTTTGGCATGCTGCATGGTTCCCTGCACAGTTGAAAGAGGAAAAGAATGAAGGTTTTATAGGTGGTGAAATGGTGAAAAAGCAAAGTGTGGCTTGGGCCCATAGCCATTCCTTGGCCTGCTTTATGGAGTGCAGTGAGGCAAGTCATTGTGGAAACAGCTCAAATATAAAAGCAAACTGGGAGCTCCCCTGTTCTCCCGGTGTCTCTCTGCTGCAGTCGGGCCAATGTGGTAATTTGAAACATCATCTCCTCTGTCCTCGGAAAAAGACAACAGCAGCCACCCAAGGCTGAGTGAGACAGAGGGTTCATTATGAAAACCCAAAGGAAATCACAAGTGAAGATCATCCTTAAAGATGATGAGAGGACAGAATGAGGCAGATCGCTGCACTAGAATCAAGGAAAAGACTGAGAAAGATGGTTGATTCTTTGAAACATGATCGTCATGTGATTACTTCAGGCTTGGAAAAAGCATTTTCAGGCACTTTCCCAACCAAACCTTTGTCGTTTTATTTGAACACATTAACTCCTAAAGTGATCCGATTTTAAAGCACCTCTAACTTGCTTTTATGCATTTACACAATCCAAATGTAAACATCTTAAATTAGCTTGAATCTAATTCTTTATCCCTAGTCTCAATTGCAGATTTGTTATAGATATATGTCTGTGCTAGAATAAATCTTGTTAAGTGATCTTTGCTTGCCTGTTTGTTTTCACTCAATACAATAAAATTGCTCTTCTGCCTGAGGATTCTTGCTGTGTGTTTATTCTTCACACTATTATCGGTGCCACAGGTGGCTGCCGCCGCTGCTCTCAAGCCTCACACACACACACTTCGCACCGAGCAGAGGGACAGCGGGACCACAGACCATGTGACAACATTTTTGTTGTAACTGCTCCGCACTCTCCCACCCTCTGCAGCATTTCATTATTTCCAAACCCATGAGCTCAAACAATTTGTCTGTTCAGCTCAGTCAGCTGTGGCCTTTGATGTGAGCTCCCCGGTGCTCTGCTCGTGTTCATTAGCTAACAATCAGTGTTTTTGGCGGGGAGGGGTACAAGCGTAGAGCACATGCTGCCATCTCTCTCTTTGCCATGTTGAATTATTAAGTCATCAGCTACAGAGGAAACTAAAGAGCATGTCACCCGATACAGGACAAACAGCTTATTTAGAAGAACATAATATAGGTTAGAGGTTAGCGTTTGATACTAAACCCATCTAGGCCCTGACTGTGGGTGGGGTCTTTAAAGAATGTTGAATGGACCCGCTGCTGTTTTACAAGGTAACAAAACTAAACACATTTGCTGACTGATTCATTAAGTGTGAGGAAAAAATGCTCTTCGCAGACATCTGCCACAAACCCAAGAAGAAAAGGCAGCGGTAACTCAAGCCCACCAACACGGCCTTATTTACCCCTCCAGCCTGCACAAACATGCAGATGATAGCAGTGATGGATTAGGCCAGGGGTTATCCCAGTCAGGCAACACTGCCATAATAGAGTGGGTGTTTTTGGGCCGTGGCACTGCGGCCAGCGAAGTGATGAAAGTGAAGTCCAAGAAGGGAGATTTCTGTCCAACATGCCAGAGAGGATTAAGTATCTGGTTTCTCCGCTCGCTCCTAATCTAAGCTTGGGGGAGACGATTGTCACTTTGCTAAACAACAGTTATTGATAGCGTTGTGCCACCTCCAAAGCCAGGTTAACACTGGGGATTAAACGGAGGCACTTAGAGAGGGAGGGCCTGGATTAAGGATTCCGCTGCGAATGCCTCTTTAAGTGCTTCAGGGAAATCATTTTATTGTGACGAATTTGCCACATTTAAGTGTGCACACCCTTCCTATCGGGTGACGGGAGAGGGAAGTTGTGGGTGGTCAGCAACCTTTCTCACCAACGCAGGTGTGACAAAGCCCGGTAGCCTCATTAACTGTTCCTGTGATGAAGAGGCTGCTGAGTTGGACAGGACGAAGAGTTGTGCGAAATGGGTCAGTAAGTTACAACCACAGGTGTGGACAGTGCAGGCCGCTCAGAGTGACAGAGACTGATGAGACCTGATCTACACCACAGGAACCTTTTCACCTACTTCATTCATCTATCTATCTACCTATCCATCTGATTGCATGAAGTCGTTACATAATTCTTACATTTGCTTTACTGCTCTGTGCACACCAGATATTACGGTGCATATATGAAGAAATGTCAAGAGATCTGCTTTTGCTGTACCCCGAGTTTTTGTCATTGCCAGGAAAACCAAGATGTGGAGGACTCAGTTGCCGCACTATACAAGGATAACTGAAAGATAGTTTGACAAGACAGTGTCAGAAAACACAACGGAACTCTACATAAAACTAAATGCGGGACAAAAAGGGGCATAAATAAGTACAAGAACAAGAACAAGGCTAGTGGAAAAGGAAACAAATGCTGAAGCACATACTTCTCAGGGTAAACACTGAACTATAGATGAACAGAGACATGAGTAACCAAAGTAACAAAAGTAACAGCACAAAACATTGAACAAGTGACTCAACCAGAGTAACACGGAAGACGGGATCAAAACAGAACAGGGACCAGAATAACAAGGAGTATGTCACAATTACAGACCAGAACCAGGGAAGCCACGACGTACCACAGAGAAGGAAACACAAAGCAAGAGGCAACAAAAAACAAGGAGTATAGATACACTACAAGTAACGAGGTGAGGGGAACATGGAGCTAAGAGGAACTAAACACACACAGGTGAAACCAATGAGAAACAATCAAGGAATACAAGGCCAGGAAGTAACAGGAAACATAAGAGAAGGCAACTAATGACAAGTTCAACATTGTAGTGAATTTTCTGAGTGTGTTATTTATCATTATAAATGACTGATGAGGTGATTGTACTTACTTTAATTTCAATGTCCTGGGAAAAAAATGTGCTTAAGCAATTGAGAAACAAATCCAAAAATGATTTACAATGTTGGCAATCATGATGAAATATAAAAAACTGCATTTGTAAGCAGCTGCGGAGTAACAGGCAGATATTTACCATCGCTCACTGACAGAATTTGGAACTAAACTATAAACAGATCAATAATCCAGTTCTATTAATGCCACTGACAACCTAAAATTGTGAAAGTCGGGGTATTAAAATGTATGTTCAACTCTTTATCATATTTCTGCCATAGTACTCATCTGGTTACTTGACAGACAGAAAGGCAGGACACGTGCGAGTGCAACAATGACGGTCTTTTATTGCAAACAAAGGAACAAAATACAATCTACCACGGTTTCATTTTTGATTCCTGTGAGACATTGATCATTCAAAGAGCAAAAATACAAAATAATTAGGCAGAAACTCTCCAGAACAAATATAAAATGCAATGAAAAAACAGGAGCGTGCTGTTTCTTTTCCATCAGACCGGAGCTTCTCCACGCTTGTAGGATAAACTAATACTCTGTGAAAATTACAGACCTCATACAAAAAAATAAGATTTTTTTTCAATAATAATAAAAAAAACAGCCAGCATATTTACAAGACAATAATATTTTCTATAACTCTGGCCTGCCTAAATTCCCAGTGAAACTTTACATATTACTATTTTTCTAGAACTCAGTAACTAAGTTGTTACACGTGTCCTCTCACACGGTATAAGGCATGACAAGCAACCTTTTGTCAATTTTCTCGCGTTTCGCTCTCTCACTTATCTTAAATATCAAGATGGAAGACGACGTCAGGTCTCCTCACTCAAGAACCAATCACCATTTTCTGTGCATTGCTCAGCCCATTAAGGCACCAACTATCCAGTAGGGGACTTCAGAACGTACATACACACACACACACACACATACAACAAAGGTCTGACAAAACAGCTAACCGTACGCTAAACTATTAGCCTTATGTACATGAATATGACTACTATAGTGATCAGCAATAATGAGAATAACTTAAAAGTGACTGACGAAACTTAAAACATTCATCACATCAGCTCTTCACCTAATTGTCAGAACAGCGTGATAAGCAGTCGGACTGATGAACAGAACATTTCCCCTGGAGTTTAGAGCGGTGGCGGCGGCAGCAGTGTGCATGGAGTGACTTTGCCAGTTTACAAGGAAACAAGCTGACAGCTATGACTCAAGTGTATAAAGAATGTGTGCATGCAGACTAGATGTGCTATATATCAGCGGGTCAGAACACTTGCCAAGTGCAACGGGAGGAGAAGAAAGAAGTTAATTAAAAAGCTCAAAGTTTGAGGTGACCGGGAGCGCTCTTTGAATGTGGGGCTGGCGGTGGCCAAGGCAGCAGATGTGTGTGTGGCGTGGCGTATGTGTGATGATGAAGTGAGAGGAAGCTCAACAGATTAAAGTAGTTTATTCTCAGACGTCTAAACCTGGCGCGGCTGTGCGAGCAAACAAGGGCGGAGGAGAAGGAGAAGGAGAAGGAGAGTTCAAATCAAATCGTGTGCCTTCAATCTTATACAACCCCAATAAGAAAGAAAGAGACCTCAAACTATATGAACATCGACCCCCATACACCCCCAAGTCTGACTGCAGGAGACGTACGCGGCTCCTATAGCAGCAAACACACTGACTGAGCGGACGGGCTGGGGGTAGGAACCTTCCAGAGAGGGCATGTGTTCCCTCTCATGGTTGAGGCTTTGCAGAGGCCACTTTGATCCACGTATCGTTCCTCGGGAGAAAAGAAAAAGACTAAGTGGAAAGTGCAAGGTCAAATCAAGCAATGAGAAATGAGATCAGGGATGATGTCACCTCTTTTGTTTTTACTTAATGTCACGGCGTTTGTTGCTTGTAGGAAATGAAGGAGGAAAAAAAAAAAGAGGATCCCTTGGGGAGCCGTTACACAGACGACTCCGACCTAAGAGGCTCTGGAAGCCGACTCTCGCCCGGGTATAACATTTCTACTTTCCGTGATGACTCTGGATCCTCGGAGGAGCTGCAAACCCCAACATTAGCTCGTCCTGTAATCAGTAGTGATGTCAACTACTCACAATGTTTCCAACGGTATTGTGAGGTAGTGGCATAATCATACTTCTGACAAACTGCCGCTGAAGGATCCGTTTGTTTTTTGCTCCTTTCTCTGTCCTCCCGGGCCGCTTTCCTACCAGGAGTTTGTGTATTTACAGATATAAATAATGACGGTGGAGCGCTGAGTGGGAGAGAGCAGGGAGAAAATGTTGGTAAACACTGAACGGAGCCACGTAAATGTCAGACAATCTCCCATCTGAACTATTGCTTTGACACAGAGTTATGATGGTGTTGTGTAAGGTTTTGCAGACAGAATTGTGCTTTTCACTGCAAAGTATGTGAATGGATTAACACAGAACAATACACAACCAATAACAAAGCATTCAGTCAAGACATAATAATCTGTAGCACCTCCCGAAACATGAATGATGTCTTTGTTTTTACTGTCTGGCGATGGTTGAGCTGTTCTGTGAATGATTTACAGTCGATTGACAGTAAAAGCCACTGAATAATAACTTAACCAAATGTTTTTAAGGGGCAGTGCTTGGTTGAAATGAACTTGTGTCACTTTGCTTCCCCCCCCTCGGTTGCAGACCTGTGTACGTCTCCTTGGTGACTGAATAACTGTCCCTGTCACTTAACGATACATTTTGTTGTAAAAGAACACATGCAGTATAATCAAATCTTTAATACTCCTTTGCATCCACGGTTAAAGTTTCATCTTCATGAAAGGTTTGTTTGTGAGACTTTACTTTACGCCACAGGAGGCTGCGGTGTTTTACGATAATGCAACGAGAGAGGGTGCAGAGCTCAGTCAGGGATATAAATACTTCACTAACAAGAGTGTGAACACTTGACCTATGACCTGTGATGAAGACAGGCGCATACACATACAGGCAGAATACAAAAAACTCATTCACATCTTCTGAAACTTTGCGGTGCGCCCGAGCCTCTTTAAGTTACACAGATAACATCGCTGAGGCTTTTCCGGCTCACTTGTAGCTCCTCAAAACGCTACGACTCGTAACACGATCCACGCACGCGTCCTTAAGGTAAAGTGGTTACGACTGAGGCGGAGCAATATTGTTCGGAGAGCTCGTTGTAAGATCGGAGCCAAGAAGGTGTGTTCATCTTTTGACTAAAGCCACGTAACCTTGAACGGCATTTGTATCTGACATTTGTTAAATTACTCTCAGTCTTTTTGCGGAAAATGTCCTCTTCCCTCCCTGCTCCTCTCCTCAGACGTACCACTCCCTGCGCGAGATCACAGACCCGTCCATGTGGGACACGTAGTCGCTGTCTGTACCATTGTCAAAGCAGTCTTCCGGCAGATAGGGGGAGCCGTTGTTCACTATGGTGCTGTGTACCGGAGGCCCACAGGGGTGCATGTTGTGGTTGTTGTAGTGATCGGGGTAGTAGTTTCCCTCCTTAAGGCCTCTGTGGATGTCCCCTCTGTCCACCCAGTCTTCCCTATCCTTGCGGTCGGTGTTGTAGTCAGGATAAATGATGTCCCCGCCAGGTTTGGGTTTGAGCTCCTGGCTGCCCTTGCTGATCTTGTCCCCGTAGACTTCCTGCAGCTCGTGGGGCTGCAGCACGTCCAGCTGAGACTCCTTCTGCATGTCCGAGGGTCCCAGGTACTGTTTGGTGTAGTAGTCTCCCCGGAAGGTTCTGCGCTGGCGCATGAAGCAAACGCCGCCCAGTATCAACAAGAGGAGCAGGAACAGGACTCCGCCCACTACGCCGCCGACTATGGTGCCGAGGCTGCTGTCGGGCAAGGAGGCCAAGGTCGGGGAGGTGAACAGGGCTCGCCGCTGGTCTGCTGCTGTTCCAGTTCCGGCGGTGTCCTGTAGCGGGGGAGCAGTGGTGGTGGGGGCCGCTGTGGTGGGAGGAGGATCTGCAGAGAGAAGGAGAAGTTGGAGACTATTGACAAACCAAATGTAAAACCAAAACACACACACACTCTCAGATAAGGAAAAGAATTCGTCGAGAGTTCTACAGTGAAAAAGTGTAGGAGAGTTGAAGAGGTTAAGTGCTACATGTCGTGTGTGTGTGTGTGTGTGTGTGTGTGTGTGTGTGTGTGTGTGTGTGTGTGTGTGTGTGCGTGTGTGTGTTTGTGTGTGTGTGTGAGGGAGGATGAGACAGAAAGAAGGAGGATGTGCACTCATGATCATCTGAGTGAGCGTGATTACTTCTCCCCCTTTCTTCCTCCACTCTGCTGTGGGGAAGTCATGTGAGAGGAATGAAACTCAGTATGATCGATGTGAGGTTCCTGCATCTGATTTGTCCTCCGGTGGGCCGGCGTTTGTGATGGCAGCCAGAGCCAGAGAGGAGGGCTGTGCTGAGCTCAAGGCTCTGGGACACAGAGCAGCCTGATATCACTCCTCTATCTCAGCAGAGGCGCATCAAAGCTCTGGCCACAGGCACTGTGACCTGCACCAGTACAGCTTTTCATCCACAGAAGGGTTTTAAAGTACCGCTTATCAAAACTGAAATCCCTGCAGACCTTTAATGATTTCCACACAATTTGTTTGACAGAGAAAGAATCTAATTTCCTGCAATTACATTCAGAATGTGTGCCTGAGGTAAAGTCAAGGCAGAATGAGAGTAGATGATGAAGACGGATCATGCACGGTGAACTGATACACTGGCAAATCATGTCCTTCGTCAGTCACCATCAGTCCCGTACTGCAGGGGGACACTTAAGCCTTGTGAGATGAGCATCTGCAACCACGTAGCTGATCAACGGAGAGAGCAGCAGCCAAAGCCACAAGGCTGCAGAGACAACTGGGAATGTGAAACAGCTACACTCCGGAGCTGTGGAGGGGGAGGGAATATAGCCGGGCTCAACCTGGCTACATCTCCACAGGGGAGGGGAGCGAGAAGCAGCATGCCCGAGTCTTAATACTTGACAAGAGAAGCCAGATAATTGCTCGGTGCAAGTCCTTCCTGGACAGGATGTCAGCTATGCTTTGGTTTGGAGCCGGACTCCAAACTGGGCCTGTAAACAGATGGAGCCTGACAGCCTTTTCTGGGGCTCGTCCAGCTCTCTGCTCTCAACACTGAGAAACGAAAACGCATTGTGCACTGGGGGAGTACATGACCAAAAGCAGCAGTTGCTTTGTTTGGAAAGGGATTAAAAGGAAAAGAGGAGAAATGAAAATAAAAGGGATGCAGAGTTCTCAGGATCCACGCCCTGGCTTCAGAATCATGGAGTCTAGTAGCACAGGAGAAGCAGACAGGAGAAGTTCATTACACTGATACCTATGCTGTCTTATATATTTACAGCCCACAACACTGAGCAACAACAAATACAGGAAAACTCCTTAGGACTCATGTGGGAATACCTTGGTCGTTTGTTTTGAACACAGAGGAGCCGAATTAAACTGAAGTATTTGTACTGAAAGAACCATTCTCTGTCCTGTGCAGTAACAATCGCATATTTCTGTGTGGTGCAAATACACAAACACAATTCATTAGGTCCCCCAGCGTAACATGACCCCGAAGGAAACAAAGGCTCCATAACGCAAACTTTGCTGAGTGAGCTGCCAACCAGTGAAGGGAAACATTTTCTTATCTAGGAAATCTAATGTTGCCAAAACCACGACAATAGAGGTTTGGTATTGATACTCTTAATCTGCACCCTCAGCTCCCCTGCTGCCACGAATGTGTGAAAGTAGATCTGTGCAAGGACATTTATACGGAGGCTTAACTCTGCTCGACGCGTTGGTGATCTTACCGAGGTGGTAATCTTACATGAATGTCAAACAAGACACGTGAACATCCCTCGGTTTGTTGTGTCCCAAAGTTAAATTCTCATCTTCTTCAAAGCAGAAAAGTGAATTTGAAAAAAGTACCTTGCACCCAAAGGTGTACGTCTTGGCTGCGGAGGCCGATGTCATTCATCACTTCACAGCGGTAAACTCCAGAGTCGTTGCGATCCAGCGGTCGAGTGAAGACGAAGTTGTTGTCTGCAATCTCAACACCGTCAGGCATCGAGCCATCCAGCCTGGGTAAGAATGAAACAATGCATAAAGTTCAGACCCGGTAAGAAGCCTTGAAGTCTGTACGTTATGTTTCTGAAGGTGTGGTTCACAGAATAATGAAGTCATTGATTGGGCTCATAACATACTAACTAAACTCACCACATCTACACACATGGTGGCCCAAAACACAACATCTGTATTCCAATCAGTAGCTCTTGTTTCTTGTAAAGGCGCTCAGTGGAGAGACTGACCTGATCCATGTGAACTGATGGGCAGGTGGGTTGGCCTTGGCTCCACAGTCAAACTTCACGTTCTCCTGTCCTACATACCAGCTTTTGTCATCTCCTATGATTGACACCACTGGCGCGACTGTAAAGGACAGATTTATAAGAAGAAAGACAGAAAGAAATTAGAAAAATGAAGTCTTTACTTTTCTTGAGGATCTTTGCTTCTTTAACATTCAGATTGTTTTGTTTATTTAAAATATTGATGGCAATGTGCAGAGTAAAACTAAATAAAACAAAATGAGGATAATGTGAAAAATAAATTAATTAAAAAAAAAGAGAATCTTATTTTAATTGAATTCTGTTTCATTTTGGAAAAACACCAGGGACTGAATAATTACTCATAGTGACCCCGGGCAGCATGATGACAAATGAGCTTTCCCAGCGGGGAACAAAGTGTGCATTATAAGCTCAGTAGTGATGACAAATCAAAAACTGTGCAGGACTCTTGTAGGGTACAGGCGGCTCTGCTGGTGAAAACAAGCCAAGGGAAGAAACAAATGACTCTGGCTTGGCGGAAAGCGAACAAAACGACAGTGACTACTCAGACGCTACATGTACTGCAGCTAATAATAAACTGCTCCAGCTCACCATGAAATAAACATGGGAAAGTAGGAGGAGGCCTAAACGAACCCCATCACATGACACTGTAATAACACATGACAAACAAGGACTTAGAAATCCATTGCTTCACTTTGATTTCTCTGGGGGACGGATGAGGAACTTATTATTGCAGCAAGATAGAAGCCTCGGTTCATCGCGTCCTGTGACCCTCTTCACGCGACTCCACGTTGAAATTGTGCTTCTTTTGCACTTAAAATCCCCTGCCTCTGCATCTGACGTGATTTATTGAGCTCTGAAGCCTCACGCTTCCTGTATTAACCTTGGCTTTTTTCTGCGTCTCCAGCCGCTGCCCCCAGCAGCCTCCCACTACTACCGCTGCTGCTGCTGAGGCCTGATCAATATTTCATAAAATACCTTCATTAGCCTGCACTCACACGGTACAAACAGTCTACCCTCAATACTGCTCGCCAAGGAAGTACACTATGCATCACTGATTATATCATTAAGACGAGTCTTAAATGTTCCCTTTATGGCCAAAAAGGAAAGGCAGCAAGAAACCTATTCATTAATCAAGCTAACAGCGGGGGTTAATATTGACGACATGCTGCAAACCATAACTCTCAGGACCGCAAAATGATGACTATGATCAAAATCAGTGAAGATTAAAGCCCAAATTCCTGATCTGGGTTAAACAGTTCTGATGCATAATTGTAACTTGAATTGTCGTTACTCCACCCAAGAAAAAGTGTTTGACAGAATCAGAAGCAACTGAAGATTGAACTACTTAATTACTCAGAGGAACACTCACACTGAATGTTTAGCGTGAAAGGTATGCGGAAATCTGTCTGCAGGGCTGGGTGGCGCACCACACAGGTGAGCGTCTTCCCCTGGGCGTAGCTCTGCGGCTGCCAGATGTAGCGCACGTGGATGGAGGTGGTGCCGTTGGCCTCGTCCTGGCTCTGCATCTCGGTCCGCCCGTACAGCTCCGTCTCCCAGAATACCTCGGCGGCGGGACGTCCTCGCTCCGCTATGCAGGTGGCCACCAGTGACTCATTCCCGCCGTGCAGCAGGGCGGCGGGGCCTGCAGACACGTAGACCTTTGGCTCCACTGAGAGCAGAGAGGAGATGAGATGGGAGAGACGGGGGAGGGTGGGAGGAGCGGGAGCGACAGAATGGAGAAAAGATTACAAAATGAATATTGATTTTTCTGTGTGTTTGTGTATGAATAAATAATGCCCGTCGTAAAATGACATGATTATGGACAGGAGGAAGTGGCCTCAGTGTACTCAGCTGTCAGGGAGAGCAGATTAACTTTTTCCATTTCACCGATATTTATTAAAAATGGATGAACCACAACAGTAAATCATAGAGGGGCACTTTAGTGGAGACGTAGCTGTCATTATGGTTGTGTACCAAAGATGTAGAATGCAAATGAACCTTTCACATAGTTTGAAACGCATCAATAACGCAACATTGCCTGAAACCTGTGTAAGGGGAACGACCCCATTCAGTAGAGTCAGTGTTTGTATTTGAAGTGACTGTTGTTGGAGGCTGAGGAGTTAAGTTACTGTACACTATTCAGAGCCTTAGAGACGAGGTAATGTTACACCAGCTTCCTGAGAGAAACAGCCAGTTTTACACGTCACAGAGATTTTCTTTTCAATAGGGAGGCAAAACAGATCTATGATAGAAGAGAGAGACCAACAATGCAAAGACTGGGGTTTAGACTACCTGCTGCATAAAACTGTAAAAGAGAAGTTTATCCTGAGCTGAACAGGCTGAACCTAGTTATGATCGTTATTTCATAAAAAGTTCAGTGACACCATGGGAGTATTGAGAGAAAAAACAGGATTCTGCCAAAAGACATGGAGGCCACAGGGGACTAAACAGTAACACACACCACGCTGGACACTGGGATCGAGCCATCTCTGCTTTTTCATAATTTCCTCCTTGTCCCATCCACGGCCTGTGTTTGTTTCTTCTTCTTTGTCTCCCAATGCAGCACAGTTCTCTCCTTCGTTCTCCCTCTGACAAGAACACGAACAGCTGTTCCACTTACTGTAATGGTGGCTCTTGGGGCAGCACGTGCGGGCACACACCGGCCTAATCCCCAAGACAAGGCCATCACCCTCAGACATCTGCTGGCCCCCTCCTTACCAGCTGAACAGGAGGTGCAACAACAAATTCAAATAACCTCTGGCACCCCATTTTTCCAAAAATAACCACGTCTCCTGTAACCAGTACAGGGGCGGTGCCGCCGTTCTCGACAATCCACCTCGCATTCCTCCCTCGCTCCTCTCAGCCCCTCCTTAATGCCTTCTCGCTATAAACAGTAGCTGCTCTGTGTCGGGAGGCGACCTGTCTGGACTCACAGAATAACCAAATCAGGGAGATGTGTTAATTTGGACGTGCTGCCAGAGGGAGGGGGACTTGGACAAATGGAAAGGGTAATGATTTCCCTTCAGTGAACTGGCTGCGTTGGCCCTTTGCCCCCCACCCTCACACTGCTCCACATACGCACACTGACGTCATAACCCAGTGGAAACTCCTATGGTGATGGGGATTTAACTGAATGTGCAGTGGGCATACATCATATGTGTGTTCAGTTTTACTGCCAGATACATCAACACAAAAAATTGCCGATTGGTTATTCATTGCTTTAAGCTCTCAATTGTCGCAGTTAGTGTGATGATCTAGCAGTTCTGAAATCAACAGCTATAAATTTTGTTCTAGTGGATTCTGTGATGCATAAAGTAGGTACTTCATTTCTGGTTTGTTTCCTATTGATGTTAGTGAAAATAAATGAAATTCTGCAGCGTGGCGGCACATTGGTGGGCAGATAACCAAAGCTTTGATTTTCTATCACACATTCCAAGCAACATGAAACCAAGATGTAGCTCGCTTTCCCAGTATGCAAAAAATTGGAAAACCCCCTCCACCATCTGAGTGTATCATGTGCACGTTACACTGTGTGTAACAGAAACACTGATGACACTGTTCAAGAGTTGATGCCCTGAGTCAGCATCTCTTGCCGTCTCTCTGTGGAGATGATTTCTCAATTTTCTGACTCAGCAAATATCTGCAACGTTGGTGCCATAAATGAAGACAGATCTTTGACCGTGAGCAAATGAAGTTCACAGTTGAATGATCCAGCCAACCAAAAAATGTAAAAAGTAACTGCAGTATTCGTAAATTTTTCACCCGAAATACAATAAAAGCATTACCAATTTAGCTCGTCCATTGTTTCTAAGAAGGTCTATTGTTGAACAGTAGATTTCCATCTGACCTGTCAGCAGTTCAAAACAAAAGGTTATTGTAATTCATTCACTCCCCGTGGCATAATTTCCTATTCTGCTTCCTTCCTATTGTTTACTAGTGGAGACGTTTGGCTCGTGATGCATGATTCTGACTGCTCAGCTCATCCATGAATGCAGGTTCCTTTTCTGAATGTAGTTGGAAACACAAGGATAAGGAAATTAGGCTAATATATTTATATGAATTTTACCTTTGTTAAGTGTTCAGATGATGATATTACCAACATTCGGATGTGTTGTCCAAAATGGAGCAACCAAAGGCAGCAACCTTGTTAGTACTGTACGTTTTCTAATGATCTAAACAGTCTGGTGGGAAAGTCAAACAAACAAGGCAGAGAGGAACAAGTCATCGTTCCTCTCTGCCTTGGGAGCTAAAATCTGCTGAGTTTAGTTTTTTTCACTGTGATGCACTCTGTAAGAAGTATAACCTATGGGGTAAGCTCATTCCCAATTGCCATGCAGCAAATTGCGAAGAACTGTTTGTACCATAATCACACCCTAATTACATCTGAATTGTAAAGTAGGCCTAAGCATGTTTGCACAAGGGCGTGCATGTATGTTTCCATGTGAGCCCAAAGAACACGCCTGTGACGCAGCTCAGAGTGGACAGCAAGGTGTAACTGAACTCTGTGAGGTCCCAGACACTGTGGCTGTCACCGCAGCACTTAATATACCACTCATTAGTCATCAGAGCTTCCTGCAGTCTCTGGAGGGAGACAAGAAACTACTGCCTACAACGCAATCTCCAACTCTCAGCACTGTCTGAGTGCAACCCAACCATCCATTTAGGGCCTGAGACATACATTGACTACAGGGGTGTATACAGTAAGTCCATACAGTGTAGAACATGTATGTAAAAGTGTAAAGACAGCACTCTCTGTTCTGTAACATGTAACATTTTTACACTTACTGAAGTAAATAGGTCTCAGTACAGACTCTACATCTCTGAACTGGTGTACTACTTTGCTACATTCATCAAGGAAAGGGAGAGAGCCAAGGCAGAGGAATATCTATACTGCAGAGTCCCTTCGGTTTGCCATCTGCTTGTCAATGTCTACAAGAGCTTTACAAATGACAGTTATCTAAGCCTGAGGCTAAATGCCTTTTTAATGTGGACAGCTTACCAAGATTAGTGACAATTGTTGAGGCTTGAATTTGCCCGCCTGACAAGAATAGGGGCAGAGCTAAGAACACATTTCACTGCGTCTTGGGAAATTGAGATATCATCGCGTGTCACTTTTGTGTTAGAGTGCAAAGTCCATCATTACAACAACACAGTAATGCCTGCATCAGGTATAGGTAACTGGAACTAACAATGAGGAAAGTCTTCACTGTGTACGATGCTGTTTTGTTTCCCCAGGCAAATAAGAGGTTTATACTCTTAGACTGGCCCCAGGCACGGATCTAAATGTGTGTTCTGTGTGGACAGAGAGCCTGAGGTGGAGAATGAAAAAGCGCTTAAGGAAGAATGGAAACCCACTCCAGGTATTAAAGCAGCTTAAGTGGAAATAACATTTCAAAGAGTCGTAAAAAGTGGCATTTAACTTCCTTTGAGTTGGAATGTTTGGAAGCATCCTATGTGCTGATGCAGATTCTTCCAGGGCTTTGAATATACTACGCCTTTTCTATCTAGGTTGTAATCTAAAAGGTAGGAAGCTTCAGGGAGTAATTTATTTCTCCAGGGCTAACACTTAATGGTGACCTAAGCTTTGCTTCATCAACCAATAACGTTGTCCAATTGTTGCCTTTGAAATATGAGATTTAAAAGTGTAAAAGGAATTAAGATAACGAAGCTGGAAGTGACAGAGGTCTACTTTACCTAATACATTCACGGTGATTGATGCTTGAGTATTGCCCAGAGGAAACGTTGCCACTTTGCAGGTGTAGGACCCGACGTCTCCAAAGCCGACTCCTTCAAGTGTGATGGTGGCATCACGGATTGAGGGGGAAACAAAGGAGATGCGCCTGGCGTATTCTTGGGAGATGGAAATCCCATATACGGGGTTGAACACTGCCAAGGTACTGGGGCCTGAGGGAAGACGACGTTCCCAGGATATCTGTGTGAGACTGAGATTGGAGCCCACCTCTATCCTACATCCCAGTGTGATGTTCTTCCCAAGCACTGCATTCACTTTCTCAGGAACCACCACCTGGTTACCTCTCACACCTGCTGAAGGAAAAGGAGAAGACCAAATCAGATAAACAGAAACAAACAAGAGAATTAATGCATTCACAATTAATTCAGAAGATTCAAAGGTCAATGAACTTTTTTTGTTTTCTAGTGTCTACCTTTGAATTTATTTCTGTTGATTCATAAATGGATTAAACTTCTTAAATACTTACAACTAACTTAGAAAAGAGAAGACCTTTTTACCAAACGTTACACATTTTCAATAGCAAAAAAAGAAGATTAGAATGCTTATCTAATTAGGATTACAATTTAATCCTAATTGGATTAGGATTAGAATCTGTATCATCAAGACTACAACAATGTGTCAGTTGTCAGTACCATCTTGAGTCCTCTATAAATTGTGAACCCAGATTAGAAACAGGCCCTTGGTGATCTTCCTACAAACTGTGGCTGTAGTAAAGTGTATTAGACATTCCATCACTTGTCAACAGGTTTTGTTTTCCCGTTACTGCATTAACAGCCATCATTTCTCTCCGGCATGTTTTCCAGTGGTTTACTCTGACTGTTGCTTTCCCTTTTAATACCCATCACACCCTCACCACAGGACCCTCAGTGTGTCCCCTTTGCTAATTATGAGTGCACCTTTTAAGCGGGAAAGGGAAAAAAAAGTCTGGCATGAGATGAAACAAAATCAAACATTTCATTCCCTCTTTTTATGAGCCACTTAAACGCTCTGCAGGTGTTTTCAACATGACAGGCTGCATTAACACAGCTTTGGGGTTTTGAACAATAATGGCCATTTGAATGCAGTTTGCTGAAAATCACTCAGAGTGAGATGAGCATTTGATAAATAAGGGTTGAGTGGTCAAAAAACAAAACTAAAGAGTATAATAGATGAATGTTTCATTTACAATGACAGTTAAAGGTATAGAGGTGTGGAGTACTATGCACCTCAATGCATTATTACGAAAAGCTTTCTGAAAATGGACAAACACGTATTTTACCACCAGTTAACAATGCTATAGAAACCTTATCACGAAAAAAAAACATCTGTTTCTCAGCCATTGATTCTGTGGGTGTGGTCTACATGAATAGATGTAACTGATCTCAAAAGATTTCTCAGAAGATTTCACTGCTATTGTTACAGCAGCACCATCAGGTCGACTGATTTTCCGATTTTGCATAAGAAATGAGTGAAAGTATGCACGAAATGTATCACACAGACAGATACCGACGATAACAATACAACCCCTGATTTGCAAACGGGTGTAATAGTGTAATATAAAAATTAAAACAAATATTATAATGTGCAAACTGCAGGGGTATTCATTTTCATGTCACACATAAGATGGACGCTACTGAATTTTACCAAAAATGAAACAAGCAGCTTAGCAGCAATGAAATTCAGCAGTTTGGAAAATGAAGCTGAAAACTAACCTGAAATAAATCCTAAATTACAGGTTAAGGCTAGAGCCCCAAATGGAAAAACTCCATCGCAGGCTAAGTTTTCTGTGAGTATAGTAACACAAATGAGTCACTGATGAAAACTGCAAGATATGTACATGTGACCATTTTATGGAGAATACAAGACTTCACATCATTGGTCAAGACAAAATGGCAAAGAGGATTAAAGCGTTTTTTATATTAATCAAAATTAAGAAGTGAATTTGACAGAATATATCCAAAGAGCATGTCTCAGTTAGGTTGCAGTTAGAGTAAGCTATATTTGGGAGCCATAAATTTCCACTTTGTACATAGTCTCGGATGTGCATGGAGTAAAGCTTATGAAAGTGGTCCGCTGGCTGGTATTTTGAGTCTCTGGCATGAATTGGAGTGGTAAGCCACAGCAATGCTATCTTGGTTTGTGAGGAATACAGCCAGGCTCCCCGTGCTCCATTACGTCCCCTGTAATTTCAGTGATCTCACACGCACACACACACACACACACACACACACACACACACACACACACACACACACACACACACACACACACACACACACACACACACACACACACACACACACACACACACACACACACACACACACACACACACACACACACACACACACACACACACACACACACACACACACAGATTTTCTTCCAAAATAAGGAATAAGTGTGTGCCCATGTGTGTAAAAGTCAGGCATTTTGTTTGACTTCATGCTGGGTCCTAAATGTCTTATGTTGTTGGTATAATGCTTGTGCTTTTCTGTTTATGTGTGGAACCACATTGTTTTAAGAACAATGTTTTATGTTTGTTTCAATATATGGTTAAGTTTGGTGTAGTTTTGTACGGTATTAGACTTTGAGTATGAACTGTCATTGCTTCCTTTGGCCTGCCTTCCGTCTCAGTGCTTTAAAAAGACAACTTAACATAGCCTGGCCCTTTGACTATTAACCCCATTGCCCCACAACAACTCATGGATTGAATTACATCTTTTTCTCACCTTTGATTCATGACCTGGTCTATAAAAGCCCACACTACTGTATGTATTTCCGTGCATGTGATTGTCGTGTGTGTGTCCTATGTTTGCATTGCGTCTGCTAGAGTCCTCTGGGTGCACTGGTGTGGGGGAGAATCAGGGTCAATGTGTGTAGGTTATGCATTGTACACACACACACACGCCATCTGAGCTGACACAACAGCTGTTTGCTGCCCCCTTACCAGTGAAACAAGGCTTTTAACGCAAATGAAAACAGACTTAGTGGATAGTTATGAGATGAATGATCACATAACCTGTGCAAAACAAACTAAACACCTATATTGGGTACAAATGAAAAAGGTGGTCCTTACAAAAGTGATTTTGAGTATTTACGAGCGAACATGCCTGGCATAGGTGACATTGTGTTGATGTTTGAAGACACGTGTCTCAGACCCAGCTTCCCTCCGTCGTGCTCTACATACTGCAGCTACCTGACACGGCGTTCCAACTGCTACCGTAGGTACTTTATCTGTCTCACTGTGTCAGCTTTCAGGCCTGTCAAAGCATACAAAGAAACAAGACTCCGTTCATGCTATGTGATGTTTGTTTTACAGTAAGCATTTGGGAGTATGTAGGAAAGGAGTGAGAGAATGGGGGGAAGTGCTTCAAATGGACTCCACCCTTAGCATTAGGGGAGGAGAGACAGATGGCCTCTGCATGGGATACCTACAGCCAGGAGGAGAGTGGGGAAACTTGGCACTGCTAGCTTAGACCATGAAGAACACAGCCAGAGCTCACAAACTAGAGCACCGTGAAATATTATCTAAAATACTGCAGGCAAATGAAATGTAAGCAAAGCGTTAAACAAAGCTGTCGTCATGCTGTTTCACAAAGGAAATAGGTTTACTGTTGCAGCGTTCAGAAATGCCACTAGTTTAATTTTTGGCTATCCATCATATCAAACAAACAAATACTATTAGGATTTTTTTAAAGATTCATATGAAAACTCTATTTTACCCGCCACCATTGTTTTATTTCTATATTTAAGCTTGCAAATATAGTTTGACCAAAAAGGAGAAAACTGCACTTTTGCCCCTTTCCAGAAAAGACATCTTTGAGAAATCCAAGGAAAGAATGAACTCATGGGAAGGATATGCTTGCCCTTTGAAGAAATGCTTCATATTTGTTTCTTTCCCTCTGACATCACTAATTGCGACAAGCTGCTCGAAAGACGCAATGGTAAATCAAAACCTTCCTATTTGCCTGGCAACCGGCTCAAACATTCCACGTTGGCCACTTGATGAGCCAAAAACTCCACCTACGCAGACTTGACCTAGCTTCAGCCCTGACCTCCCCAAAGGAGTCAGTCTCCTGGCAGGAGCGCTTCTCAATGAAGCCTGTATTGCATGTCAGAGCTGTGTGAGACAAAGGGTTCCGAGGCCAGATACATTCACAAGCAGAAATACAATACATAACATGTCGTGTTCATGTAGACAAACTCCATGAATAGATTATCATGTCAAACAGCACTCATGAGGGACTGATCTCAAGACCTCACAAGAGAAGAATGCAGACATGAGATCTGTGCAGGAGGGAGTGTGGTTAAAGACTAAAGCAAGAGGAAACTGTGAGTGTTCAGCATTTAGAAATAAATACAGCGAGGCCAGGACGAATGAGGACAAAGCAAGAAATGGGGCAGTTATTGAGAGGAACTGCGGAAATGATATGAACAAAAGGATAGACATGAATAACTATGTAAATTAAATCAGAAAACAAGGACATACATGTGTAACTGGGCTGGTTCAGCTCTTTAGGGGAGTACAAATTCATACCGGTGCAGGATAGGAAATGACGGCATGACAGTGAGGCCCTGACCACTGCGTTTGTTGTTTACTAGCCACCAATCCGGTATTACAAACATACGCATCTACTGTACACACAGGGTGTTTACTCTGTGCAAATATGATGACTCTGTAGACATAAGAGTAAAACAACACATTAATCTTTAATGGGGATAAAATATATATTACAATGAATCAATAGGATTATGCCAGTATAATCATTTTGAGCATTAAATTACCAGAAAGAATGTCATCTGGTGGAATGACACTAATCCAACATTTTCCTTCAGCAGTGTTGAGGTGGTGTGGTTATTGATCACTTGTTATTGACGGTACATTTAATTACCCTAGTAATCCATACTCTTTACAGGCACCAACGTCTCTCTGTCTAGTATGGGATATTGGCATTTCAACATTAGCTGACTACAAGCAAAAAAAACCTGCTTCTCATTACCAATGTTATAATTGTTCACCAATGCCTCTAGTGTTTCGGAAAATCAAATCTCAATCAGTTGAAAACTACATCAACAGGATCTTTCAGCTTCACAGAGGAACAAAATCGGTTTAGAGATTATATATGTATTTTCTTCTGGTGGGGCGTTTAACCCTGTGAGAGTTAGCTGAGCTTTTAAACATCGAACACTCCAAGAACAATAGGCAAAGAAGAGCCATTTGTTCTGTAATGTTAGTCTCTAAAGAGGTGACCAGAAAAGGAGAGCAATCAGACAATGCGTATACGCCAAGGACAAGCCCCCCGGGACCTTTGCTTTATCTTTGGGGGGCCTAAAACTCCGTCTCAATCAGTTAGAGACAGGGCAAGCCAAGTACCCAACTGTGGTGAATTGCCTGTTTTTTATGGCATGTCTTTATGTAAGGAATATTTGTGCAGGGTGAAGAAAACATTAGTCCTTACACAGCTCCAATCTACCCCCTTCCTTCCTGGCATTGTGTCTGGTGAGGGTGTGAGGCTGTTGCAGAGGGCTAATTCATGGTGGAGACAAACACAGGCTGACAGGTCTTATAAAGGGGCAGGCTGGGCTCTTCACATGTCGCTGTCCTCTTAAGGACACTTTTCAATGTTCTCCCGCATTGCAATGTAGACTTCTGGGGCTTTTTTCATCCTAGTCACATTAGATTAAAGTGCATTGCTCAAACGAAAGAAAAAAAATCAATGGTGTTGACATACAAAGTGTCAGGATAGGTTGCAACCTCTCAACATAATGCAGTATAACTATGCTAGTGATGGACGATGTTTGTAACTGTGTGCCAAAATAGCAGACATTCTTTGAGTGTGAGAGCTGAATGAATTTTAGTATCGCAAAGAATGCTTTGGACCCGGAACTGGAAAGACACATTATTTTTGCGGTGCAGATAAAATGCATCAGAAAACACAAACAGGAAAAGACAATTTTGCAGCACAAAGCCCAGACTGTCATGGGAAGGTATTTCAACCTGCCGCGTGAAAGAGCTAATTGAGAGTGAGTCTTTCTCAATTAGAGCATAAGTGTATCACATCCCTGACATGTTGATGCTAACTGAGTGAACTGCAGTCGCCAACACTCCACTGTTGTGTTGAATATTGCACAGTGGCAGAAATGTGTCCTCCACTTAACCTCCTGGCCTTATTCATTAAGATTACAGGCCTTTTCTTCACAAAAACGTTTTCTTGTGTCAGTGGATGACAAGCATGAAATTTTAGACTACTGCTGAGTAATAGTATTCACCCCCAACATCACATAAACACAAATGTATCTCAGTGTCTATGCTTCCAGGACAAGTGGCGCTTTCGGTCGTCTTACTAGCCATTTAATCGATTTCATCAGTAAATTATTCACAGCATCCGCTTAACTCTACCATCAAGCCAAACAAAGGCAGCATAGATAGGCTGCCCAGTGATGAATAGATGTCAGACTCTCCACAAAAGTCTCTCTGTGATAAAAGATGAATCGAATGTTGGTCTCGTACCTTCAACTTTGCTTGACATTTCCTCGACAGTGTCTCACAGTAGTTGTATTTGTAGGTATCCATTCATACGGGACAAACACCTGAATCAAAACTAACAGTACTAGACCGTGCCTACAGGTGAGATATGGGAGAGAACCTCAATGCTCCTTAAAAGAGTAATTTGGTGATACAAAACTCAATGAAAGCCACGCTCAATCAGGACCTTTGACTTTGCAAAGAGAAAGACCTGGTCATCTGGTAATCACAGACTCCAGTGCTGTTGCCTGGTATAAATGGGCAAGTGTACTTTCATTAGCCCAATCTTTCATAGGGGAAACAGTTTCCCACATGCCACAGAGACCCCAGAGGAAATCAGACTGTTTTCTTTAAAACGATTCCCATCAACGTACAATTTTAGATTTCTTGTATGCCGCCTGTATCAGTCAGCGATCTCTTCATGCGATCTACAAGATGGCACAGAATATCAAACGATAGCTACATGCTGCATTACCGTTATCTGGGAAGACCAAAAGATTAGTAATAAGTGCTAGTTTATTATCTTAGTGTGAAAAATCCCATGAATTATCCTCCAAAAATGTCATGGAATGTTTTGACATATTGGATATGTAATTTTAACAAAACAGATATGGGGTTTAATTAAGTGCTAGTATTTGAAGAATAAGAATAGTAGCAGTGTCTGAAATTATTGCAATATTTTATGACATAGGCTTGGCCATAGCAATTTTTTTTCCTCAAAGCAGGGATTTTAGATTTTCTTGGGGTTTGTGTTGGCCCAGGCCCTCTTTTACTTTATTCTCAAGATCACAGCACAGTTGGCAAGTTGTCATGTGAATTTGAGTGTGGAAAACGTTTCTCTTCCAAGTGCATGGGTGGGATTTCTAAATGGACTGTATAGAAATGATGTCATATTTCAAATCTGGTGTTTCATTGTCTAAGTTGACCTCATGCAGGGTCCAATCCACACGGTTAAGGAACTGCTTTAGAGGCTGCTTATCACATGTTAAAATAAGGGTTTGGTCTATAGAACTATGTGTAAGGTAAGCTATAGTAGTACCCAGCCTTTCTCAAACAATGTTGATCTTTGCAATCACCACTTCACAGCCGGGGGAGGAAGTAAAACAGCACAACAAAAACATGCCTGTGTACTGCGTGCACTCCAGCGGTCAATAAAAGCACCAGTTTGGTCAGTGTGGTATTTGACCAGCATTATCCTGTTTAGAGGGAGTTCATTTCCCGGCACTCCCACTTTTCACAGCACCTATTCTCATCCTGTTGCTGCAGCGGATTAGAACACTTCTCCTGATTCGCCGTTGCCACCCACTTTGAAACGGTGAGAACAAGGAGAATCAGGCGCCTAGAGAAGCCGTCAGTTGGGACACAGAAATCACAGCTGTCAAGAACACATCTATAGTGACCTCACAGGAAGACACAAATACATGTGTATTTGACAACCTGCCAAGCCAAACACTAAGCCCACTCCCTGGTCCGGTCAAATGCTAGCGTTTCACTACCAAACCTCACACACACCACAACTATATTTTAAGAGGAGTATTGACAAAATCCTCCATTAAAATCTATTAATTATATGGGTTAGGATATGGGTCTGCAGTAGTGACATAAAATCATTAACCGATGTGGCACGACGTGTCCACAAGGTCAACCAGAGAAAAAGTCAGACAATATCCAAGCATATTTGCTGGGAGGGTTCTTACATGGCTGCTTTAAAATAGTGCTTCCATATTAAGCTTGGATTTCAAAGAAACATTTTGAGTCGATAAAGTATTGTGTGTATTGTAAGAAGCAGAACTCAGGGCTTTTAATATTACGACGGAAAACAGGATGTAACACACATCAGGCAATATCTGATTTGCAACACCACTTTAAAGCCCCAAATAGAACGAGCCACTTGTTTTTGTGTGATGCCTTTCCAAATCAAGCAGAGGCTAAATATTGCAACCACACTGAACCGCCTATCATGTGTGTCTCTGAGTGAAAGAGCAGCTATTGAAAAACAGTGCAGATATGTAATATTTTCTTTCAACACAACATTAAACTGAGACAGAAACTGCATCTGGTCTTTACATTGAAATGCCTGACAGTAAAATGGGAACCTGTGTAAAGAGGAGAAGTATGAGCACGGCAAGTACAGCCTATTAAAGCATCACTGCAGTGCATCTGCAGCAAGGAGCCGGGTCACTCCACAAGCCAAACCAGGCTCCTGTAAGAGAGGTTTTTCTGTCTTGGTTTTAGCATGCGGTGTAATCTGACAAATAAAGAGGGCAGAGGCTGTGTGCTGAAGCTTGGGAGGCTGCAGATCTACAGCCAGGCCTTGTGCCATTCAAGTTGCAACAAAATAGTAACATATCTATGTTCAATCCAACAGTGACAGCCTATGATATTTGCCACAGCCAACGGTCTGCAGCTTACTGTTGTAATGTTAAAGCTTCATTTAGTGATTTTATGCCACTTGGGGTCGGAAAATTAATATTTCTTCACCAAGAAGGTCATATGGTTAACATGTTTGCAAAAGATTGGGTAGTATTTTCACACTTGGCTTGTTAAAGATTAACCGATTATGGAAGTGGCCACCTTCAGATTGCATTCCCTGTTTGGTCAAATGTGTCATGGCTCGCTGTAACCTTTCAGAAAAGCCTGGTGTTTTTTCTTTTAGAGCTGACCAATCACAACAAAATGACCTGCGTTCTCTGAGGAATGGTCAACTGCCACCGATTGAATCAAGCTCCTCAATCAATTACTTGAACAGTCGATTTAAAATCCAAATGAAACATAGCAGAGATTGAACTATTCACTTACTTGAACAAAAAGCTTATTCAGTTCTATTATTGTCACATAAGGCCGAGCCTGTTAAGTGTGACATGTGAAGTAAAACTCATCTATAAATAGCTTTTCAGAATGGAAATTGTGCGGAAAAACAGTTGTATAAACAGTGAATACAGGTTTCCTAAGTTAAGGATCTGTTAAGTTTGGTGTACAAATGAATTCAAAGTTTTCAAAAAAGAGGCAATGTCCACTTGTTAAGAGATTTAAATAAAATCCTGAAATTCGCTGAAATTGACTAGACCGTTTATTGAACTTGTTTTGAACCAAGAGACAGGGAGGGCTGGGTGCATTTCTTTGCATATGTTACATGCAAAGAAAGTGAAGAAGGAAGGGAAACCACACAAACAATGGGATGCCAATGCACCTAAGGGGTTCGGTCTCCTAATAAGCAAACAAAACAGAAAACAGACTGTGTTCCTTTAGTTCCCTTACAGAACAGGACCAAATATGAGTTTAGTGGACTACACACAAGCAGAACTTCTTCACACAAAACTCAAACTCCAAGAGATCCAATTTGTAGGCCAAAGGCCAAACATAGTACAATGAATTACATTAAAACATTTTACACCAAAAGTATAGAGTATCTTACTGTGGGCTATTTGCTCTGCCTAAAAACAATGAATTGCAACAGTAACAATGATCTGTACACTGTGCTCTGAACAGGGTGCTGTCGGTGTAATACTATCCGACTTTGCATCCAGACCCGACACAGAGCAAATATGAGGACCACAACACAGGTTTGCCGGAATGATGGAGAGAAAAACACGACATTCTTTACACAGAAGGGAAGTATGTCTCAGTATTCATTCTGTAAGCAACTGTAGCTTGCAGCAGGAACTGTTGTAAGTCGGTCGAGACTCCTGATAGCTTCTTCCGTCTAGCTGGGACTGGCCAGCATTTGACTGGTGGCTGCTAATTATTTTCCATCTGGGTGGTAGGGCTGCATAACTGCACACAACTGACTATGGGCTCGTCCCAAACGTTATGACGACCTGACAGCTGAATGAGTGAAACAAACAAGACTGAGTGGTGAAAAGCAGCCACACCTGTTTCCCATAAGCCTGGTGTTCCTCTCATGGGGGATTCAGCTGCTGAGTGTGCACATCCTGCCTGTGCCACTCTTTAATGCATGGTGTATCTAAGTGACCCTTACCTCAATCACACACTGTGAGCTGCTCTTTCAAGAGAAAAAACGGGATTCCTGAAAACAGCAGGGAAAACAAAAGTTCCCCTCTGTTCATTCACAGTGGGCAATTAACCATGGAAATATCTTGAAGCCATTTGTACCACCCAGTTCCCGTGACTCAGTGTTATGACTGAAACGGCCAATTCCTGTCCATGTACATTTTATTCAACAGAGGGGCATTCTACCTTCCATGTAGTGACCTTAGCATTAATATAATACAACATTCTTAATGTGTTTTCACTAACTATTTGTGTCTGCGTCCCTCCCTTTTCCTTCCTATTTGGAATGAACTACTAGGTCCAATGGACAAGTGGCTCTGTTCCTCCTTATGTCCATTGATGGTCAGGGGAAGGTGCGTAGACAACCACTTGTCATTACTCATACACCAGGCGTTGAAAGCCACTTCTTTCACTCTGATAGGCAGGAACTTCACCAGGAGTGTGAAACACATGCAGAGATTCACACGTTCCGCCTCAGATACCACCCACTTCCACACAGGCATGCTGCTGCTCATATCACTCCTTCACAGGGGCTTTTGGTGGGTTGAGTAAAGTTGTCCACAACTGCAGAGAGCCCAGGCAGCCATATCTTTGGCTTTCATGTCCTTTACAAAGAAAAGGTAAGTCTCACTTGATGGTTGCAGTGGTGAGACAGGCTGTGGAGTCGCACAGCTTTGGGATGTGGACTTACTAGAGAATAATGAGACCTTAAGCAGAATTTCACTTCCTCCTAATTTTACTGTCTTATTCTTGCGTTCTCAAATCTTCAGTACAGAAAACAACAAATACAGGCCTCGCTGCTTACTAGCCTGAATAGGAAATTAGACCACATCAGACTGTTAATGAAGAAACTTCTGGCACAGGACTGTCAGTCCTAAATTTTTGATGCTGATTATTATTTAAAGCAGTCTTTTCAACGTGTTTCAGAATTACATACAGTTGTTGCAGTTGGTATTATTTATTCTTGTTAGAACCGTATCCAGGAATATGCCAAAGTTGGATATCACTCCTCTTAATTCAGTAATGGACCACCAGGGAGGGGCTTGCACTACAGAACCTCTGACAGTCACATCTGTTGGGGTAGAGGAGGATAAGGGTGGAGTCAACAGAAGCTGGTGGCCACAGCCTGCTCCCCGATCCCCACACACAGCCGCCATGTACCACAATAAAGCAACGCATCCATCTATTGGTGGCTTCGCTCCAAACAGAAAAACACAAGAGACACTTCATAGATGTTATAAGGAGATTCTTTTCTTCTTTTCCTTCCTACTTAGTAGACTCAAGTAAGAGAACTGAACGGATGCAACGGGCCAGACATCTGCAAGTCACAGATGTGCTTCCAAAAACGACATCATATTTTAAAGAATTCTCTTGCTTGGTTACAAATAAACACAATAGATAATTAACACCAGACACCAGCCACATTTAGCAAAAGTTGCCAAAACTTTAAGTAAGTCAGTAAAAATGTGCCTACCAGTATTGTTGTTATTGATGCACCTGCTTAGAAGAAGAGGCTGGCATTACCCTAAAATTGTCTTGACCTGATCTGTCCTGTGTGATGCGGCAACAAAGGTGCAGCCTTTTGGGTTAAATGTAGGATGACAAACCTACTTTCCATACACTTATACCCATCAATTAATGATCACTGACTGAATCATAATAACCTTCATAAGGCCCATCCTTGCCTATCGGTGCACCACTTTTTTTCAAATCTATTTCTGTTTGGAGTCTGTAATTTAGGTGGCTCCATTACTACATTATTTATTTAGATTGCAAATCATGCCGCCACAAGAGGAGAAACCACAAAACTACGGTCTTCAATTACAGACCTCACAGCCTGTAGACACGCCTTGAAACAATCCCCTCCTCACAGCCCTGTCTGCACTACAGGGATTCTGAAAATTGCTCAGTCAAGGAAACTGACATCAACTCTGTTCCTGTCAAAAAAGTCTCACTGCACCCCGGGGACACAAGATCTGTAATCATATAGACACACTACTGTAGGACTAGGCCAGTGGTCTCCAGCCATAAGCAGTGTGTGGGTAGATTACTGTTCCAGCCAAGCACAACACCAGATTTCATTGGTTCATTGGTCCTCATTGGGTAAGAGAGGGTTAAAAATGAGTGAAACTGGCTGCTGGGGTGATTGTTGCAAATTAAAACCTGCAAATACATGGTTGATGGTAGTGTGCTTGGAAGCTTATCATCTTGGTTTAGAAACAATGCAATGTTTATCAACTCCCTGTGTTGATTTATGAAACTATGTTTTGAGGTTTGAGGCAGTAAAGAGCATGGTATGCAGCCTACTGTGTAATAGTGTGTTTGTGTGAGCAGACTGATAGGACTCTGCTGTGGTAGATTGGGGGATGTAGAGATGCATCAGAACAGTTCTGGCGTTGACTTTTGACAACCTTCTATCAATGAGACTGTACATTTAACATGATTTTAAAAAACCACGTTACATTTTCTGTCTTTATGTTTATTCTACACTCACTTCACCTTGGCACCACACTGTTTCTTGTGCATCCATTGGCGCTCGTCCTTGTCATGTATTGTAACAGTGGCTGCACTACGCGGTTGGACAGTGAGGCTCGGAAGGTGCTCGGGCTGGCATGTGGCCCAACTGCAGGTCAATACTTTCAGACTGAGCGACTGCAGCATTGCCTTCCCTCCCCCTGAAATATGTCTTCATTTGCCCTGCCACCAGCTCCCATCCGAGGCTAAAGAAGCCCCTGCCCTGCCTCCCCTCTCTCCTCCCGGCTCATATGTGACGTTATTCCCCCTTTCGACTTGGCAAACTTTTCACCGAGAAGCTCCTCTTCGATCCCCATAATTCACTGACACACAAAAATCCGTCCTACTGTTTTTATCTCCGTACACCACGTACCGCTTCTGCTGCTTAATACACATCTGTGATATAAGTAGGAGTTACTTCACCCTCTACCTCTTAGTAATGTTAGCAGGAATGCGTTATAACTTAGCCGGCCAGTATCTCCACCCGTTCAAATCAATGCAGCGCTTAAAGTTGGGCTGGAAATCACATTTTCTTAGCTCGTGTATAATTAGCAGTGATTCCTTGATGTATAAGTTAACACACCATTGCTAGTACCGATAACGGAGTTGTGTCCAAATAGGGAAATAAGTACACACACATTAAAGCCAGCAGCAACAATCTGCATTTTCTAACTTGCGACACAGCGTCAGGATACCCGGGGACCGTTAGCTTAGACGGAGCTAGCGGTACAAAACCCCACTTCCAGACAACAAGGAGCAGCCGGCGGACTGGAACTCCTGACTAAAAAGGCAAAAGCGTGTGGGGGTAAACAAATACAGGCTGTAACTCACAGGTAAGTCCGTACACGGCGAGGAGAGAAGTGAAAAGTCGCAGTCCGTGTGATGGTAAAGTCCTCCTGAGCGGCGCTCTGCTCTCCATGATTCCCAGTTTTTTTTGTGCGTGTCGCCGCTTCGGGCTCCCTGCTCCTCGCTCGCGCTGACTCTTTCTGGCTGGCTCGCGCTCATGGGGAAATGCTCTCCATGGCGACCGGGTCCGCGTGGGCTGGACCACTTCAAGAGGAGGACAACAAACAAAAACACACACACGCGCGCGCGCGCGGGCACTCACACGTAACGTGCGCACGCGCGCGCACACGTCAACACCCTACAAGCTGAAATATTCAGATGATTCCAATTTATAAAGTTTGTGTTTTGAGTTCTAGTAGAAGTCGTATTGTCGCAGTTGTAGTGTCGTAGTAGTAATAAGTGTAGATTTTATTGTGGAAGGGATGATGGCGGCAATAAAAGCGGTATAGTAGTTTTAGTAGTAATATTGTAGTAATATGAGTGGCTGTATTAAAAGTAGTTTAATATATCTCGTTATCAAAGCAATTCACAATTAAGTGAATAAGTGAAGGGTGGTGTTGTGCTCAAGGACACTTCAGCAGGACACAGGGCTGTTGTAGGGATTTAGACTTACAACTTTTGGTACACTGCAGTCTCTCTAACTGCCACCCCTGTTCACAAGAATCAAGCTCTTTAATTCTTAAGATCCCTGCAAGTGTAAATAGTTAGCAATGGGCATTCAGACTTATTAGGACAAACAGGTTTGTATTAATGATTAACGATGTGTAAATATGAATGTTTTTGAGTGTGTGAAGACAAAGAGGAGAAATACAAACATTTGCGTTGTGTACCTATTATTCTACTTAGACAGTCAATATATAGCAGAATTCTCTACCGACTTTATCCCTGATTGTACAAAAGGTTAACTTATGTGAATGTCTCTGTCAGTAATGCATAACCAATGTGCTGGCAAAAGAAAACGGAAATGAATGTGAAAGTTAATATTAAACTGAAGTGATCGACTACTGAAGCGCACTCACAGAGTTTCATTTCTGTAAAAATGTTTTCACAAACTTCAAAAACAGGAACACAGCCACCGTTCTATCCTTAAATGATGCAGTAATGAAACTCTTTCCTTCATTGTTCATTTTCTCTGAGATAATTACAGCTCTTTTAGTCTGACACATGCAGGAATTCAGCATTGTGTGCAGCAAGGTGTCATTATCCTGCACTGTAGCCTGAACCGATAAACTGTTCCCTGAGTATTCTAAGTAGACATCCACTTTTATTCCCTGCACATAAGCAAAAACGCTCTCTTCATTGCAGCTCACTCACGCCATTCCATTCTGCATTGAGGTCTTCATTGCTTTCAGAGCCTGTGTTAGTTCCAAGTTCCTCATCAGGGGGACATGAGCTCTGCAGGTGGGCTTCATCTCCTGTACAATTTAACCCAGTCCCTCACCAGAGCCACAGCTCAGCTTCCCTGTGATTAAAGCATGACCCATGATGTGTCACCACACTGTTCCTCCTGCCTTCATACCCTCTGCTGGTTTATTTATATCCTCAAAGAGCTATAAATCCCCAGGTGAAAGTGCTGCCCTTTTCACCAATCAATCACCCCTTGTGGGCCACTTTACATTGGAACAGTAAATAAAGTTCAGTAAGGAGGCTCATGAACATGATAAATTAAATCTTGTTTTTCTGTAAAAGACTGGATGTGTTAATGATGCTGCCTATTTGACTACAATAGTTTCAATTAGGCTTGTTTCGCAGCAGTGGCATAACTAGTGCTGCATAAATACTCAGTTTTCTCTGTAATTTGCTCTGTAAACGCAACCCCCCCCCTCTCAGTAGCACTAAATACTTTATGAGCATTTATGGCCCATGACCTTTGTAATTATGGTTGCCTCATTGAGGCTTTACACTGCAAAATTGCATCTCCATAAGTGCCATTACATTTTCTTCCGTGCAGTTGAGGCTGCGCCGCTGGCACCACCCCTCCTGTGACCAGTGGGTGCACGTCCACACAGTCTGTCTGGGGCGTTTGGTTTTACAGTCTGTGAAAACAGCCTTTGTTTAACACAACATTCCTCACCAGTCACATTGGTGAGCCAGTCATTGCGCACCTCAACCCCCCCGTAGCCACGATCACGGTTCCGTCCCCTGCCAAGGCTTGACCATGTAGCTAGGGAGTAGGGAGAGGTCACCTCACTGCTGACGCTACACACTTGTGTTTGCAACTCCACTGAGGTCTTCCCCATAATGAGCTCCCTTTCAAATGACCCTGTGCAGCACAAACTGACCTTTACGAGGCGTACGTCAAGACAATTAAAACAGCATACCTGTTATCTGGTTATTGTCTAAGGTTTCTACACTATGAGTATGTTTGCTAATAGATTTGCTGGTTGGATGTTTAATAATAAAGGGTATGTAGGTTCCACAAATATTTAATTAGCTGGTACAATAAACTGGGGACCCAAGCACACAAATGGGAATCCAGGGAGACAAAGTAATTACAGTGTTTGGGGCTCAAACTCATTCAAATGCAGGCACAATGTACCTTAGTACACACACTACCTTAGTGACACATTAAAGGCTGTCTGACAGTATGGATCCAATCTTAATCAAATCAGAACAACAAACCCCCCAAAAAAGCATGGCTAAGGTTCAGAAAAAAGTAAATCCCATGATGAACATCAAAAACAGTACTTTTTAGTGGACCGATATGAAACTAACAACTCCATAAAACTCGTATGGGTATAGATCGCCATCTGCTGGCTTACAGTTAACAAACAAAAGCCCATTTAAAACCAAAATCAAGTGTCAATAAAGGAAACCTCCGTATTGAACAAAAGCTTCCAAAGGGAAACTGAATGATTTGAAGTCCTTCATGTAAATAAGGTGTATCTCCTTTAATGACCAGCCTCCATTGATACACTCCTCATCTTAAAGCTCAGCTCATGACCTTTTCATGGTTGAAAAGATAGAGGCAACATTGTTTTCACACGGTGTGGAAAGAGGTGGTGCTGTAGATTAAGTGATGACAGGAAGTGAGAAACAGTTTAAAAGCCCTATGAGAGAGAGTTAGTGCACGGACAATTTGCAGTGAAGGAAAGGCGTTGAATGAAGAAGAGAGACATAAATAGGGAGTAAAGGAACATTACCTGGAGAAATCATGACGTGTGGAAAGCACTGCATCCATTCTGCAAGCTGAAAGTAATTTGGAGGCGTCTTCCTGTTCCCATTATTTACTCCACAACAGGATGCATCAAACGCGGTACTTCTAATGGATTGGATGAAAAGTACAAAGGTTTCTTTCAACCAGATGAGCTGTGTTATTGGGTTTGATGTTGGTTATAAATGTACTTCTGGCCACTTTAGTAAACAGAATTCCTCGAGATGACCACAAGGTTTCCACAAGGTTTCCACAGACTTCCCTCGTCTAACATGTTAGAAATATTATAAATGGAACCGTACTGTACTCAAACGCACCACAAACCACAGCAAATCTTGATTTGTATAACAGGTTAAATGTGTTTTGATGCTTCAGGTAAACAACACAAATCCACAAAATGCTTTATGAAACTGCTTTATTACATAATTGCAATAACATACAACAAATATATCCCAAAATTCTGATTCTGGTCGGACCAAAATCCAATACACATCGGACAATAAAGTAAGATATCATCGGACATCCCTACTGCAAATTCAGGGGGCGCCAGGGTGTTTGGCGTTATGACATCATTATCATTTATTTAAGAGAATTTAGACCCTGATAAGTTGTTGTTTTGACTGCACATATGATCTTAGGAAGTACATAAACACAGCTGAATGTACCTTGGACTCTGTAATTTTGTTTTTAAATTACAGTTTTAAAAGGAAGTCACCTCATCTTATTGCCCAAAAAGTGACACCTCTAGGCGAGGAAGTGCTGCTTCAGTCCATTTACTTTATGCCGAAGAACCAGCTGATACTCATTACACCAAAAAGATCAGATGACTTACACACATCTTTGTTTCAAATTTGTTTTGTTTCTTTCTGCACTGCTGTTTCCATGTACATATTAAACCCCTTCAGTACAGAGTGAGACTTGTGTGGGAAATCACAACAATATTAGAGGAATCAGAAAGATGGACACTGCACACACGCATACTGCAAACTGGGGGAACAACATGTGGCTGCTAAGTGCTGAAAAACCAGAATCCACTGGCTTTTAAAGGAAATTAAGCTTTTTTTTATCTTACATTAACACCTCTGATACCTCTCAGTGAGCGTTATTTTAGTCTTCTCGCAGGTACGCTTCAGGAATTTCCTCCTCATCGTCATTCTCCTGTGTAGAAGAGTATGCTGTCATCTTTTCCACCTCCATCACTTTAGCTTCAGCCAACATCTTATCTGCATTCACAGAGATTTTCCGTGCATCCTCCACCTGGGACGTGGCCAGCTGAATGTTGGTCATCACTGTGACGGATGCCTGCTCAGCTCCTGGAGGAGAACACACACACACACACACATTTCATTGAGTTTCCGCAAAGTTCAAGTGCTAGCGTAACCCTGCAGACATTAGGTTTGGAGTTTATGCAGGTGCTGCTGTCCATCATCTCTGTTTTGTTTAACCTCGTCTCTATATCTCAAAGGCCTACTGAGTGACAACAACTGGTCCATACGCTGGCTAAAGTATAACACTGAGAGGCACAAACACTATGATATACAGCTACACAACAAATACTCCTGGTAGGTCTTTGTTCCTGTTTACTGTTCACTGCACACGGACATTTCCTTTTACACACCTGAGTTGTACGCGGCCTCAGCTGCCGTTTCACACAGTTTGACAGCATTGAACCAGGATGACTCGAAGCTCTTACATTCATTTACTCTTTCATTTACCTGTCAGGGCACAAAGAATCAAAACATATTCCGTCACCACATAGAACCGGCTGACTTCAAGTTCACTCTAATATTTATGATCAGACACAAACAAAAGCATTCTGTGTTGAGGTTTCCTCCAGACTCACCTCTGCACGCTGGCCAATGATCACCTGCCAGATTGAGTCCTCCTCTGCTGGGGTGAGTTTTCCCAGCGAGGCCAGATATCGCTTGTGCAGACCAATGAGTGTGTGTACAGCCTGTTGGCAAACAGAGGAGGACGCACAAGTAATCAGGGATATTGGAAATCAAGGAGCAACTGAGGGCGGTAAAACAGAAGGTTAGTTTTTATGGCCGCATTGTAGAAAAAGCAGATAATCAGAAAATGCAGGGTACAGGTGAGGTAGGAATACGTGTCACTGTGTGTGTGTGTCTGTGTGTGCCCTGCGTCACACCCAATGACTGCAATCAGCTCCAGCCCCCTGCGACCTTGTGCAGGAAAACCCTCACGTAAACAAACCTCAGATACAATCCCACAGAATGCAAACAAGCTGATCTCACAGGAGTCTGCTGTGTGTAAGAGTGTGTGACTATAGAGCCAACGCCACTACATGTTAAAGTCAATTCATGTGACACATCATATAACTTGTTTGGTTAGTTTCACTACTGTCCTTCCAGTGATGCACGACTCCAGTGTCAGAGATGATCAGGGGCAAAGGGCAAAATCACACCTGTATTCTTAAATTGTGCCTCAGACTCAATAGTATACAGTATAAGACACACAGTAATGTCATATACTGTTACAAATGAAGTCAATCAATGGGAGCTAAGGACAAAGGGGAAGAAATGTAGCTTGTTTGGATTTCTACGTTGACTTTAAACTGACTTTAAGCTGGATGTGGACACTGAACTAAACACTAGGATAACATTCCTCCATACTGAACTTATTGAACTTACTTTTGAATACTGTGTGAAAGCGTCCAGCAGAGCCAGAGTGGTCTGGGAGAGGAAGGTGCTGGAGCTGTCAGTCACCAGGGAGGCCGCTCTCCTGATCAGGGACTCGTGGGAAAGGCTCTCTGTCTGCCAAAGAACATGAACACAAACATGTTAATGATGATTAACAGGTGGAGCTCTGTCATCTCAGGCCAATGACGTCAGACACACACCTGTCTGAACGGGACTGCACACAGCCCACCGCCCACGCTGAGAAACACGACGTGTCTGTGTGTAATACCGGTCCATTTGCTCAGCCTGTGGACCGCGGGCTTCCCGTTACTGAAAAGAACATTTACATGTTTCCTGTAGAGAGAATAAACAAATTAAAACACCTCTAATTTAACGGAGTTTCACTTTCAGACGCTCTGAGGCGACGTCACGTTGGTTTAAAAGACAATCGCTCATTACAAACCGAAAAAAACAGGGTAGACGGGTGTTCCTTAAGATATTCTTGACTTTTAATAGTCGCACTAATAAAAAAAACAATTAAATACGGATATTAAACACAAATACTACGTAATTCAAACGTAAACACTGACAACTTCCTGTTTTCCCAGTTCCCCATATCCATGATACAACATTCACTTGTAACAACGTCAACCTTAACTAATATTCAAGAAACGTTTCGCGGACCTCTGTGTGCCAAACGTAACGATCCATGTTTCCACGTCAATGTAATGTAAATAAAAATAAGAGCCGACCTGAGGAACCTGAGGCAAGCTGCGCCCCTCCTGACCGCCGCCATGTTGGTCCGTCACGATAAACTGTCCGTGTGACTGTAAAGAAGTTTGGGTGTCTAAATATCACGAAACACAAACTCAACTTGCTTCTATAAGCTTCCGCGTTGTGTTTAATACCGCCACAACCTGCGGAAGTGCTTATAACATGGAACATCACTTTAATGTAAAAAAAAAAAAAAAAAAAGTACTTCTTTAATCTATTTTATTTTAGTGTTTTTTAGTCCAGGAAATGGAAGATTTTATTCTGACAACATTCCTGCTTGAAAGTTCGTGAAATGGCAAATTTATTTTGCCACAGAAATCAGTTTATTTTATTTTGATACATTTGGTGTCCAACTAATTATTGTCATAAATTAACAATGTTCCAGTCCAAGGAATACCTAAGTATTGTAATGATCCTTTAATTATATTTATGGTGCAAAGATATGCAAACAATGAACATTAAAATATTAAATGAAATCAATCAAATATCTCCCCACACATATGTTTAATTGTCTCAGTATCAAATAGATTTCTGTCACATTTATTTTACTATTCAGAGTTACAGATATCCTGTTGTTCCAATACAGCACAGGGCTAAAGTGTTGGAGGTGCTGCTTCATGCTGGCTGCTCTGGTGCTGGACTCTCCTCCGTGGGTGGACTTTGAGGTTCTGAATGAAGTGGGTCACCTGTAACGTAAACATGGATGATTGATTTCACTCTGAATGTGGTGACAAGAGAAGGATCAATCAATAACAGAAACCACAGGATGTTACGGGAGCCACAAGAGGGCCTAAGTTTGTTTATACACGTCTGATGGAGTGAAGAATCCATCAATGAAATGCTTGCTGCCTTTCATGTTTGAATGTGCTTGACTTTTCTGCAATTACATAATTTGAATACAGATGGTGGAATATAGAAAATGACATCATTCCCAACACTGATTACCTTTGACGGTTTGATCAGTCTCTCCCTCACTGGGCTCTGTTTCTGTGCTGATGTCACCAAAGATAAAACTGATCTTTTCCTCTGCATGCTGCTGATTGGACGAGCCGTGGACTGAGTTGTGGAGGATGTCTGAGGCAAAGCGGGCCCTCAGGGAGTCCGGGCATGTGGCCTTGGCTTGGTCAGGGTCTGTGGGGCCCATCATGGCCCTCCACTCCTCCACTGCATTCTCCTTTGTCAGGACCAGCATCATACAGGGTCCCCTGAAACAGAAAACCACACAGTGTGTTCCACGTGTGGGAATCAGAACACAACTGCATAGTGAGGCTGCAACAGACACTAACCGACACATGAAGTCCACAAGCTCGTCGAAGAAAGGCTTGTCCCTGTGCTCTTTGTAGAACTCCTCAGCCATCTCCCGGGACAGAACCGCCTCCTTCAGCCTGGTCACAGTGAACCCGCCGCCACGGATCTGCTCCAAAATGTCCTCTATTAGAGTAAACAGAGAGAAGAGAGAATACAGAAAACTTTACATGTATAATTTATACCGATGCCAACACAGATCAATCATATCTTTATCATGAATGAGCAGAAAGGACCTCCGTGTTCCTCCATGGCATCAGGTTTGATCACAGCCAGTGTCCTCTGCTTAGGGAAGAAGAAGTTGATCTCTTCCTCTGCTTCCTCGGGGCTCGCACTTCCATGTAGCTGGTTGATGGACTCATCCTCCACCGCAAACTGGGCTCTTAAACTGGGTGGTGAGAAGTGGACATGTCTTGACCTGAATCCTGCACCCTTTTTAATGTCGTGCCTGCTGCATTTGGATGAGACTTCATGTGTCACTCACCAGTCAGGATGTTCTTCTTTGGCTTTGTTTGTCTCTGGGGGACCGAGAATGTTCTTCCAGTGTTGGACGGCTCCTGTCCTGGCCAGAACTAAAGCTAGAACTGGCCCACTGTGGACACACACACACATACTGATTAGTGCAACCTGTGGGACAATCATGCAGTGCAGATGATTGAGGACGGTGTGTAAAAGTACCTGGTCATGTTCTGGAGCAGTGCAGGGAAGTAGTCCTCATTCACGTGTTGGGAGTAAAACTGTCTCACCTGCTCCTCTGTCATCATGACTTCTTTTTGAAGAGCCACTTTGAAGCCCGACTCATGGATCTGAGATAAGATCTTTTCTGCAGAGCCACACAAAGAAAATACATCATCTATAGTAGCTATCAACACAGCAAATCAGGTCTAATTTCAGTTCAGTCAGTGATTGATACCCTGTTTCTGTATTTCCGCCCCACCTCTGTTCTCTCTGGCAGCATCAGGCCTGATCAGAGCCAGCGTCCTCTCCACACACTCTTCCATTCCGTCCTGCTTTATTTCTGAGGCTGTTCTGAAGTTGTGAAAGAAGAAGGCGAGCTCCCTGCTGGCCTGGTCGCTGTCCTCACTACCGTGCAGGGCGTTAAACAGCGTTTGCGTGCCGTACTGCGCACGCAAGCTGCAGGAGACCGAGGCGGAGTAGGGAGAGGAGAGCAAATAGTTGATCTGATCTGGTGCTCAACCAGAGACAAGAATACTGTTTGTACAAATCAAACACAACAGGAATCATGGACCATGTGGAACATTTCCAGCAACAAACCTTTCAGGCTTTTCTCTCTTTGCCTCCTCTGTGTCTGCAGGGCCAATAAACTCACGCCACGCAGGTACAACACTGGCTGAGCTGTCAACCTGAGAGAGGACCAGAATGTGCGAGGGGCCGCTGGACATAAACTGAACCAGGTCGTCAAAACAAGCCTGCAAATACACACACACACACACACACACACACACACACACACAGATATGAATGTATTCACACCTTCAAATACACAAATTTTGTTAAGTAACTGAAATGAGGATGCTGCCTCAGCGTGCCAGCTGCTTAGACTTATGAACGTCTCGGTTCTATTCTCGTCATTATGTTATACCTCTGCTGCTTTGTGCTGGTAAAAATCTCGAGCCTCAGCCTCAGTCAGTGTGCGCTCCTCATGGGCCAAGATCTCAAAGCCAGCATCTTGAATCTAGCAAAGGGAACAGAGTCAGCGTCATGGGAGAACATCAGCATGAAGGCCCCGAGGTAATCCTGCTGATGAGAACAAGCAGAACGTCTTCTCCTTTCTGTACCTTCATAATGATCTCATCTGCTTTACCATGAGCCACAGCGTCCGGTTTGATGATGGCAACTGTGTAGGATTTACTGTCTGGCACTAAAAAAAAAGAAAACGTCACAAAAGGGGCAAATGGGGCCACATTACTGGAGATGAAGATGATGATGATGACTAGTGACAATCCCAATAACATTAATAATTAGAGCAGAAAGGAGTAGATTCAGAGATGATCATAGTGTGGTTATGCAGAATTTGTCTGAGACGCAATATGATGACATCACCAAGTATTCCTTCATCCTTTTCTGACTGCTGAGGTGCCTTCTCCTCTTCTTCGCCCCCTTTATCTACCAGACCGGCATCTTTAACCTGACATTCATGACAAAAATGTTAAAAACCAGACTCCCTGAATGTGTGCGGCTACATGTGTGTGAATATGCAGTGTGTGTTCCATCGCTCACCGCTTTGCGTTCACCTCCTTGTTCCAAAGTTAACTTCTCCTTGGCCAGCTCATCTACAATCATTCTCTGAAGCAGAGGAGCATTGGCCCCTCGAAGCACAGCCACCAGCTCCCCGCCCTGTCAATCAAAGGCCTGGGTTATCGACTCAGTGACGGCTCATACATGCCATCTACTGTACATAACACGCATAGCATATACAGCTCACACACACTCACCCCATAGAACAGGAAGGTGGGCTCACATTTCCCTCGATACTTCTCTAGAGCATCAGTGCTGTCTGCCTCTGCCTGTGCCACACACACACACACACGCGCACACACACACACATACACACAAACAGATGTGGTTTTGGTGCTGCTCCAACATTCTGTCCCACTCAGAATTGTTGAGATACCGTTGTGGCTTACGGTGGCAAAATGCAACAGGTCATCATCCAGTTCATTTTTTATTTTCCATAGGAGACGAATGACAGCTGCACAGGGTCCACACCACTGCTGGTACACATCTACAACTAGAGAGAGAGACCGCGTGTGTGTGGGTGTGTGTGTGTGTGTGTGTGTCAGACAGAGAGAGAGCGAGCGAGAGAGGGAGGGAGGGAGGGGAACATAGAGAGTGAGCGAGAGAGTACTGTACGAGCAAGACAGTTGTATGTTGAAGCAGTTCTTCCTGTGACCACAGCGGGGCAGCGTCGTACAGTAAATCACTACCATAAAATGGCAGAGCTCCTTACTGAGCCCATACAACGACTTAATACAGTTTTACTTTTCCCCCCAGACGCTTTACCTGTTAAACCTTTGACTGCCATCATCTCATCCCACTGCTCTTGATTTTTCACCGATACCTGTACGAAACCAGTCGAATTAACCGCAGGCTTTGTGAAACAAATATACAAAATAAACCCTGAGGTCGTGTCGTGTGTGTGTGTGTGTGTGTGTGTGTGTGTGTGTGTGTGTGTGTGTGTGTCACCTGCAGACTTTCTTCTTTCTTCTTGCCCGCCATCTAGGCGACACGTCAGGAGAAGGAGACGTTGGCTTTTAAAAGAGTGCACGAACACAAGAAACGAAATGCTAACTTTAGCATGTAGCCTTAAACTCGGAGGATGCCCGGCGTTGTTTTGAAGCGGTTACTAGGCAACGGCGCGTCCCGTTTCCGGGTTACAACAGAATGTGTATTGCACATTAGCAAGGATACATTTGGACCAAAAACTGAAACGCCAGCTACGTTTTCATTCATTATTCATTATTTAACTCTACCAACTTACAACAATTGTACCCACTTTGCGCAAACACACCTAACTAAGTGCCATCTACTTAGCTGAAGGTATCTGGTGCTCAACAACTGGAGAACTTAAAGCAATGTGCACATATGTATTTACCCACTTAAATCATTGCTACTAACAACAGCTTGATCTCATCTTTGCTCGTTACATGTGAGGGGAGAAAAACAGCCATAAGTTCAGATTTGAAAATCAAAGCAAATTGTATTGTATTTATTTAGCCCAATAATCACATAGACTGTCTCAAAGGGCTTTAGAGGCCCACAATAGAAGACAGATCCAAGGAAGAAAATCCCCTTTTTTATATAAGGAAAGGGAGGAAAATTGTGAGAGATAATTCAAAGAGAGATTCCCTCTACATGGACGGCCAGGTGTATAATAGGAATTGCAGGTGGGAAACGCAATAATGCAGCAGAAAATACAGAAATACAGCACAAGAAGAACAACATGAGTCCCCAGAAAGAGAGGGACGGAGGGAGGGAGGGAGAGAGAGAGAGAGAGACATACACAAAAACTGTTAATATATTTATAAGTATATATAGAATATATTTTCATTTTTGATTTATAGAAATGTAAATGACAACAACTACAATAACAAGTACATTCTCAGAGGAACTGAGCTGTTGAAAGAGATGCCAAGCCATCCAAACACACTGGAAAGAAAGGAAACCTTAGGAAGGCCTCGCTAGTTTTTTTACAGGCTTGGCCAAACAATAAAACTAAACATTGAAAGTAAACTTTTCTTCAAAGTTTTCATAACAAATGAGTAATTTTCCATTCACTGTGAGATAGAAAGAGTTCAACTGTTGATGTTTTCTCTGTGTTCATTAGGAGCGAAAATCCACAGAGCAGGTTTAATAATTAATGAAGCTACCCTATTTGTCATCACTTAATTGGTTTCAGAGGAGTTTATTATTACACACCAATAGTCACAATAGCCTAATTATCACCATCATTATGGCTGCCTGATGAAGAAAAACAAGCCAGGAGTGCCAAGTGCCACTTTCAGTGCAGTATTCCCTGAGGACGGCTCAAAGTTTACTTTCAGAAGTGCGAGTGCATGCACAGTTTGACAGAAGTTCAAAGTTTTATGAAAAACAAACTCGCCCTCACAGAATCTTATCTTACTACTATAAGTGGAGACCTTGTGTGTGTGTGTGTGTGTGTGTGTGTGTGTGTGTGTGTGTGTGTGTGTGTCCGTCAATACAACAAGCACCAGTCGCCTACAAACAGGCAAAAACATTGGTTACGTTTTATTCCAGATTTCATTTGCATTAAGAAATGATAGTAGAGGGAGATGAGAGACATGAATGGAATCATGAATGTGACAGTTGACATGCACAGAGACACTACTTTGAGAGCATGTTGGAGAACAATAGGTGGGATGAAGGGGGTGAAACTAGGTGAAAAGCACATGAAGGGCCCAAAGGGTGCTTTGGAAGATAATGGCTGTATAGTAAATGGGTTGTGGAGTTGTTTTATACTATACAGTTGTATTTTTCTAATTTAACATCTGTTCAAAGCTGATGTTGTGTTTGTATGTGTATTTTTGATTTAATTTCTGCTGCAGTCCTTAAATCATCCAGAAATGCAATAAACCTTACATTTCTAAAAAGTAGCTTGGTATTAAATTATCATTCTGTTTCCCATTTCCAGGGATCTAATGATGGTGAGTCATACACATACTTTAGTTTTGTTTGTGTATTTTAAGTCACTGGAATGTTTGATGTTTGTACACACATTGTTTTGTCACAATATGACTATGACCATTGAGCATGGCATACTGAATTAGCCCTCTGGCAATCATACTCTACTACTACTACTATTAGCCATCGCTAAAACAAACAGAGGCCTTTTCTGTATACTTTCGTGCAGGAGGGTTTTCTAGCATTTCATGTTCAGTATGTAACAGGGTTTGTCGGGCAGTGATGACAACATATCAAATAATTTCATGACTTGTTATTCTCTATGGTGGATTTGTCAGCCCTATAAAGTCTTGATGCACAGCTCTGTCCCATCTTTGGACCTGTGACACAGAGCCATGCAATCGAAGGGTCTGGTTATTTGAAGGAGTTTGCATTGTTTGCCCAGTGGCTAATGTTTGTGTGAGGCATATTCTGCGTGAGATATATTTATCAATAGGTATTGTGTTTGTCAACATAAAGCCTAAAATTCTGCCTGCCTGTCTTAAAATTATTCTAATCTAGCTGAGTTTGTACAGTATCTCAGATTTATTTATTTTTTACTTTACACTTTATGTTAAGAGACAGTTTAATTTTTCCTAAAAGCTTTATTAAGTTGGTTACAGTAGAACTACATGGCTGATAACAGCACATTGGTTGGTGCTGTGTCTTTACTGCGGCAGATCATTTATCAGGTCCTTATAGTTCAGATTTTGATTTCAGTTTTCCTTTGCATTAACGTTTTGCAGATAACAGCCTTTTTTAAGAAGGAGCTCTTCCGAAAAACCATGCGCTACATCTTGTTTGCTAACACATTACTGTCTGATAGTCTGTTTTTAATCCTGACTAATATAATCATCATGTTGAGTTACTTTCGTGTTGCATTGGAAATATGGCTGTGTCTTATAATCTACATTGGCTTGTCTCTTTGCACTTTTATCACACCGATTACTTTGACTGCAATGACCCTGGAGCGTTTTGTGGCCATTTGCATGCCCCTCCGACATGGAGAGCTTTGCACCACACGCAACTCTCTGCACTGCATCCTCATTATTCACAGCATCAGCTCTATACCCCTGACTGTTTTTCTCTCTATCTTCTTTGCATCAGCCTCTAGTATTGTTTACACACAACATTTGACGTGCACTGTAGAGAGTTTCATCTTACACAATTGGCAGCGTCATCTTAGGTCAGCGATAAATCAGCTCTATTTCTTGATCATGTGTGTCATCATTGTGTTCTGCTATGTTAAAATAATGAAAGTGGCAAAAGTGGCATCAGGAGAGAATCGAACCTCGACACAGAAAGGCCTCCAAACAGTGGCTCTCCATGCTTTTCAGCTTATGCTTTGTCTCATCAGCCTGTGGTGTCCATTCATAGAAGCTGCACTTCTTCAGATTGATTTCATGTTATTTGTCAATGTGAGGTACTTTAATTACTTAGTGTTTATTCTTGCTCCGAGATGTCTGAGCCCTCTCATTTATGGCCTCAGGGATGAGAAATTCTTTCTAACAGTGAAATACAATGTCTGCTTTGGCTTGCAAAAGAAAAAATCTTCATTTTCTTTTGTTTGATAAAGTAGTCTGGAAATGATTTTTCATTCATAGAACTTGTTTGTTGTCGTTCTTATAGTATATCATATACTCAATTGGAATGTTCATCAATTAAGATTTATCAGTCTGAATTTGTTTGTTCATACATTCTTTGTTCACGTTTGTTCTTAAATTGTCCTATTTGGTCTTATGAACCTGTGATTACATTGCTGTCTTGAATTTCCTATGAAAATATGAAATATGAAGTGGTCTTACAGTGTAAACAATTTCTTATCTCACTTAAATTGTAACCCATCATGTACCTTCAATGTGAACTCAGCATGTTTTCACACAGCATTTTCACATAGATGACTGTATCAGACATATCAGTCATTTTCCAATCGAGCAAAAAATATTGCTTTTTAATAGTCTTTGCCGAATGCCAGTTTAATTGTTGTTCTAGAGGAAGCGTCTGTCTGGAGAATAAACACTGATGTGCTGCGTGCTTAATCTTTTCCTTTATTACTAAATGAAAAGTTTATATTTATTATGAAAATATTTTTAGGGCAACAAGAGAGGGACAGAAGCATGTAAAATAGTGTACACTATCACTGCGCTACATATATACAATATATAGCACCCAAGGTTATCGTTTTAAGACAGGGATAATATGGACAATTTTAAAGTTACATATTACCTGTTCCCTTAGGTTCTTTAAAGGTAAGGAAGACAGAGACACAATTCAAACTAAGAAGCATTGGTTTATTGAAAAGGTCGATGAAAGTATCTGTGGGGAAAGTCTGGCAAAACAAAACTGTTAAGAAATAATAAGTCACGCATTAGATGTATTTTGATGACAATCAATTACTGCTTTGGGTGGAAAAATACATTTATAAAAACTGACACTTTACCATGGTACCAAGACTTCCAGAATACATGGTTGGGTCAGAAGGCCGGCCCTTCTGAATTGCTGTGTATTGTTCTTCTGCGTGTTTATTAATTTATTAGTTTATTAATCCATTTTCAGATAAGACTCACGGTTTTTACAAGAGAGCCAGTTGTTAATGTGGTTTTCAGGCATTCTCTGCCTTCAGACTGACTCAACTCTGATCTCTGCTTAAATGGCTGCCCCTGTTGTTTACAAACAAATCACAGCTTCAAAGGATTTGACCTGTCACTCAAACACCTTGTACCCACTCTTTCAGGTACACTTATTTCATGTTTTTTCAACTAGTGGCCATTTAAGGGTACACTCACGGTTAAAGAAGGGCTTTCAACTTCTACAATGGACTTACCACTCTATGTGTACAATCATTCTGAAACAGCACACGGCACTGTGCATAAAGGGTGACCACAATGTAATTGATCTCATGCTCACATATGCAACAGTGATAAATACGACCGAAGGTAGACTGACCCCCCGGCAAGATTGGGGCTTTACACCGATATATTTGGTACAGGTATGTATCACTTGAGCCTAGGAAATAGAACAGGGTTAATTAACGAGGGTCAGTCAGTTTATCCAAGGAACATTGCCATAGGGGCACGCATGACTGAAATCTACTTGTCACCCTTATGCAACTCTTAATTATTCATCGAACACACAAGAACTGGCGCGGCCCACAATGTTGGTACATGGCAAGGTATACCTCTGAAATAAAACAAAAACAAAACCTCAATTATCAGTCGCACAGCAACTCATCTTGCTGGACCAGGTTTGTTCATTTCATGACTTGTTATTCTCTATGGTGGATGTGTCAGCCCTATAAAGTCTTGATGCACAGCTCTGTCCCTTCTTTGGACCTGTGACACAGAGCCATGCTATCGAAGAGTCTGGTTATTTGAAGAAGTTTGCATTGTTTGGCCAGTGTCTAATGTTTGTGTCAGGCATATTCTACGTCTGATATATTATCAATAGGTATTGTGTTTGTGTTGGTCAACAGTTCTGGCTGTGGGGTCTTAAAATTATTCCAATTTAGCTGAGTTTGTATTATTAAGTATAATTATTAAATATTATTATTATTATTCTTGAATTTCAACTTTATGTTAAGATACATAAGAGTTTAAGTGTGCCTAAAACCTTTAGTTGGTTACAGTAGAACTACATGGCTGATAACAGCACATTGGTTGGTGCTGTGTCTTTACTGCGGCCGATCGTTTTTCAGGTCCTTATAGTTCAGATTTTGATTTCAGTTTTCCTTTGCATTAACGTCTTCCAGATCACAGCCTTTTTTAAGAGGGAGCTCTTCCGCAAAACCATGCGTTACATCTTATTTGCTAACACATTACTTTCTGATAGTCTGTTTTTAATCCTGACTAATATAGCACTTATCTTGAGCGTGTTCCGTGTTGCAATGGAAATATCGCAGTGTCTCATAATCTACATTGGCTTGTCTCTTTGCACTGTTATCACACCCATTACTTTGACCGCAATGACCCTGGAGCGTTTTGTAGCCATTTGCATGCCCCTCCGACATGGAGAGCTTTGCACCACACGCAACTCTCTGCACTGCATCCTCATTATTCACAGCATCAGCTCTATACCCCTGACTGTTTTTCTCTCTATCTTCTTTGCATCAGCCTCTAGTATTGTTTACACACTACATTTGACGTGCACTGTAGAGAGTTTCATCTTACACAATTGGCAGCGTCATCTTAGGTCAGCGATAAATCAGCTCTATTTCTTGATCATGTGTGTCATCATTGTGTTCTGCTATGTTAAAATAATGAAAGTGGCAAAAGTGGCATCAGGAGAGAATCGAACCTCGACACAGAAAGGTCTCCAAACAGTGGCTCTCCATGCTTTTCAGCTTATGCTTTGTCTCATCAGCCTGTGGTGTCCATTCATAGAAGCTGCACTTCTTCAGATTGATTTCATGTTATTTGTCAATGTGAGGTACTTTAATTACTTAGTGTTTATTCTTGCTCCGAGATGTCTGAGCCCTCTCATTTATGGCCTCAGGGATGAGAAATTCTTTCTAACAGTGAAATACAATGTCTGCTTTGGCTTGCAAAAGAAAAAATCTTCATTTTCTTTTGTTTGATAAAGTAGTCTGGAAATGATTTTTCATTCATAGAACTTGTTTGTTGTCGTTCTTATAGTATATCATATACTCAATTGGAACGTCATCAATTAAGATTTATCAGTCTGAATTTGTTTGTTCATACATTCTTTGTTCACGTTTGTTCTTAAATTGTCCTATTTGGTCTTATGAACCTGTGATTACATTGCTGTCTTGAATTTCCTATGAAAATATGAAATATGAAGTGGTCTTACAGTGTAAACAATTTCTTATCTCACTTAAATTGTAACCCATCATGTACCTTCAATGTGAACTCAGCATGTTTTCACATAGCATTTTCACATAGATGACTGTATCAGACATATCAGTCATTTTCCAATCGAGCAAAAAATATAGCTTTTTAATAGTCTTTGCCGAATGCCAGTTTAATTGTTGTTCTAGAGGAGGCGTCTGTCTGGAGAATAAACACTGATGTGCTGCGTGCTTAATCTTTTCCTTTATTACTAAATGAAAAGTTTATATTTATTATGAAAATATTTTTAGGGCAACAAGAGAGGGACAAAAGCATGTAAAATAGTGTACACTATCACTGCGCTACATATATACAACATATAGCACCCAAGGTTATCGTTTTAAGACAGGGATAATATGGACAATTTTAAAGTTACATATTACCTGTTCCCTTAGGTTCTTTAAAGGTAAGGAAGACAGAGACACAATTCAAACTAAGAAGCATTGGTTTATTGAAAAGGTCGATGAAAGTATCTGTGGGGAAAGTCTGGCAAAACAAAACTGTTAAGAAATAATAAGTCACGCATTAGATGTATTTTGATGACAATCAATTACTGCTTTGGGTGGAAAAATACATTTATAAAAACTGACACTTTACCATGGTACCAAGACTTCCAGAATACATGGTTGTGTCAGAAGGTCGGCCCTTCTGAATTGCTGTGTATTGTTCTTCTGCGTGTTTATTAATTTATTAGTTTATTAATCCATTTTCAGATAAGACTCACGGTTTTTACATGAGAGCCAGTTGTTAGATGTGGTTTTCAGGCATTCTCTGCCTTCAGACTGACTCAACTCTGATCTCTGCTTAAATGGCTGCCCCTGTTGTTTACAAACAAATCACAGCTTCAAAGGATTTGACCTGTCACTCAAACACCTTGTACCCACTCTTTCAGGTACACTTATTTCATGTTTTTTCAACTAGTGGCCATTTAAGGGTACACTCACGGTTAAAGAAGGGCTTTCAACTTCTACAATGGACTTACCACTCTATGTGTACAATCATTCTGAAACAGCACACGGCACTGTGCATAAAGGGTGACCACAATGTAATTGATCTCATGCTCACATATGCAACAGTGATAAGTAGGACCGAAGGTAGACTGACCCCCCGGCAAGATTGGGGCTTTACACCGATATATTTGATACAGGTATGTATCACTTGAGCCTAGGAAATAGAACAGGGTTAATTAACGAGGGTCAGTCAGTTTATCCAAGGAACATTGCCATAGGGGCACGCATGACTGAAATCTACTTGTCACCCTTATGCAACACTTAATTATTCATCGAACACACAAGAACTGGCGCGGCCCACAATGTTGGTACATGGCAAGGTATACCTCTGAAATAAAACAAAAACAAAACCTCAATTATCAGTCGCACAGCAACTCATCTTGCTGGACCAGGTTTGTTCATTTCATGACTTGTTATTCTCTATGGTGGATGTGTCAGCCCTATAAAGTCTTGATGCACAGCTCTGTCCCTTCTTTGGACCTGTGACACAGAGCCATGCTATTGAAGAGTCTGGTTATTTGAAGAAGTTTGCATTGTTTGGCCAGTGTCTAATGTTTGTGTCAGGCATATTCTGCGTGAGATATATTATCAATAGGTATTGTGTTTGTGTTGGTCAACAGTTCTGGCTGTGTGGTCTTAAAATTATTCTAATTTAGCTGGGTTTGTATTATTAAGTATAATTATTAAATATTATTATTATTATTCTTGAATTTCAACTTTATGTTAAGATACATAAGAGTTTAAGTGTGCCTAAAAACTTTAGTTGGTAACAGTAGAACTACATGGCTGATAACAGCACATTGGTTGGTGCTGTGTCTTCACTGCAGCGGATCGTTTTTCAGGTCCTTATAGTTCAGATTTTGATTTCAGTTTTCCTTTGCATTAACGTCTTGCAGATCACAGCCTTTTTTAAGAGGGAGCTCTTCCGCAAAACCATGCGTTACATCTTATTTGCTAACACATTACTTTCTGATAGTCTGTTTTTAATCCTGACTAATATAGCACTCATCTTGAGCGCGTTCCATGTTGCAATGGAAATATGGCTGTGTCTCATAATCTACATTGGCTTGTCTCTTTGCACTGTTATCACACCCATTACTTTGATCGCAATGACCCTGGAGCGTTTTGTAGCCATTTGCATGCCCCTCCGACATGGAGAGCTTTGCACCACACGCAACTCTCTGCACTGCATCCTCATTATTCACAGCATCAGCTCTATACCCCTGACTGTTTTTCTCTCCATCTTCTTTGCATCAGCCTCTAGTATTGTTTACACACAACATTTTTCGTGCACTGTAGAGAGTTTCATCTTACACAGTTGGCAGCGTCATCTTAGGTCAGCGATGAATCAGCTCTATTTCTTGATCATGTGTGTCATCATTGTGTTCTGCTATGTTAAAATAATGAAAGTGGCAAAAGTGGCATCAGGAGAGAATCGAACCTCGACACAGAAAGGCCTCCAAACAGTGGCTCTCCATGCTTTTCAGCTTATGCTTTGTCTCATCAGCCTATGGATTCCATTCATAGAAGCTGCACTTCTTCAGATTGATTTCATGTTATTTGTCAATGTGAGGTACTTTAATTACATAGTGTTTATTCTTGCTCCGAGATGTCTGAGCCCTCTCATTTATGGCCTCAGGGATGAGAAATTCTTTCTGACAGTGAAATATAATGTCTGCTTTGGCTTGCAAAAGAAACAATCTTCATTTTCTTTTGTTTGATAAAGTAGTCTGGAAATGATTTTCGTACATACAACTTTATTGGTGTCATTCTTATTGTATTGAACTTCAGAGGGAATATACCTGATTCACAAGTTCATCAATTAAGATTTATCAGTCTGAATATTTGTTCATACATTGTTTGTTTGTAAATTGTCCTATTTGGTCTTATGAACTTGTGATTTCATTGCTGTCTTGAATTTACACTGAAAATGTTTAATATTAACAGCCCCTAGAATACTAGGTGGTATACTAGACAGTAGTAGTAAAAGAGTGTTTAAAAGTGCAACCAACTTCTTACCTCACTTATTTGCAAGGTCTTCAATGTAAACTGAGCATGTTGTCATGCAGCATTTTCAAAACAATGACTTAATCAGACATATCAGTCATTTTCCAAATTCAAAGTGACACAATTCAAGCTAAGAAGCATCAGTTTATTGAAAAGGTCGATGAAAGTATCTGTGTCTGTCAAAAAACAAAGAAGAAGAAATATTAAGTCAATCATTTCATGTATTTTATAACAGTCAATTATTGCTTTGAGTGGAAAAATACATTTATAAAAGCTGACAATTTACCATGGTAAGACTTCCTAAATACATGGTTGGGTCAAAAGGTCGGCCCTACTTAAGTGCTGTGTATTGTTCTTCTGCGTCTAATTTATTAAAACTGATGAATAAACTAACGTGTTCTATGAACTACAGAGATTTCCATCTTACACAGCTGGCAGGGTCATCTTAGGTCAGCAATAAATCAGCTCTATTTCTATATGAAGTCAATCATTAGATGTAATTTATAACAGTCGATTATTGTGTTGAGTGGAAAAATACATTTATAAAAACTGACACTACTGGTACTTTAATTACATCGTGTTTATTATTGCTCTGAGATGTCTGAGTCCTCTCATTTATGGCCTCAGGGATGAGAAATTCTTTCTTGCAGTAAAAAACAATGTCTGCTTTGGCTTGCAAAAGAAAAAATCTTTTTGAAGAAAATTGTTTTGTTTGGAAATTATTTAACAAACATAGAAGTTCCTTGTCATTTGTATTGTACTGTAATTTAGAAGAGATATGTGTGTATATATACTGTATATATATATATATATATATATATATACATTTGTCTGTGTGTGCATAGGTAAAGTCCATTACAGTCTATACATAATAGACTGTACTTATATGGTGCTTTTCTCTAAAGTGCTTTACAATGATATCATATTCACACCTTTACATACTGATGGCCAGGGCAAACCGTGCATGGGGCCAACCTTTACATCAGGAGCTGTTAACGGTTCAGTGTTTTGCAAAACGACTTCAACAGACTGTCGGAAAATAGGAGGAACCCAGAATGGCACCATGGACCTTCTTATCCCTAGACGACTCTACCATGTCTCCCCATATAAATACATATAAATACAGGATATAACTTCATGTCTGTACTTGAAGAGAAGGTGTCTGTCTGGAAAATAAACACTGTTGTGCTGTGCGTTTCATCTTTTCCTTTATTCCTAAATTATTTTGGCTCAAATTAGAATCATTTTAGGCCAAGAGGAGATAGGCAGCAGTGTGCAAAATGGTGCACATTGTGCACGCTACCACTGTGCTACATATACTGTATGTGCAATCCATCTGTCACAGATTACATGAGAGCAGGAATGAGGACCCAATTGCAGGGCACAAAACATAAAGTGAATAGTATTCCTTTATTATAAAATTGAATAAGCCACGGAGTGAATAGGAAAACGCAAACTGAAGTCATGGAATTCTAGGCCACGAGACAAAAAAAATCAAGACTTCTACAGTACAAGAAGAGAAAAGAAATTGAGGAACAAATGAGGAAAACCAGGGAAATGACAAGTTATTTTTTTTTTTCAACAAGTAACAGGTGAACCCAATAAACAAACAATCAAAGAGCCACAAGGGCACAAAGTGAAGTTAATAAAAATAAATACAGACGGGGGAAATAAAATATGACAGGAAGCAGAATCCAGGGTCATCACTGTAGTATTATATACTAGTATTTTTCACCCAATGTTAGAACTGTATATGTGTGTTGACCTGAGGCCAAGTAAGTAAGTCAATCAAAAAAACACCCTCTGTATGTTCTTGACCTAGAGGTGTTTTGGAGCTGTTCGTTGGAAAAAAACTTTCCAAGGTATTGTCAAATCTTTCTCCAGCACTCAGTGTATCTAATTCCAGTATTGATGATAACATTATGGTGATCAATCGCTCACGTGTTGTTCTTGTTCTCCGTATGGATTTGTCTCTTCTATAAAGTCTTGATCTCTCTCAAAGGCCTGCACAGAGCTCAGCAGACGATATTCCTCTTTGGAGCTGTGGCACAGAGCCACATCATTTCATGGTAAACTGAACCAGCTTATGTTCTTTGATCCTTTGCTATTTTCCTGTCAAACCTAATGTTTGTATTTCTGATATAGAAATTAAACTATTTTTATTGCTTTTTGTTAATGAAATGAAATCCACCAGTTGTTGCTGTGATGCCTAGATCTTAAATAGTTTGTGACAACACTCTGTGTGACATGGGTGATAACAACTCCTGGGTTGGTGTTGTGCCAACACAGAGGCAGATGAGTCCTGAATTTATCATTGTGCAGGTTTTGATTGCTGTTTTTCTTTGCATTAACTTTTTGCAGATTAGAACTTTTTTGATGAAGGAGGTCTTCCACACAACAATGCGTTACATCTTATTTGCTAATACATTACTTTCTGATAGTCTGTTTTTAATCCTCACTGATATTGTGCTTAACTTACTGTATTTTCGTATTGTAATATACATATCGCTGTGTCTCATCATCTACATTGGGTGGTCACTTTACACATTTGTCACACAAGTTACTTTGACAGCAATGACTCTGGAGCGCTATGTGGCCATTTGCATGCCCCTCCGACATGGAAGGCTATGCACCACACGCAACTCTCTGCACTGCATTCTCATTATTCACAGCATCAGCTCTGTACCTCTGACTATCTTTCTCTCAATCTTTTTTGCATCAGCAACTCATAATGCTTACACACAACGTTTTCTATGTACTACAGAGATTTTTATCTTACACAGCTGGCAGGGTCATCTCAGGTCAGCAATAAATCAGCTTTATTTCTTGATTATCTGTGTCATCATTGTGTTCTGCTATGTTAAAATAATGAAAGTGGCAAAAGTTGCATCAGGAGAGAATCGAACCTCGACACATAAAGGCCTCCAAACAGTGGCTCTCCATGCTCTTCAGCTTTTTCTCAGTGCCATTAGCCTTTGGTGTCCATTCATAGAAGGTGCACTTCTTCAGTATGATTTTACATTGATCAGGAAGGTGAAATACTTCAATTATATAGTGTTTATTCTTGCTCCGAGGTGTCTGTGCCCTCTCATTTATGGTCTCAGAGATGAAAAATTCTTTCTTGCAGTGAAAATCGATGTCTGCTCTGGCTTTCAAAAGAAAAAATCTTCGATTTCTTTTGTTTGATAAAGTAGTCTGGAAATTATTTAACAAACATAGAACTTTCTTGTCATTTTTATTGTACTGTAATTTAGAAGGGATGTGTATATATCATATATATATTTCTGTCTGTGTGTGTTTGTGTTTGTATAAGTGTATAAGTAAAGTCCATTACAGTCTATATATAATAGACTGTACTTATATGGTGCTTTTCTTTAAAGTGCTTTACAATGATATCATATTCACACCTTGACATACTGATGGCCAGGGCATACCGTGCATGGGGCCAACCTTTACATCAGGAGCTGTTAACGGTTCAGTGTTTTGCAAAACGACTTCAACAGACTGTCTAGGAGGAACCCAGAATGGCACCATGGACCTTCTTATCCCTAGACGACTCTACCATGTCTCCCCATATAAATACATATAAATACAGGATATAACTTCATGTCTGTACTTGAAGAGAAGGTGTCTGTCTGGAAAATAAACACTGTTGTGCTGTACGTTTCATCTTTTTCTTTATTCCTAAATTATTTTGGCTCAAATTGGAATCATTTTAGGCCAAGAATAGATGGGCAGCAGTGTGCAAAATGTTGAACATCGTGCACGCTACCACTGTGCTACATATACTGTATGTGCAATCCATCTGTCACAGATTACATGAGAGCAGGGATGAGGACCCAATTGCAGGGCACAAAATGTAAAGTGAATAGTATTCCTTTATTATGAAATTCGTAAGGCCAGGGAGTAAATGGGAAAACGTCAATAGAAGTAATGGAAATCTAGGCGACGGGACATTAAGAGTCTAAAACTCAAAATGGCCAAGCAAATAATCCTAAATCCAACAATTAAAAAGCCTATAGGAAATCCACAAGTGAGAGAAAAGTGCTCGGCAAAAATCACACTACTGCAGTACAAGAGAGAAAACAACCTGAGGAACAAATGAGGAAAACCAGGGGAATGACAAGTAATACAGAAAAATGATCAGGAGCGAAGAAAGACATCCACAGACCAAAACAGAAACACTCTAGAACACCACGGGGGAACCAGGGACACAGAGATAAAAAGAAAAACAACGTAAAAACAGAACTAAGGACTCATGACAACAAGATGACACAGTGATAAAAACAAGGAGTATACATAAACTTGGAATAAGACGGGAATGTGGACCAGGAGGTGAGGGGAACATGGAACAAAGGAAACTAACCAGACACAGGTGAAACCAAGAAACAAACAATCAAAGAGACACAAGGGCACAAAGTGAAGTTCCTAAAAATGAATACGGAGGGGTGAACCGAAAAATATAACAGGAAGCAGAATCCAGGATCATGAGAGTACTATTATATACTAGTATTTTTCACCCCATGTTAGAGCAGTTAATGTCTACACACACAGTTTGACTATAGTCACTTCACTGTATATGTGTGTTGACCTGGGGCCTTGGGTACTCAATCATAAACACAAAAACAAACCCTCTTACATATGTACTTCACCTAAAGGTGTTGGAGCTGTTGGTTGGAAAAAACTTACCGATTTTCAAATCCTTCTCCAGCACTCATTGGATCTAATTCCAGTATTGATGATAACATTATGGTGATCAATCGTTCACGTGTTGTTCTGGTTCTCTGTATGGATTCGTCTCTTCTTCTATAAAGTCTTGTTCTCTCTCAAAGGCCTGCACAGAGCTCAGCAGACGATATTCCTCATTAGAGCTGTGGCACAGAGCCACATCATCTCATGGTAAACTGAATCAACTTATGTTCTTTAAGCCTTTGCTATTTTCCTGGCAAACCTAATGTTTGTGTTTCTGATATAGTTATTAAACTATTTCATTCCTTTTTGTTGAGGGAAAGGAAATCCACCAGTTGTTGCAGTCATGCCTAGATCTTAAATAGTTTGTGACAACACTCTATGTGACATGGGTGATAACAACTCCTGGGTTGGTGTTGTGCCAACACAGAGACAGATAAGTACTGAATTTATCATTGTGCAGGTTTTGATTGCTGTTTTTCTATGCATTAACTTTTTGCAGATTAGAACTTTTTTGATGAAGGAGGTCTTCCACACAACAATGCGTTACATCTTATTTGCTAATACATTACTTTCTGATAGTCTGTTTTTAATCCTCACTGATATTGTGCTTTGCTTAATGTATTTTCGTATTGTAATATACGTATCGCTGTGTCTCATCATCTACATTGGGTGGTCACTTTACACATTTGTCACACAAGTTACTTTGACAGTAATGACTCTGGAGCGCTATGTGGCCATTTGCATGCCCCTCCGACATGGTGAGCTATGCACCACACGCAACGCTCTGCACTGCATTCTCATTATTCACGGCATCAGCTCTATACCTCTGACTATCTTTCTCTCAATCTTTTTTGCATCAGCAACTCATAATGATTACACACAGCGTTTTCTATGTACCACAGAGATTTTCATCTTACACAGCTGGCAGGGTCATCTCAGGTCAGCAATAAATCAGCTTTATTTCTTGATTATCTGTGTCATCATTGTGTTCTGCTATGTTAAAATAATGAAAGTGGCAAAAGTTGCATCAAGAGAGAATCGAACCTCGACACATAAAGGCCTCCAAACAGTGGCTCTCCATGCTTTTCAGCTTTTTCTCAGTGCCATCAGCCTTTGGTGTCCATTCATAGAAGGTGCACTTCTTCAGTATGATTTTACATTGATCAGGAAGGTGAAATACTTCAATTATATAGTGTTTATTCTTGCTCCGAGGTGTCTGTGCCCTCTCATTTATGGTCTCAGAGATGAAAAATTCTTTCTTGCAGTTAAAAACGGTGTCTGCTCTGGCTTTCAAAAGAAAAAATCTTCGATTTCTTTTGTTTGATAAAGTAGTCTGGAAATTATTTAACAAACATAGAACTTTCTTGTCATTTTTATTGTACTGTAATTTAGAAGGGATGTGTATATATCATATATATATTTCTGTCTGTGTGTGTTTGTGTTTGTATAAGTGTATAAGTAAAGTCCATTACAGTCTATATATAATAGACTGTACTTATATGGTGCTTTTCTTTAAAGTGCTTTACAATGATATCATATTCACACCTTGACATACTGATGGCCAGGGCAAACCGTGCATGGGGCCAACCTTTACATCAGGAGCTGTTAACGGTTCAGTGTTTTGCAAAACGACTTCAACAGACTGTCTAGGAGGAACCCAGAATGGCACCATGGACCTTCTTATCCCTAGACGACTCTACCATGTCTCCCCATATAAATACATATAAATACAGGATATAACTTCATGTCTGTACTTGAAGAGAAGGTGTCTGTCTGGAAAATAAACACTGTTGTGCTGTACGTTTCATCTTTTTCTTTATTCCTAAATTATTTGAGCTCCAATTGGAATCATTTTAAGCCAAAAAGAGATGGGCAGCAGTGTGCATAATGTAGAACATCGTGCACGCTACCACTGTGCTACATATACTGTATGTGCAATCCATCTGTCACAGATTACATGAGAGCAGGGATGAGGACCCAATTGCAGGGCACAAAATGTAAAGTGAATAGTATTCCTTTATTATGAAATTCGTAAGGCCAGGGAGTAAATGGGAAAACGTAGATAGAAGTAATGGAAATCTAGGCGACGGGACATTAAGAGTCTAAAACTCAAAATGGCCAAGCAAATAATCCTAAATCCAACAATTAAAAAGCCTATAGGAAATCCACAAGTGAGAGAAAAGTGCTCGGCAAAAATCACACTACTGCAGTACAAGAGAGAAAACAACCTGAGGAACAAATGAGGAAAACCAGGGGAATGACATGTAATACACAAAAATGATCAGGAGCGAAGAAAGACATCCACAGACCAAAACAGAAACACTCTAGAACACCACGGGGGAACCAGGGACACAGAGATAAAAAGAAAAACAACGTAAAAACAGAACTAAGGACTCATGACAACAAGATGACACAGTGATAAAAACAAGGAGTATACATAAACTTGGAATAAGACGGGAATGTGGACCAGGAGGTGAGGGGAACATGGAACAAAGGAAACTAACCAGACACAGGTGAAACCAAGAAACAAACAATCAAAGAGACACAAGGGCACAAAGTGAAGTTCCTAAAAATGAATACGGAGGGGTGAACCGAAAAATATAACAGGAAGCAGAATCCAGGATCATGAGAGTACTATTATATACTAGTATTTTTCACCCCATGTTAGAGCAGTTAATGTCTACACACACAGTTTGACTACAGTCACTTCACTGTATATGTGTGTTGACCTGGGGCCTTGGGTACTCAATCATAAACACAAAAACAAACCCTCTTACATATGTACTTCACCTAAAGGTGTTGGAGCTGTTGGCTGGAAAAAAACATTCCAATTTTCAAATCCTTCTCCAGCACTCATTGGATCTAATTCCAGTATTGATGATAACATTATGGTGATCAATCGTTCACGTGTTGTTCTTGTTCTCTGTATGGATTCGTCTCTTCTTCTATAAAGTCTTGTTCTCTCTCAAAGGCCTGCACAGAGCTCAGCAGACGATATTCCTCATTAGAGCTGCGGCACAGAGCCACATCATCTCATGGTAAACTGAACCAGCTTATGTTCTTTAATCCTTTGCTATTTTCCTGTCAAACCTAATGTTTGTGTTTCTGATATAGTAATTCAACTATTTCATTGCTTTTTGTTAATGAAATGAAATCCACCAGTTGTTGCAGTGATGCCTAGATCTTAAATAGTTTGTGACAACACTCTGTGTGACATGGGTGATAACAACTCCTGGGTTGGTGTTGTGCCAACACAGAGGCAGATGAGTACTGAGGTCATTATAGCACAGGTTTTGATTTCGGTTTTTCTTTGCATTAACTTTTTGCAGATTAGAACTTTTTTGATGAAGGAGGTCTTCCACACAACAATGCGTTACATCTTATTTGCTAATACATTACTTTCTGATAGTCTGTTTTTAATCCTCACTGATATTGTGCTTAACTTACTGTATTTTCGTATTGTAATATACGTATCGCTGTGTCTCATCATCTACATTGGGTGGTCACTTTACACATTTGTCACACAAGTTACTTTGACAGTAATGACTCTGGAGCGCTATGTGGCCATTTGCATGCCCCTCCGACATGGTGAGCTATGCACCACACGCAACGCTCTGCACTGCATCCTCATTATTCACGGCATCAGCTCTGTACCTCTGACTATCTTTCTCTCAATCTTTTTTGCATCAGCAACTCATAATGATTACACACAACGTTTTCTATGTACCACAGAGATTTTTATCTTACACAGCTGGCAGGGTCATCTCAGGTCAGCAATAAATCAGCTTTATTTCTTGATTATCTGTGTCATCATTGTGTTCTGCTATGTTAAAATAATGAAAGTGGCAAAAGTTGCATCAAGAGAGAATCGAACCTCGACACATAAAGGCCTCCAAACAGTGGCTCTCCATGCTTTTCAGCTTTTTCTCAGTGCCATCAGCCTTTGGTGTCCATTCATAGAAGGTGCACTTCTTCAGTATGATTTTACATTCATCATGAAGGTGAAATACTTCAATTATATAGTGTTTATTCTTGCTCCGAGGTGTCTGTGCCCTCTCATTTATGGTCTCAGAGATGAAAAATTCTTTCTTGCAGTTAAAAACGGTGTCTGCTCTGGCTTTCAAAAGAAAAAATCTTCGATTTCTTTTGTTTGATAAAGTAGTCTGGAAATTATTTAACAAACACAGAACTTTCTTGTCATTTTTATTGTACTGTAATTTAGAAGGGATGTGTATATATCATATATATATTTCTGTCTGTGTGTGTTTGTGTTTGTATAAGTGTATAAGTAAAGTCCATTACAGTCTATATATAATAGACTGTACTTATATGGTGCTTTTCTTTAAAGTGCTTTACAATGATATCATATTCACACCTTGACATACTGATGGCCAGGGCAAACCGTGCATGGGGCCAACCTTTACATCAGGAGCTGTTAACGGTTCAGTGTTTTGCAAAACGACTTCAACAGACTGTCTAGGAGGAACCCAGAATGGCACCATGGACCTTCTTATCCCTAGACGACTCTACCATGTCTCCCCATATAAATACATATAAATACAGGATATAACTTCATGTCTGTACTTGAAGAGAAGGTGTCTGTCTGGAAAATAAACACTGTTGTGCTGTACGTTTCATCTTTTTCTTTATTCCTAAATTATTTGAGCTCCAATTGGAATCATTTTAAGCCAAAAAGAGATGGGCAGCAGTGTGCAAAATGTTGAACATCGTGCACGCTACCACTGTGCTACATATACTGTATGTGCAATCCATCTGTCACAGATTACATGAGAGCAGGGATGAGGACCCAATTGCAGGGCACAAAATGTAAAGTGAATAGTATTCCTTTTTTATGAAATTCGTAAGGCCAGGGAGTAAATGGGAAAACGTAAATAGAAGTAATGGAAATCTAGGCGACGGGACATTAAGAGTCTAAAACTCAAAATGGCCAAGCAAATAATCCTAAATCCAACAATTAAAAAGCCTATAGGAAATCCACAAGTGAGAGAAAAGTGCTCGGCAAAAATCACACTACTACAGTACAAGAGAGAAAACAACCTGAGGAACAAATGAGGAAAACCAGGGGAACGACAAGTAATACAGAAAAATGATCAGGAGCGAAGAAAGACATCCACAGACCAAAACAGAAACACTCTAGAACACCACGGGGGAACCAGGGACACAGAGATAAAAAGAAAAACAACGTAAAAACAGAACTAAGGACTCATGACAACAAGATGACACAGTGATAAAAACAAGGAGTATACATAAACTTGGAATAAGACGGGAATGTGGACCAGGAGGTGAGGGGAACATGGAACAAAGGAAACTAACCAGACACAGGTGAAACCAAGAAACAAACAATCAAAGAGACACAAGGGCACAAAGTGAAGTTCCTAAAAATGAATACGGAGGGGTGAACCGAAAAATATAACAGGAAGCAGAATCCAGGATCATGAGAGTACTATTATATACTAGTATTTTTCACCCCATGTTAGAGCAGTTAATGTCTACACACACAGTTTGACTACAGTCACTTCACTGTATATGTGTGTTGACCTGGGGCCTTGGGTACTCAATCATAAACACAAAAACAAACCCTCTTACATATGTACTTCACCTAAAGGTGTTGGAGCTGTTGGCTGGAAAAAAACATTCCAATTTTCAAATCCTTCTCCAGCACTCATTGGATCTAATTCCAGTATTGATGATAACATTATGGTGATCAATCGTTCACGTGTTGTTCTTGTTCTCTGTATGGATTCGTCTCTTCTTCTATAAAGTCTTGTTCTCTCTCAAAGGCCTGCACAGAGCTCAGCAGACGATATTCCTCTTTAGAGCTGCGGCACAGAGCCACATCATCTCATGGTAAACTGAATCAACTTATGTTCTTTAAGCCTTTGCTATTTTCCTGTCAAACCTAATGTTTGTGTTTCTGATATAGTAATTCAACTATTTCATTGCTTTTTGTTAATGAAATGAAATCCACCAGTTGTTGCAGTGATGCCTAGATCTTAAATAGTTTGTGACAACACTCTGTGTGACATGGGTGATAACAACTCCTGGGTTGGTGTTGTGCCAACACAGAGGCAGATGAGTACTGAATTTATATTTGTGCAGGTTTTGATTTCGGTTTTTCTTTGCATTAACTTTTTGCAGATTAGAACTTTTTTGATGAAGGAGGTCTTCCACACAACAATGCGTTACATCTTATTTGCTAATACATTACTTTCTGATAGTCTGTTTTTAATCCTCACTGATATTGTGCTTAACTTACTGTATTTTCGTATTGTAATATACGTATCGCTGTGTCTCATCATCTACATTGGGTGGTCACTTTACACATTTGTCACACAAGTTACTTTGACAGTAATGACTCTGGAGCGCTATGTGGCCATTTGCATGCCCCTCCGACATGGTGAGCTATGCACCACACGCAACGCTCTGCACTGCATCCTCATTATTCACGGCATCAGCTCTGTACCTCTGACTATCTTTCTCTCAATCTTTTTTGCATCAGCAACTCATAATGATTACACACAACGTTTTCTATGTACCACAGAGATTTTCATCTTACACAGCTGGCAGGGTCATCTCAGGTCAGCAATAAATCAGCTTTATTTCTTGATTATCTGTGTCATCATTGTGTTCTGCTATGTTAAAATAATGAAAGTGGCAAAAGTTGCATCAAGAGAGAATCGAACCTCGACACATAAAGGCCTCCAAACAGTGGCTCTCCATGCTTTTCAGCTTTTTCTCAGTGCCATCAGCCTTTGGTGTCCATTCATAGAAGGTGCACTGCTTCAGTATGATTTTACATTCATCATGAAGGTGAAATACTTCAATTATATAGTGTTTATTCTTGCTCCGAGGTGTCTGTGCCCTCTCATTTATGGTCTCAGAGATGAAAAATTCTTTCTTGCAGTTAAAAACGGTGTCTGCTCTGGCTTTCAAAAGAAAAAATCTTCGATTTCTTTTGTTTGATAAAGTAGTCTGGAAATTATTTAACAAACATAGAACTTTCTTGTCATTTTTATTGTACTGTAATTTAGAAGGGATGTGTATATATCATATATATATTTCTGTCTGTGTGTGTTTGTGTTTGTATAAGTGTATAAGTAAAGTCCATTACAGTCTATATATAATAGACTGTACTTATATGGTGCTTTTCTTTAAAGTGCTTTACAATGATATCATATTCACACCTTGACATACTGATGGCCAGGGCAAACCGTGCATGGGGCCAACCTTTACATCAGGAGCTGTTAACGGTTCAGTGTTTTGCAAAACGACTTCAACAGACTGTCTAGGAGGAACCCAGAATGGCACCATGGACCTTCTTATCCCTAGACGACTCTACCATGTCTCCCCATATAAATACATATAAATACAGGATATAACTTCATGTCTGTACTTGAAGAGAAGGTGTCTGTCTGGAAAATAAACACTGTTGTGCTGTACGTTTCATCTTTTTCTTTATTCCTAAATTATTTGAGCTCCAATTGGAATCATTTTAAGCCAAAAAGAGATGGGCAGCAGTGTGCAAAATGTAGAACATCGTGCACGCTACCACTGTGCTACATATACTGTATGTGCAATCCATCTGTCACAGATTACATGAGAGCAGGGATGAGGACCCAATTGCAGGGCACAAAATGTAAAGTGAATAGTATTCCTTTTTTATGAAATTCGTAAGGCCAGGGAGTAAATGGGAAAACGTAAATAGAAGTAATGGAAATCTAGGCGACGGGACATTAAGAGTCTAAAACTCAAAATGGCCAAGCAAATAATCCTAAATCCAACAATTAAAAAGCCTATAGGAAATCCACAAGTGAGAGAAAAGTGCTCGGCAAAAATCACACTACTACAGTACAAGAGAGAAAACAACCTGAGGAACAAATGAGGAAAACCAGGGGAATGACAAGTAATACAGAAAAATGATCAGGAGCGAAGAAAGACATCCACAGACCAAAACAGAAACACTCTAGAACACCACGGGGGAACCAGGGACACAGAGATAAAAAGAAAAACAACGTAAAAACAGAACTAAGGACTCATGACAACAAGATGACACAGTGATAAAAACAAGGAGTATACATAAACTTGGAATAAGACGGGAATGTGGACCAGGAGGTGAGGGGAACATGGAACAAAGGAAACTAACCAGACACAGGTGAAACCAAGAAACAAACAATCAAAGAGACACAAGGGCACAAAGTGAAGTTCCTAAAAATGAATACGGAGGGGTGAACCGAAAAATATAACAGGAAGCAGAATCCAGGATCATGAGAGTACTATTATATACTAGTATTTTTCACCCCATGTTAGAGCAGTTAATGTCTACACACACAGTTTGACTATAGTCACTTCACTGTATATGTGTGTTGACCTGGGGCCTTGGGTACTCAATCATAAACACAAAAACAAACCCTCTTACATATGTACTTCACCTAAAGGTGTTGGAGCTGTTGGCTGGAAAAAAACATTCCAATTTTCAAATCCTTCTCCAGCACTCATTGGATCTAATTCCAGTATTGATGATAACATTATGGTGATCAATCGTTCACGTGTTGTTCTGGTTCTCTGTATGGATTCGTCTCTTCTTCTATAAAGTCTTGTTCTCTCTCAAAGGCCTGCACAGAGCTCAGCAGACGATATTCCTCTTTAGAGCTGTGGCACAGAGCCACATCATCTCATGGTAAACTGAATCAATTTATGTTCTTTAATCCTTTGCTATTTTCCTGTCAAACCTAATGTTTGTGTTTCTGATATAGTAATTCAACTATTTCATTGCTTTTTGTTAATGAAATGAAATCCACCAGTTGTTGCAGTGATGCCTAGATCTTAAATAGTTTGTGACAACACTCTGTGTGACATGGGTGATAACAACTCCTGGGTTGGTGTTGTGCCAACACAGAGGCAGATGAGTCCTGAATTTATCATTGTGCAGGTTTTGATTGCTGTTTTTCTATGCATTAACTTTTTGCAGATTAGAACTTTTTTGATGAAGGAGGTCTTCCACACAACAATGCGTTACATCTTATTTGCTAATACATTACTTTCTGATAGTCTGTTTTTAATCCTCACTGATATTGTGCTTTACTTAATGTATTTTCGTATTGTAATATACGTATCGCTGTGTCTCATCATCTACATTGGGTTGTCTCTTTACACATTTGTCACACAAGTTACTTTGATAGCAATGACTCTGGAGCGCTATGTGGCCATTTGCATGCCCCTCCGACATGGAGAGCTGTGCACCACACGCAACTCTCTGCACTGCATTCTCATTATTCACGGCATCAGCTCTGTACCTCTGACTATCTTTCTCTCAATATTTTTTGCATCAGCAACTCATAATGAATACACACAACGTTTTCTATGTACTACAGAGATTTTTATCTTACACAGCTGGCAGGGTCATCTCAGGTCAGCAATAAATCAGCTTTATTTCTTGATTATCTGTGTCATCATTGTGTTCTGCTATTTTAAAATAATGAAAGTGGCAAAAGTTGCATCAGGAGAGAATCGAAACTCGACACAGAAAGGCCTCCAAACAGTGGCTCTCCATGCTTTTCAGCTTTTTCTCAGTGCCATCAGCCTTTGGTGTCCATTCATAGAAGGTGCACTTCTTCAGTATGATTCAGCAATTATCATGAAGGTGAAATACTTTAATTACCTTGTGTTTATTCTTGCTCCGAGGTGTCTGAGCCCTCTCATTTATGGCCTCAGGGATGAGAAATTTTTTCTTGCAGTGAAAAACAATGTCTGCTTTGGCTTGCAAAAGAAAAAATCTTCATTGTCTTTTGAATGATAAAGTACGATGGAAATTATTTAACAAACACAGAACTTCCTTGTCATTTTTATTATACTGTAATTTAGAAGAGATGTGTGTTTATACATACATATAAATATATATATATAAATATATATATATATATATATATATATATATATATATATATATATATATATATATATATATATATATTTATAAAGATATTTCTGTCTGTATGTGTTTGTGTGTGTGTGTGTATAAGTGTACAAGTAAAGTCCATTACAGTTTTTATAATATGGACTGTACTTATATTGTGCTTTTCTCCAAAGTGCTTTACAATGACTTCATATTCACACATTTATAATCTGATGGCCGGGTCATACCATGCACGGGCCAACCTTTACATCAGGAGCGGTTAACGGCTCAGTGTCTTGCTAAACGACTTCAACAGATTGTCTAGGACAGGCGTCTCCAACCTTTTTTCCTCTGAGAGCTAATTTGACAAAATAAAAAAGGCTGAGAGCTACTCATTTTTTACATTATTAGTAACTTTTATCCACATGGCTGATTCTCCAACTAAACCAGCTGAATTACTGTTGAAGTCCCTGTAGTTCCCATATCATCTGTAATTCACATGCATTCAGTCATTTCTGATGTTAGTGAGATGATAGAGAGTGTGTGGTGTCTGCTGGAGTGAAACCTCTTAAGTTCACTCTTATGTAGCTCCTTAACCTTCTCTGTTCATAGCCTGCTAGCAGCCGGAAAATCCCGTGAAAAGTTGCTGTAAACTTTGTTGACTTGGCCTTCAGCAGATCCCTAGACGACTCTCAGCAAATGAGACACGCACACACTTGTCATTCATATTCGTACCATTTTTTAATTCCTCATGAAAATAGTATATTTCGTGTCTTTTATTGGGGCTATCTTCCACGGTCATTGTCAAATCCAGCATGCGCCTGCAAGTCTGCTAACATTGGCTAATGTTAGGGTGTCACTGACCTAACCAAACATCACGGCAGCATCATTTGTTTGACTGACAGCTGATTGGCATATAATTGTTTCGTGACAGAAGGGGACGGGATGTCTGTGAATTTGATTGGATAGAAATTTAAACAGGTTTACCAAGTGACGTTGTGTTGTCGAATGTATGTATTGTATCAACCTTTAGGGAGCTACTCAGAAACGGGTGGCGAGCTACTTGTACCTTGTGAGCGATGTGTTGGAGACCCCTGGTCTAGGAGGAACCCAGAATGGCACCATGAACCTTCTTATCCCTACATGACTCTACCATGTCTCCCCATATAAATACATATATATATATATACAGTATATAACTTTTAACATTTCTGTACTTGAAGAGAAGGTGTCTGTCTGGAAAATAGACACTGTTGTGTTGCACGTTTCATCTTTTCCTTTATTCCTAAATTCAGCTCAAAATTAAATCATTTTAGGCCAAGAAGAGATGGGCAGCAGTGTGTAGAATGGTGCACACAGTGCACGCTACCACTGTGCTACATATATGTGCAATCCATCTGTCACAGATTACATGAGAGCAGGGATGAGGACCCAATTGCAGGGCACAAAATGTAAAGTGAATAGTATTCCTTTATTATGAAATTCAATAGGCCAGGGAGTAAATGGGAATACGCAAATAGAAGTCATGGAAATCCAGGCGACGGGACATTAATAGTCCAAAACTCAAAATGACCAAGCAAATAATCCTAAATCCAACAATCCAAAAGCCAACAGAAAATTCACAAGTGAAACTACTGCAGGGGAACCAGGGACACATAGATAAAACAAAAACGAGATAAAAACAGAACTAAGGACTCATGACAACAAGATAACACAACTAACTGGCCGTGTGTGATGAAAAACAAGGAGTATACATACACTTGGAATAAGAAAAGAATGTGGACCAGGAGGTGAGGGGAACATGGAACAAAGGAAAACTAACCAGACACAGGTGAAACCAAGAAACAAACAATCAAAGAGACACAAGGGTAAAAATGAATACAGAGAGGTGAACCAAAATATAACAGGAAGCTGAATCCAGGATCATGACAGTACTATTATATCCTATTTTTTTTCACCTCATGTTCGAACAGTTAATGTCTACACCAGTGTTTTTCAACCGGTGTGCCGCGGCACACAAGTGTGCTGTGAGATATCGTCAGGTGTGCCGTGGGAAATTATCCAACTTCACTTAATTAGTCTGCGAGCCGATCCGGTGATCCGGCCCGCAAGACAAATTGGAAGATTGCTCATTTCGAACCCCTCAACAGAAGTTTTGCGTTCGATCGCAGCGCAATTTCGAAGTTTTATGTGACACCGTAATATACTGCTAGCAAGCGTATGCCAGATTTGACGATGGCCGTCCCGAAAATAGCCCCGATAAAAAGCAACAAATATGCTATTTTCACAAGCAATTTAAAAAAATTACGGATGTGTGTGTTCCGGGCTCATTTGAAGCGAACGGGTCTGTGGAGCGTCACTTCACCAAAGTCCACAGCAACTTTTCACGGGACTTTACGGCTGCTAGCAGGGCGTGATGTGTCATTCGCGAACGAGGCTAGCCTGCCTGCGACTGTCAGTGCTTCTACAACTGTTGGGATTTAGAAGCTCCACCCAGGCTCTCAATCCAGTGTATGTTCTTCCAAACAGGAAAACACTCTGTACACAAAACTGTACAACAGAGAACGTGCTTTTGATACAAAATGTGAGTGTTGAGTGTTGGATATCAACATTTTGTAAATGTTGAAACAAAAGACGCTTATTCAGCTGGTTTGGGTGGAGAATCAGCATTGTGGATAAATGTTACTAATAATGTTAAACATGAGTAGCTCTCGGACACTTTTATTTTGTCAAAGTAGCTCTCAGACAAAAAGGTTGGAGACCACTGCACTATACTGTATATGTGGGTTGACCTGAGGCCTTGGTAAGTCAATCAAAAACACACCCTCTTGAATATGTACTTAACCTAGAGGTGTATCGGAGCTGTTGGGTGGAAAAAACTTCCCAAGGTATTTTCAAATCTTTCTCCAGCACTCAGTGGATCTAATTACAGTATTGATGATAACATTATGGTGATCAATCGTTCACTTGTTGTTGTTGTTCTCTGTATGGTTTTGTCTCTTCTATAAAGTCTCTCTCAAAAGCCTGCACAGAACAAAGCAGATGACATTCCTCTTTGGAGCTGCGGCACAGAGCCACATCACCTCAGGGTTAACTGAAGCAGCTTATGTTCTTTGAGCCTTTGCAATACTCCTGTCAAGCCTAATGTTTGAATTTGTCATATGTAAGTTAAACTACATATATATTGCTGTTTGTTGATGAAAGAAAATCCACCAGTTATTGCATTGTGTATATTATATTTCATTATGTTATAAATGATATAATATATTATTTAAAATTTAATTAGTGAAATACAATGTATATAATGTAACTATACATGATATTTCACTGATAATGACAGGGGATTTATTTGAATGACCGCAGAAGCTCTTGTGTAGTTGGTAACAATACTAATTCATGGGTGATAACAACTCCTGGGTTGGTGTTGTGCCAACACAGAGGCAGATGAGTACTGAGGTTGTTATAGTTCAGGTTTTGATTACAGTTTTTCTTAGTGTTAACTTTTTGCAGATTAGAACCTTTTTGATGAAGGAGGTCTTCCGCACAACAATGCGTTACATCTTATTTGCTAACACATTACTTTCTGATAGTCTCTTCTTAATCCTAACTGATATTGTGCTTATCTTAATTTGTTTCCAGGTTCTAATAGATATATCGCTCTGTATCATAATCTACATTGGGTTGTCTCTTTACACATTTGTCACACAAGTTACTTTGACAGCAATGACTCTAGAGCGTTTTGTGGCCATTTGCATGCCCCTCCGACATGGAGAGCTGTGCACCATGCGCAACTCTCTGCATTGCATCCTCATTATTCACGGCATCAGCTGTATACCTCTATCTGTTTTTCTCTCCATCTTCTTTGCATCAGCGGCTCGTACTGTTTACACACAACATTTGATGTGCGCTGCAGAGGTTTTCATCTTACACAGTTGGCAGCAACATCTTAGGTCAGCAATAAATCAGTTCTATTCCTTGATCATGTGTGTCACCATTGTGTTCTGCTATGTTAAAATAATGAAAGTGGCAAAAGTGGCATCAGGAGAGAATCGAGCCTCTACAAAGAAAGGTCTCCAAACAGTGGCTCTCCATGCTTTTCAGCTTATACTTTGTCTAATCAGCCTGTGGTGTCCATTCATAGAAGCTGCAGTTCTTCAGATTGATTTTATGTTATTCATGAATGTGAGGTACTTTAATTACATTGTCTTTGTTCTTACCCCGAGATGTCTGAGCCCTCTCATTTATGGTCTCAGGGATGAGAAATTTTTTCTTGCAGTGAAATACAATGTTTGCTTTGGCTTGCAAAAGAAAAAATCTTCACTTTCTTTTGTTTGATAAAGTAGTTTTGTTTACTAAAGCAGTCTGGAAATTATTTTTATACACTTTATACACACACTTTGTTGTAATTCTTATTGTATGGCGCTATTGAAGGGAAATGAATGTACATATATATATGAATACTAAATTTTTTTTATATATAATATACATTACATTACGATCATTTGGCAGACGCTTTTATCCAAAGCGACTTAGATTACATTACCACCCTTCGCAGAGGGGGGAGCAATTGAGGGTTCGGTGCCTTGCTCAGGGGCACCTCGGCAGGGGCTCGAACCGGCAACCCTCCGGTTCCCAAGCGGAAGCACTACCCACTGAGCCACTCCCTCCCACATTTATATACATAAACATTATATAATTATCATATTCATATATATATAACGTAATATTTTTTCATACATAGAAGTTCTTTACATAGAAATGTTTTATTGTATTGTAGTTGAGAAGGAATATGTGTGTGTCGGTGTGTGAGTGTATATACTGTATATACTGTATACTGTACTGTATACCTACTAAGCGTGTAAATACAATCCATTACAGCATATAAATATATATATATAGACTGTTTGGAGGCTTTTTAGGACTGTGTCAAGCTCTCCTCACGGCTGATCGCCTGGTGTATATATTATATACTCTCCATGCATTTCAGCTTATACTTTGTCTCATCAGCCTGTGGTGTCCATTCATAGAAGCTGCAGTTCTTCAGATTGATTTTATGTTATACATTAATGTGAGGTACTTATTTATGGCCTGAGGGATGAGAAATTCTCCCTTGCAGTGAAATACAATGTTTGCTTTGGCTTGCAAATGACAAATTGTTAATTTTCCTTTGTTTATTGAAGTAGTCTGGAAATTATTTTATACACTGCTTTATCCCTTTCATGCACGATGTCCACTTGAGTGTAGTCCGCTGTAGTGGACATTGCGCGTCAGTGACTACAATTCATGCAAGAATTTTTCTTCTTGAAAATGTTTCATCTACAGTAACTTTTTAGGATATGAATAAATGTTTTCAGATTTTATTAGAATAAATTAATTATAATTTATGTATGTTGTAAGGTTTATGTCAAAAAAAGTATCATTTTATTCATTGATTTGTTAAATACACACGTTTTCTGTTTCTGTTCCTCAGATGCACAATGTCCACTTAAGTGGACAATGTGTTCTTTTTATGCCTAAAGATAAATAAAAACACTTGGGAAAAAAATCCTGACTGGGGCTTTCATAATTCGTGCATGAAAGGGTTAAACACATACTCTGTTGTAATTCTTATTGTATCGCACTTTCGAGGGAATATATATGTATATATGTATGTATTCTCAATTTTCTCGATCATCATCGAAGATTTAGCATTAACCTGCTGCAGTCAGACACCTGGATCAGGCTTGCAACTATGAGGACAGCTGAGAAGATGCAAAACAAACGCAAAGAGAAAGAACGGACAACAGCAAGTTTCTACAAAGAAACCCAGAGATCCCTTGAGTGTAAAAGGCAGAGCTCAAAAACACCTGGAGATGTCCTGTACAGATAACCAAAGCTACAAAGAGATCAGCCTCCTTCCTGACATGCCACCAATTCAGCCAGCACAACAACCTCTAGATCTTGGTCTGCATAGATGGAGCGATGGTGAGAAAGTTAACGAGGAAGCTTGAACAATACTTAGACATAACAGCTGAACAAAATGAGACAGTATTGCACCACTAAGACTAAAAAAAGGTCACATCACAAATATCACCATGGATAATAGCACAATTCCTGATCTTTATAGATTGTGTGGAACCGCACAGGCACTGTGTGTTTTATTGTTTTAAATGTTGCTGCGTGCTGACATGTTAAAGCAGTTTGAGCTGCAATATCTGAAGGAAAGTGCTATACAAATAAAATGTTTTACTTTATTTCAGAGATTTGGTTCAGAATACTTGATGTATACAACGAGCAATATACTGGAAGAGGTTTGCAGTTTTGACTAAAGCTGACTCATACACTGTGTTTGTGTATGTGTGTGTGTGTGTTGTTGATCTGAGGCCTTGGGTGGTCAATCAAAAAACAAAAACACACCCTCTTACATATGTACTTGGATCTCAGTGGATCTAATTACACTAGTGATGATGACCTTATGGCAAGCAAACATTCACTTGTTGTTGTTGTTCTCTGTGTGGTTTCGTCTCTTCTATAAAGTCTTGATGCACAGTCTTCCCTCAAATGCCTGCACAGAGCTCAGCAGACGATATTCCTCTTTGGAGCTGTGGCAAAGAGCGACATCACCTCAGGGTAAACTGAAGTAGCTATGTTCTTTGAGCCTTTGCTATTTTCCTGTCACACAAATTGTTCGTATTTGTGATAGCGTAGTTGTACTTTATATATTTTATATACTGTATATTGCTTTTTGTTGATGAAAGAAATTAGAACAATTTTTGAAGTGTGTACTCATACATTATATTTCACTTTAGATAATAGGTGAGATATTCTGCCTAAACTCTTGTGTATTTGATAACAATAGTAGTTCATGGGTGATAACAACTCCTGGGTTGGTGTTGTGCCAACACAGCGGCAGATTAACTATCGGCTCATTGTAGTGCAGTTTTTGATTGCATCGTTTTTTTGCATTAACCTTTTGCAGGTCACAACTTTTTTTAAGAAGGAGCTCTTCCGCACAACGATGCGTTACATCTTATTTGCTAATACATTACTGTCTGACAGTCTGTTTTTAATCATAACCAATGTCCTTCTCGTCTGCTCTTTTTTTCATGTTGTATTGGAAACAACGCTGTGTCTCTTTGTCTACATTGTGTCTTCTCTTTGCATTTACACCACACCAATTACTTTGACAGCAATGACTCTGGAGCGCTATGTGGCCATTTGCATGCCCCTCCGACATGGAGAGCTGTGCACCACACGCAACTCTCTGCACTGCATCCTCATTATTCACAGCATCAGCTCTATACCTCTATCTGTTTTTCTCTCCATCTTCTTTGCATCAGCTTCTCCTTCTGTTTACACACAATATTTGACGTGCGCTGTAGAGATTTTCATCTTACACAGTTGGCAGCAACATCTTAGGTCAGCAATAAATCAGGTCTATTTCTTGATCATGTTTGTCATCATTGTGTTCTGCTATGTTAAAATAATGAGAGTAGCTAGAGTGGCTTCAGGAGAGAATCCAGCCTCTACAAAGAAAGGTCTCCAAACAGTAGCTCTACATGCTTTTCAGCTTATGCTCTGTCTCATCAGCCTGTGGTGTCCATTCATAGAAGCTGCACTTCTTCAGATTGATTTCATGTTATTTGTTAACGTAAGGTACTTTAATTACATAGTGTTTATTCTTGCTCCGAGATGTCTTAGCCCTCTCATTTATGGCCTCAGGGATGAGAAATTCTTTCTTTCAGTGAAATACAATGTCTGCTCTGGCTTGAAAAAGAAAAATTGTTCATGTTCTTTTGTTTAACGATGTAGTCTAGAAATTATTCCATACTTTATTCACTGACTGGTAATATGCAAAACAAACACAAAAAGAAAGAGCAGAGAAGAGAAGAGCAAGCTTCTATAAAGATCCCCTCAAATTTTGCAAGGGTCTCTTCATGGAGGAAAAAAGCGTAAGTCTCTCAGTGTAAAAGGCAGAGCTCCAAAACACCTGGAGATGTCCTGTACAGATAACCGACGCCACAAAGAGATCAGCCTCCCACATGACATGCCACCAATTCATCCAGCAGAACAACTTCTAGATCTCGGTCTGCCTAGATGGAGCAATGTTGAGGAAGATTAACAAGGAAGCTTAAATGATACTTAGACTCCACAGCAGGACAAGATCTTACAAACTCTTTTGATCTATATATTGTACACGATTCGATAAATGAAATGGTTGATGCCTTTACACATAAGACAGGGTTGCACCAGTTAAGACTAAAAGAGGTCACATCACAAAATATCACCATGGCTAAAGAACACTGTTCCTGAGCTTTATAGATTGTGTAGAAAAGGGTAGGCAATTGCTCCCCCCTCTGCGAAAGGTGGTAATGTAATGTAAATCACTTTGGATAAAAGCGTCTGCCAACATGATCGTTATTATTATTTAGAACTGCTGAACAGGCACAGCGAAAAGATTACACTGGAGATCCAGTGTAGCATTTTGAAGGAGGGCATTTCTACTTATAACAATACTATATCCACCCTGAGAGAACAACCCTCTTTTCAAAGATGAATACAGAATTCTGCAGCAACTCCAGGGTACTGTTCTCAACCATTGACCAATTACTAAATCCCGCTCTAACCTCTGACATTCTGTCCCTGGCTTCTGCCTCAAAAATCTAAGGAATTTACAAGTTCCCTGAGCAGCAAAATGACAACAATCAGAGCTGGTACTATAAGAAACACTAGTATCCTCTATGATCTAACAAATACTTTTTGCACTGCCTGCCTTGATTTTTAGTTTGTTTTGTTTTGGAGTTCTGGGCTTTTTATGCCCTGAGGCTCCTGTGCTATGCCCCTTGGATTCTGCAATTTGGTTTATTGTTTTTGATTTTGTTGTGTACTGACATGTTCAAGCAGTTTGAGCTGCAATCTCTGTTTGAAAAGTTCTTTACAAATAAAATGTTTTATTTGATTTCAGAGATTTGGTTCAGAATACTGGATAAACACAACAAGCAATATACTACAGGTGGTTCGAGGTTTGACTATAGCTGTGTGCATTGTTTTTGTGTATGTGTGTGTGTTATTGACCTGAGGCCTTGGGTAGTCAATCAAAAATACAAGGACAAACCATTACATATGTACTTGACCTATAGGTGTGTTGGAGGTGTTGGGTGGAAAAAACTTTCCAAAGTATTTTCAAATCCTTCTCCAGCACTCAGTGGATCTAATACACTAGTGATGATGACATTATGGCAAGCAAACACCCACATGTTGTTGTTGTTCTCTGTGTGGTTTCGTCTCTTCTATAAAGTCTTGATGCACAGTCTTCTCTCAAAAGCCTGCACAGAGCTCAGCAGACGATATTCCTCTTTAGAGCTGTGGCAAAGAGCGACATCACCTCAGGGTAAACTGAAGTAGCTATGTTCTTTGAGCCTTTGCTATTTTCCTGTCACACATATTGTTTGTATTTGTGATATCGTAGTTATACCATGTGTATATTGCTTTGTGTTGATGAAAGAAATTAGACCAGTAATTGCAGTGTGTACTCCTACATTATATTTCACTTTTGATAACAGCTGATTTATTGGTACGACTGCCTAAACTCTTTTGTAATTGGTAACAATACTAATCATGGGTGATAACAACACCTGGGTTGGTGTTGTGCCAACACAGCGACATACTATGAGTTATCGGGTCATTATAGTGGAGGTTTTGATTACAGTTTTTCTTTGTATTAACCTTTTGCAGATCGCAACTTTTTTAAAGAAGGAGCTCTTTCGCACAACGATGCGTTACATCTTATTTGCTAATACATTACTGTCTGATAGTCTGTTTTTAATCCTCACTAATATTGTGCTCATCTTAGTGTATTTTCGTATTGTAATAGATATGTGGCTGTGTCTCATCATCTACATCGGGTGGTCTCTTTACACATTTGTCACACAAGTTACTTTGACAGCGATGACTCTGGAGCGCTATGTGGCCATTTGCATGCCCCTCCGACATGGAGAGCTGTGCACCACACGCAACTCTCTGCACTGCATCCTCATTATTCACAGCATCAGCTCTATACCTCTATCTGTTTTTCTGTCTATCTTCTTTGCATCGGCCACTCAGAATGCTTACACACAACGCATACTATGCACTGTAGAAATTTTGATCTTGCATAGTTGGCAGCAACATCTTAGGTCAGCAATAAATCAGCTTTATTTCTTGATCATATGCTCCATCATTGTGTTCTGCTATGTTAATATAATGAAAGTGGCAAAAGTTGCATCAGGAGAGAATCAAACCTCGACAAAGAAAGGCCTCCAAACAGTGGCTCTCCATGGTTTTCAGCTTATGCTCTGTCTCATCAGCCTGTGGAGTCCATTCATAGAAGCTGCTTTTCCTCAGAACAATTTCATTTTACTCATGAATGTGAAGTTCTTTAATTACATAGTTTTTATTCTCACCCCAAGATGTCTGAGTCCTCTCATTTATGGCCTCAGGGATGAGAAATTCTTTCTTGCAGTGAAAAGCATTGTCTGCTTTAGCTTGGAAAAAAAGAAATCTTCATTTTCTTTTGTTTGATAAAGTATGATAGAAATTATTTTTCATTCATTTAACTTCTTTGTTGTGATTGCTATTGTATTGCAGTCCTTCTAAATTGCAAGTTGAAAGTTAAATATATATACAGTATATATATATTCAACTTTATTTATATACTTTATTTATATAGCGCCAAATCAAAACACAAAAAGGTTATAATCAAGTCCAAGAAAGGAGAGAGAGACACACAACACAGAGAGGCACAGCAAGAACAACAATAATAACAATGTAAATATGACTAATGATATTAATACATATAGAATGCATGGGTTTCTAGCAGGTCCTCATCACTACAGGACAGGCTTCCACAAGAACATGTGAGTACAGAAAACTCTGAAGTTAGTGAAATGCATTAATAGAACATGGATATGCAAAGATAGAGTTGTTTTTGGTGAGAGTTGAAGAACATACATAGATATAAATATGAATGTGTGTGTGTGTGTGTGTGTGTGTGTGTGTGTGTGTGTGTGTGTGTGTTTGTGTGTGTGTGTGTGTGCATTTATAGAATGTACTGGGCTGGGCTGTACTTAGTGTTTTGCTCAAAAACACTGAAAGATTGTCTAGGAGGAACACAGAATCCAACCAGGAACCTTCAAATTCCTCGACAACTCCAGCATCCTGAGTGAAGCCACCCTTAATGCACACACAGACAAACACAACCACACACACACACACACACACACACACACACACACACACACACACACATATACTTCAACATAAGTTTGTTCATAAATTGTCCGTCCTGTTTTGTATGGACTTGAATTTATCGTTAAAATATTGAATATTAACACCACCTAGAATACTAGGTGCTCTCAATAGACAGAAGTAGTAGTAGAGTTACCCAAGGCCTTGTGTAGTCGATCTAAAACAGGGTCATCTCAGGTCAGCAATAAATCAGTTCTATTCCTTGATCATGTGTGCCATCATTGTGTTCTGCTATGTTAAACTAATGAAAGTAGCAAAAGTGGCATCAGGAGAGAATCAAACCTCGACACATAAAGGCCTCCAAACAGTGGCTCTCCATGCTTTTCAGCTTATGCTTTGTCTTATAAGCCTGTGGTGTCCATTCATAGAAGCTGCAGTTCTTCAGATTGATTTCTTGTTATATATTAATGTGAGGTACTTTAATTACATCGTCTTAGTTCTTGCTCCAAGATGTCTGAGTCCTCTTATTTATGGCCTCAGGGATGAGAAATTCTTTCTTGCAGTGAGATATAATGTCTGCTTTGGCCTGCAAACGAAAAACTGTTCATATTCTTTTGTTTGATAAAGTAGTCTGGAAATTGTTTTTTTTACATTACTTCATACACATACTTTGTTGTAATTCTTATTTCATTGCGCTTTTGAGGGAATATAAGTTTAGATTTAAATATGTACACCTCAGGCTCGCAACACTGAGGACAGCTGAGAATATGCAAAACAAACGAGTGAGGAAAAATAATTTCCCCTAGGTGATCAATAAAGTACATTTCTTCTTTCTTTCTTATGCCCTGAAGCTAAACTGTAGCTATTATTTGTGCTGCCCCTTCTCAACTGTAACATTTGAGTTTTGTTGATAAAAACATCTGCTTATCTTGAATCCTTGTGTTGTCTGGTATTGAGTCCAATGCCTTGCACTCCCTGACTTTCCTGTGACAAAGTCAGAAATACTTCTAGTTGGCGCCAAAGCCAAAAGAGATGGACTTTCAAATAAATTAGGATTTTTTTCTCATCAGAATAAAATTAAGATGTAATTTTGGCTCGCCCGTCTAAGCCGCCTGCTCAGCATTGCTCCTGGACGTCAGGCTGTTCACCTGTCTCGCTGCCCCTGGTTGGCTCCTGGCCATCGAGCCATCCACCCGAGTCGCCGTCCCTATGGCCTGATCCATCTTCCCTGTGCTCCCCTTGTTTGGACTATTGCCTCTTTATGGTCTATTGCCCCTGTTTGGACTGTTGCCCCGACCCGGACTATTTTCGTTTTGATCCTCTTTGTTCTCTGCTGGTAATTCATGAAAGCTATCATGTTTAAATATCTAGCGTTTGCGTTATTGCTCCTTGTCTAGCTACGACACGTCTTCACAGAAACCAGCATCGTTTTTGATAACATACTGTACGTCTTTGGTGGGCTTTCTTTTCCTCCTCTAACTATCTCCAATTTTTTCCATTTTTCTTACAGGATCTTCCTTCTTTTATTCCCCTTGGATTGTGTAGTTGTGTTTTTTTTGTGCCCTGACAAGTTAATGTAGTTTTAGTTGCAATCTCTGTTTGAAAAGTACTTAACAAATTTTTTGTTTTATTTCAGAGATTTACTTCTAATTATTGGATGTATACAATAAACAATAGACTAAAGGAGGTACACCGTTTTGACGATAGTTGACTCATACACTATTTTTGTGTATGAGTGTGTATGTTTGGCTACCTGAGACCTTAGGTGGTCAATCAAAAACACGTAGTAGTGACGATGACATTATGGTGATCAATCTTTCACTTGTTGTCGTTCTCTGTGTGGTTTCATCTCTTCTATAAAGACTTGACGCACAGTCCTCTTTCAAAGCTCAGCAGATGATCTTCCTCTTTGGAGCTGTGGCACACACCAGAGCCACACCACCCCAGGGTAAACTGAAGCAGCTTATGTTCTTTGAGCCTTTGTTATATTCCTGTCACACATATTGTTTGTATTTGTGATATCTTAGATATACTTTATGTATATTGCTTTTTGTTGATGAAAGAAATTAGACCAATTATTGCAGTGTGTACTCATACATTGTATTTCACTTAAGATAACAGCTGATTTATTTGTACGACTGCCTAAACTCTTATGCATTTGGTAACAATACAAATCCATGGGTGATAACAACTCCTGGGCTGGTGTTGTGCCAACACAGCGGCAGATTCATTTTCGGGTCATTATAGTGGAGGTATTCATTGCACTCTTTCTTTGCATTAACTTCTTGCAGATCACAACTTTTGTTAAGAAGGAGGTCTTCCGCACGACGATGCGTTACATCTTGTTTGCTAATACATTACTGTCTGATAGTCTGTTTTTAATCGCAACCAATATCGTTTTTATCTTTTCTTTCTTTCGTGTTACAATGGAAATATCGCAGTGCATCATTGTCTACGTTGTCTCGTCTCTTTACACATTTGTCACAAATATTACTTTGACTGCAATGACTCTGGAGCGTTTTGTGGCCATTTGCATGCCCCTCCGACATGGAGAGCTGTGCACCACACGCAACTCTCTGCACTGCATTCTCATTATTCACAGCATCAGCTCTATACCTCTGACTGTTTTTCTCTCCATCTTCTTTGCATCAGCCACTCATACCGTTTACACACAACATTTGATGTGTGCTGCAGAGGTTTTCATCTTACACAGTTGGCAGGGTCATCTTAGGTCAGCAATAAATCAGTTCTATTCCTTGATCATGTGTGTTATCATTGTGTTCTGCTATGTTAAAATAATGAAAGTAGCAAAAGTGGCATCAGGAGAGAATCAAACCTCGACACAGAAAGGTCTTCAAACAGTGGCTCTCCATGCTTTTCAGCTTATGCTTTGTCTCATAAGCCTGTGGTGTCCATTCATAGAAGCTGCAGTTCTTCAGATTGACTTCTTGTTATATATTAATGTGAGGTACTTTAATTACATAGTATTCGTTCTTGCTCCAAGATGTCTGAGCCCTCTTATTTATGGCCTCAGGGATGACAAATTCTTTCTTGCAGTGAAATCCAATGTCTGCTTTGGCTTGCAAACGAAAAACTGTTTTTGTGTATGAGTGTGTATGTTTGGCTACCTGAGACCTTGGGTGGTCAATCAAAAACACGTAGTAGTGACGATGACATTATGGTGATCAATCTTTCACTTGTTGTCGTTCTCTGTGTGGTTTCATTATCTGCCGTTAGACTCATTGGAACTTATATAGCTACTACACATCTACACACAAACAGTTTATGTTGTTTCTTTGCCTCCTCCAATATTCTCCATTTCTCAGATTTTTTCCATTTTACTTACGAGATCTCCCTTGTTTATGCACCTTGAACTCTGTAGGTGACTTTTTATTGTGCTGTTTCTTCTTGTTTCTTTTGTGCACTGACATGTTAAAGCAATTTGAGCTGCAGTCTGTTTGAAAAGTACTATACAAAGTTTTTAATTCGAAGATTTAGTTCTAATTATTGGATGTGAACAACAAGCAATATACTTAAAGAGGTACAGTTTTGACCATTGCTGACTCATTCACTGTGTTTGTGTATGTGTGTGTGTTGTTGATCTGAGGCCTTGGATAGTCAATCAAAAACACAAAAACAAACCCTCTTACATATGTTCTTGACCTAGAGGTGTGTTGATGCTGTTGGGTGGAAAAAACTCTCCAAGGTATTTTCAAATCTTCCTCCAGCACTCATCTAATTACACTAGTGATGAAGACATTATGGTAAGCAAACCTTGACCTATTGTTGTTGTTCTCTGTGTGGCTTTGTCCCTTCTATAAAGTCTTGATGCACAGTCCACCCTCAACAGCCTGCACAGAGCTCAGCAGATGATTTTCCTCTTTGGTGCTGTGGCACAGAGCCATGTCACCTCAGGGTAAACTGAAGCAGCTTATGTTTTTTGATCCTTTAGTATATTCCTGTCGCACATATTGTTCGTATTTGTGATATGTAAGTAATACTACATGTGTTGCTTTTTGTTGATGAAAGAAATTAGACCAATCATTAAGGTGTGTATTCATTCAATATATTTTACTTTTGATAACAGGTGATTTATTTGTACAACTGCCTAAACTCTTATGTATTTGGTAACAATACTAATTCATGGGTGACAACAACTCCTGGATTGGTGCTGTGCCAACACAGCGGCGGATGAATTATCAGATTATTGTAGTGCAGGTTTTGATTGCGTATTTTCTTTGTATTAACCTTTTGCAGATCACAACTCTTTTTAAGCAGGGGCTCTTCCTCACGATGATGCGTTACATCTTATTTGCTAATACATTACTGTCTGATAGCCCGTTTTTAATCCTGACTAATATCCTTCTTATCTTTTCTTTTTTTCGTGTTACAATGGAAATATGGCTGTGTCTCATTATCTGCATTGGCTTGTCTCTTTACACTTTTATCACACCAATTACTTTGACAGCAATGACTCTGGAGCGTTTTGTGGCCATTTGCATGCCCCTGCGACATGGAGAGCTGTGCACCATGCGCAACTCTCTGCATTGCATCCTCATTATTCACGGCATCAGCTCTATACCTCTATCGATTTTTCTCTCCATCTTCTTTGCATCAGCCACTCGTACCCTTTACACACAACCTTTGATATGCACTGTAGAGGTTTTCATCTTACACAGTTGGCAGCAACATCTTAGGTCAGCAATAAATCAGCTCTATTTCTTGACCATTTTTGTCATCATTGTGTTCTGCTATGTTAAAATAATGAAAGTGGCAAAAGTGGCATCAGGAGAGAATCGAACCTCGACACAGAAAGGCCTCCAAACAGTGGCTCTCCATGCTTTTCAGCTTATGCTTTGTCTCATCAGCCTGTGGTGTCCATTCATAGAAGCTGCAGTTCTTCAGATTGATTTCTTGTTATATATTAATGTGAGGTACTTTAATTACATAGTATTTATTCTTGCTCCGAGATGTCTGAGTCCTCTCATTTATGGCCTCAGGGATGAAAAATTCTTTCTTGCAGTAAAAACCAATGTCTGCTTTGGCTTGCAATAGAAAAAAATCTTCATTTCCCTTTGTTTGATAAAGTAGGATGGAAATTATTTTTCATACCTAGAACTTTTTGTTGTAATTCCTACTGTATTGCGCTTTCAATATGTATATATATATATGCACTACATTTTCTTGTTCATTATTTAAGATTTAGCATTCACCTGCTGCAGTCAGACATCTGGTTCAGGATTGCAACACTGAGGAGAGCTGAGAATATGCAAAACAAATGCAGAAAGAAGGAGCGGACAAAAATGGTTGATGCATAAGACAGCGTTGCACTAGTTAAGACTAAAAAGAGGTCACATGGATGATCACCATGGATAAATAGCACAATTCCTGAGCTCCATAGATTGTGTAGAACAGTTTAACAGGCCCGGCGAAAAACTAAACTAGAGATCCACTGTAGCATTTTGAAGCAGCACATTTCTACCTATAACAATGTAATATCCTCCCTGAGACGAGAACCCAATTTTCAAAGATCATTGCAGAACTCTGCAGTAACTACAGGGTACTGTTCTCAACCATTAAGATAAAGATTAAGTTTTATTCATCATGTTGCATGCAATTCACACACAAATTACATGCAATAGAAATGTATCTTGCACCCCCTCTTACATATCACACACACAAACACATGCATTTCATTTTTCAGCGCCCATGGAGCAGGTGGGGGTTGGGTGCCTTGCTCATGTGCACCTCGGCAGTGCTCTGGAGGCAAACTGGCAACTCACCAGCTACCAGTCTGCTTGCTTGGTCCACACAGGGGACTCAAACCGGTGACCCTCCGGTTCCCAGCTGTCGACCCAGCAGACTGAGCTACTGCCGCCCCCTAAATTACTAAATCCCGCTCAAGCCTCTGACATTCTGTCTTTGGGTTCTACCTCATAGTGTGAGGAATTTGCAAATTCTTAAGCAGCAAAATAACAACAATAAGAGCTGGTACTGTAAGAAACACTAGTAACGTATATGCTCTGCCCTGTAACAAGCTATCAGTAGACTCTGCTGCTGAAAACAAGGTCACAGTTCTTGTTCTTTTAGATTTGAAAGCTGCATTTGACACAATTACTTTTGGCCCTGTCTGCCTGAATGTTTGCTTTGCTTTGTTTTGGCGTTCTGAACTGTCTTTGCCCTGAGGCTTAGATGTTCCTATTATTTGCACTTCCCCATTTCAACTGTAACCTTAGAGTTTTGTTAATAAAGACAGCTGCTTATCTTGAATCCTTGTGTCGTCTGGTATTGAGTCCAACCCCTCATATTCCCTGACATTCCTGTCACAAAGTCAGAAATGCCCTTAGAGTAGTGCAATAAAGTTTAGACGTAATTATCCTCTCCTTTGATTTAAGTTTTAAATCCCACATGAACAAGGTGACTAAAATTGCATTCTTCCACCTAAGAAATATTGCCAAAGCACACCAGTTTTTAAATCAACAGAATGCGGAGAAGCTCATGCATGTTTTTGTAATTTTCTAATTTTCCTCAGGATAATAAAGTTTAACTTATCTTATCTTCATATTTTAGGCAGACCGGCCTACTGTAATGCTCTTTCTACTGGTCTTCGAAAAATGTCAACTGAGACTACAACTAATTCTAAACTCTGCTGATAGGCTTAATGTGCTCAATGTCCCTTCACAAGCCCATAGGGCCTCTTCAGCAGGTGTTTTAAACATTCCAAAAGTGCCCCAAAATAAAACTGGGTGGCATGATAACAAAGGGTACTGGAGGTGGGCTCAGTGGACATTTTTAAATGGGAACTGGAAACATACCTTTTTAATCTAGTTTATGATTAGCAACACAATTATTTTTACTTATTTGATTTTACTTTGTAGTATTTAATTTATTTTCTAATTATCTTACTTATATGATCGTCCATGTTGCCCATGTTGCCACTTGGATTTGGTGAACATGTTTTTACTGTGTGGTTTATTGTTTTGAATTTCGTTGTGAGCTGCAATCTCTGTATGAAAAGTGTGATACAAATAAATTGTTTTATTTTATTTCAGAGATTTGGTTTTAAATACTTGATGTAACGAGCAATATACAAGAGTAGGTTCACAGGTTTGACTATAGCTGACTCATAAATTGTTTTGTGTATGTGTGAGTGTTGCTGACCTGAGGCCTTGGGTAGGCAATCAAAATAACAAAAACACATAGCTGTTGGGTGGAAAAACTTTTCAAATCCTTCTCCAGCACTCAGTGGATCTAATTACCGTAGTGATGATGACATTATGGTAAGCAAACATTCACATGTTGTTGTTGTTGTCTGTGTGGTTTAGTCTCTAATATAAAGTCTTGATGCACAGTTCTCTCTCAAAAGCCTGCACAGAGCTCAGCAGATGATCTTCCTCTTTGGAGCTGTGGCACAGAGCCACATCACCTCAGGGTAAACTGAAGTAGCTTATGTTTTTTGAGCCTTCGCTATATTCCTGTAACACATATTGTTTGTATTTGTGATAACATAGTTGTGCTTTATATTTTTTTCTTTTTGTTGATGAAAGAAATTAGACCAGTTATTGCAGTGTGTGCTCACACACTATATTTCACTTTAGATAACAGGTGATTTATTCTGCCTTAACTCCTGTGTATTTTGGTAACAATACTAATTCATGGGTGATAACAACTCCTGGGTTGGTGTTGTGCCAACACAGCGGCAGATTGGTTATCGGGTCATTTTAGTGCAGGTTTTCATTGCACTCTTTCTTTGCATTAACTTTTTGCAAATCTCAACTTTTTTTAAGAGGGAGATCTTCCGCACAACAATGCGTTACATTTTATTTGCTAACACATTGCTGTCTGATAGTGTGTTTTTAATCCTAACTGATATTGCGCTTGTCTTGATGTATTATCGTATTGCAATAGATATATCGCTGTGTCTTATTATCTGTATTGGGTCGTCTCTTTACACATTTGTAACACAAGTTACTTTGACAGCAATGACTCTGGAGCGCTATGTGGCCATTTGCATGCCCCTGCGACATAGAGAGCTGTGCACAACAGACAACTCTCTGCACTGCATCCTCATTATCCACAGCATCAGCTCTATACCTGTAACTGTTTTGGTCTCTATCTTTTTTGCATCAGCAGCTCGTACTGTTTACACACACCGTTTGTGGTGTGTTGCAGAGATTTACATCTTACACAGTTGGCAGGGTCATCTTAATTCAGCAATAAATCACCTCTATTCCTTCGTCATGTTTGTCATCATTGTGTTCTGCTATGTTAAAATAATGAAAGTAGCAAAAGTGGCATCAGGAGAAAATCGAACCTCGTCACAGAAAGGCCTCCAAACAGTGGCTCTCCATGGTTTTCAGCTTTTGCTCTGTCTTATCAGCCTGTGGTGTCCATTCATAGAAGCTACATTTTCCGAAGATTTCATGTTATACATGAGTGTGAAGTACTTTAATTACGTAGTCTTCATGCTTGCTCCAAGATGTCTAAGTCCTCTCATTTATGGCCTCAGGGATGAAAAATTCTCAAAAGCTGTGAAACATGATATGTGCTTTGGCTTTCAAATGCAAAAATCTTCACCTTTTTTTGTTTGAAAAAGTAGTTTGGATATAGAAGATACCAACATCTTGGCAGAGAGCAGCAGGCATCTCCAGCAGCATAGGACTCTATGGCAAAGGAGTCCTAGAGCTACCCATTTCCAGGCTCACAGAAGAGTACAAGTGCACCTGAGTAAGGCTGGAGATTATGCTAGAGTCACAGGATCCAATTGTAGCCCAAAATTCCCCAACCTTTCTTCGACCAAAAAATGAGCCTCATCAGAAGGAATGCAGCAGGCAAAGGCGGCACTCATACACCAGGATATCGTGGGTCAAGATCAGCAGGGGAGGTTTGGTCTAGGCCTTGGGGCCAGCACACCAGCCTGTAACAGAGCTACTCTGTCTCAGAGAATCAGACTTGTGGGGAAAGAGATTCCATGACAGGAGGAGGCAATGTCTGGGGTCAACTTTAGGTTTGCATTTACAATCATGGTTATGGCTCCTACTGTATGTTAATTCTATATTTATTGTGTTACTAACTCCTCCAAGGACCACGGGGCTGATAACACTCACCATTTGGGGGTCTGTTAATCTACTAACTTGTGACCAAACCTGGGGGGAAGCATTATGTGGTTATCAAGGGTTTAATCTATTCTTCTACGAACTTGATTCTTTTTCATATCTTTTCTGTCATATGAGTACAAAATGTATCAGATTGTTTCTGTGTGACACGTGTGATTTCAGAGCGACTGGTAAATTATCTCAGATACATTCAGGAGAATTTAAGTAGTGCTATCACAGTTGTTTGTGAGTGACCCATCCGATGATGTGCTCACTCAGCACAAACAAGGACAAATCAGTGGTTTCTCAGAACCACAGCAGTGTAATCAGTAACTTCATAGATGCTCAGTATTATATCGTCCTTTGTCTGGTTTGGATACTTAATGTGGAGCAGCAAAGAGTTCTAGGAGCATTCTGTGACCAGAACTCCGGCGCTATACTCTGTGTAATCTCCACATTGCTGCGTGCTATACTTTCCAGGTATGTTCTTTTCTTGTTTTCTGCAACTTGTCTTAACTGATTAATCTTATTGTAATTGGCTACTAAAGTTACCTGATAAATAAATTGGCAATCGTGAACATTGATCAATCTCTGATTATCCTTTGTGCATTTATTCTAATAGTTTCTAGGGACTTGCTGTTTCCGCATTGACTGGAAGGAATTAGTTTTTTGTCCAGGTTGAATTGTACAGAGCAAAATGCACGACAATCTCTAATGCGGGGTGGTAGTGTGCCAATCCCTGCCTCTGAGCTAACAGGACATGCTTGCCACTCGGTCCTTGGACTTAACTCAAAACGCTCCAGGATGTGTTGGTGGATGTTATATGCTGTATACAGTATAAGTAGACTGGCTCCTGTCCTTCAGGTACTTCCTGTCTGAATGAGTATTCTAGCCTCAGTTTAAAATAAGAGTGTGTCTTCACTCCCAAATTAATGATACATTTATCCTGTAGCTTAAATGGAGAATTGAAACTGAAAAATCAAAAAAATACTAAACTACTGAACTAAAACTAAATCAGGATCAAATAATTGGAATCTGTATTATCACTATTTGATTTCATTCTCATTATTCTTTAACCAATTAACCAGCAAAGTTAAAGCCCACCTGTATTCTTGGCTAGTTATTAATGCTTATAACTCTATCACCGAAACACAGCAAAGCTCACAATTATTCTAGATATCTCCACCATAAGATTCCATTTGTTGAAAGAAAAAAAACATCAATATAACTGAAAATATAGATGAAACCCTGTGCTCCACTCGCAAAGTTTCAATAACCTACCTGCCTTGGATTTCTTTAAAGATAAAAAGAATCCATAAAAGGGTAATGCCATCATATAATTTTCCAAGCCCTAACTCCGCCAAAATATCGATTAGCAGGCTTACTGGCATTCAGAAGCTCGTAGTCATGAAACGATCACCACCGTGATGGGGGCGCTGTCACAGAATCTAAGTAGGAAGCAACATCAGGAAGCTGTATCATCGGATACAGCTGACACAAAGGAGAACTGACCAATCAGTTTGAGAGAATACTACTGTCCGACCTACACCAATTTGATTGACGGTGACCCGCCTTGGCCATGACACTTGTTGCCGTCATCGGGCCAGGGTCAGTTCTTACAGCAACAATGTGTGCAAAGACCGTGGCGCACGGAAGGCAGAGGCAATGGATGAGATGGGATGGAGTAGAGAAGAAAAAGATCTCCTGGAATGAGCAATAGAAATAGCAATGGAGACGTCCAGAGCGAGCTTCACTATCAGGGCAGCTTATCATGTTTATATTCTCATATGTAAATAATAGTTTTAACCCCATGCCAGAAGAGTAAATGTCTACTCACAGCTTGAATATACTTTACAACAGTGTTTGTGTGTATGTGCGTGTATGTGTTGACCTGAGGCCTTGGGTAGTCAATCCAAAACTCAAAAACACACCCTCTTACGTTTGTACTTGACCTATAGCTGTATTGGAGCTATTGGGTGGAAAAAACCTTGGACAAAACTGGTTCATCATATGTAATTACAGTAGAGATAATGACGATGATGATGATGGTGAGTGATGGTGAGCAAATGTTTACGTGTTGTTGTTTTTGTTCTCTGTATGGTTTTGTCTCTCTATAAAGTCTCTCTCAAAAGCCTGCACAGAGCTTAGCAGATGATATTCCTCTTTGGAGCTGTGACACAGAGCCACATCACCTCAGGGTAAAGTGGAGCAGCTTATGTTTTTTAAGCCTTTGCTATATTCCTGTGAAGCACAATGTTTTTGTCTAAGTTAGAGAACCATGACGCCCAGGGGAGAGTTTGGAAAACTGAAACAGTTTATGTTCTCTGACCGGTTGCTGTGTGTCTCTTAAACATACATTTGTATTTATAAATTATTATTATCATTATTATTATTATTATTATTATTACTATATTGTACATATACCTTTTATACTGTTTAGAACTCTCCAACCAAATCCACCAATTGGGGTAGTAAGGCCTGATTTAGATTGTGATTTTCATGTTGCAGTGCCTGAACTCTGAGGTAGCTGGTGACAATACTAATACATGGGTGATAACAACTCCTGGGTTGGTTTACCGCCAACAAAGTGGAAGATCAATGTCATTATCGTGCAGGTGGTTATAGCAGTTTTCCTTTGCATAAACCTTTTGCAGCTTCTAATCTTTTTCAGGAATGAGTTCTTCTACACAAAAATGCGTTATATCTTCTTTGCTAATACATTATTGTGTGATAGTCTGTTTTTGATCATAAGCAATATCCTGCTCAACTTAGATTATTATCAATTTACCTTACACTGTTCGTTGTGCCTCATCATCTGTATTGTGGTTTTTCCTTTATTTATTACCACACCCATTACTTTGACAGCAATGACTCTGGAGCGTTTTGTGGCCATTTGTATGCCTCTGCGACATGGAGAGCTGTGTACCGCACGCAACTCTCTGCACTGCATCCTCATTATTTACAGCATCAGCTCTATACCTCTATCTGTTTTTTTCTCCACCTTCTTTGCAACAGCACCTCGTACTGTTTACACACAACATTTTTTATGCAGTGTGGAGGTTTTCATCTTACACAGTTGGCAGGGTCATCTCATATCAGCAATAAATCAGTTCTATTTCTTGATCATTACTGTCACAGTAATATTGTCCTATGTCAAAATAGTACAAGTAGCAAAAGCTGCAACAGGAGAGAAAATGAAGTCATCATGGAAAGGGCTCCGAACTGTGTCTCTCCATGCTGTCCAGCTGGTCCTTAGTTTCACTCAAATGTGGTGTCCATTCATAGAAGCTGCTGTTCTTCAGATTGATTTTGTCTTATACATTAATGTGAGGTATGCTAATTATGTTGTTTTTATTCTTGGCCCAAGATGTCTGAGCCCTCTCATTTACGGCCTCAGGGATGAAAAATTCTTCATGGAACTGAAATATACTGTCGGCTGTGGATCACGTAAGAAAAAGTGTTCTCACAGCCCTGTATGAGTAATGGGATTTGAAACCTTTTCCTTACCAAGAGTTTGTAATGTATATGGCCTATATATTTACATTTTGATGAACTATATAGATATAAATGTTCTTGGTGTAGTTACTCATTGGTTAAGATTAAGAAGAATGTTTGAATTTCTAGAAATTGATCATACCTTGTACTATTTCTTTGGAGTAATAGGCCATTGCTTTAAGGCCACATGGTAGATTAAAGGTGTAGTTAATATGTTAAGTATTCTAATTCAACCGCAGTTTGATCTGAACTCTCTCTCTCTCTTGTTTTCATGTAAAAATATTTTACAGTGCTTCAGCAATGTCTGTGGTTTTCAACAGTCTTTGTTTAGCCACATACCCTGGTCACTTATCTGTCTTGCAACACCTCACTTAAATTTGCTCCATCCTGGCTCAGAAATCTTTTCTAGCGCATTAACAAACCCACTGTACTTGATATTGTTGTGAATAAAATTTCTGTCAATTAAATTACAACCCTGCCGAATTTAACCATGTACTAATTGATAACCTGCATTGTTTCATCGTGATTTTTACTTCCCTGTTTCATTATAACAGCTTCCTATGTTTGAATCCACTTCAATTTTCTTAGTATTTGAAGGTTATAATGTTACTACTAATATCACTACTAATATAACTCCTCAAATGGTACACCATAATTTACAGGTGTAAATTGTAAATTTTATCCTACTTATTTTATTTGACAGCAGTAGTTACTTGTGTGTATGTTACTTTGCAGATTACTGAACTCTTCTCCAGTCACCCATTTCAACAGATACTTTTCATTCCCTAAAGTACTATTAGAATCCTTCAAAGGCACACACAGCCACATTCCTGTCAATCTTAATAGCATTAGCAGCGCTCGCTCATCTCAATGCTAGAAGTGTTGTCATTTATCTTTTCAATCAAATGCTCTTGTAAAGTACTTTGAGTCACAGCAAGTGTATGAAAAGTGTTACATAAATAAAATTGGATTGATTTAGTGATGGATTCATGCTTGAAGTCTTTTTGGGAGGACAGAAAATAGCCTCCATGCCAGCACTTTAAGTCTGATTAAGCCTGAGTTGCTCAATATGACACTGTCTGGTTTGACTCATCTCCTCATCTTTGACCCCTATTTCATCTCAGCCCACAACATCAAGCCTCACTTCATCCCTCTGTCCGTGACTTAATTTCAGTTCATTAATTTATACAGAAGTTGTGTGTTTTTTTTGGGTGAACAAGAAAATCCATCGTGTGCTATTCTATTCTATTCTACGATCATTTGGCGGACGCTTTTATCCAAAGCGACTTACATTACATTATATTACCACCCTTCGCAGAGGGGGGAGCACTTGAGGGTTCGGTGCCTTGCTCAGGGGCACCTCGGCAGGGACTCGAACCGGCAACCCTCCGGTTCTTAAGCGGAAGCTCTACCCACTCGACTACTGCCTCCCAGTAGTCGAGTGGGTAGAATCAGCTTCAAACTTGGCCTTTCCTATATGAGATGAATTAGTACAGAGGGCAGTGCAGACTCAAGCGTTTAGAAGGTTGAATGTGGCACAGTGACCAGCAGTCTGGAATCTAAAGTTACATGCTGTTCTTTTGACTGTGTCTGGGTGATTGAAAAGCCCAGAGGAATTCATGCATATCTTACAGGTAATCATTGTCCCTTTTACTTGAATGTCATTTGTAAGCACTTAGTTCTAATTGTAGAGGAGACTTTGTGTAATATATATGAAACTTTTGAAAGTTTGACTCACTTTTTTCCCGCGCTATGACAACACACAAACAAACTTCCATAAAACAGCCATTAAAGCGTTTCAATGTGATATTTCACAACAGCAACACAGCTAGCAGCCTAGCTGACCCGGCTAAATAGTGTTTAGTGTCACACAACCAAAGAGCAGCCAGCCAGAGCGCCGACATTAGCTTTCTGCCCAGCCGGGAATTTAAATGTTCACATTCCGTTATATCATTTTCTCAGCCATAACTCAGCCAAAATATCAAAAATTAGCAATCTTAACGGCATTCAGAAGCTTGTAGTATCCTGAAACGACCACCACCAAGACGGGGGCGCTTTCACGTAATGTAAGCAGGAGGCAACATCATTCTGCCCGGATACAACTGACAGCTGACACGAAGGAGCACTGACCAATCACTTCGAGCAAATACTACTCTGTCCCGCCTACTCCAATTTGATCGACGGCGGTTTCATCCAATGGTAGAGATCCACAGCTTCAGATCCCACACCTTGCTTGCGCGATTTGGCCAATCGTTGACGGAGAAATGAGGACACGGGCGAGAGACCAACGGAAGCTGTAAAGAGCGGTAGGTCTGATCGGGTTTGCAGCCCAGTGTAAAGCAGTTGAAATGAGTTTGGACGTGTTCCCGTAAAAATGAACTTTTTGAAGGTTTTGAGCTTTGGTTCGGTAAAAATATAACTTTCAAAACTCATTTTAACCTTGAATAGTTAACACCACAAACTCACAGAAAATGACCGCAATATATATGTATGTGGGAAATATAGCCAGGCAGCTTATCACGTTTATATTCTTATATATTTTCAATATTTTTAACCCCATGCCAGAACAATAACTGTCTACTCACAGCTTGAATATACTCCATTACAGTGTTTGTGAGTATGTGTGTGTGTGTGTGTTGACTAGAGGCGTTGGATAGTCAATCAAAAACACACCCTCTTACGCATAAACTTGACCTATAGCTGTATTGGAGCTGTTGGGTGAAAAAAACTTTGGGACAAAACTTGCTCCAGCACTCAGTATATGAAATTACAGTAGTGATGATGACAATGATGATGATAAGTGATGGTGTGCAAACATTCACGTGTTGTTGTTGTTGTTGTTATCTGTATGGTTTCGTGTCTTCTATAAAGTCTCGATCTCTCTCAAAAGCCTGCACAGAGCTCAGCAGATGATATTCCTCTTTGGAGCTGTGGCACAGAGCCACATCACCTCAGGGTAAACTGAAGCAGTTTATGTTTTTTGAGCCTTTGCTATATTATTGTTATATTGCACATATACGTTATATTCGCTTTAGTACAGTCAAACCAAATCCACCAATTGTGGTAGTAAGGACTGATGAATATAGATTGTGATTTTCATGTTACAGTGCCTAAACTCTTAAGTAGCTGGTGACAATACCTATACATGGGTGATAACAACTCCTGGGTTGGTGTTGTGCCAACACGGCGGAAGATCAATGTCATTATCGTGCAGGTTGTTATAGCAGTTTTCCTCTGCATAAACCTTTTGCAGCTTCTAATCTTTTTCAGGAATGAGTTCTTCTACACAAAAATGCGTTACATCTTATTTGCTAATACATTATTGTGTGATAGTCTGTTTTTAATCATAAGCAATATCCTGCTCAACTTAGATTATTTTCAATTTACCTTACACTGTTCGTTGTGCCTTATCATCTGTATTGTGGTTTTTCCTTTATTTATTACCACACCCATTACTTTGACAGCAATGACTCTGGAGCGTTTTGTGGCCATTTGTATGCCTCTGCGACATGGAGAGCTGTGTACCACACGCAACTCTCTGCACTGCATCCTCATTATTTACAGCATCAGCTCTATACCTCTATCTGTTTTTTTCTCCACCTTCTTTGCAACAGCACCTCGTACTGTTTACACACAACATTTTTTATGCAGTTTGGAGGTTTTCATCTTACACAGTTGGCAGGGTCATCTCATATCAGCAATAAATCAGCTGTATTTCTTGATCATTACTGTCACAGTAATATTATCTTATGTCAAAATAGTACAAGTAGCAAAAGGTGCATCAGGAGAGAAAATGAAGTCATCATGGAAAGGGCTCCGAACTGTGTCTCTCCATGCTGTCCAGCTGGTCCTTAGTTTCACTCAAATGTGGTGTCCATTCATAGAAGCTGCTGTTCTTCAGATTGATTTTGTCTTATACATTAATGTGAGGTATGCTGATTATGTTGTTTTTATTCTTGGTCCAAGATGTCTGAGCCCTCTCATTTATGGCCTCAGGGATGAAAAATTCTTCATGGAACTGAAATATACTGTCGGCTGTGGATCACGTAAGAAAAAGTGTTCTCACAGCCCTGTATGAGTAATGGGATTTGAATGTCTTTCCTTACATAGAGTTTGGAATGTATATGGCTTATATATTTACATTCATTTAGATTTTCATTTGAATGAACTATACAGATATAAATTTCAATTATTTGTCTTGGTTATTCATTAGTTAGATTTAGATTTAGAAAAATGTTTGAATTTCTAGAAATCGATCATACCTTGTACTATTTCTTTGGAGTAATATGCCATTGCTTTAACCTCACATTGGTAGATTAAAGGTTTTCCAATTTATTAACAAACCCAGTGGACTTTATCTTGTCTTGTATGAAATGTGTGTAAATTAATCACTGCAGAATTTGAACCATGTACTTGTTAAAAACCTGTATTGTTCCATGATGATTTTTACTATTCTGGAAGTTTTAGCATTCTATGTTTGAGTCCACTTCATTTTTCTTATAATATGCCTCTATTTGAAGGTCCTAAAATTGCTACTAATATTACTGCTCAAATGGTACACTTTGCAGATTACTGAACTGTACTCCAGTCACCCATCTCAACATGCTTTTCAATTCAACGTCGGATTGAAAAGTGTCTGACGTTCTATGACAATCACACACAGTCCCATTCCTGTCAATCCTAATCGATTTAGCAGCACTCACTCATCTCAATGCAGGAAGTGATGTCATTTTCCTTTTCAATCAAATGCTCTTGTAAAGTACGTTAGATTACAGCAAGTGTATGAAAAGTGTTCTATAAATAAATTCGATTGATTTAGTGATGGATTCATGCTTGAAGCTTTTTTGAAGGACAGAAAATAGCCTCCATGCCAGCACTTTAACTCTGATTAAGCCTGAGTTGCTCAATTTGACACTGTCTGGTTTGACCCATCCCCTCATTTTTGACCCCTATTTCATCTCAGTCCAAAATAGGAAGCCTCACTTCATCCCTCCGTCCATCACTTTATTTCAGTTAACTCATTTATACAGAAATTGTGTGGTTTTGTTGGTGAATAATAAAATACGTCAGGGGTCACTCTAGATGTCAGGTGCTGACACAGCTTCAACTTTCCCTTGTGCAGCCTGTCCTGAATGTGATGAATACATTTGGAAGGACAATGACTCAGGAAGGATGAATACTCTATTCTAAGGCTTGAATGTGGTGACCAGCAGTCTGGAATCCAAAGTTACATGTTGCACTTTTGACTATGTCTGATTATGACTATGACTGAAAAGCCCAAAGGAATTCACGCATATTGACCGCATCAATGCTTTTGCGAAACGGATTTAATTCGAAGTATTTCTAAAAATCTGCAACCATAAGAGGACATAGCCTTGATGAAACACATTAGCTGTCTGATGAAAGTTAAATTGTATGAAATCAGTGTGTCTAATTAAAGTCAGTAAAAAGGGTGTGTAAGTACTGTATGCCGATGACCCCAGTGTAGTGAATAAAGTATAAAGCCTTGATGCACAGCCCTGTCTCAGCACTCCTAGAGCTGTGTGCTATACTGCCATGTCACTTCAATGCTGGATTTGGTAAATTGCCAGTTTGATCTTAATACAATGCAAAAGCTAGGCATTAGCTGATATATGATTTGACTCCTAGCTGTTGTGTTTTTAAGGATATACTGCTCGTATGGCTTTTAACGTCTCATTGGTCGGTGGTGGTGGTGTAATGCTTAGTGACAGAATCCTTGTTGTGCAGGTTTTGGTTGCAATTTTCCTCTGCATTAACTTTTTACTAATCATCGCTTTTTTTAAGAAGGAGTCCCTCTATACTACAATGCGCTACATGCTATTTGCTCTTATGTTGCTGTCTGATAGCTTCTTATTATTCATGTCAAATCTTTTGCTCCTTTTTATCACTTTTGGTTTAGGCATCCAGGTTTGGTTGTGTCTCATTATCTACGTCACTGTGGTTCTGTACACGTTTGTCACTCCGATTACTTTGACAGCAATGACTCTGGAGCGCTACGTTGCCATTTGCATGCCCCTCCGACATGGAGAGCTGTGCACCACACGCAACGCTCTGCACTGCATCCTCATTATTCACTGCCTCAGCTGTATTCCCCTCGCTGTTATTCTCTTCACCTTCTTTGCTACAGCCTCCCATAGCATTTACACTCGGTACCAATTCTGCTCAATGGACGTATTTGTCTTTCTCAAATGGCAGGTTCATGTCAAGTTAGCCTTGTATCAGTGCTTCTTCATACTCATGTCTGCCACCATCATATTTTCCTATGTTAAAATCATGAAAGTAGCGAAAGGTGCTTCCGGAGAGAACGACAAGCTGACACGGAAAGGTCTCAGAACGGTGACTCTCCATGCTTTCCAGCTTTTTCTCTGTGTCATTCAACTATGGTGCCCATTTGTGAATTCCTCTTTTCTCCAGATTGACTTTATGTTGTATATAAATGTGAGGTACATTAATTACATCATATTTTTTGTTGCTCCGAGATGCCTCAGCCCACTCATTTATGGCCTCAGGGACGAAACCTTTCTTCTGGCTCTGAAATGTAATGCCCTCTTATGATGTCATTGTGTACAAAAAAATCCTCCATTCTCTTTCTCAAGTCACTCTGCAGTATCTTTCTTTGTATTTTAGGTTTTTTGTTATGACCTCGCAAGACCCTCAACTGCAAAGTCTTACAGCCTTTGATCAAAAACTGCATGAACAATTTTAAGCTGATGGGTGCAGCCTCTCTGTATGCATCTGTGAGCTGTTTGACTACACAACAACAAAATCATTCTTGTCATGAAAAATACATAGTCATGTAACATGTTATTGAGTTTGTTGTGTTATTTGATCATTTGTATGGAGGCCTGCTGAGTCACAGGGCAGACGAGTGTTGCAGGCATTAGATTTACTGTGCAATGTCAAGTCAAAGTGTCTCAAAATGTGTGCCGTGAATACCATTCGATCCCCATTTCTCCACAGATTAAAAGAAGTAGTGAATACCTCAATCATTTTGTACTGACCATTATTTCATTTTCAATATTTAATTAAATTGTACTGGAGATCTCAGAGGGTGGATTTTTGGCAAATGAAACTAGGAAATTTTCAAGGAGATTAACAATTTCAACAAAATGTTAATGAGTGTTAATGAATTTTCAAGTAATTAATGCATCCATTTTCTTTTTTAAAGTACAAAGATATTGAATTACCAGTGTTGTGGTTAATGTGGTTAATGATCCAACACACACTTTTCTTTCAAAGTTATTGGATACAGTAAAGAACTATATTTGTCATGTACACAATGAAAAACAATTGTTTCATGAAAAAAGTGTCTTTATTACAATAAAACAGAATAATGTATAACAATAAAAACTGAACAAAATAGTGATCTGATGTTTCATTATTGGAGATGCTCCAGAACCATTTCCACTTCAGAACCAGCTGGAATTCACTAATCAAATAAATAGACTTAAATAATCAGGTTTATGTACAAAAGTGATTACAGATGTGTTGCAATTTGTCTGATTTCTTTAAACTTTTTTTGACAGAAACATGTGAAATGCTCAAAATAGAGATTAACATTTAAGGATAGTAAAAACATGACCAAAGCTTAGAATTGCCGGCTGTGGATTGATTTCTCTGTTAGAGCAAATAACACTTTGATATACTGCATTGATCTCCGCTCTGCCGATCTCTAATCTTCTCTCAGATAGGCCTCATGCATGTCATGCTCGTCCTTGTTGTCTCGGATGGCGGTGTACTCGGCCATCCTTTGGATCTCCTCCGCTTTAGTCTCAGCCAACTTCTTATCTGCATCGTCTGTTACTTTACGGGCCTCCATCACCTGGGACTGGGCCACCTGAATGTTGGCTCTCACTGTGATGGATGCCTGCTCAGCACCTGGGAACACACACATGCAAATATATATTGAGTTCAGACTTTTAGACGTAACAATACCTGATCTGCACGACATCTGACGGGAAATACAGACAACTGCTGAATTATTTGTTGTTCTATTTGTATTGTATAACTCAAATCTTGGCATCAGAATATATGGCAATATGTTTATCTGCTCAGGTACATTATCTTTCACACACCTGAGGAATACGCCGCATCAGCTGCCATTTCACACAAGTTGACAGAGTTTACCCAGGTCGACTCGAAGCGCTTACATTCATCCAGTTTGTCACCAGCCTGTCAGGACAGAGAGAAAATATGTAAATATCTTTGCTTTGCTGCAGTTTTGTTTGAATAACACTGTTTTTCCTAAGAGGACACACACAGACACACACGAACCTGTCCACGCTGGCCAATGATCACCTGCCAGAGTGAATCCTTCTCTGCTGGGGTCAGCTTTCCCAGCGAGGCCAAATAGCGCCTCTGCAGAATGATGAGTGTGTGTACAGCCTGTCAGCAAACACAGGAGGACCCACAGTCAGTCAATTTCAATTAATGGCGACTTGATAATGAAATTTGATCCTTTGACACTTGTGAAGGGAGCTTGACTACAGCTAATTCTGCCCAAAATTTGGATTATCAAACACTGAAAACATTCTACACTGATTTGCCATTAATAAGTGGCTCGATGATCCTAAGCTCTGGTTAAAGCGAGTCACTTAGGATGATAAGTTTACCTTTGAGTAGTCTGTGAGGACATCTATGAGAGCCAGAGTGGTCTGGGAGAGCAAAGTGCTTGAACTGTTTGTGACCACTGATGTTGCTCTTCTGATCAGGGAGTCGTGGGAGAGGTTTTCCCTTTGCTACAAAAAGAGGGAATAAAGGTTTTCAGTTTCCTTTTTACAGACATTTACAGAAAAACTTCTGAACATAATTAGTGCACACCCACCTGTGTGAAAGGAGCCGGACAAAGCCCACGGCCCACACTGAAATATGACACGCGTGTTGGCATAACGTCCGCCCATTTCTTCAACCTCTGATCTGCAGGCTTACTGCTGCTGTAGAAACATCACAACAACATATCCACACGTTATTATAGCGTCACTACATCAAATTTAAGATTACTGCTACGTTTCAATGAAGTTTGTATTGTTATAGCTTGATTTCTGCAGGTGAGAGTCAACTGCAGAAGACCTCATTTATAGCAGACTGTTTAGTTTGAGCACTAACTGACTGCACCATACATTCCGATTCACACTTAGTATAAAGCGGAATACTTGAAAATTCAATTGCCTGTACACAAATCAATCAATTGTTGAGTGCAGTGCTCATACAAAGTAGTGCAGTGGGTGATCAGAAAACATTAATTTCATTACAATAAAAAAGTGAAGTAAAAAGCAGTGCACAGTCAGTACTTGTGTATATTTTTGTTTTCGTTATGGTGCAGGGGGCTCCAAAGTGACTCGCCACCACTCAGAACTTACTCTATATTGTCAATATATCAATATAAACATGTCCATATAATGTATTAATAGATTTGACTGTTGGAAAGATGTGAACATGGTGTTGTGTGTACCTGATGTAGCTGATGCAGGCTGCCGCTCTCCTAATCGTGCTTCTGGTGGGCCGCAGCAGTGAAGCGTCCGTCTGACTGTGCAGAAGTCGTCCAGCAGCACGGCTGGCACATATTGAACACTGACCAACTGCTTGCATCTTGCCGATAAATTAGGTTAACTGCTTAACACCTTTTAGAATGTTCCTATCCGCTGTAACCTAAACCAAAATAGATCTTTCTGTCGCTGTATGTTGATGTCAGGTTCTGTCCTGTCCGCTGTCCTTTAGCCTTGTTAAAACAAAAAAGCTTCTCTCTTTTCTGGTTGTTGTTGCTTTGAGTCTTGCAGTTCGCTGAGTGATAGCAACATGTCACGTCCCTCAGATATTTGTAGGGGCGTTTCATTGCGTAAAACCTATCGATCTGTTTACTTTGACTGTAAATGTGCGCACTTTCCATTATCAGCATTATCTCCTCTCCCAGACTCCCGTCACGTCCAGATGTAACTCACGATATGGATGTTTTTCTCTACCTATGTTTCTGAGAGGAACTTTTATTGATTTGCCGTGTAGTTCTTTATTTGTGAAAAATGTAGAGTGTGTCATTGCAAGATAACTACGCGTAGATGAGGTTATTTTAAATATATATTTTTTTTTTTAAAGAGAAGAAATGGTACATTATTGATGACCAGCTGACTTTTGATTGATTCAATATGCAGATTTCATTTGTGCGTGTGTGTGTGTGTGTGTGTGTGTGTGTGTGTGTGTGTGTGTGTGTGAGTCACTCTGCAGGATCATAGAAGGGCTGCAGATGTGAGGTAACTTATGTTGTTGTGCCTCACTCAGCCATGCAGAAAGTTTCAAGCCAAACATCTGCAGCATCTTATATCCACTTAAACACTACCATCATGAGAGTTTGTCATGATCCTTTGGTTCTTTGTGTTCGTTTCCTGTTGTATTTTGTAATTGTGTCCAATTATGTTTCCTCTCACTTTACTTCCTGGCATTGTGTCTGAATCGTGGCTCATTGGTTTCACCTGTTCATGTTCCCCTTACTGCCTGTCACCTGTCTCTTCTCCCTCACCCCACACTGTAGTACTTCCTCCCAACCCATGACTGAGTTTGCATGCAGACTTTCAGGAAATGAAAGTATCATGAATAAATAAAGAAGCAAATTATCATCAAGCGTATGTTAAAGTGAGTACTTTTTTGTCTTGATCTGAACTCTGATGCCATATTCATCCGCCTCATGTTAAACCAGCACCTTCAGGTAGGTGAATGACTTATGTGCATTGAGAAAAACAGGACGAGCGTCACTGTCAGCATAATGACCCCTCACGATATCTGTGAGGGAACTCTCTCACAGGCCTGACATTGACAGCAGTCCAACATGTGTGCTAAACAAACTGACGCATACAAGCGGCTCAATCCAGTTTTATGTGGATTGCACAAAAGCAAGCTTGCCCGCTGTAATCTGGGCACAAATGTAAATGGCTCTCAATCATGATTTTCGTGGGCCAAAGCTCCTCATGCTCTCTATCATCTGCTATGTATTGGATTGTCTACATGAGCTATCTTTAGCCTGTTATGGTCTGAGAGGCCTGTATTATTGATCAAGTGAACACAACTGATTTATTTAGGTTTGTTAGTTTGGTTTAAATCTTTGAAATTGATCCAGTAGAATTTCAGAATTTCTACTGCATGTCACAGTGAGACCTGTTGTGTACATTGTTCATATCTTAAGGTGATGCCAAGTGAGATGTGCAGACAAAAAAATCTGCTTTCTGCATGAAATCCACTTTTGTGAAACTTCAGCAATGTGTGCATGAAGCTGGTGATATACCATATAGTATCTTGTTTTAGTTTATGATATTTTGAATTAATTATATATGCATTTGTGAAACACAACGATTACATGACACTCACACAGCAAACTCGCCCCAAATGCATCTCCACAGCTTTGACATATAAAGCACAGAAATGCATTTTACAGCACCTCGAGCTAGAACTGTTGTAACAATTGTCTACCTTCCAGGTGCTCATTGCATTCAACTGCTCTGCCATTCGTTGTGTGTACTGCAGCACTTTGTATGTGGGAAAAGGACAATAACAAATAAAGTATTAGTAGTAGTTGTTGCATATGCCACTCATTCATAGAAGTAGACTGTAGTTATTTTTTGTTCAGTTATTTTCATTTCAGTTCTTTTATTGTACCAACTTGCTCTCTATCAAACCTCCCTCACTCTGCAGACTGAAGTCTTCTTTTCTGAAAATAATTCACTTAATATTTGACTAAAACATTTATTGTGGAAAGTTTTGCAATAGTATTGATTCTGTTTAATCACCTGCAAACACACAAAGAGTTGTTTATTTCTTTATGTCCACTGAGGTCCAGCAGGGGAAAGTTTGTTTTGGAAAGATTTTGGTCCAATCCCCATCAGCCCTGATTACTGACGCAGGACTTGCGTAAAAGCCTGCCGAGCCCCAGTGAGCTTCTCTCCACAGAGTCAACTTGTTTGCCAAACAAACGAAAACTTTGCGTTGCTCAATTATGGCGGACTCAGGAGCTTTACGTTAATAATCAGCCAGTCTGTTAATTACTAAACAGGGGACACAGGCGCTGCTCTCTCTTTCTTTCTCTACGTGCTCTGGGACCTCCCTCTACTGCTGCACATGTGCTGTCCACTGACATCGCTTCATGGGTTTCATCATCTTGTTCAAAACAATTCTGCTGCCGTGCCATCATATTCCCTCTGTGGTGTAATTACTGATCTAATGATGTAATGTATGACACTGGAACAATGTCAAAAAAGCTCTAAATCTTTAAACTTTTGCATTGAAGTCGTCAAATAACTGAGCGGACAAATACAGCTTGAACTAAGTGACTTAAATTGGGTGTTTTCTTGATAGAGGGCAGATTATCTAATATCCCACAGGACAAAAGTCTGAAAGCATTGATTTTATTCTCATTGATCTCATAGATCAAGCATTGTGGTTTATATTTGACCCATTTGGTTAATTCAGATCATCAGACAGACTGTTGTAATTCTAGGGTCACACAAAGTTAAATCATTCAATATTTATCTCCAGGTGTCAGTGTGTGGAAACAAACCTTTCACAATTAAAGCGGTGAATGATAAAAGATTGGTCTGGTCCTTGGAATTAGCTGAATTCTAGTATAGACCAACATCAACTTGAGGGAAAGGTCATGAGCAGCATAGACCTGGATCATCTTACCCCCCCAAGCACAAATTGGGCCCTAAAAGCTGGCCTGATCACTGCAGTTTTATTCGACGGCAAAGCTTTCTTCAAATGCACATTGCTTACTGTAGGTGCCATAAATGTGTTTTATGTTTTGTACTGTAGTGTACCTGGGTCTGTATCATCTTGGTGCTCAACTAAGCAGCCCTGTAAAAGGCCGACTCAGCATTTCAGTAAAGACATTGCACCAAATTTTGGATGCTGCTCAAATGAAACTGTCTGCTCAGCACTTCATACAAGCACAGTGCCAACAATCAATAGAACAGTTCACCCTTCTGGACTGAGACACACACACACATTTTATTTATGTTCAAATAAAGAACTGCAAGGCAAATGGCTCTTTGATTCTTCTGTTCTTAGGCTATTAAGCCAAATCATCAACTTAAAAACAGTCAGACAGCTTACTGTCCGGATTTTTAAGCGCTCATTTAGAAACCAAATATCTTTATTTGAAATGCAATTTACTTCCCTCAGACATCTTCACTTTCGTAGCACAAAAACCAGGGGACCACTGAACCACTGGCCATGTCCTTAAAGTCCTCCACTGGTGTTAAATATTGATTATCATTGTATGCAGACAACTTTTGTTGTATGTGATCCTGCATCTCGTCTTCCGATTATCCTGTCTACTCTGGATACCTTCAGTACATTATTCAAGATAAACTAAATATTTCAAAGAGCAAATGTTATTCCAATTACAAAACCTTATCATTATTAATCATTATTTATATATGGATAACTTTCCACTGTTCACTTTTTAAACAGGATTCTAAAATGTAAAACCACATACTAATTTTTATTTCATCTGATACTATCCTCAAACTTTTTTGTTTTACTCTAATTCTTTTTGGTGTATGATTTCCAATTACCGTAATTTTCGGACTATAAGCCGCGCCTTTTTCCCCATTTTTCAACCCTGAGGTTTATATAACGGTGCGGCTAATCTATGGATTTTTACAGCTAACGGCCACTAGGGGAATTCCTAAATCTATGGATTTTTACGGTGGCCGAGAACCGCCACCGCTGCAATTAAAAGAAAAGCTGCAAAAATAAAAAAGCTGGTGTGCAAAAATAAAAAAGCTGGTGCAAAAATAAAAAAGGCGATGCAAATAAAAGAAACTCTGCAAAAAAGAAACGCTACTGCAAATTAAAGAAACGCTGCAAAAATAAAACAGTCGGTGCAAAAATAAAAACGGTGATGCAAATAAAAAAGCCACATCGGAATTGGGTTACCGGGGACTGTTTTTGCCGATGCACCTGTGTGAGTAGAAGACGACGCCGACGCACCAGTGTGAGGAGAAGAAGACGACGACGAAGAAGACGACGACGAAGAAGAAACTACGAATAGGAAAACGAACTAGAAAGTAAGTGAACATGATAGTGTTTAATGTCGCTACGTGTACTTTTTAATGTGTTATTTGGTTAGGCCAGGTAGCCCCAGGTTTGAAGTTGAACTGGAGAATGCCGGTGTATTGTTAGCTTCGGCTAACACGGGGAGACCACTAACGAGTCCGGCCAGATGTCAGTTTGACATCATAGCTGGAGTTTGAGTTATTGGATGACATCATTTTGTCAGCGTGATGACATCACGAGTCCGGCCAGACGTCAGTTTGACATCATAGCTGGAGTTTGAGTTATTGGATGACATCGTTTTGTTAGCGTGATGCCATCACACTCATTTATTTAAGTAGCTTCAGATTCAAACAGCTTCAGCAGCATTGGAGACACACTTTCTGGACCAACATCTGACTGTGACTCTGTGAGTGAGCTCGTCTTGTGGTGACCATCTACAGTGAAGACAGCTTATTACTGTCGTTGTTGTTGTTTGTATCATTAATAATCATGCTAACAATAATCTAAGGCGTGGGTAACAGAAGTTATGTGGATGAATGTGAAGTTTAAGCTGTGTGGGGTGGCCAGGGACCTTTGAGAAAGTACCATGACCATAATGTCAGATTGAATCCTAAACTTGACTGTTTTTGCTTTGTCATTTACCAGGTCATGTTTTCTGTGGGGTGAACCTTCCATCCGTCCTGGTATATTGTGGCTCATGCTGTAGAAATGTCAGGTTCCTAATGAGTCTTCAAGATGAAGGTATATTTCTTTCTGACAGTTAATGAGGTTCTTAAACATGATGGATTGCTATGTTTTTTCAGAGAATATACTGTCTGTTAGTCATGAATATACCACTTCATATGGTGAAATCCATAACAGAGGCATGTGGAATACAATGAGTTTGAAGACATGAAAAATTAAGAAAGTGTCTTAGTCTAGTAGGCTACTGATCCCTGTAAAAAATCCTATGCAACAATTTTGAATGTTTTGCGCTGTGCTACTTTTATATAAAGACATTTTCAATTAATTAACTTTAACGAGTGCATTGAATAGCTTGATTCCTCAATAACTCTAATCACTAACTACCATGTCACCCACACATGATAATCTAAACAATCTCATTTATTCACCTCTGTAAAAATTGAAAATGTTTATTATGCAGTTCATCATTTAGCCTCTAATATAGTGTCCTCCGTCCTACCCCTCAGGTCCTGAAGCTAGTATTCCAGTGGATGAACTTATCCAAAAATATTTCACAGAGGGCCATAGTTATGAAATAATAGTGGACTTACTGAAAACCAAACACAACATGTCAGTTTTTGCAATCTACAAAAAAGACTAAAACATGCAAGCCTGACCAGAAGGATCAACTACACTCCAATTGCTACTGTGCAGGCAGCTATTTCCGAGGAGCTAAAGGGATCAGGCCAGCTTTTAGGGTATAGAGCAATGTGGCAGATTCTGAAACAGAAACACTCTCTTGTTGTCAGACGAGACGATGTGATGCGCCTAATGGCAGAGCTGGATCCATGTGGAACAGAGAATCGCTGCAGACGTAGATTTGTTCGAAGGGCATATCATTCAATGGGACCAAACGAAACCTGGCACGTTGATGGGTATGATAAATTAAAACCTTTTGGAATTGCATTAGTGGCTGCATTGATGGCTTCTCCAGAAAAATTATGTGGCTGAATTGTGGAAAGACCAACAACGACCCTTCAGTAATTGCTCAAAACTACACCAACTGTGTAGTTGAGCATGGAGTTTTTCCAAAGCGGCTCCGCACAGATTGCGGCACTGAAAATGGAATAATGGCCGCCATTCAATGTACCATGAGATCAGAGCATACAGACGAGTTTGCAGGAGCTAAAAGCCACATGTATGGCACTTCAACATCCAACCAGCGGATTGAAAGCTGGTTCCGGAAACAAAGGTTTCTGTCACTTTTAATTCATTTATGTTTTACTTGACCCTGGATTATTGTATTGGCTGTATGCATTTATATTATTTCTCAGATCCTATGTATATTGCTGTGCTTTTTAAAGGAAACGGTATATTATAGTGAAATCTCCAAAAGGCATGAGTCAGTAGTAAGTGGACTTGTACATTAATCTAAACCTCTTGAAGAATGGTGACCTGGATGAATTTGTGTTTTCTATCTAGGAGACAATTTTGGATGGATCTGTTCAGTGACTTGAGGGAGAGGCATCTCTTCAATGGCAGCCCTGCACACACAAAGTTGGTACGACACTGCTTCCTGCGAGTCCTGCAGAAAGAGATGGATGAATACAAGCTGTACTGGAATACTGACACCATTCGTCCTGTTCACCAATCCCGGTGCCCATCTGGTAAACCAGAGGCAATGTATGGAGTCACCTTATTTATTATTTATTTTGTTATTAATTACGTAAAAACTGAAATAATGTGGTGCTCTAAAATTTGTGTACTTGAATGCACTTGAAAATATTTTGTAACATTTTGATTATAAAATTTAAGATTCACAATAAAGTTTTCCCTCATGTGCAGTGCTTTCTCTAATATTTGATACTTAGTTTAACCTAAGATCATTGCTTGTCTTTGGGTCTTTGGGTCTCTGCATCCTTGTCCTGTAAGAAACTCTGGAGATAATTGGAATGACCATGAAAGTAAAACTTAACAGGAAACTTAATTGATGTGTTGCTCAGTGTGAACACTTTTCTGTACTTGCTCCTAGATTTGATGGGAGCAATTGTGGTTTCCCAGCATCTGCCCAAACCCTGAACCACATCACCAGCATCATGCCAGTGCCAGCAACTCCTGCTGGGGATGAGCATGAAACTCTCTTTGGAGAACTGCAATGACAGAGTGGTGTAAGAGCTCCTTTGCAGTGGGAATCAGCTGTAGAGAATACATCACCCTGAAAAACATGGCTGGTCTGTAAAAAATTTAGGGACATATTTGTGTTGTGACAACACCAAAACAAACTTCTTTTTATGTGTCGTATTTGCTGTATGTCATTTTCCTCTCTCCCCTGTCATTTGGCAGACGCTTTTGTCCAAAGCAACGTACAAACATCTGTAATAAAGTTGTCTATGCCTGAAAAAATATCTTTTAAAAAAAGTCTGTAGTTTTTTTATTTATTTTTTATTTATAGAAACAAGCTGAAGCTGCAAGCACATTCCTGATATCAAATACAATAAAAATGTGCGGTGTTGACAAGTCTATTTGCAATACAAAAAAAAAAAAAAAAATGGGATGTTAAATATAATGTACACAAACATGGATCTCTAGGTCAGAGTGTGACACATTATTTTAAGTAGTTTAAGCCTTGATTGTGTGACAATATTTTCAGACAAGGCTAAGTGTGAACGATAGACTATGTTTCGGAGCTACAATTACCAGAGCTGCTGAATCAGTGCTTGACTCTCCATCTGCAGGTTCCCATATCTGGAAGTAAAAAACAATATATGAGTGAGCACTTCAAATTTGATTGACAGAATTAGAGCTGAACAAATTTGAACATAAATATTGAAGTTTGTAAAATATGTGTAGGCCAGGACACTGCAACATTTACCGTAATTTAAAATGCTATTTTGGCACGTTTCATCAGAAAAATATGGCTTCTATGTAAAATCTAGAAACAATTTCATTTTCAGACAGAACTTACAATATAATCAATGTAAGACACAACAAATGTGGCACTCACCAATGTATCAGCTGCACTGACTTCTGCAGAGCTTGGACTCATGATGATCACCTCTGAATCCGACGAAGTGGTTTCGGAGGCTGCTGGTGTCCACAAAAAGGACAATACATTATGATCTGCAAAAAACAAACAAACAAGTATCATTAGGTTGCTTTGGACTTCAATTGCATGAACATTTTAGCCGTCAGTTCAATACCTCAATCTGACATTATGGTCATGGTATTTTCACAGAAGTCCCTGGCCACCTCACACAGCTTAAACTTCACATTCATCCAAATAACTATTGTTACCCACGCCTTAGATTATTGTTAGCATGATTATTAATGATACAAGCAACAACAACGATAGTAATAAGCTGTAGCCGTCAGTTGTTTCCGCTCTCGTTAGTGGTCTCCCCGTGTTAGCCGAAGCTAACAATACACCGGCATTCTCCAGTTCAACTTCAAACCTGGGGCAACCTGGCCTAACCAAAAAACACATTAAAAAGTACACGTAGCGACATTAAACACTATCATGTTCACTTACTTTCTAGTTCGTTTTCCTATTCGTAGTTTCTTCTCGTCGTCGTCGTCGTCGTCGTCTTCTCCTCACACAGGTGCGTCGGCGTTGTCTTCTACTCACACAGGTGCATCGGCAAAAATAGTCCCCGGTAACCCACTTCCGTTGTGGCTTTTTTATTTGCATCACTTTTTTTATTTTTGCACCGACTTTTTTATTTTTGCAGCGTTTCTTTAATTTGCAGTAGCGTTTCTTTTTTGCAGATTTTCTTTTATTTGCATCGCCTTTTTTATTTTTGCACCAGCTTTTTTATTTTTGCACACCAGCTTTTTTATTTTTGCAGCTTTTCTTTTATTTGCAGCGGTGGCGGTTCTCAGCCACCGTATGAAACGCTATGTGATACAGTACAGTTTACACAGCATAGCACATGTTCTGTAGCTACTATTGCACTAAATGGTAACACTTAAAAACGTTATGCAAATATGCAACTTGTTTGTTGAAATGTTAATAAATGGGAGCTTCCTCAAACAGCCGCCTCTTTCCCGACAATCCCCTCTGTGCACGAACCCTTACATATGGTAATTAAACATTAAAAAACCGGCGGCTTATAGTCCAGTGCGGCTTATATATGTACACATCATTCAATTTAGCTTCTGCAGCTTATAGTCAGGTGCGTTTTATAGTCCGAAAATTACGGTATGTGGACTGTATTTGATAAAGAAGCAATAAGTCAATGAGCAGGTTAAAGTTGATTCACTGCTCTCTAAACCTCCTCAGGTTAAAGGCCATTAGATCGTCTCCCCACACAAACCTGTTGATGACAAACTTAATCATGATGTGAAAGTAATTTGTCTCTGGAGACATCAGGCACGTGTCAAACTTCACCGAATGAGGACAAAAACATCAGAGAGAGAAAGGAGATGTTAAACAGCTTGAAGAACATAAAGCTGAGCAATCCTAAATTCATCCAGGTAATGAAGGCATAGTAGGTAAGTCGTCATCTATATTAGAAATTGATCTTTGAGAAATAGTTTTTATTTGATTGTATGTCAAGCTCTTATGTTGTACTTCTGAAAATTATATGAGATTATAAGCATGAATGATTTTGAAAGAAAACTCATCTAATGTAGTGATGTCTCTCTCTGACAGGTTTGCTCCGGTCACACTCCTAACATGCAGAACCTGACTGAATTCTCAGCCAATGCCACATCCACCAACAGCCTGTCTGTGATCATCAAGGTGTGTGTGGTTATCCCTTTCTTCTGTGTCTTCCTGTTCTGTATAGGTGTCATGCTGCACACCTTTGCATCTCACAGACAGTTTCTGGAAAGCTCGCGTTATATTCTTTTCGCCTGTATGCTGGTCAATGACACTCTTCAGCTCCTGTGCTCTGTGCTGCTCTTCCTCTTCTCCATAGGCAGTGTGAAGTTTGCTATTGTCTTCTGTGCTCCTCTGTTATTCGTGTCCGTCACCACTTTCCAGAACACACCCTTGATCCTGGCCACCATGTCACTGGAGCGCTATTTTGCCATTTTCTATCCCTTGCAGCCCCCTGCGGCCTGGCAGTCAGAACGGATCTGGATCATAATCCTGATCGTGTGGCTCATCAGCTGCATCTTCCCCCTTATTGACTTTAGCATGGGAAAACGTGATGCAGCTGTGAATGTCCTCACTACCCCTGTGATTTGCAAAGATAGAACTCTCAACTCATCCCAGACCCAGATGCTGTTCAAGGCCTTTCGAAACATCCTTTTTTTTGCAGTCGTGGCCATCATCATCCTCTTCACCTACATGAGGATCGTGCTGGAGACCAGGAAGCTAAGACAAGACAGGGCCTCTGTGAGCAAAGCCATGCACACTGTGCTGCTGCACGGCTTTCAGCTGCTGCTGTGCATGATGGCCTTCACTCATCCAATTGCTGAGAGTCTCATCTTGCTCAATGCAAACTGGCTGCCAGAGGACATCTCCTTTTTCAACTACTTCTGTTTCATCCTCGTCCCTCGTTTTCTCAGCCCGCTCATCTACGGCCTTAGAGATAAAAGTCTGAGAGGATACTTTAGGCAAACTGTTTTCTCCTGCTCAAATAAGCAGCAGGTGGACGTCTCTAATTACTGAACTGACTGGGTTTCTCTGAACAGACTAATCTCTGATGATACAGGAAAGGGAACAACAGGAAGGAAGATAGTGTGGCAGCATTTTGATCTGAAATGTACGATGAGAGAGGGCAGGTTTGGGATTTGCAAAGTGCGATGAACTTGTTGTTGTGCTAAACTTGAAATCTGATTTGAATGCATTGTGAATGTCATTGAGGACGTTTGATTTGAAAATGCAACTTATTTTGTTGTTTTTTTTACAGTGGCTAGAACAAAATGAGTAGCATTGCCATTACACTGCCTTTGAAATTATTAATAAAGGTTTACACATGTTGGTGCCCAATAATTAAAACTACACTTATCGCTTTTGTGAGGTATTCATTAATATTTGAAATGTTCCCTTTAAGCATCTTCCACTATTTTTCATGATTTGGATTGATTCAGGTGTTTTTCAGTTTGATTATGTATTTGTCTCATCTTGTGTTTAAGGTAATGTTTTTCAAAATGCAAGTCCCAAAGTTGACTTAAAAAATGTGCACTCTAAGACACATACTGCATATACTTATTACATGTCCCGTGAGGCCCCGGGCACATGTCTTTAGGAGGGCAAGGATTTCTTTTCTCATGATCATTGCCCATACCAGCGAAGGCCTCTAAATGTGTGTAATTTCTCCACAGTGCCTTGGTTGACTAAGCCCAAGCACTCCACCGAGTACTGAATAGCAGTCTGACATGTCTTCCGAAAGACTTAATTATCATGATCACTCCTGATCTGTTCTCTTGGCTGCTGTAACCATCGTCATTAGAGTCCGAATAGTGGTTTAGTCTCCTGGGGAGGGATGAAGGAACAGCATTGTCCGTGGGTGATGAGCTGTTTTATAGACCAGCTCCTCTGTTTAAAGATGGTTTTGCTATACAGCGGAGGAGGTCTACAGCTTGAAGACTATGCAAATAGGCCACACTCCATCGATGAGGAGGGGGAAAAAAAGACCACAGAGCAGCTGAGGACAATTTGCATGTCAACATTAGGATTATCAACCCTTTTGAATCTCAATTTGCTCTATTATCTCTTGTTGAATCAAAGCAATCGTAAAAAAAAGTTATGGGACAGATCAGTGAGGTTAAAGTTGATTCACTGCTTTCTAAAAATCCTCAGGTTAAAGGCCATTAGATCGTCTCTCCACTGAAACCTGTTCTACTGACAAACTTAATCATGACGTGAAAGTAATTTGTCTCTGGAGACATTAGGCACGTGTCAAACTTCACCGAATGAGAACAAAAACATCAGAGAGAGAAAGGAGATGGAGTTCATTCATAAACAGCTTGAAGAACATAAAGCTGAGCAATCCTTAGTTCATCCAGGTAATGAAGACATTGTAGGTAAGTTCTCTGTCTTTTGTATCAGGAATGAATTTTTCTATGTTTATTAGTTTTTATTTGATTGAATGTCAAGCTTTTATGTTGTAATTCTGAAATGTATATGAGATTATAAGCATGCAATTTCCTTTAAAAAAAGAAACTCATCTAATGTAGTGATGTCTCTCCCTGGCAGTTTTGCTCCAGTCACACTCCTAACATGCAGAACCTGACTGAAGTCTTAGCCAATGCCACATCCACCAACAGCCTGTCTGTGATCATCAAGGTGTGTGTGGTTATCCCTTTCTTCTGTGTCTTCCTGTGCTGTATAGGTGTCATGCTGCACACCTTTGCATCTCACAGGCAGTTTCTGGAAAGCTCACGTTACATTTTGTTTTGCTACCTGCTGGTCAATGACACTGTTCAGCTCCTGACCTCTGTGCTAATCTTCCTCTTCATCATGGGCAGGGTGCAGTTTGCTATTGTCTTTTGCGCTCCTCTGTTATTCGTGTCCGTCACCACTTTCCAGAATTCACCCTTGATCCTGGCCACCATGTCACTGGAGCGCTACGTTGCCATTGTGTATCCCCTGCAGCGCCCGGCTGCCTGGCAGTCAAACCGGATCTGGATCATAATCCTTATAATGTGGCTCTTCAGCTTCATCCTTCCCCTTGTTGACTACAGCATGGGAAAACGTGATCCAGCTGTGAATGTCTTCACTACCCCTCTGCTTTGCAAAGATAGAATTCTGAACCCATCTCAAATCCAAACTCTGTTCAAGGCCTTTCGAAACTTTCTCATTTTTGCAGTAGTGGCCATCATCATCCTCTTCTCTTACATAAAGATCCTGCTGGAAACCAGGAAGCTAAGACAAGACAGCTCATCTGTGAGCAAAGCCATGCACACTGTGCTGCTGCACGGCTTTCAGCTGCTGCTGTGCATGATGGCCTTCAGTCATACCATCACTGAGAGTCTCATCATGCTCCATGCAAACTGGCTGCCAGAGGATGTCGCCTTTTTCAACTACTTCTGTTTCATCCTCGTCCCTCGTTTTCTCAGCCCGGTCATCTACGGCCTTAGAGATAAAAGTCTGAGAGACTACTTTAAGAAAACTGTTGTCTCCTGCTCAAAGACGCCGTAGGTCAACATGTCTTATAACTGAGCTGATTGATTTGCCTTGAAGAGACTTATCATATATAATAATCCAGAGAACTCAAAGGATGTGTTTGTGATGATCAAATCTTTAATGTCCTATACAGGAGGGAAAATAATGTGGCAGCATTTTCATCAGAACTATACACATGAGAGAGGGCAGGTTTGGGATTTGCCAAATGAAAGAATTATCATCATCATTGAGGAAGTTTAACTTAGAAAGGGCAATGTTTTTAGAATGGATAAAACAAAATGAGTGAATTCCTCACAACATAAAGGTTTAGATGGATTTTTGGAGAAGGCCCTACTTGTGAGTATGTTTACAGGGCCTTTAAGTTACAATCAGGCTGAACTGTTTGATGTTCAGGTTACTTGTGATTTCATATATTGTTTCAACAGCATATTGATGACTAGATTCCACTGTAAATCAATGACTTCAAACATAAATACATACAAACGTTGAACTTGAAATTGTCAGTAATTGATTAAAGCTCTTGTCACTCCAGCTGACTTTTCTCCTTTTATGGAAATACGGCACTGTTTTTTAAAACTAAATCAACTGAATCAACTGTTTTTTTTAGATCCACTGTTGTTAAACTTAAACTAGAAATTGTCCTTAAAGCTTTGCCAGCAGAATCAATAAAGTCCGATTGCCCAACTGAATGACTGAAGTCTGACCCTCATTCCCTCTGTACCCTTCATGGAGAATTCAGCTGTGTGACTGCAGGCTCGAATGGATTCAACTCTGTTCTTCTTAAGCTTTTGGCTGGACTCTCAGTAAATGCTGAATTCATAAGTAATTATTAAACATTCATTTAAATAACGTTTTGGACAGACTTCACCAAAAAGAAGAGACTGCACAATAAACATAATGAATACATTTTGTCAAGATGCATCTCTTATTGTATTTAATAGTAAATTCTCATAATGGGATTCTTCAAGGAAAGGTTTGTTCAGAAAAACCTTGTAGTGGGGTTGTGTTTTCTGTCTGTTAGCAGGATATCTGAAATGTTATTGACAGATTGGATATGATCCAGAGGAGCAGAATCCATTAAATGATGGTATCTGTGGGTTCGATGAGGCACAATTATACCCTATTTTCGTTCTTTTTTTACTATTTGTTCAGACACCAAATGTCTTGTTTTAACAGGTGATTTACTTCAGACATCTTTACTTTTGTTGTGCTAAAATCAAGGCCTCCCAAAATGATTCACAGATCTCTGTCAGTCACACATGTCCTGTTGTCCGAAATTAAAGATTGGATTGTGATGTATTTTATCTCATCTTTTCCAATGAGGTCTTCTAAAAAAAATCCTCAGGTTAAAGGGCATTACATCGTCTCTTCACTGAAACCTGTTGCTAATGACAAAATTAATCATGACGTGAAAGTAATTTGTCTCTGGAGACATCAGGCACGTGTCAAACTTCACCGAATGGGAACTAAAACATCAGAGAGAGAAAGGAGATGGAGTTCATTCATAAACAGCTTGAAGAACATAAAGCTGAGCAATCCTCAGTTCATCCAGGTAATGAAGACATTGTAGGTAAGTCACTTGTATAAGAAATTCATTTTTCTACGTATATTAGTTTTTATTTTAGCCCAAGCTCTTATGTTGTAATTCTGAAATGTAAACATGATTATAAGCATGCATGTTTTTGAAATGGAAACTCATCTAATGTAGTGATGTCTCTCTCTGACAGGTTTGCTCCGGTCACACTCCTAACATGCAGAACCTGACTGAATTCTCAGCCAATGCAACATCCACCAACAGCCTGTCTGTGATCATCAAGGTGTGTGTGGTTATCCCTTTCTTCTGTGTCTTCCTGTGCTGTATAGGTGTCATGCTGCACACCTTTGCATCTCACAGGCAGTTTCTGGAAAGCTCACGTTACATCCTGTTCTCCTACTTGCTGGTCAATGACACTCTTCAGCTCCTGTCGTCCGTGCTGCTCTTCCTCTTCGCCATGGGCAGTGTGAAGTTTGCTATTGTCTTCTGCGCTCCTCTGTTATTTGTGTCTGTAGCCACTTTCCAGAACACACCCTTGATCCTGGCCACCATGTCACTGGAGCGCTATGTTGCCATTGTGTATCCCCTGCAGCGCCCGGCTGCCTGGCACTCAAACCGAATCTGGATCATAATCCTGATCCTGTGGCTCATCAGCTGTATTCTCCCCCTTGTTGACTATTGCATGGGAAAACCTGACCCAGCTGTGAATGTCCTCACTACCCCTGTGATTTGCAAAGATAGAACTCTCAACTCATCTCAAATCCAAATCCTGTACAGAGCCTTTCGAAACTTTCTCTGTTTTGCAGTAGTCGCCATCATCATCCTCTTCACCTACATGAAGATCCTGCTGGAGACCAGGAAGATGAGACAAGACAGGGCGTCTGTGAGCAAAGCCATGCACACTGTGCTGTTGCACGGCTTTCAGCTGCTGCTGTGCATGATGGCCTTCACTCACCCCATCACTGAGAGTCTCATCATGTTTCATGCAAACTGGCTGCCAGAGGACGTCGCCTTTTTCAACTACTTCTGTTTCATCCTCATCCCTCGTTTCCTGAGTCCGCTCATCTACGGCCTTCGGGATAAAAGTCTGAGAGGATACTTTAGGCAAACTGTTTTCTCCTGCTCAAATAAGCTGCAGGTGGACGTTTCTAATCAGTGACCTTACTGATTTGCTTTGGGCAGAATAATGAGACTATTGCAGAGAAGTCAAAGGATGCTGTTGTGATGAAGAATTATGTATTGATCTGAACAGGATGGAAAATGATGTGGCAGCATTTTGATCAGAAATGTGCACATGACAGAGGGCAGGTCTGGGATTTGCTTTTGGAACTTGTGCGCAACTATCTTCTCTTCTCTTCTCTTCTCTTAATGCAATGCTTTTCATAGTAATGGATAGAGCTAAATGAGGGAAATGCTCACAAATTAAAAGTTGAGATGGGTTTTTGCAGAAGGCCCTATTTTGTGAGTATAGTAACAGAACCTTTGGGTAAAAAAAATCAGGCTTAACTGTTGATTTTCAGGTTACCTATCATTTCATACATTGTTTGATATTGATGACTAGATTTCTCTCTTTATCAATAACTTGAAACACGCTGATACTCTGAACCTGAAATCATCAGTAATTGATTGAATCTCTTGTCACCCCTGCTGACTCTCCTGCTTTTATGGAAATACTGATGCAATGCTTACAACTAAATGGACTGTTTTATAGATCCACTCTTGTTAAACCAGACATTGTCCTGAAAGCTTCACCAGCACGATCAATAAAGTCTGATTACCCAACTGAATGAATGAAGTCTGACCCTCACTTCCTCAGTACTCTTCATGGAGGATTCAGCTGTGTGGCTGCAGGCTCAGCTGTATTAAAGTGATCAGCCTCACTGTCATGCTTCTGCCCCACCAGGCCTGGACTCAGGTCTGCTTTTAACTAAGCCACGTTGGTGCAACTGGAACTTTCTATGTCTTATGAATCTGACACACTCATGTGATCAACATTATCACTGAACTGAAGAATTGTGAATTTTGGGATATTGTACTCCTCCTTCTTAAAAAGCTAATATTAGGTGCAGAGCCTCTACCAGCAGGTGTCAGTCTGCCCTCACCATCAGTTAAGTCTCACCCAATCAATCACAAATGGTTCAGCGGTTATTTATTGATCCTTGTGCTCAGTAAATTACTCCCGTGTCGACACAGTCAAGCCAGAACCGGAACCAGAACAGAACCAGCATCCACAAATCAATGACATGTAAAAACCCTTCAGCCTGGTTTCGCAGTAATCTGAGACTAACCTCACTGCTGAGTGAGGACAGAGGAGCGTTTGATTCATTCAGAGATCAATCCTGTATCTACTTCATGCACGGACAGTGAATAAAGGGAACAACTGTGATGACAGCAGCCACAGTGGGTCTGCTGGTACATGACCGTGTTTACGATTCACAGCTGGATTCACAGCTGTGGCCAAATTGTGTGTGATGAGCAGGTTATAGTTGATTTACTGCTCTCTAAACAAACTCAGATTGAAGGCCATTAGATCGTCTCTCCATTGAAACCAGTTAGTAATGACAAACTTAATCATGACGTGAAAGTAACTTGTCCTTGGAGACATTAGGCACGTGTCAAACTTAGCCGAATGAGGACAAAAACATCAGAGAGAGAAAGGAGATGGAGTTCATTCATAAACAGCTTGAAGAACATAAAGCTGAGCAATCCTCAGTTCATCCAGGTAATGAAGACATTGTAGGTGAGATCTCTGTCATTGTTTTAGGATTCATCCTCGTTTGTTGGTTTGTTTGTTTTTATTTCATTTTTTCCAAGCATGTATGTTGAAATTCTGAAATTTAAATATGATTACAATCGTGCTTGTTTTTTTTTTAAAGAAACTCATCTAATGTAGTGATGTCTCTCTCTGACAGGTTTGCTCCGGTCACACTCCTAACATGCAGAACCTGACTGAATTCTCAGCCAATGCCACATCCACCAAAAGCCTGTCTGTGATCATCAAGGTGTGTGTGGTTATCCCTTTCTTCTGTGTCTTCCTGTGCTGTATAGGTGTCATGCTGCACACCTTTGCATCTCACAGACAGTTTCTGGAAAGCTCACGTTACATCCTGTTCTCCTACTTGCTGGTCAATGACACTCTTCAGCTCCTGTGTTCTGTGCTGCTCTTCCTCTTCGTCATGGGCAGCGTGAAGTTTGCTATTGTCTTCTGCGCTCCTCTGTTATTCGTGTCGGTCGCCACTTTCCAGAACACACCCTTGATCCTGGCCACCATGTCACTGGAGCGCTATGTTGCCATTGTGTATCCCCTGCAGCGCCCGGCTGCCTGGAACTCAAACCGAATCTGGATCATAATCCTGATCGTGTGGCTCATCAGCTGTATTCTCCCCCTTGTTGACTACAGCATGGGAAAACCTGATCCAGCTGTGAATGTCCTCACTACCCCTGTGCTTTGCAAAGATAGAATTTTGAACTCATCTCAAATCCAAGTTCTTTACAGGGCCTTTCGAAACTTTCTCTGTTTTGCAGTAGTAGCCATTGTCATCCTCTTCACTTACATAAGAATCCTGCTGGAGACCAGGAAGATGAGACAGGACAGCTCCTCTGTGAGCAAAGCCATGCACACTGTGCTGCTGCACGGCTTTCAGCTGCTGCTGTGCATGATGGCCTTCACTCACCCCATCTCTGAGAATCTCATCATGCACCATTCAAACTGGCTGCCAGAGGACGTCGCCTTTTTCAACTTCTTCTGTTTCATCCTCATCCCTCGTTTTCTCAGCCCCATCATCTACGGCCTTCGGGATAAAAGCCTGAGAGGATACTTTAGGAAAACTGTTTTCTCCTGCTCAAATAAGCTGCAGGTGGACGTTTCTTAATCAGTGAACTGACTGATTTGCTTTGAACAGACTAATCAAACTATTGCAGAGAACTCAAAGGACGTGTTTGTGATGAAGCAATATGTACTGTCCTGAACAGAATGGAAAATACTGTGTCAACATTTTGATCAGACATGTCCACATGAGAGAGGGCAGGTCTGGGATTTGTTTTGGGAACTTGTTGTGCTAAACCTTAAATCTTGATTCAATCCATTTTAAACGTCATTGAGGAAGTTTGACTGAAAATAAAAATGTTTTTATAATGGATAGAACAAAATGAGTGAATTGCTCACAACATAAAGGTTTAGATGGGTTTTTGAAAAAGGCCCTACTTTGTGAATACTGTTACAGGGCCTTTAAGATAATACATTTATAGTTTGATAAAAGGACATGTTATTTTATAAATTGTTTGATTTTGATGACTAGATTTCACTTTATATCAACGACTTGAAACATACTGAAACTCTGAACATGAAATTGTTGGTAACTGATTGAATATGATCTTGCTTACTCTTCTGCTTTTATGGAAATACTCACACTGTTTTTGTAACTAAATCAACTAAGTGTTTTATAAACAATATATAAACTGTTTTATAGAGCCACTGTTGTTAAACCAGACATTGTCCTTAAAGCTTCACCAGCAGAATCAATAAAGTCTGACTACCCAACTGAATGAATGAAGTCTGACCCTCACCTCCTCAGTACCCCTCATAGAGGATTCAGCTGTGTGGCTGCAGGCTCGGCTGAATTAAAGTGATCTGCTTCACTGTTATACTTTCTGCCCCACCAGGCCTGGACTCAGGTCTGCTTTTAACTAAGCCACGTTGGTGCAACTGGAACTTCCTAAATCTTGTGAATGTGACACACTCATGTGATAAACACTGAATGTAAGAATTGTACATTTTGGGCAATTGTACTCCTGCTCCTTAAAAGTTTCTATAATATTTCTGTAGTGCAGAGCCTCTACCTGCATGTGTCAGTCTGCGCTAACCCCAGTTTAGTTTGCAGGAGGAATCAATAAGTCACACCCAATCAATCGCAAATGGTTTGGAGATTATTTATTGACCATTGTGCTCTGTGGCTTACATCAGTGTCCACGTGACCAAAAACCAGAACCAGAACAGAACCAGCATCCACAAGTCAATGACATGTAAAAGCCCCTCAGCCTGGGGCCGCAGTAATCTGAGACTAACCCGTGCTGAGTACGGACAGAAGAATGTTTGATTCAACACTCCATGACCTACTGAGAGACATATGTGCATTTATATACATCCAGGCTTAGTGGGATATAATGTAAATCATATGTTTTAATCGTGATATTTTGTTTTTATGTTGACTGTGGCCATTAGATCATCTCTCCACTGAAACCTGTTGCTAATGACAAAATTAAACATGACTTAAGTTGTCTCTGGGGACATCAGGCACGTGTCAAACTTCACCGAATGAGAACAAAAACATCAGAGAGAGAAAGGAGATGGAGTTCATTCATAAACAGCTTGAAGAACATAAAGCTGAGCAATCCTCAGTTCATCCAGGTAATGAAGACATTGTAGGTAAGCTCATTTGTATGAGAAATACATTTTTCTATGTTTATTAGTTTTTATTTGATTGTATGTCAAGTTTTTATGCCGTAATTCTGAAATGTATATGAGATTATAAGCATGCATTTCCTTTAAAAATGGAAGTCATCTAATGTAGTGATGTCTCTCCCTGACAGGTTTGCTCCGGTCACACTCCTAACATGCAGAACCTGACTGAATCCTCAGCCAATGCCACATCCACCAGAAGCCTGTCTGGGATCATCAAGGTGTGTGTGGTTATCCCTTTCTTCTGTGTCTTCCTGTGCTGTATAGGTGTCATGCTGCACACCTTTGCATCTCACAGGCAGTTTCTGGAAAGCTCACGCTACATTTTGTTCTGCTACTTGCTGGTCAAGGACACTCTTCAGATCCTGTCCTCTGTTCTGCTATTCCTCTTCGTCATGGGCAGGGTGCAGTTTGCTATTGTCTTCTGCGCTCCTCTGTTATTGGTGTCCGTCACCACTTCCCAGAACACACCCTTGATCCTGGCCACCATGTCGTTGGAGCGCTATGTTGCCATTGTGTATCCCCTGCAGCGCCCGGCTGCCTGGCAGTCAAACCGGATCTGGATCATAATCCTGATCTTGTGTCTCGTCACCTGCATCCACCCCCTTGTTGACTACAGCATGGGACAACATGGTCCAGCTGTGAATGTCCTCACTACCCCTGTGCTTTGCAAAGATAGAACTCTCAACACATCTCCGAACCGGTCGTTTTTCAAGTTGTTTCGAAACATCCTTATTTTTGCAGGAGTGGCCATCATCATCCTCTTCACTTATGTAAGGATCCTGCTGGAGACCAGGAAGCTGAGAAAGGACAGGGCCTCTGTGAGCAAAGCCATGCACACTGTGCTACTGCACGGCTTTCAGCTGCTGCTGTGCACGATGGCCTTCACTCATACCATCACTGAGCGTTTCATCACGCTCCATCCTAACTGGCTGCCAGAGGACGTCGCCTTTTTCAACTACTTCTGTTTCATGCTCATCCCTCGTTTTCTCAGCCCCATCATCTACGGCCTTAGAGATAAAAATCTGAGAGGATACTATAGGAAATCTGTTCTCTCCTGCTCAAATAAGCTGCAGGTCCATGTGTCTAATAACTGAATTGATTGATTTGCTTTGAACAGACTAATCATACCAATAATGCAGAGAACTCAAAGGATGCGCTTCTTATGCTCAAATATAATATTAGTGTTCCTCCTGCGGTAACATAATTATTGCTTTGATGATTTTAATATTATGTCTTGTGTGAACACATTTACAGCCCTGACCATTGATTGCAATATTTGGGATCCTGGATGACTCAGGTCAGTTAAACTGTGTGCTAGAATACATGATTCATTTCACATCTAAGACTCCCCCTCTTTATCACAGGGGCTTAATAACACTGTGTTTTTCTTACACTTAGAAAATGACATAACAATGAGAAGACATAATGACAAGCAACATTCTATTTCATACTTGCAGGACTTGCATGTTCTGCTTGAGGCTGTTTAAATGTTAAATACCGTAATCTCCTGTTGTGTGTAATCGTACTCTCTGCTCCCAGGACGGAGTGTATGAAAGGAATGTGTTACCTTCCGGTTTGGTTTCTCTTTGTTTACCTTTGTGTGTACTATGCAGGATCATCATAATGTCCTTTCCTTTCTATATTTAAAAATGGCGATGTAATCTATGTAATCTTGAATGTGTAACCGAATGCTCATTGTGATGTCCTCTGATAGTGTCTTCAATAAAAACACTTGGGGTAAAGAAATGTATTGTCTAAACAAGATGGCAGATAATGTGGCAGCATTTTGATCTGAAATGTGCAAAAAAATCTTAGAGGAAGTTTGACTTGAAAGGGCAATGTTTTTATAATGGATAGAACTAAAGGAGTGAATTGCTCACAACAAAAAGGTTTAGATTCAGATTTTTTTGGAGAAGGCCATACTTTGTTGGTATGGTTACAAGGCCTTTTAATTAAAATCAGGCTGAACTGTTTGATGTTTAGGTTACTTATAAATCCATATATTGTCACTTATTTGATTAAATCTCTTCTCACTCCAGCTGACTCTTCTGCTTATATGTAAGTACTGTCACTCTTTGATAGCTCCACTGTTGTTAAACTTAAACTAGACCTTGTCCAGAATCAATAAAGTCTGATTATCTAACTGAGTGACTGAAGTCTGACCCTTATTTCATCAGTACTCTCAGCAAGGCCTCCAAAACTGATTCACAGGTCTCTGTCAGTCACTGCATACACACATCCTATTACCCCATCATCAGAAAAGATGGATTGTGATGTGTTTTATCTTATTTATGATTTCTTGTGATGTGGACTGTGCTTGATAAAGCAGCAATGAGCCAATGAGCAGGATATAGTTGAATCATCCATCTAAGGTTAAAGGCCATCAGATCGTCTCTCCACACAGACCTGTTGCTAACGACAAACGTAATCATGACGTGAAAGTAATTTGTCTCTGGAGACATCAGGCACGTGTCATACTTCACCGAATGAGGACAAAAACATCAGAGAGAGAAAGGAGATGGAGTTCATTCATAAACAGCTTAAAGAACATAAAGCTGAGCAATCCTCAGCTCATCCAGGTAATGAAGACATTGTAGGTAAGTTCTCTGTCATTTGTATTAGGTATGAATCTTTGTTTGTCTGTTTTGAATTTTTTGAATTTTACTCCAAGCATGTATGCTGTAATTTTTAAAGATAAACCAGAGTATTAGCATGTTTTTGTTTTTTGAAAAAGAAACTCATCTTATGTAGTGATGTCTCTCTCTGACAGGTTTGCTCCGGTCACACTCCTAACATGCAGAACCTGACTGAAGTCTCAGCCAATGCCACATCCACCAACAGCCTGTCTGTGATCATCAAGGTGTGTGTGGTTATCCCTTTCTTCTGTGTCTTCCTGTGCTGTATAGGTGTCATGCTGCACACCTTTGCATCTCACAGGCAGTTTCTGGAAAGCTCGCGTTATATTCTCTTCTGCTACCTGCTGGTCAATGACACTCTCCAGATCCTGTCCTCTGTGCTGCTCTTCCTTGTGATTATGGCCGGAATGAGGTTTGCTATTGTCTTCTGCGCTCCTCTGTTATTGGTGTCCGTCACCACTTCCCAGAACACACCCTTAATCCTGGCCACCATGTCACTGGAGCGCTATGTTGCCATCGTCTATCCCCTGCAGCGCCCGGCTGCCTGGCAGTCACACAGGATCTGGATCATAATCCTGATCTTGTGTCTTGTCACCTGCATCCACCCCCTTGTTGACTACAGCATGGGACAACATGGTCCGGCTGTGAATGTCCTCACTACCCCTGTGCTCTGCCAAGATAGAACTCTCAACACATCTCCGAACCGGTCGTTTTTCAAGTTGTTTCGAAACATCCTTATTTTTGCAGGAGTGGCCACCGTCATCGTCTTCACTTATGTAAGGATCCTGCTGGAGACCAGGAAGCTGAGAAAGGACAGGGCCTCTGTGAGCAAAGCCATGCACACTGTGCTGCTGCACGGCTTTCAGCTGCTGCTGTGCACGATGGCTTTCACTCATACCATCACTGAGCGTTTAATCATGCTCCATCCTAACTGGCTGCCAGGAGATGTCGCATTTTTAAACTACTTCTGTTTCATGCTCGTCCCTCGCTTTCTCAGTCCGATCATTTACGGCCTTAGAGATAAAAATCTGAGAGGATACTTTAGGAAAACTGTTCTCTCCTGCTCAAATAAGCTGCAGGTCAATGTGTCTAATAACTGAAATGATTGATTTGAAGATGTGTTTGTTATGTTCAAATATTATATTAGTGTTCCTCCTGCGGTTGCATAATTATTGCTTTGATTATTTTAAAAGTATGTCCTAAATAATGCAAACACATTTACAGCCCTGTTCATTGATTGCAATATTTGGGATCCTGGATGAATCAGGTCAGTTAAACTGTGTGGAAGATTAAATGATTCATTTCACATCTAATACTCAACGTCTTTATCTTGGTGGCTTAATAACTGTGCTGTACTTACACTTAAGAAAATGACATATACAATGAGATGATATTCTGAGTTTTTTTCACAAATGGCGAGGTTCCGCTTTAGGCTGTTTAAATGTTAAATACCGTAATCTTCTGTTGTGTGTAGTCGTACTCTTTGCTCCCAGGATGGCGTGTATGAAAGGAATGTGTTTCCTTCCTGTTTGGTTCCTCTTTGTTTACCTTTGTGTGTACTATCCAGGTGTCTCATAAAACTTATTCTTATCATAATATCTATTCTTTTCCATATTAAAAAAAAAGCGATGTAATCTATAACATATAACCGAATGCTCATTGTGATGTCCTCTGATAGTGTCTTCAATAAAAACACTTGGGGTAAAGAAATGTATTGTCTAAACAAGATGGCAGATAATGTGGCAGCATTTTGATCTGAAATGTGCAAAAAAATCTTAGAGGAAGTTTGACTTGAAAGGGCAATGTTTTTATAATGGATAGAACTAAAGGAGTGAATTGCTCACAACAAAAAGGTTTAGATTCAGATTTTTTTGGAGAAGGCCATACTTTGTTGGTATGGTTACAAGGCCTTTTAATTAAAATCAGGCTGAACTGTTTGATGTTTAGGTTACTTATAAATCCATATATTGTCGCTAATTGATTAAATCTCTTCTCACTCCAGCTGACTCTTCTGCTTATATGGAAATGCTCTCACAGTTTAATAGATCCACTGTTGTTCAACTTAAACTAGACCTTGTCCAGAATCAATAAAGTCTGATTACCCAACCGAGTGACTGAAGTCTGACCCTTATTTCATCAGTACTCTCAGCAAGGCCTCCAAAACTGATTCACAGGTCTCAGACACAGCATACTCACATCCTATTACCCCATAATAAATAAAAAGATGGATTGTGATGTGTTTTATCTTATTTATGATTTACGATGATGCGGACTGTGCTTGATTTAAAGAAGCAATGAGCCAGTAAGCAGGATATAGTTCATTCACCCATCTCAGGTTAAAGGCTATTAGATCGTCTCTCCACACAAACCTGTTGCTAATGACAAAGTTAATCTTGGAATGAAAGTAATTTGTCTCTGGAGACATCAGGCACGTGTCAAACTTTGCCGAATGAGGACAAAAACATCAGAGAGAGAAAGGAGATGGAGTTCATTCATAAACAGCTTGAAGAACATAAAGCTGAGCAATCCTCAGTTCATCCAGGTAATGAAGACATTGTAGGTAAGTTCTCTGTCTTTTGTGTTAGGAATGAATCTTTATTTATTTGTTTGATTTTATTTTAGCGCAAGCTCTTCTGCTGTAATTCTGAAATGTAAACATGATTATAAGCATGCATGTTTTTGAAACAGAAACTCATCTAATGTAGTGATGTCTCTCTCTGACAGGTTTGCTCCGGTCACACTCCTAACATGCAGAACCTGACTGAATTCTCAGCCAATGCCACATCCACCAACAGCCTGTCTGTGATCATCAAGGTGTGTGTGGTTATCCCTTTCTTCTGTGTCTTCCTGTGCTGTATAGGTGTCATGCTGCACACCTTTGCATCTCACAGACAGTTTCTGGAAAGCTCACGTTACATCCTGTTCTCCTACTTGCTGGTCAATGACACTCTTCAGCTCGTGTCCACTGTGCTGCTCTTCCTCTTCGCCATGGGCAGGGTGCAGTTTGCTATTGTCTTCTGTGCTCCTCTGTTATTCGTGTCTGTAGCCACTTTCCAGAACACACCCTTGATCCTGGCCACCATGTCGTTGGAGCGCTATGTTGCCATTGTGTATCCTCTGCAGCGCCCAGCTGCCTGGCAGTCACACAGGATCTGGATCTTAATCCTGATCGTGTGGCTCATCAGCTGCAGCTTCCCTCTTGTTGACTACAGTATGGGACAACATGGTCCAGCTGTGAATGTCCTCACTACCCCTGTAATTTGCAAAGAAAGAACTCTCAACTCATCTCAAATCCAAACTCTGTTCAGGGCCTTTCGAAACTTTCTCTTTTTTGCAGTAGTGGCCATCATCATCCTCTTCACATATATGAGAATTCTGCTGGAGACCAGGAAGATGAGACAGGACAGGGCCTCTGTGAGCAAAGCCATGCACACTGTGCTGCTGCACGGCTTTCAGCTGCTGCTGTGCATGATGGCTTTTACTCATCCAATCACTGAGAGTCTCATCATGCTTCATGCAAACTGGCTGCCAGCGGATGTCGCTTTTTTCAACTTCTTCTGTTTCATCCTCACCCCTCGTTTCCTGAGCCCGATCATCTACGGCCTTAGAGATAAAAGTCTGAGAGGCCGCTTTAGGAAAACTGTTTTCCCCTGCTCAAAATAAGCTGCAGGTGGACGTCTCTAATACCTAAACTGATTTGCTTTGAACAGGATACTCATACAAAATAATGCAGAGAACTCAAAAAATGTGTTTATGATGAACAGATATTTATTGTCCTGAGCAGAATGGAAAGTAATGTTGATACTGCAGCATTTTGATCAGAAATGTCCACATGAGAGGTTTCGGATTTGTTTTGGGAACTTGTTGTGCTAAACCTTTAATATTGCAAGACAGTCAAACACAAAACATACAAAGTTTATTTACTCTTATTATGTGTGTGCTTGCATTTTTTTTTTACTATTTACATAACATTGCATTTTGGCATTGTGTATTTCAGTATTATGTTTAGACTGACAACTGAGACAGCTGTTAAAAAATAAAATTGAGCAGTGTAATTTTGTTTTGTCCATGCATATGACAATGAAAGTGTTTGAATATCTTTGAATGTTTGTATTGGTCGATCCGTTGTGAACTTTGGGCAATTCTTCTGCATTTCTATTATTATTATTATTATTATTATTAAAAAGCAAATATTTCTTTAGTACAGAGTTTCTACCAGCAGATGTCACTGTGCGCTCACCATCAGTTTAGTTTGCGCGAGGACTCAATCAGTCTCACCCAATCAATCACAAATGGTCCAGCGATTATTTATCTATTTATTTATTGACCCTTCTGCTCAGTAAATTACACCAGTGTCCACACGACCAGAGCCGGAACCGGAACCAAAACAGAACCAGCACCCACAAATCCATAACATATAAAAGCCCCTCAGCCTGGTGCCGCAGTAATCTGAGACTAACCGGTGCTGAGTGCGGACAGAGGAGCGTTTGATTCACTCAGGGAGAGCCCGGCGCTCAAACCAAACACCCCCCAAAACACCGGGAGAGCCGCGGGAGAGTGCGAGGTTCATTCAGAAGAGGAAACAATTAGAACTCACGCACCAACTCGGGCTGGAGATGAAGGTTCTGGTTTGTTTCTGGGCTCTCTTGACCCCCGCTGTGATTCCAGTGTGCGCGGCTGAAATGTACACGTCGCTTCTGAACGTTAAACAGGCGATCAATGTGGAACGGAAGCTGATCAATGACCTCAGAACTTATATTGATCGCGAGTCAGAGAGACTGGAGGACATCAAACGGTGAGTGAGATGCACGATGATGAAAAAAGAGAAAACTAACACAAACTTAACTCTTTGGTGAAATCATGTGGATTAAAGCAGACAAACATGGAAACAGACTGAAAATTAAAGATCAAATCCGCACAAAAGTTATATAAAAAGATATTTTTAATGAGGGAAAAGCTGATGTGGTGGTGACGTCATCCTGTAGTAGACAGTGAATAGATGGAACAACTGTGATGACGGCAGCCACAGTGGGTTTGCTGGTACATGACTGTGTTTATGATTCACAGCTGGGAGTCTTTGATGTCTCAGATAAATGTGTTTATATAACATGTTCAGCTTGTTGAGGCTCATACAGTTCATGGCCTGAGGCTCTGTTTTTTTTAATGAGGCATGTGTGTATTTGTACACATTTCATTTTAATGAGTACTGCTTCAGACTCTCATTGCAATTAAATGAAACCAATCGATCAGTTATCAGAAACTTTTGTATTTTCTCTTATTTCAACTCGACTTACTTTCTGTATCATGTTCAGATCCATTCCAGATGTTACAATCTGTGCTTCTTTTGACTCTAAGCTCAGTTGGTTTCCTAAAGTGAACCATTGTTTTGCTTCCCAGCGTGCTTTGCTTTGTATTTGGGATCAGTCATCAGGTCAACAGGATGTTTCCCTCCATAACTTTAAGCTGCAGTGACTGTGAGATACAGTATGTGAAGAACCATGACCATGAAACACCTTTAATTAAGACAATTAAAGTAATTTGACCTCCACTCTGAATAGCAATATGATCGTATGACTCATCTGATTTGATTTAAGTTACTGTCCTTGCTTCATCGATTCTTCTTCAACAAACTGAAGAAACTTCTCTGCCCTCTTTTCCTCCAAACTCAGTGTCCTTGCAGTTTAGCAGCATATTACTCAGCGGTTTCTCTGTGGAAATGATTGCCTCTAATTTCATGGTCATTATTTCTGAATAAACCACTAGGACATGTCATCTATCTGCCCTAACATGTGTTGGCAGTGTGATAGTAGCAACTTCAGATGTGGCTCTGAGTCATTCAGATTAACCGCAGCGGGGCGCCGTTCTTTCCTGCAGGTTCTATGCCAAAGTGTCTGCCTTGCACACTGAGGTGTACAGCAGCCCGACGACGGCGATGTCAAACCCTCTGCTGGCCTTCACTCTCATCAAACGTCTACATTCAGAGTGGCTGAACGTGGTCTACAGCAATGAAGCCTCAGAGAACACACAAGGTTGGTCCACCTCCTTCTTTCACACACACACATACACACACACATCTGGTGGGACTGAGGTTTTTACACCCCCCGCCCCCTCATCTTCTTTTACTATTGTTGTCTCTCCACTTTCAACACCCAACCCCCCTGTTCACCTCTTGGCCTTCCTGCTGTCCAGCCCTCAGGTCCAGTTACGAGGAGGAAGAAGCCGGCCTGCCCAAACTGGAAGACCTGCAGGGGGCCGCCATGGGGCTGATGAGGCTCCAGGATGTGTACGCTCTTCAAGTGGGGAGCCTTGTGAGAGGTCGATTCCAGAGAGTCGCCGATGGCAAACCCGTTGATATCTACATGCCTGCAGTCTCTGTCCCGCTCTCTGGGGACGACTGCTTTCTGGTGGGAAAGGTAAAACCGTCCTTCATACTTCTGATAAATGACTTACCTTTCATGCCCGTGTGTGTGTGTGTGTAGTCCAGTCCATCATCTTAGTAGCTTTGTTTTGTGAAGCCATATGATATCAGCACTCAGGTGCAAAGGTTACGAAGTTCGTTTACTCCATTATCCCATTATAGTACAAGACAGGTGCTTGTACCTTCATTATTTCCATTTTGAGGCACTTTGACTTCTTCTCTCATTCACTCAATCAGAGGGATTTTTATAACTTCATTTCCAAAATCTCCAATCTTTTCATCATTCAGTACTTTCTGCTAAATTGCATTTTCCTTGCAGTCCACTCTTATGTAGTGAAGTATTTTCCCATTGTGTCATCCCATTTTGAATTCTTCCTCCACCAATGGTATGAAGCAAACAAATCAGAGGCATATTTGGGATTATTACTGAGAACATTTCCCTCCATGATTAGCATCCCATACTGAAGAACTGCATAATAGCTTTCTTCCAGGCCTGTCAGTCATGCTGTGGTGAGAATCCAGACACTCAGACTGGGAAAAAAAAAGTTGGATTCTTCCCACTGAATGCCTGGGATTTCTCATGAAAAACGACTGTACACTTATGCAAACATGAAAAAAGAAAAAGGCACATTTCTCCACAGTGTATTCCAGGGTTTATGTACGGTGGTGATGTGTTTACGGGTTTGGCTGCGTGGGAGGAACATCCTCTTCGTATGGGAAAGACATAAGGTCTGACAGCCGAGGTCAGACGTGTGTGGACTGAGGAGCAGAGCTTGCCTCCACTTGTCTGAGCGCCGGGGTTTATCTGGGCCCATCTGTAAACAGAGACGCTTTCTTTGGGCGGTGAAAGATCTGCCTGCACGTGCGCTCGTGTGGCTCTTAACCTGGGGGGGTTGATTGATTGACACGCTGCAGTGGGACACAACATTCAAAAGAAGTAACTGGTATTAAAACTGAAGTCTTTGATTGATAAGTTCTGATGTTATCATGCAGGATTGTAGTGTAAGAGTAGTAAAACTCAAAGCCCGGCTGGTTGTTTTTTTGCAGGTGGCCTATGAGCAGCAGGATTATTACCACTCGATTCAGTGGCTGGAGGAGTCGGTTCGCCTCTTCAGGGGAGCAGGAGGCGAGTGGATCCCAGAGGACCAAGGGAGCTTAGAGGATGCTCTGGATCACCTGGCCTTCTCTCACTTCAAGGTAGATGGGAAAAGCTCATTGTGTGTGTGACTGACAGATTGTATCGCTCTAAATCTGCCTTCTTGTTCCAGACAGGGAACGTCTCCTACGCACTGAGTCTGTCCCAAGAGTTGCTGCATCACGGTACAAACCCTTCAACACCAGCATGATGTGCCTCTCCACAGTTCAGCTGATGTTCATTTACTGTATTAACTTGTTTCTTTAAAGATCCAATGAATGGAAGAGTTTTGCAGAATGTTGAGAAGTACGAGAAGCTGCTGGTCGAAGGTCCGTCCATATCCAACAGAAGTAATGGGCTGAGGAGACCCGGTACCACTCATTTAAGGACCAGGGAGTCTTATGAGAGACTCTGCCAGACCCAAGGCTCTCAGGTATCCAGCATTTTAAACGCATATGGCAAAATACCTGGATTGAATCATCATAACTCAATATGACAACCAGAGTAATGTTCCCTCCCACATTATTACAATTAGTTCTCCTCCCTCAGTATTGTGCAGATACAGAATACAAAGTAGATACATACTACGAGCAAATTCAAGTCTCCTGGTGGTATTTCCCTTTAAGCTTATGTGGGCAGAGAACAATACTGAAACTAATTGATTTTGTATAAAGAAGAAAACCGTTCCTTGTTCTGGTTTTGTTAATAAACATCAGATGGTTCTTTTCTCCTCACAGCCGCTGCACTATGAGAACCCCAGACTGTTCTGTGACTATTTCACCAACGGGAATCCCGGGCTGCTGCTGCGGCCAATCAGGCGCGAGGTGCTGAGCCTGCGGCCGTATGTGGTCCTGTACCACGATTTCATCTCTGAGCGAGAGGCGGAGGACATCAAGTCGCTCGCCCAGCCTGGAGTAAGTGGCTGCTTTGTATTCCCAAGTGTCACAGGAGATTCTCAGCAGATGGACATGAACAAAGGGTCTTCATGTGACCACAGCTGTAGTTTAGTGATTGACTGATATATGATATTTTGCTTTCATTTTATTTGTCCACATATCATAAATCTGTGAATTTGAAGCACAGACTCTATTTCCATTAACACCACAGCAGACTTCCCTCTTCCCTCTTCTGGTCTTGGCTGTGCTCCTCCTTGCTGTTATTTTGGGAAGGTTCCCCCCTCACACTTTCATTTTCCTCTTTCACTCCTGCTCCCCTGGACCTCTGCCCAGATTTGCTTTACTTTAGAGTGAAATTAAGTGTGATCGCATTTTACATTTTCACAGGTTTCACAAGTAGTGCAGGCTTATTTACTCTTCCCTCAGTGGACCTACCTCTGTCCTTTTATGTTCCATTTGTGGCTCTTTAAAAAGACCAAACTCATTAGAAAAAGCTTTGCCACTGAGTTTTTGAAAGTGGATGAATATTAAACGTGTTGGCCATCTCTCAAAATCCCAACCTCCTCCTTTCCGTTCATCCCTTTTCTATGTGTTTCTGTTCAGCTAGGACTCGGGATAGAATATTGGACAGGCATTAGTAAAAACCTACGTGATGATTTCTGAAATAAGAACCCGATGTTTGAAGTTTAAACATCTATTAACTCATCGGCACATTCATCATTGTTTCTGTTGGAGCCGGTTCAGCTTGGAGGCGGAGCACCAATGCTGGGAACAATCTTGGCCACTGAGAAGCTTTGCATCATTTTCTGCTTTGTATTAGAAAAATAAACGCTCTCAGAGTCAAGTTACAACATTGTTCTATAAGATCGACGTATTTTTTTATTGTTTAAAGATATATATCTATGTTATTTGGTAATTGGGTTGTTTTTGCAGAGCTCTGTTGCTGCTGGGGTTCATGGTTAATGTTCAGCTCCTGCAAAGCGCCTATGGAGGCGGAGTTGGTCGGCTTCCAAGTGTTTAGCATGGCTTCAACTAAGGAATGAGGGATACATTACTGTGAACTCTTGGCCCAGTGCCTCAAACTCTCTCTCTCTCTCTCTCGCTCTCTCTCTCATTACCTGCAGCTCTGCTAGTTAACTTACTGTCCACTGTATCAGTAGACCTCAGTGTCGTCTCTGTATGTCACACACAGTGAGGTGAAAGCTAAGGTTTGCGTGGTGTGTAGTGAGTCACCGGCAGTATAAGTGATGTCCTATAGGTTCTGTGAGGTTCTGGCAGTGTTCAAAGACTTTTCCATCCCCGGCTCAGATGGAAATTCTGTACTTATTTCATCATTCTGTCAGCTTGTGGGCTGAGTGAAAACAGGCCCGGCGTATGGTATTAGCTTAGAGCAGTGAGGGTTCAACTATATGTGGTTCAGTCTTTGTTCCTGCTGGATCCCAGGACCTTTGTGCCTCACAGTGCAGCTGAGGGGCCGGCCTGTTGTTTTGAAGAGTTAACCGCTGTGTAATTCATTGTGATTGTGATCAAGATGTCTTTGGAATGAATGAAATAGATGATTTTGGATTATATTTTGTGTTTTATCCCTTTTTAAATGTTAATTATCAATCATACATATCAGCTCTTTCATCACAGAGCATTGTAATCGTATATGTTCCCATTGCAAAGTCATGCGTGTCTGTGGTGAGGAGGGGCTGAGTAACGATTCCACAGTGCAAATCAGTCATGGAGGCTCAGGTTTAAAGAGGGGCGCCTCCTTCCAAAACATCTGGACTTCTGGATCACAGACTGAGACTTAAAGGAGGATTTTCACAGTTGAATAAAATGAGATTAATTTTAAAATTGATAATCTGGAGGTAAACGGGGTTATCTGCACTTTGTTGAGATCAAGTATTGTGTGTGTTAACATCCTTAGTCTTGAGTTCTTGTGGAGGATTGTCATATCAAGCACTCCTCCCTCTTCTCTCCAAGACTGCGTACAAGCTTGGAAGAGGCATGGAAGTCTGTCATCATGGCTCGTTTACAAACCGTGTTCCCTCCAATGTCCACGTCCACAGCTTTTCATATCTGTCCCCTGCTTTTTGTTTTTTCTGTCAGGGCGTCCGGCTGGATGTCAAAACTTGGCTGCGGTGGCGATCCCAACCATAATAAAATATTATTTTGTGTCTTTTACAAGTTGAGAAGATCTGTGGTGGCGGCTGGAGAGAAACAAGCAACGGCAGAGTACCGCATCAGCAAGAGGTACGACAGGAACCTCCTCATTCATTATCATGCTTAGTGAATTCACTTTGGTTAAGATCTGGCTCATCTTCTGTTGTAGCTTAAGATTTATGCAGCCAAAGAATTCTGGAGCCGCATAATGATAATGATAATGTGTGCTCTTAAAAATAAAAACAAAACCCTGTGTTTTTAGTGCCTGGCTCAAGGGTGCAGCAGATTCCATTATCGGGAAGCTCGACCAGAGGATCTCCATGCTCACCAGTCTAAATGTGCATCATCCATACGCCGAGTACCTGCAAGTGGTGAATTATGGGATCGGCGGCCATTATGAACCTCATTTTGATCACGCGACTGTAAGTTGATTCACCTTTGGGTCTTCTGTTTGTGCTGAAACTGTTAATGACTGCTTACATGTCAACAGTCACCTTCAAGTCCTGTGTTCAAACTGAAATCTGGGAATCGAGTGGCGACTTTCATGATATATGTAAGTGAAGTGTTGTTATTCTAACCTCATTACGACCTTGTGTGATCCAGATGGATGCCAGATTTTTCTTATTGGTTGTTCCAAAGTCTAGATTAAAAACAAAAGGCCAGGCGATTTAGCCAGCAATCCTGCCAGACTTTGGATCAACCTGTCTGAGGAGCTAAGGCTGCTTGCACCTCTGCCATCTTTATATTCTGACTATTTATACAGCTTACTTTTAATTCTTACTTTATAATTCTTCTTAGTCTGACAATTCTGTTTTCATTGTCATTTTCGAGTACAATCGTTTAGCCAGAATAATCAAAGCAACACTAAAGAAAACACTGCAGAGAGTGGTTTTGTGACTCATTGAATTGGGTGCAGCAGACTATATTCGGTGTCTTTTCATAACATCAAGAGCATAAACACAAGTCGCAACTCTCAAAGAATGCCGTTTTTCCACAGCTCAGCTCGGTGGAGGCAGGTGGCCGCACGGCGTTCATCTACGCCAACTTCAGCGTTCCCGTTGTGGAGGTACTAAACGCGCAGCTAAGGTTTGAGATGTGCTCAAAGAAGACTCTCTTCTTTCCATATCCCAAAGTCTCGCTCGCATTCTGTGGTGCAGCTGTCAAAATTCTCAAAGGTCAGATCAAACCAGCGTCGGCCATGAGACTCATAACAACAGCGCTGTTGTGTGGTTGAGCCTGAGCGGAGGTTGCAGGGGTTGTTTTGGCTCAATAAATGAGCTACTGAGTGCACCATCCATGAGGTTTGACCTTTCACCTCAGCCCCATTTCATCCATAAACCCAAAAAGTATTAAAACAGGTAACCTAAAAAAATAAAGTCATACAGTGAAGTGCTAATAAAGTAACTGATAATGTTTAGTAATACAATTTAGTGTTTTATTCTGAGGCTGAGGGGAGAAGAAAACTAATGGATGATTTTAGAATTCAGATAATATAACTGCAGTAAGACATTTCTTTGCTGTTTTTGTAGTTTGTGTCAAACACGTTTATTGGATCACAGCTCAGTGTGTGAGGTCGAGACCACACAGCATCAATGCATCTAACATTATAATCATCTTTGCAGAGAGCTGCCATCTTCTGGTGGAACCTGCATAGAAATGGACAAGGAGACGACGACACTCTGCATGCTGGCTGTCCTGTGCTTGTCGGGGACAAATGGGGTAAAAGCTGTTAGATTCGTGGTTACACACACACACACACACATCCCAGCAATGTGACGCTGCAGCCAACATTGGCCAATAAGCGACATGAATATGTAAATACAAGTTTCCACAATTCTTCAGACCACATGTTGGTTCTCGTTTGAACTAGTGGATCCTTTTTGCATCATTGTCTCGGTCTGTTTCCAGTGCAGTGTTTGAACAGTCATGCTTGGCAGGAGATACTGTAGGAGATGGAGGGCACATCTGGGCTGCATTACAGGGATGCATTCAGAGACCTCACAGAGTTCAGTTCAGACAGTCACTGCTCATCTTGGAGGATAAGCACAAGCTGCTGCTTGGCCCCCATTCCAGACAATTTAAAGCCTTCAAGTATTAGGGATCCAGTTACTCCTATCTGGAATGTAATAATGGTCAAAATGCAGCTGTAGAAAAATGTGTTGCCTCTATAGTTTCATGCAGCCACCTTCATTTTTACCACAGACTGAGGGAGAGGCAGTACCCAACAAATGTGTTTTTCAGACGATTCTGAAGAGACAAAGATGCTTAAGTGAGAAATGGTACCTAACTCACAGGAGGGTAAAAGAAAACAGGGTTGATTGATAAGGTCTGGGCCCAGAGAAGACAGGTTGTGTTGCAATGTTCCTCAGTAGTCCCCCATAACTCAAAACTTGATTCCAGCCCAAAACCCATTACAAGGTCAATCAACTTAATTATTCAAATATTTATGACAAAGGACAAGAATACACTTTGTTTCTGTTACATGAACACAGTTTGTATCTTGTTGTTTATTCTAGTGGCCAACAAATGGATCCATGAGTATGGACAAGAGTTCCAGCGTCGCTGCAGCCTTAATCCTGAGGAGTGAGATGGGAGGAGCAACAGCTGCGGGCCCGCTTGGAGTACAAGCCAGCCTCTACAATTGCAAGGCAGGCAGAGGGGAGACAGCCAGAGAGCGAGTCCCTGGCAGGGGAGCCGAGAGCTGTGAAAGGGTAGCCTGCATCTGTGACTGGAGCCCCGGGCCCCAGGGAGCCCGGGCCGCTGCAGTGGCCACAGATAGCACAAGGCTGAGCTGCACTCTGGAAGGTGGAGCGTGAGCGGGGCGGCTGGCAAACAGCCCCAGAGGCAAAGTGCTCTCCAACTCCAACTGCCCATCCCTGCAGATAGAGAGAGAGGCCTCAGCCTGCGCACACTGGCCTGGTTTCAGTTAACTTTGCTAAGTTGCTGTTTGCTTAAACACAGATATCGCAGGCAGCACAGCGACCCTGCTGCTCCCACCTGTGGGTCGCTCAGCCCAGCAGAGTGCACAATCACAACTTCAAATTATGAAGAAGACAACGTTTGCAAAGACGTTTGAGTGAAATGTGTATAAAATGATGCATGAGACATCTAACATATTTACATTTCATAGCATGAAGCCACAAAGGAGAACTGCAGACTGCTGGGACAAATACATGATGTAATACAGTGTCAATACTTTGTGAGAGACGTCATGATGCTTGACATTGATTGACTATTTTATTGATTACAACTGTATCCTCAGCTGGAACAAAAGACCTCCTTAGTCTCTCAATAAAGGAACTTACATCTTCCTCATCTACATCATTCTTACTAAAATAAAAGGTATGAAGAATTTGAGACTTTTTTGTTTAAGTTGGATAGAAAGCATTTAGGACTGAACCAGCTGGACTTCAGAGGGAGTGCAACTGGATTCTATCTGTTTCTGCTGCAAATCCTCATCTAATACCTGCAGAATGTAGCTCAGACTAGTGCAGAGAGCCAGATGAGTCAGTCGCTTCTATTTATTCTTGGCTGACTACAGTAAAGGAAACGATGTGGTCATGACGATGTGTGGGAGACTGTTTTGATTTGATGCAACTCACAGTCTAATGGAAGAGATAAACGAGATCTCTCATCCGCTCACTGAGCTCCACGGGTTGTCATTAATCAAGCCAAGTTTGCCAAGCGATTGGAAACTTCTGTGCATGTCTGAACACTCAGCAAACACTGTGAGTCTGCATACCAGTCAGATATCTGTGTGTGTGTGAGCGGGTCATAGCCCATCCTAAAACACAGGGCTCACTTTCTCACCAGGAGCCAGGCAGCACACATATTAAAATTCACTGTATGTGCTGGAGGCACCAAGGGGCCTCTGTTTGTGATTTTTCAAGCAACCTGCAGCATGAATGACAGGCTGAGGTGAGAGTAAAGAAGGGGGATGGAGGGTGTCACTGCAAAAAAGCCTCTGCAGACACACGCTGATAAGTTTTCACTCCCCGCTATACAAACATGCCTACCCTCCATGCACACACACACACAGAACATACAAGCGCTGGATGAATTCTACATGTTCCTGAATGTATATGTAGCACACACGTGACAAAAGTGATCACAACTGCTCTGGCTGTGTTTATCGTTTAGCTGTGTAGTTACACTGTGTCTTGTGAGTCATTTTCAGTGACATCATCCCTTCCACATCCTTTGTGAATCATCTGTAATCTAATTTCTTATTTTCTTGTTTTACTTGGTGGAGCAGAAATGATGTCAACCAAATTATAAAGTCTAATTCTTGTAACATTAAATCATAAAAAGCTGAAACTTTTTCTTTAGAGGTCCACTGTAAAACCTGGAGCCGAACTTTCCCAGAATTCAAAGGGATTTTTTCCCGTAACACCCTTGGTGGTCCCATCATGTCCACAACAAACATGGATGCAGACAAATTGCCAAATACATACACAACATTTATACACCAGGAGAAACTGACTTGACACTGATAAGATTGTGTGTCGCTAAAAGTACATTAGAGGGACATCATTCTTCTCTAATCTTTATTTTCACAAAACAATCATTAAAAGTCCAGTCACTGAGTTTGAACTAAAGGCCAGTGCTGCCCTCTGCTGTTCAAAGGGAGACTGCGTGAAGTGATTTTGCCATTCTCTTTTATTTTCCTTTTGAAAATAATATCTCACATTTAAATCAGACATTATATCAATTACATTCTGTATTGCAGTTTTTACTTGTGTTTTTTAAATTTTATTGCATCTTTACGGAATTATTTTGATTAAACGATTGTTTTATTCACATTGGTAGCGCTTGAAATGCAGTAATGGTGGTGCCTTTGTATATAAACAATAAAACTTCATAAATAATAATCTGTATCTGAAGTTTTCCGGCAGTACCTTCAGCCTGAATATCCGCGCCTCTCCGGAAGAGGGACCGAAAACTCAATTTCCCAGAATGCATCGGTGAACGTGGCGGTTACGGAGGCGCGACAAAAGTTGCCGTCGTTGCCCAGAAACGGTCACGGCACAGCAGTGAATGCGCGCGCGGCTCAAACTGTCTTGTAAATATGGCGTCATTTAACAACGAGCGCATACTATGATGACATCGTAACTAAAGCCGTAATGCGTATTTTGGGACGTAATACACCATGTACACTAAAGTGTTCAACCACTGCTTGCGGATGAAACAATTTAACCGATCAGAGGGATGAAGAACAGAAGTCTGAAGACCAAATCTGGAGGCAGCAGAGTCAAAGGTAGTGTTGGCTAACATGCTAACAAGCTACAAACAAGAGTCGCTAAGTTGCTGTCAAGCCAACATAAACCTGTTTGTTTTAAATAATCTCAGAATAGACTATATATGTCAACACTTAATCGTTTTGTACTAATAAAACACCAAATATATACTAAATAAATACACAGAAGTTATTTGCCGTCGTTGTTGATCAGTACCGGATGTTGTTCCCCTTGTTGTCTTTGAGAGATTGCCATGTTTTGTAGGTTAAAGAATTTATTGCGGCTTTTTGTCAGCCAACATATTTTGTAGGCCTATAAAGTGTGTTATTTGCAGCAACAGAGGTACAGTGTGCCTTGTGCGTACCTTAGACCATTCACCATTAACTATTTCCCTTGTTTGTGCCTTGATATTGAACACTTTGCAGTCCCCAGTGATGTGTCCCCCTCCACTAGCCTCCCTCCTCTGGTTGAAGGCCAGCTGCAGTGCTTCCTGCGGGTGACAGTAAGCAGGGTGATATGGACCGCGCACAAGCCCCCGTCTCCAACCTTCGTCAGGCTACGATGGTGGGGGGAGTCGTCGAATGGGACACACTTTTTCCCACGGGATGGATCACAGGGGGTACAGAAGACCGTCAAGACCACAGCTCGCTTCTGCATCCGCTGCTGTCCAAAGCAGTTCACCTCGTATCTTAAAGGTAAACGTAAAAAGGATTAAATATGTTTGCTTTGCTCATCAATGCTTTTCAAAATTCTGACAAATCCATCCTCTATTAACAGATATGGATGCTTTGGTGCTGGAAGTTCTGACGAAATCGGATCATTTACCGATTGCGTGCGCTCAGGTTCCTGGCGTGTGCCACCTCTCGCCCGTCCATCCCATTTGTGGGTTTTACACTTTGGTGTCACCGACGTCTGAAAAGCTTGGAGAGATACAAGTGAGTAGATAATTCATATTTAAATGCCAAGTACTTCATCATAACGGTGATACACTTACCAATCTCAGTAAGAGTCAAGATTTGGTCAGTGGCTGGTGTCTCCACTTCAAATTACATTTATTTGTGTTCTCTATATGCAATCATGAATCACTCATAATATTAAAATGGATACATTACCTGACAGGGACCTGCTGCCTGACAAAGGGAAGTGAAGCTCATCATTTCTGTCATTGTGCAGCTTCTTGCCTACAGTGAGACTCTGTGACATCATTCATTATGTCCTCAACAACTCTGACATCATTCATTATGTCCTCAACAACTTTGTCATCACTCATTATGTCCTCAACAGCAATGCACCATTCTAGATGTCATTATGAGGGTGCTAGGGTCGTTCCATTCATGTCTCCAAACCCTACTATGAGAGAGAGAGAGAGAGAGAGATGCTCTATAAATTGGTTGCCAATTTTATGTAAATGAAATGAAAAGTCTCCCTGTAAATGCCAGACTCCTGAACAATGTTCTTGGCAAGTTTGGAGGCTGTAGATGGTGTACTAATGCAATAAATTACATTTCTAATCTTGTTTTATCCTAGGTTTCTCTTGCTTTTGAGCCCTTGGCTGAATGCAGCTCAGTTTCCACCACAGACGCCAGCAGAGAAGCTCCACGGCTCACCACACAGACCGGGCCCTCGCAATCCAGAACGCCCTCAGCCGGCAGTAACGCACCAAGGTGCAGAGAATAAGCCTGTGCCTTGTTGTTATAGGACATAACATTAAGTATTACTTCTAAATCTGATCTCAGTGATCACCTTGCATGTTTTGACATCATTACAGAGGGAGAGATCATTTGTATTTCCAAAGTGCCCAGAAAGACACCGGCAGGGAAGAGTCACCAGAGAAGCAGAGGCCCACAACAAATCGATCTCAGAAGAATCCAGCAGCTGCAAATCCATCAACTCAGGAACCTTGTCACACCGTCCATGATCTCCTCTCAGGTTGGATTCATCATAACTGCTCATGAGATTTACTAAACCACAGAGGCATGAAAAAGAGGCATCAGATTTATCACATTTTCTCTTATGTCAGTGATTTCAGAGCGTGGGAGCAAGCTTAAAGACGCAATTGTGACATCATCCTTAAACTGTGAGGTTGACTCTGCCACGACTCTGAAAGAGAACCGTCTCCCTCTTCCAAAGGACAGCATCCTGCCTCCTTCCAAGTGTTTCCAGAAAGAAATAGTGGAACTGTAAATAGGCAATGTTTTATAAAAATCTTATAAACACTTCCAGTGTGATGACTGTTAAGGGTCTGCTGTCTCTCCAGGCCATCTCTTCCGCTCTCTTGGACCTTGCTTCAAAATATCCTGCATGCTGATTCAAGCCGCAAGCCCCCTGATGATGCTGCTGCAGCCTCAGACTGTGTTGGCCTGGATGTGGAAAACATAGCTGCGGATCTGCTCCTCGGCAGGTAGCTGTGCCTGTGTGCCCTAAATTTGAAATTGTGAAAACCATAAAACCTTCTGCTTTCTAAAATGATTATTTTTACTCTTTTTATCCCTTTCATGTTTAAAATTCAGCTTAAACACATCTGTGCTTCTCTGGGAGGGAGATGGATCCTTGCCCGAATCTCTGTCTGGGCATAGCAGTGTGTGTGAGGATAGTGATCTTGATGACCCGCAGTATGATCAGAGCCTACTGGAAAATTTGTTCTACAAAACTACTGTGAGTAGATGCTTTACTGAGGATTCAAAGAGAGACAGATTAATGTAACAGTTACTTTGAAGAGGTTTTAAGTCATATTGATATGTTATGGCTCTTGCAGATGTCAGATATCCGACCAGATGACACTGAGGTGGAGGTTGAAAGTAAACAATCCTCTGACAAACAGCTGACACAATCTGGACTCCAGCTAAGTGAAAAGTAAGTTATCCTCAAATGTGGGTTAGTCAGTACCTGTATCTGATCCAACACTGTAATGTCCTTTGTCCAGACAAAACATTCCCTGTACATTTAATATATTGTGATTGTGTCTAGCCCGCCTTTAGAGCCGGAGCAGTCTCGAGGTGTTGATCCTCCTGTGAGTATAGAGAAGCTGACTACGATGCGACTGGCAAGAGTGACCATCGACTCGCTGTCTGTACATACAGACAGCGTAAACACCACACCAAGAAAGAGCTTGAGTAAAGGGAAACCTCCAAGAACCATATTAAGCAAGAAATGGTAAGCAAAACATTGCACTTTATTTTATTTTTATTCAAACAAAATCCATTGCCTTTGTTGTTAACAGTAGCCTGTGATTTCTGTGTTTCTTCTTCAGCTTTTATTTTGTTGAGTATGTGTTCCCTGTGGCTTCCACTTCCCGTCGCCACAGTCTCACTAAAGTTCCAGATAGAGAAGTGACCCGAGCCGTTTCCTGTAAAGTCACAGGAGGAGGTATAACCAGTTAAATATGCAGACTCGTGCTTTTTTTTCTGTCCCAGAATAAGGTTTGTGAAGGTATCTGACATGCTCTCATCTGTGTATTGAAGTGGTGAAGTTCCAGCAGCACAACGTGTTTCCTGTACACCTCAATAGCACAACAGTTAAACTCTGGTGGGGGACTGACCTGATTTTCAAGATTTATTCACGGAAAACCGACCAAAAGAAGGTAAGTGGAGTACACAAAGGTTCTAAGTGTCACAACATCAAAAAGCCATCATTTCCTGTCTGATGGGTCCCAGTGTGTAACCCAGCATGTAACCATTGACCAGCATTTGATAAGTGTGTCGTTTCCTTGATTTTAGTGTTTTAAAGTTCTGTGGCAGTAAATATCGTCTAAATGCAGTTTACAGTTTCTAAATCAATTGCTACACCCATTAGAACAAAACTGTTTATGCTCTGAAAGGGTCAAACTGCTATTGATAACCCTGAACTCTCCTCTTGCAGCCTCTTCTCATTGGTGAGGCAACTCATCCACTGCGCTGTCTGCTGGAGAGCAAGCAGCTGAGTCACTCTCTTGTTTTGACTGTTCAGAGTGTAGAAGGGATCTGTGAGACCCAGCAGATTGGCCCTCTCAAGGTAATACATTCTAGCTGAGCATTTGTATTTTCAAGCCCATTATTTGTTACCCTTTGTTGTTGTCTTAAAGGAACTTTGTTTCCAGGTGTCAGTAGAACTTGCTGCAGACAGCAAGAGTTTCTCCTCTGAAAGAAACAAGAGCAGAGAAGCTTCCAGTGTGACATTTCCCTCGCATATCACAAGCAGTCCACATGGAGAGCCCAGCCGTATATCTCAACATGTTCAGACTGGCACAGAGGAATTGGCAGCTGCTTCAACAGCAGACCCCAGGCTGGATGTTTGCAGCTCCCTGCAGGCCTCCATAGGATCCTCACCACCTTCTCCAGGCGTCCACACGTTCCCTCAAACATCTTGGCAGCAGGTGGTGGAGGAGGACCCTGAAGTCCTCCTGCATTCTTTGCTCATGGTGCCAGATGGAAAGAACTTCCACTGTGGGCCCATGGAGGCTCCAAATGTGTATTTGAACTGTAAACTCTTTTGGCCTGATGAGCAGGCGAGGTCTGTGGTCAGCTGGGGTCAGGCAAACCCTGCTTTCAACTTTGTTCAGGTTAGCCTGAAGACATTCATTGAAAATTTTAAATTTTGACATGGCTGCTAAGAATGAAAACGTGTCATTGTTTTATTGATGAGCGCACCTTTTTTCTTCTTTTGTCAAAGGTTACTCCTGTGATCTTAACTGTTAAACTGTTGGAGAGGATGAAGAATAACGTGATAGTAATCGAGGTTTGGCAGAAAACACGACTCTCGGGGCAAGATCAACTCCTTGGACTTGCTAAATTGCCTCTGCACCAATTCTATTTGTCATTCAGGTATGTTGTGTCATGTTTAGTAAACATTCTCATCTGTATAACAACCACGGTAACCGGCCATGACATTAGTGCTCAGATTTGATGCAGTTAATAACCTAACCTCTAGGGGGAGCTATAATCACAACCATAACGTTTTGTTTTACACTTTCTTCATGTGAATTGATGTATGTGAAGTCTCAATGATGTGTGTGTATGAAGCTATATGTATGTGTGTGTCTTTGGCTACTGCTGAATATCCATTTATTTATCCTCTCCAGAGATCCAAAGATCGCTCACCTCCTTCTCCAGGCGCAGTTCCCTGTTCTAGGGGTGGATTGCTACGTGCCAGTTATTGATGTGTTCTCAGGGTGTAAGGGAAACCTTAGGGTTATTTTAGCCATGGGTCGATCAGAGCAAATACATGCCCTGCAGCGTGTCAGGGGTGAAGAGTGTGACCGCTCGCCTCACCTTGTGAGACCGGCCCATCTGCTTGATCACCAGCATCATTCACAGGCAAAGGTAAGTGTGGCGTATCGCAACCCCACACTCACAGCATTTTGCTCTCGTCTTCTTTGTTTCCCAGAATACGAAAATAATAGCTGTTGTCTGTAAGTCCCTTTCACCTGCTTCCTCCATTTTTTCTGTCCCTCAGGTCAGCACGGCACATAAAGAGCTCATGACAGAGCATGTGTTCTTGATAACAGTGGAAAAGGTCAGGGGGCTGACACCACTGCAGTCCACAGTTTGGGCTGAGGCTGACTGCTACGTCCAGTACACCTTTCCCTATCAGCAAGGCAACTCTGCTGCAGAGCTGGACCACAGCCTCATAGAGAGTAGTAAGGCCATTTAAGGGGATACAACCTTTCACTCAACACTTAAAGTTTTGTTTGCATTCATTCTTCTAAATGTCTTCTCATCTCTCACAGCTGTAAACCTGAAGGCATTTCGTACCATCACTACTCTCTGCGTTCCTGACCCAGTGTTCAACCACAATGATACCCATGTGCTTTTGGCTCCGGAGGGAGTGCCTGTCCAGAGGCTGCTTCTCAGCTCCCTTTCAGGTCAAGGCCTGGCTGGAGGAGGGGGCGTTCAGTTTGAAGTATGGTGCAGGTGTGTGTTTACCTTCCAGCTAAATGGATGACTGGGCTTGATTGACTTCATCACTTCCTGTGTCGCTAACATCCCATGACACCTCTACATAATGATTTTCCATGTTCCATATTGACGATTTACTATTGCTTTGCAGATATTACTATCCAAATGTCCGAGATCAGGTTGTGGCCAAAGGAATGCTTCCACTATCCAAACTGTGCGCCATGGTAACCATGCAGAGAGAGAAAGTCAGTGAGGCTCAAATGTTCTGCCTGCCCCTGGTTCCTTGGACAGAGAGTCACAGAAAACCACAGCCCTCTGGTACACACACACACACACACACATACACATGAACAAAGGAACATAAACGGTATAAAACTTAAAGCGTCTTTGATGTTGGGACTATTCTGTATTGTTGTAGGCCTGCTGGATGTGTGCATTCAATACAAACGTCGGCCTTTGAGACCTGAAGGACATCCTGGCAGAGGGGCTGCCTCTCGGGTTGTGACACTCATGGTTCAAGTGCACAGAGCCTCTGGTCTACAAGCAGCAGCGAGGTACATCACTCCACCTGTCCTCTTTGATTTGGGTTCATGCTTGTTTGGAAAGCTTTTTCTTGCTGGCCTAATAATGGCCTAACTACTTTGTTACTTTAACTAATGTTGTTGGTGTTATTACTGCTTGAATGCCACACATGTCCATTTGTTGTAGACTCCTGTCAGAGCAGGATGAGAGGTTCCAGTATTATGCTGCTGTGGGAGTGAATGCATACGTTACGGTCCAGCTCTCCCTTTTGCCTGAGCGGGAGAGGAGAAGCACCCGCACCGTTGCCAGGACCTTCTGCCCTGACTTTGACTACCACATGGAGGTGCCCTGTGATCTGCTGGTACACAGGAGCAGTGGAGAAACCTGCAGCCTGGCTGAGCAGCTGGAGGAGGCCTCAGCTCTCTTTACCATCTGGAACAGAGACAGTCGCAAAGGTCTGCAGTTTAAGTTTAGACTCTGTGATTGCAATCTGTAATAGTGATACAGTTTGCCCCCTTTTAAAACATTTCCTCTTTTGTCTCTAGTTTTAAAGATCAAGTTATGTGCCAAAATGTATATTGGTTTGTATTCTTATGTTTCTTTTGTATTATTTGTTGCAGCAATACACACACCAAAGTACAAGGATGTGAAGCTGGGTGCAGTGAAGATTCCCCTGGTTGATCTCATTCATAAAGCTAGAGGTGTGTTGCACTCTTAGCCACTGCTTGATCTGAGGTTTGACGTCACACATTCATCATACACACACTCACTGTTTTCCTTCTCCAAACATAACAGGTATTTGGGGCTGGTTTGGTGTGTATGCAGCTCAGGACACACATCCATCTCATGACCTCTTGGTTGGAGGTCTGAATGTTTCAGTGAATTTTTCCCATCACTCAGAGAGGGAAAGAGTCATTAAAGCTGCTGAAGGCTTGGCCTGGGAAATGACACAGAGTGGCTATGAAAGGCTGGAGGATGAAGAAGTCTGGGAAGAGAGCACAAAGACATCGTCTCTGACTTTTGCCATGCCTAGAGCATGGATACCTGTCCACTGCTTGCTTCTACCAGGCCAAACTGAGCTTCAACGTTCCACTTACTGCTACTTCAGGTACAAGTTCTACGACCAAGAGGCCTTCTGCTCTCAGTTGAAACACCCCACTGTGGAGGATGGAAGGGAGGAAGGCCAGGCCACAGTGAGTTTCCAAGGTACTACGACTGTGAAGCTTAAGAGCACCCAGCCCTTGATGTGGTATCTTCGAGAAGAAAGGTTGGAGGTCCAGGTCTGGGTCACATTTCGAAAGGATAAGATACTGAGGCCTCATGACATGGACCGCCTGGTGGGCTCAGCATTTGTTGATCTGGCTTCTCTTGCCAAGAAACCAAAGCAGAAGCTGATTGTCAGTGGTACGGAATTATTAATTACTCATAAATGAATTGAATTGATGCTTTTTGACTGGTTGTGAGTTTAATCAAATCTTTGTGGTTGGACAGGAGTGTACCCATTGTTCAGACGCTCAGCAGCAGACCTACGTGGGGCCGCCCTCAGAGTGCACATCACCTTGACCACAGGTCACATCCCTGCGGTGGTCTCTACTGGAGTTGGCAGCCAGATGGACAGTGACAGCCAGGAGGAGCTCTCATCAGAAGAGGAGGAAACAATAGATGGAAGCCCCCCAGCCGACGCACCCACAAAATTAGCAAGCACACCAAGCAAACCCCAGAACAAATCCCCAACTCCAGACATTGCCTCCAGACTTGACACTCCAGACATTGCCGCTTTGCCGCCCACTGAAATCAGCCTGGATGAGACTTTCCCTGCGAGTGTGACAGTGGACAGGACTATGCACCTGGATCTGAAAGGTGAGCACACGGTCTGGACTTTTTCCCTCATTCTTTTCTCCATTTTCTATATCGTACCTGTAATATGTGTGTCATCTTTCTCTTGTCAGGCTGTCCACTAGCTGAGCTCAGTGGAGTGACACCGTGCTGCTGTGTTTCCTACGCCACCGCTGACTCCACGGTCTCCACACCTGTAATAGCAAACACTGACAGTCCTGTTTGGAACCATTATCACGAGTGCAGGTTGGCACATATCATAGACATTAGCTACAATCTCACAAAGAAACAGTTAGTAGATTAGTAAAGAGAAAGATTATTTATGAGTCTGATGTTTTGTAATTACAGGCTTTCAAAGCATCTACTGCTCGACCCTCAACAGCCTCTCGTGTTCGAAGTCTGGCACAAAGGAGGTACAGTCAGTGTGATCCCCCGTATTATGTGTTCATTCATCGGTTAGATATGTTTCTTACGTCTGTTTTGTTTTTCACCCGTAGAGATCCAGAGAGTGATTGGATTTGCCTCAATAGGTCTGTCCCCGCTGACCTATGGGTTCCCCTCAGTGTGCGGTTGGTACAACATCACAGACCTCAGCGGCCAGTGTCACGGCCAGCTCAAAGTGTCAATCACCCCCCTGAAGAGCCTAGAAGACCTCAGGGAACAGAGGAAAGCTGTGATTCCAAAGAGCAACTTCCCCTCTCACATCAGCCGCTATCCCCAGCAGAAGAGGTTTTTAGCCTTTCGTCATTTACGCATTTCTATTTGGGCGTCATTTTAAAACGAATGCCAACATCCTGACATTAACTTGTACATAATAATCTTTTCCTCCGTCACAGGTCCAGTGAGAGTGACCACATGGAAAACGTGCGTCTGTATCATCAGAGTTTGCAGGAGCAGGTGGCGGCTCAGTGTGTGCGTAGCAGCAGCAGCAGCAGCAGGAGTGTCGGCGATCTCAATCCTTCCAGCTCAGCGCTCTTCTCAGCACTCAGGTATTCAAGACTAAAGACTGAAAACTTATTTGGTATAGTTTTATGTATTTATGTGTCATTCTTGTACTTTTCAGGAAGAATCTAAGCGAGCTGGACAACATACACAGATACTTCAGCCATAAGATTTCAGCTGATCAAGAACGCAACAGCAGGGAGGAGGAACAGCAGGACTCAGAGACAGATACAGGTCAGCTGCTTATCAAGTCCAACCGGAGTGCACATGCGTGTTATTGCTGATACGGTCAGAAAGGACACTTCTCTTTAAAGGGTTGTGTTTCTAGGTAACTTCACTTGGCATGAGTTCAGGTTTCTGTCACAAGCTGTCGAGTTGTTATTGGAGACATGTTGGAACACATTTCTGACCTCAGCAGCTTCAGCATAGACGGCTCAAAGAGAGAGTTTGTCATATTCTGCCAACAAATTATTGCTGAAAATTATTGTGAATGAGTGAAGTTTTTTAATTTGAAAATGTGATGTGGAACGTGTTTCAACTTCTGTAGCTCAGTTGAAGTTAAATGCTGTTATTGAAAGAATCTTGCACACAAGAAAGAATAAAACACCGGAGATACATGAAGTAACCAACTGTATTATAAAACAAAATGTGTGTGTCGCCTCAAGAGCAAAGTCACTAAGGCCCCTCTGCTGTCTTCTTCATTTAGGTCTATTTGGACGCCACTGGGAAACAACAGTCTCCAACTCTCTCAGAGGCTCAACACCTCCCCCTGCTGGAAACAACAACTCTCTGATTTTCATCGACATGCCCAGTTCGCCCAGAGCTTCAGAAGTTCTTCCAGAGGATGCGTCTCCTCTGTCCTCGCCACCGCTCAGGACGCCAGAGAACCACACAGATTCAGAAGAGGAGGAGGAGGACGACGACAGCGGCAACGGCAACGGCCTACACCAGGCAGCTCTGCTGTCCGAGGATGAGAACTATGAAGGAGAAGAAAAAGAGAGCGATGAAACGGAGTGCAAAAGAGTCAGTGAAGTGGATGGTGGCCAAGAAGAAGACTATGAAGAAGATGATGATGAAGACCAAGATTATGAGAAGGTTGTGGTGGAGCCGAGGCATCTAAATGAGGTCACTTCTTTAACAGACAGAACCAGTCCCTGGACCAGCATCATGTCAGACCCTGACCTGGTTTCTCTGGAGAGCCTGGAGGTGCCAGAGGAGCCTGAACCAAACCAGGAGGAAGAGATGAGGACAGAGTTCACCTCACAGACTGATGATGTCATCACAGAGCTCAGCCCCAGCAGGAAACACAACAATACCACACCAGAGAGATGTGAATGCCATCACTCTGATCACTCTGATCACTCTGATCACTCTGTTGTATCGCAAGACACAGACACAGACACAGATGATGAAGCGACACAGCAGCCTGGAGATGAAGGCCAAGCAAACGAGCCTGACGGCGCTGTAGAGGAGCCAAGTGACATCAGAGCCTCACCAGCCCCGTGCCATGCCTCAGAGGTGACTCATGCTGCTTCACCATTCTCTCCAAGTCTAGAGGCGAGCCCACAACCGTATCCTTGATCACTTCTTCTTGTTTTTGTCTTGTTTTGTCACATCACTTGCTTATTATACAGACAAGCTCACTGTAGCTGCTAAGGAACATGCATGCTGTACAGACACCTGTAATGAACATTGAACAGATATGTTGTTCAATAGCAGACGAACCATTGAAACACTTCAGAAGCCAAATATAAACATAATTATACCTTTCAACACAACGCTGCCTTATGTAAAGTAAAGTCACCACTGACACAACACTCCTCCGCCAATGTCAACAAAAGCTGAGCATTATCAGCAGAGGTGTAGGGTGCTGTTAGACTGTACGAGGTCACTGCTGGACAGGTTGAGCAATCGTGTTTGTGTCTGATCCTGAAAGACGAGACGAGCCTGAGAATGTAAGACAACATTTTGCTCTGATGAAGAAGTTATGTTGTCAGACGTGTTTGTAAGAACATCTCAAAAACATTTAGAAGATTTCAGTATATCGGGTTACGCCATGTGACAGGAGCAGGTGACTGAACCAGTTTCAACAAAACACCGAGTAAGAGAGAGACTGATGGCAGAGGAGGCATACGTCAGTTTGTCTACGCCATTTTGTCTTTGCAGTACATCTGTGATCCTATCGTTTCTTAACATTCTACCTTGAGCTCCGTTTCCGTGGAGCTCCTCAACTTGTTCCTTCCCTCTCACCACCTGGAAGCGTCTATGAGAGCCATTCGCTTAGCGCCTTCTTTCTCCCAGGCCTCCCCTGACCCGGTGAGTATTCACCCCCCTCCCCAGTCTGGAATTCACACTCGCTCCCTCTCCACCTTATGTTCCACTTCCCTCTCTCACAGAATGCCTTTGTGTGACGTGGACACTTTGATTTACAGCATTTTTACGAGGAAGCTCTTAAAGTGATTCCTTGCTTCTATTTATTCCTCAGATAGTTTAATAAGATAGGAATAGGAGGCATAAAGAAGGCAGCTAAGTAGAGGGACACTGTGTTCCAACTGAAGTGTTAACTAAGTCATTTGTGCAGCACAGAAAAGGGGAGGCTCAGTCATTATGTAAGCTGCTTTGGAACTTTTCAAGTGGTTGGCAGCTCTGCATACATATGATTGTGGTATTTCTTAGCTCATCGCTCATTAGCAGTCCAGTTCAGTCAGCGTGTGTGTGTGTACACTGTCACTGGGCTAAAGGTGATGGTTAATTGCTTGGTGGTGGCGGCGGCTTTTGTAAAGGAGTTGAACAGTGGAATTCAGTCTGAGGTGATGATTTATAATATGGTGTACCTTCAGTATTAACCCTGACAATGCTGGTGTTTCTCCCTGCACACTGACTAATGGCTCTGTTTTAGAAATGATGAATTAATGATGAATTAAACATTTGGAATGCAGCATTATAACCATATAAGGCTTGACATGTCCAAGCACCCACCGTTAGCTGATCCAGACCTGCAACAACAGAGGGGAGGGGTCAGAAAATAAATTGAATTGAAGCTTGTTGATATTAAGCAGAATCAAAGCAGCACTGTACATTAGGCGGTGTCCGGCTCAGGGACGAGGAGTCGGCTGCAGCGATGCAAAGATTTGCTGTCATCGCAGGCTTAGAGGCTCGAGTGTCATGTGTCATGAAGACAACAACGCTTCCTGTGAGTGTGCGGCAGTTAGACGGGAGCTGAATGTGACGGGGGGCCTGTATGTGGGAGCTCCTTATCAACCGGCTCCAGCTGGTTACTCGGGCTGCTTATGTCATACGTTCCGGGGGACTGACACGTGCCGGACCTGTTCTCAAGGTCCGCAATGAATGTACATATTTATATCCATTATGTCTAAACCTTACACAAACAAAGGCTTGCTCTGTGTGTGTGACTCGTTCACTCCCACATTCCTCCACTCCACGGTCCTCTGGGACGGGATGGGAGCTCAGGCTACGCTCACTTGTGTTTGCATCAGACCTGACGTCACGTTGCCCATACAAAACCTGACCAAGCATTTATTACTGCCATCTTTTAGTTTGTGATGTTCTGGGCCATGACATCATCAGTAAGGTGTTGAGAAATTTCTTCTGAGATCCAGATATTGAATACATTATCTGCATTTATGTTTTGTTTTTATCTTTCTAGGGCCCCAGCCTCCCAGGACGCAGCGTTGTCCATCAGCGAGGTCGTCGCCAGCGGCCCAGCTTGTCCCCGGTGTCTCTGAAGAGAGAGACGGCCAGGATAGCACAGATATTTGCAGGTCGGCCCAATGAGGATCGATAATTTTGGTTTAATATGATCTCACACAGTTGTTTACTTCTTTAAATCCAAAACATGAAACAGTAATGTGAATGTAAATTTAATGTAACATTTTGTATTTTTGTAAATAAATATTAACTATGTATTTTACAGTGAATGTTTAATGTGTTTATATACGTACAGCACTCAGCTATGTTTGTTTATTTACTATTGGCTGTGAAGAGAAAACCTGCAGAATCCACATCTTGTCTGATTTAACTCCTTCAGATCTGATTTATATTTGCCTGTACTTTTAAACCCAAAATCAACAAAATACAGACATGTTCCTGCAAATGTTAATTCCTAATTGAATTCTTTGGCTGCTTTGTAGTTGTTTTGCTCTTCTGTGTGTGTCTGTGTGTGTGTCTGTGGTCCATGATCTACATGCCAGAACCTTGAGGGAAAGATTGTGCCGGTCGATCGGAAATCAGGTAAACCCAGAAACTCCCCTGCAGGTCTGATCCTGTCAGTGACACACACATGCTGTAAGGGTTTGTTCTTTCCATTTGTTTATCCTTTCTATCATGTTCCATGCAGTATGTGCCTGAAAAATATTGTTGATACCTTTTATAGCTTATAGGAAAGCTTATTGATATTATAAAGTACTCACTCAGCTGCTTTATGGAACTGCCTATCACAGAAAACGTGGAGACAAAGAATTTCAATTTGAAGGCTACATGCACACAAAGTAAAGGTGAAACAATTAAGATAAGGGGCAGAATGTGTCTTAAGTTTACCCTCATGTTAATGCTTAATGTTGAAGCCCACAGCAGTTCTGACCCATGGGCCGCGATCCAGCAGTTCTGACCCATGGGCCGCGATCCAGCAGGTCTTCTCTTCTGCCATCACATTAATTGCCTGCACGTTGTACTCAGTGTGATCAGTGGTGCTCTCAGGTACTTGGCATACCAGGTGCTGGCAATTAGACGTGATGGCAGAATAGAAAACCTGGGAGCGGGACTGACGCCATGTGTCAGTGTCGTGATCGCCATTTCCGGCTCGATCCAATCATGCGTTTGTACTAAAATGATGGTGATGAGTTCTATCTCGTCTGCTTTTACTTCACATGTTTTTACTTGAAATGCCGACGGTGTTTTCAGTTGGCTGGCGGCTGCAAACGGGGCCCAACATCAGAGATCCGCCCTCGTTGGTGTCACAGAGTTAAACTTTGTTCGTGTTTGGACACCTGACGCTTCCGCACTGATGAGCCTGGCAAACCGGCGATAAGAGGCTCCGGAGCTCTGTGCCTGACTTTTACCTTGTTTTACTCTCTGTACTTACACGTCGGTGTCGATCACTTTATGGCAGCCGGAGGACTGCAGTGCGCGGATCACTCGCTACCGGAGACTTGACGCTCCCGGTGGGGGGACGCAGAGCTCCAGGATCTGCCCGGGACCGCGATGACAGGACATGTGTTGTTAACCTTCACCCAGATTTAACCTGGAACCTCGGGAACTTTTTATTTAAGACATGGGAAGAGGTGTTGTCCCTTTGTGCGCATTGACCGTCTTCACAAACTCACAATTGTAGCTTTGGTGTATCTTTTGTGGATCCCTCTCCTGGGCGGACTTCTTCCTCTTCTTCTTCATCATGGTGGCTGTGGGAGCAGCTGACCTGGCTCCTTCAGCCGCGGTGAAGGTGTTCTCCGCCGGGACCGCTGCGTGTGTGGCCGACCTGGTCACTTTCCCCCTGGACACAGCCAAAGTCAGGCTGCAGGTTAGGAAGGAGCTCAGCAGGACGCGCTGTTCTCTAACGTGCTGCAACACACACACTCATACACACGCTCACACACTCGGGGCCATTATGTAAAGTGTTAAGCATTACATAAAGCTTTGGCATCTGCTACTACTCTCTTATCTATTGCCAGGTCTTTTTTTATGGAGGCTAACTTTGGAAAAAGTAGTTTGCATTGTTCAATTTAAATATTAACTCTTCAAGTTGTGCATTGTAATGATTGGGACTTAAATGTGTCAGAATTCACTCTAAAGAATCACTCATGTTACAGAAGTAAACATCCCCTAAGTTATAATAAATATTTATAATAAAAAGTTCGTATTATACAAATCTATACCTTTAAAATCACTTGAAACTTAATTGACCCTACTGCAGAATCAGGTGCTGCATTCTTACTGCCCTTTCTCATGTGTTTACATTTCCTTTAGATTCAGGGTGAATCCAAGGCTTCTCTGGACAGCCAGACGGTGAGATACAGAGGTGTGTCCGGCACCATCATCACCATGGTGAGGACCGAGGGGGCGAGGAGCCTCTACAACGGCCTGGTGGCCGGTCTGCACAGACAGATGAGCTTCGCCTCGGTCCGCATCGGCCTGTACGACTCCATGAAGCAGTTTTACACCCGAGGATCAGACAGTATGTACTCAAGTGCTTAGTTTTATCCTAATTAAACAGTGATGGGGATGCTGACCCGGTCCTCCTCAGCAGAATGTAAAATATTGTGTAATTATTCACTTTAACTCCACTGAGCTGATAACCGAGAACAAGTAGACAAAGTGAATGCTGTGATTTCAGGTTTTTAAGAATTTGTTGTGGAGCTGAAGAATGTTTAATATGTCCGACTAAACCACAGAAGGCTCCATGAGAAACGAGTACATTCAAGTGCTTATTGAGGAGGAACTGTTCAACCATGGGGCCACAACATGACTCAGTGAAAGAGAAAATGTTTTCATCATCGGTAACTTCAACGCCGTCTATGACAATTACTCAACCTTCAGGACGTTAGTCAGAATTCTGATGCCTCGTATGACTTAATGCCCGAGGCGAACCTTAGCGCCCTGCAGCACCGTATCATCTGTCAACAGTGTTGACATCAAACTCTGGAAAGTTCAGCAATTACAATCACACTGAAATTTATTGCTCACTGAGTCTCTGCACGTAACCGGTTACACCAGTTTGAAAGGCAAAGAGTAGATGCACATGTTGACTTCAAGCTTTGCAAAGACAGTTCTCATCCTCATAGTCAATATTGCAGCACATTTACACATGTATTGTCTATTAATCCCTCTGTAGTTTGTGTCAGATGAGGCTAACTTGTCTTCCTCTGTCACAGATGCTGGAATCGGGGTTCGTCTCTTGGCGGGCTCCACCACGGGGGCCATGGCCGTGGCCTTCGCTCAGCCCACCGACGTGGTGAAGGTGAGGTTTCAGGCTCAGGTCCGCAAGCCTGCGCCTGGCACTGTGCAGAGATACAACGGCACCATGGACGCCTACAAGACCATCGCCAGGGAAGAAGGCTTTAAAGGCCTCTGGAAAGGTAAGGGACTGTACAGGAGAGTGATCACATTTGTGTTCATTGTTGCCAATCAATAACAAGAACGTTACCTGTCTTTCCAGGTTGTCTGCCAAACATAGCTCGTAACTCCATCGTGAACTGCTCCGAGCTGGTGACCTATGACATCATCAAAGAGCTCATCCTGAAGCGCAACCTGATGACGGGTTAGTAAAGATCACAGAACAGATTTCTCAAAACAGGAATAAATGATTTTCCTTTCTTTAGAATACAAATTTAGTTGTAAAAAATATTAGTTTCCCTCTGAGATGTAGTGGAGTAGCAGTTGAACGTATCACAAATTGGAAATCATGGAGTAGCACAGCACTCAGATGTACTTGTTCCCATTCTGCATGAGTATGCATCTCCATTTCTAACTGATGTCCCTTGTTGTTGTTGTTGACAGATAATATGCCATGCCACTTCACCGCAGCCTTCGCCGCAGGTTTCTGCACCACCATCGTGGCTTCTCCGGTGGATGTGGTCAAAACTCGCTACATGAACTCCAGACCTGGACAGTACAAAGGTGCTTTGAACTGTGCCATGACCATGCTGGTGAAAGAGGGAGCCACGTCTTTCTATAAGGGGTAAGAGGAGGAGAGGAAGAAGAAGAGAGCATCTCATAATAGCAGCTGCTGGAAGAATCACTCAAGTCTTGTTGTTGTTCTCGTCAGACTGGGTTGTATTCAAATCTTGGCACTTTGGATAAATGTGTCTGCCAAATGTAAATAAAGGGAAGGAAGGAAAGAAGGAAGGATAGACTGATGGATTGTTTATATTTAGTTTTGAAAGCATCCAAACTCTAAAGTAAGATACTAAAGTAAGTACTCAGTCCTTACTTAGCTACCCTAAACGTTCCTCACACACACACACACCTATGTTAAAGGTACAATAGATTTATGATGAAGTACTTTTGTTTCTGTGACTCATCTTCATTTTGACACATCCTGCAGATTTGTGCCATCATATCTTCGCCTGGGCTCCTGGAACATCGTGATGTTTGTGACGTACGAGCAGATCAAGAGAGCTGTGGTGAACTTCCAGAAGAGCCCCGAGACTCCGCTTTGACCACCAGGGACGATCCGGGAGCCACATCTGAGATCGGCCGACTTATCTTTAGGAGGATTCGTTTACAGAGGAAAGTGTGTGCAGCTATGTGAGCTATTTATAGTTTTTAGTTGAATTTAGGTTTCGTTTATTTCTGTTAATATTGTGCCGCCAAGTCTGTAACGCACAAATGAGGCCTCAGCGGGGGATGTGAAGGATTCTGTTTAGTGAGGAAGAATCTCCTACAGATGTCATCTTTTTGAGTCTCGCGCAACAATCTGCCTTATTCTGTCTCATTTCCATATTCTGACGCTCATTTCTATTAGATTTGTATCAGAAACAGGTGGAACTTAATCTCATTTCACTCGTTTTGGTGTAACATGACACGATGACATGCAGGTCGTTTCTGTCACTAACGCACAACTTACACTTATTTCAGTTCATGTGCGAAAAGCCCTGATTCAGCATTCAGAGGTGAAGCTGCACCGCTCCCACTGTTTGTTGAATCAACTTTAGGTTTTACTTGACGTCCGTATCATTTTAGAAATGATCATGTGATGAATCCTTGTCAGAAACAAAGGCAAACAAAGGGTTCTGTGTGTTTTTAAAGTTTCGTTTAAAGTCTGAAAGGTCTAATAAATATCAAACACTTCCCTCAATATGTTGGTGTGTTTGTGTATTTGATCTGTTGATAGTTTGTAGGTTGAAGGTCTGTCAAGCCTCCAGGTGTAATGAATTCATATTTCAGTCTGTGTACACACACACACGCACATGTATCCTGTCGCAAGCTACCTGCCCCACCTGCCAACGCAACCAATCAGGATGTGAATAGGTGTTTGGTGTGGGAGAAGCATGGAGGGAACATCTGGAACGTCAGGAACATCTGGAATTCCTCACTAACTCACTGCTGGACTCGTACTTCACATTGAGATGCAGGTAAAGTTCCTGCTTTGTTCTCCTTCAACCACTAGTTTCCCCCGTTAGGTCTTGGAAGCTTCTAAGCTCTCATACTTAAGGCTACTCTTGTTTTAAAGTAGATACATTTTCTAGCTTTTCTTTTAATAAGGTAGTTGGCTCCACAACACTATTACAAAAGTAGCTACACTACTACTACATTCAAGCTACTTCCCGGTCCAACATCAATGTTTGTGATGTTTTCCGTGTGTGTGTGTGTCTCTCTCTCTCTCTCTCTCTCTCTCTCTCTCTCTCTCTCTCTCTCTCTCTCTCTCAAACACTTACTCCACATATAAGGCATGAAGTGTTAATTCAAATATACAGTCTGTTTGTTTTTTCAAGGTCTGCTTGAGGACAAAAGAAGCCAGCCAGCGTGGCCACACAGCCTCTGTAAGTGTCACACACTCTTGCTGCATCACAGGAAGCTTCAGCCAGTTCTGTCTTTATTGCAGCCTTGAGTTAATCTCATTAAATCGAAGGGTTCTATTTATTACAGCAAACAAACAGTCCCATGAAAAAAATAAATATGGAGGTGAAAGGCAACAAACAATCAGCTGACAGACAAGAAAATTGCCCAATTTGAGTGGAGTGGGACAATGGGGGCTGCTGACACAGATGTAACTGAAGTCTGTGCCGTAACAAAAGCCTTTGAACGCTCCACCTTGCTAATCATCTCCTGTGATGCCGGTGAGCTTTCTCCATGGTTGCACCGGCCTGGTGAGCCTAATCGGACCATATGGCACCCTGGCTCACTCTGAAGGGGGCCAGGTCGGTCAATGGGATGGACACACACACACACGCAGCTACAGAGAGGTGAAAGAGCCTCTGTTATGTGAAGGGCTAAATTACATATTTAACGAGCCTATTGTGAGTTTAAAGATGTACGGGGAAGAGGCGTTCACGGTCCTTGGCAGGAGTCTGCACGCAAATCATCGCAGGTATCGCGTGTCGGTGAGGAGTTCAAGTTCACTCAGTGACCGACTGTACCCAATATGTTCAGAGAGAAGACCCAGGTTTAAATGTTTATTTGTTTTTTATTTAACTTTTGCAGCTTTTTTTTTATTGATGCTTTTAAGATCAGAGGGGAAGCAGTGCAAGTTATTTTCTTTTAAGCTCATATAAAAGTTTACATCCTTCTACAGTCTTACAGAGGAATTTGGTAGAATTTGCTGTAAAAACCCTCAATGCACGGGATGATTTTAAGGAAAACATCATTATTGATTTTTCCTGTATGAGTCAAATCTCTGCTGTATCCATGAGACCTTCAATGGACTTTGCAGAGGGTCGTAAAAGTCAATGCTGACAGCTGACACTTTCCAAGCAGTATTGTTCCATACTATTTCAAATAATTGATTGTTCTTATTCTTTAAATTGTAAACTAACATCCTGAGCCTCCTTCAGATGCTCACTAAGGCCCCAGGTGATGCTTCCTGTGCTGCAGCAGTGGCTTCAGACGGACGGGCCTCGTTGGCCATTTGGCGCCGTGTCCGTGCAACCTGGGACACACAAGCCCGTTGCTGTCGAAGCCAAACGTTAAACCCTGCGATGGCTGGATGCCAAAGGGCAGCAGGAAGGGAGGGAGGAGGGGAGCGGAGGAGGCCAGGGAGTGGCAGCAGGCGGGCAAGATGGTGGCTGTGGGTAGAGTCCACACTGGGTGGTAAGGGTGGAGTATCTGCTCGGCGTCGGTGTAAATCTGGATGTCTCTCTGTGTTGTCTGCCACTCGAGCTGCGTCGCTTCCTGAAGCTTCTTCACCAGCACCTGCCTGATGTGCTGCAGCTTCCTCGACGAGTGGAAGGACCTCAAGAAATCCACCAGGGACATCTTCCTCTCCGCAAACCTTTGAAACAGCAGCTGTTTTGGGGGAAATTGCAATGTTTCACTTTTGTATAACATTTAACTGCATTTGCTGTCAATCACATTCTTTACAGACTTCAGCCCTCCTTTGCTTCCACTCCAGCCTGGACTTTATGGATCAACATTGTGCCTCTTGATCTCTCCGTGTCACCCAGCTGTGCTCTCTCCCACACAGTACAGACCTTATTTCTGTCACACCCCTCCTCAGTAACCCGTTAAATACTTTAGTAGGTGAAAAGCCCTGGAGGTGTGTAGGTGTGCAGTGTTGTGTTACAAGCCTAAAAATAAACATATATTGGACCATAAAGAGATTATAAACAGCAGTTCACTACGTAACAAGAAGTAATTCACAAATCCTAACAACTTTACACTAAGAAGGTATAGGTAGGAAACTCATAACTAAGTGGTTTAAGTTAATAATGAAGTAAGTCTGCTCATGATCTTATTGTACTCTAAGCAGGAATACTAGCAATACTCATATTTGTTGTATGGCTTTAATGTTTAAACTATAGAACCAGATTTTGGTTTGTTTATGTAAAGTTACACTTTGCACTGTATATATATTGTCATTTATATATCAGGAAAGAAAACAAGAACGTTCATCATTAAACAGCAGTTCCTATCCCAAACCAACCAATTAGTAAAATACTTTATTAGTATAAGTAAAGTTAATTACCTCACACTCTTCCTCAGCATGATGAATCTTCTTCTGGAGACAAAACTGAGCAAAATCAACGCTGTATCTGTCTGCTGCAAAATGAGACATTGTTTTTTAGCATGAACACACACACATGGTATCACATGGTATACCAGGGGGTTTCAAACTTACCAAGTTGCTCTTGTTTGGCCTGGATGAGGGTCAGAAGTTTCTCTTGCTGCTTGTATTTCATCGAAAGAAGGAGCTTTGTGTCTCTAAATGAAGGTTTTCGAGATAAACTGCTTTTGGCCAGAGTTTGATTTGAAACTAGAATCCTCTCTGTCGCTCTCTGCACACCCTGGAACTGGAAATGACCGTTAAGCCCTCACACAAGGAGAATGTGTTTACAGAGGATGGAGTTGTGAATATAGAGGTTCCAACATGCAATTTAGTTTTTGCCTCCAATAGAAATAGAGAGAACTTCACATACAAAGAGAAATGAGAAAAGGTGAAGTTTTAAGGTTTATTTCCATCAAGCTGCTCACCTTTTCACTACATCTGATTATGTGATTCATTTTGTCCTCATCTTCCAAAAGCTCCTGAAGGTCTCTGGTCCTTAACGCCCCAAACTGTGCTGACAGAGACATGATGAAGGTGATGGTGATGATGATGGTGATGATCCTCTACTTTCTTTGCTTTAGGAAAGTTTCCTTGTTTGATGCAGCTGCATCCTGCTGCAGGTCGAAGCGTTTCACACTTTAAAACGTGAGTATGGCCGCGCTGTCGTGGTGCCTTCAAGAGCTGTCGAAAACGTAGTAATTTTACAAATACGTGTTGCTAGGTGAGAGAAGACACAAACCTGTGAGTATCCAACATATTACCGACATCAACATCTTAATGGATAATCATTTGGGGCTTCTATTTTTTTTTTTTTTTTTAATTCAAATATTTCTATTTAACGAATTCACTTCCTCTTTCTAATGTGAGTTAATAAAGACAAAACCACAATTGCAGCATTTGTTGTATTTTCATTTTAGCGTTACATCTAGTGCAAATTAATCGTAAATCTATATTGAAGAATCGCCAATTAAACGATTCTCTTGTTTGCAGCAACTCAAATTGTAAGGTTTTGCGCCGTGTTTGTTATGTCAATAACAATATTTAGAGAGATAAAAACGTATTTCCTTTTTACCCTACCGGAAACGCTTCATAAAACGCCTATATCAATTATAATATACTGGATCGTAATATAATCTAGATGTCTGCACACTAATATTGTATTTTTAATATTAAGTTTCTTGATTCAGCTCGTTTGTTCGTATGCGCATGTGCACTGCTTTAGTACGGTTATCTGCGTCGAACGAACACGGAAGTAAACGCGTAAATTCTCTCGTCGCATCATTCCTCTTTGTGACGCGTCCAGCTGAAGACACGTTGAAGTTCGGTCCAAACAAACAGATAAAAAGCTGAATTCGTCGTTACTACAGACGTTTTCACGCTTTTCGTTGAACCTACACAGCTTCCACAAGCTAATAGGCGAACTTCACAAGTTGCTGCCATGTTGTGGTGTTAATAAATACATTTTAATGAACGTTTTCTGGAATACCGCTTCAATAGTTTGTATCAGAACCTGTTTTAATTTACCGGTCCTTGAAGTCCTCTCAGTACTACAATTCTCCCCCCCCCCAAGATGGAAAAAGTGCTTTAGATGACGCTGTGAGGGCTTATTTATTTATTTATTTATGTGAGAGCCAACAAATGCAGTTGTGTGTGTGATTATGATTATATTGCATGTTCTTTGAATGGAGGTCCAGCTTTGTCCTGTTGTTGTTGTTGGGTGGAGCCTGTCCCTGTCCCTCTCCCTGTCCCTGTCTCTGTCCCTGTCCGCAGCACAGTCCGCTCTGTGCACCGTCAGCCTCCCTTAGAATAACTCTGCCTCAGGCTATAAACAGACACGTAATCCTCCTTACAGGCGCTCTCCCTGTCCCCTCATCAGTGAAAGTCCTGCACTGAGACACAAAGGAGCTTCCTCCTCCTCCTCAGCAGCAGCACAGCATGCAGATTAACCACAGCAGCCAGCAGCACCGGAGCCAAACACACGGTGAGTCAATCAAATCATGTGAGATTGTGTTTTGGTCGAAGTTGCATTGAACTTGACCTCTGATTTGCAGTAAATGAAGGTTGAAAAACAACTTCAATCCCATTAGGTCTTTGGTGCATGTCGGCATCCCTGTTGTTTATCTTTGTCAAATCTAACGTTGTGTATCTTTACACACTGCAAAGGCATGTCGTGTTTTGCATATGTGTGCATATTATCTTTTTAATAGGTTTGTTTGTTTGTTCAGACCTCCTTCCGTCTTGCATAAGAGGATTTTAGTTTGCATAGTGTGTGTGCAGCGTGGAAGTGCTGGAGCTCAGGGTTTAAAGGCTTCTGCACAACAACATTACTAGTATGACATTACAACAACATTTCTGTGTGTGACCAGAGCAGGTTTGAACTCTCTGCTAAACAAGCAGAACGTTTGTCTGAGCGGTCTGTTGCCTTTAGCTCTGCTCCAGAAGATACGTTTCATTCCACCTGCAGTTCTCAACCTGGCCTCTAGTTGGCTTCTCAGAGGACATATCGGGCCTGAATGCATATCTTTAGATACAGTTAGAAGTATGTAGCCTGAGTTTATAACTGAAGTACAAAGTTTAGGTGTCAGATGGGTGAAGTCCTTTGAGACGCAGCTCAGCTTCCTCTCCCCCTTCCTCTCCTCTGATTTGTCTCCTCAGCATCTCTACCAGCCTCATCTCACCTACCTGAGCATTCAATATACACATTCTTCCTCTTTATCTGGCTTTTACCTGTGTTTTTGACCATTGACTGTTCCCTGCTTGACTGAATTCCTGCCTTGTTTCACTAAAGACTTTCTGCTTTTCTAACCTGCTCCTGTTCTGGGTCTGATATCTGAACATCCCAGTCTGTGGTTTCCTTCCATTCAGGGCCCTGATGTGTCCTCGGCCACCTCGGCTCCGGTGACACCAGGTACCCTGAGTTGTGAATGAGAAGCAGCCGCCATGAGCTCTGGCCCAGGCTGCAGGAGAGAGCCGGACTCGGAGCATCACGCCGAGCTGGCCGACTTGGTGGAGGCCATGAACGTGGCCTCCGACCGCAAGGCGCCTCTCAACGGCTACAGGTCGGGGGCGCCGAGGGCCGGGGACCTGGCCAGGGCACACAGGAAGATGTCGCTGCAGGAGAGAGGGAGCCGCGGCGCCCGGCAACCGACCATCGAGACCAAGCGCGTGTCCATCACAGACGCTGATGTGAGCGACGCTGATGCACAGAGATTTACTTCTCCTGTCGATGCTTCCACTGATTGATCTCTTTTTCTTTCTGCAGGACTGTGTTCATCTCAACCAGTATAAGTTAAAGAATGAGATTGGAAAGGTGAAGAATGAATCCTGTCTTTGCTCTCCAATAAGCACAGGCAAAGCATTTATTAACCCTTTCCATGTTTGTTTTGATGCCTTCAGGGTTCGTATGGCGTGGTGAAGCTGGCCTACAGTAAAGACTCTGAACAGTATTATGTAAGTTATAACACACAATGGTGCTTTCAAGGTTCTCAAGGATTTCCGTGTTAATGATGTCGTTTGTTTTAGGCCATGAAAGTTGTTTCAAAGAAGAGGCTGATGAAGCAGGGGGGCTTCTTACGTAAGTGACATCTTTGGGTCAGGAAGAAGATTCAAACAGCAAGCAATTGACACCAAATATCAACCGTGTGTGTGTGTGTTTGTGTGTGTGTTCAGGCCGGCTGCCCACTCAGGGGTCCAACAGGAAGCAGGATCCGTCCTCTAAGGCCTTGGGGCCTCTGGAGCGAGTGTACCAGGAGATCGCCATCCTGAAGAAACTGGACCATCCTAATGTGGTTAAGCTGATTGAAGTGAGGCGACGTCCTGCACACACTCGCACACAAACACACACACTCTGCCACCTTTCAAACCTCACAGCGGCGTCACAGTGGACCTCAGTGATGTAATGTGTCTTGCAGGTGCTGGATGATCCTGATGAAGACGGACTCCACATGGGTGAGAGTTCATTCATTCTTTTCAAATGAATCCCATTTTGCTTGTTGTATATGAATGAAATCAGACAGAATCCTGACCCGACTGACTGTTTGTCCTCCAGCCTTCGAACTGGTGACCAAAGGGTACGTGTCTGTGCTCTGCGGAGACCAATCAGGACACGTCGGATGTCAGTGTCGTTAGCTTCCATAGGGGATGAAATACACGTTGTGTTTATGTGTGTGTGTGTGTGTGTGATCCTGTGGCTCAGTGCAGTGATGGAGGTTCCCACAGAGAGTCCTTTCACTGAGAAGCAGGCTCGCTTTTACTTCAGAGACGTGGTCCTGGGACTGGAGTACTGTGAGTTCACACACACAACACAAGATAGCTTCACTGTTATCAGCATCAGCTCAAACACTCACTGATATCTTTGCTTATTTAACTACAAATATAAAATGTTAACGCTCTTTCTTGTTGGTAAAAGTCCTAAATCATTCTTCCTGCGGTGTCTCACAGCAGATGAAGATGTTTTCCCTCTCCTTCTCTCCAGTGCATTACCACAAGATCGTCCACAGAGACATCAAACCGTCCAACCTGCTGCTGGGAGACGACGGTCACATCAAGATCGCAGACTTTGGCGTGAGCAACCAGTTTGAGGGGGCGGACGCCCTTCTGTCCAGTACGGCGGGGACTCCGGCCTTCATGGCGCCAGAGACCATGACGGAGCACGAGCAGAGCTTCAGTGGCAAAGTGAGGAAGACCTTTGTTATGAGACGATGAAGTTCCCGCTGGTGACATAGTGCTGATGTGTGTGTGTGTGTGTCCTCCAGGCGTTAGACGTGTGGGCGCTGGGAGTCACGCTGTTCTGTTTCGTCTTTGGGAAGGTAATGCTCTCAGCAGAAGGTCGCCTGGAAACAAAAACGCAAACACAAAGACTCCACAGTTTCAAAGTTCTGTCTTATTTCTTCTGATGTTGCCGTTCCAGTGCCCTTTCTATGATCAATACATCATCGCCCTGCACAGCAAGATCAAGAACAAACCTGTGGAGTTCCTAGAAACGTAAGTAAAGGTCAGAATTCTGCCTCAATTTGATAGTTTGTTATGTTTAATATCCAGGTTTCTCATAACATTGGAGCGAGTGAAGCTCTGATGATGCAGTGGAGGTGAGAACTGAGCAAAGATGAAGAGGACAGAAGAGGAGAGAAGGGATAACCAGGGATATGAGTGCAGGAGGGATCTTTTTGCTGCTCAGTTTGCATGGTAGAGATCCGGACTCTGCCTTGTTTCCCCAGGCCAGTGATCAGTGAGGACCTAAAGGAGCTCACGGTGAAGATGCTGGATAAGAACCCTGAAACAAGAATCACCATCCCTGAAATCAAGGTAAGTCAACTAAAACACGAAATATGATGACTAAGGTGAATGTGTGTGTGTGTGTGTGTGTGTGTGACGATGCTGCGTGGTTGCAGCTTCACCGGTGGGTGACGGAGGACGGAGTGAATCCTCTTCCTCTGGAGGAAGAGTACTGCACAGCGGTGGAGGTCACTGAGGAGGAGGTGCAGAACAGCGTCAAGCTCATCCCCAGCCTCTCTGCTGTGGTGAGTCACACACACTCACACACAGACCCCTCTAAAGGGTTATTACCTTATTACACACATCCGCTTCTATTCAGGTTGATTGAATTGAAGCAACCGGGGCGTTAAAGTTTGCTCCTTATGTCACCTTGGAAGTTGTTGAAGTCACAGGAAGTCAAATTTCACAAGATTTTGATGATGTAGCATAGAGAGAACTCATAAAGAAGCCTAGTGAGACGAGTCTGACTCCCTTGTTGTCCTCAGATCCTGGTGAAGTCCATGCTGAGGAAACGCTCCTTCAGTAATCCCTTTGACTGTCCAGCCGGGCGAGCGGTGAGGTCCATGTCTGCCCCCGGTGGTCTCCTTACGTAAGTACTGACGTGGAGATTAGGCCTGAGGCAAGACAGATGAGGGCTTATTAATATAGGCCAGGTGACTTGTGTGTGTGTTTGTCTCCTCCATTGTCCAATCTGCCCCATGAATCTCTGAGCAGGCTGTACTCCCCCATATTTGTGTCGTTTGGTCGCTCCTTAGCTGGCCCATAACAGTGTTTGTCTGCTGATAAGCTGAGTGGCAACTCTGAGGTCACGGCCTCACTGCTTCTGTCTGCCATTAAAGCTGGGGGGGTCTGGTGTGTGTGTGTGTGTGTGTGTGGGCACAGCTAATTAGACGTCCAAATGTAGAGATGTAGAGCTGCAGATAAGCTCCAGCAGCTCCTCCCAGTGCTGCAGACAGCGACTCTAACACAGGGAACGCTTCGGAGGAGAGATCAGATCAGGCTTGTGTACTCTGCTTTTTCTTCTTCTTCATCTTCTTCTTCATGTCCCTTCTCGCTCTCTTCTTTCCTACAGTGGTGCTTTGAGTTTATTGGGGTCTTCACCTTTCCTCCATCCCTCCTTGCGGTGAGTGTATTAAAGCAGCATTCAGACGCACCTTGAAGACGCCCGGCGTCGTCTGAGCGTCTGAGCGTCTGAGCGTTGTGTGTCTGCGTTTGTTGGCCCACAGGAATGTGAGCAAGGAGGGCAGCAGAGAGGAGCTGGAGGATCTGTATGAAGACGACGCGTTTGCAGAGTGAGAAACAGGAGTGCAGAATCTTCTCCTTTCTACGGCTCCTTCATCCTCCGTTTGGGATTTCCTGTCTGCTCCTTTTCTTCATTCATACACTCTTCCTCTCTATCGCGCGACCGTTTATTTGACAATTTTCTCCTGCAGTAAAAGCTTTTGTTCTGCCGGCTCTCTTTCCCCGTGGCGAAGGCTGCGCAGGCCGCCAGCAAACACAGGCTGGTGCCAGCTCGCTCATTCTCTTGACCCCTGACCTTTGTTAATGGTTACTGCTGCCTGACACAGGTGGAGGGAAGCTCGTCGTCTCTGTCACACTGCTGCTTCTCGCCCACGGTGACGGTCGCTTCCTCTCTAACGTGGTGCAGATGGTTTTTGGAATTTGAGTGGTTTTTCCTCATTCATGATGTCGCTAGGGAGCGTTGCTAGGGGGGTTCCATTCATGGCAGTGTTTTGGTAATGCAAATTGAAAAAAAATGCGAGTATTTATGTAAAATACAGTGAGAAAAAAAAGGAAATACTGGAGCCTGAACAATGTTTTTTGCAACTTTGGAGGCGTCTGGACTATTGGTACTCGTTGCAACTCAACACAAATGTACACACACACACACATATGCTCTCCAATTATAGTAGTATATAATAGTTATATTAATAATATAAGATACAGCAGTAATGAAGGATAACCGGTCAAATATTAAGTAATGTATTAAACGATAACACAGCTTGTTGTTGCAGTTTAAGATCCTTACATTATTACAGATTCAGACAAGACTCATCCCGTACAGTGAGGTAAACATCCAGCTTACCTGCGTTAAATGTAAATATTGACTATAAAAGGAGATATTTGTACATTCTTTCATACAGATGTTGAAGAAAATAAAGTTGGTTCTTATAATGTTGCCTCAGAGTGATGATAGTTTAGCTTTATTATATTCTGTAAATGCCACACAGCAGGCAGAGCTGCAGTGCCGAGGGTGGACACTAGGGGGCGGGCTTGTCTCAGCCTGTCAGCAACAGATTATCTGCTTTCCTAGCAGCTCAGTGACAATTTAACGATAATTACAAACCTTCTGACAGTCATTATCCTAATTTATGTATGAATGAAGGTCAAATGATTTTATTCTTGTCCTTTGACACCCAAAGGTCGCTCTCACGTATGGAACCACGGTGTAATGATGAAGCACTTCAGCCTGTCGGTCACTAGGGGGCAGCATTGTGTTATATGTGGACATGAGCGCTGAACAACACAGCACTTGTGACAGCAAGTGTCCACTGCTGAAGTGCTCTTAGGCAAAAAACAGTGAAGATGTTTCTGGAACATTTTACAGTTAAGTGACATTTTCTATGTATTTGTAGATTTGATGTATCTGCTTACTTTCTCTTCTCTCTGATTGTGCTACAGAAACAGCAGGTTCAGTATTGAGGATGAGGATGAGGATGAGCAATGATGCTGCAAAATGTAAAAAAAGCCGAGTCCAGAGTCCTGATCAGCACAAATGTCAGACACACACACACACACACACACACACACACACACACACATAGAGGGAGGGAGAGTGCTGGAGTGGGCATTAAGGTTCTCCTGGAGGTACATGATGTAGGTGGAAGGCAGAACAGTGAAGAGAACAAACAAAGGAACCAGGTAGAGCAAATCAATTCTGGAAATGATACATTTTACTATTTATTTTGTTGAGATAGTTCCATTTATTATCCACATTTTGCTTCTTTGTAAGGAGGTCCAAGTCCAGAAACACATGCTGTCGCCCCACTAATGTGAGGAAAAAACATACAGAACATAAGAATCAAGAAAACATTGAAAGTATTCTTTGAAAAATCCAACATGCCATGTAAAACCTTAGTTGTTGACCTTTAACTCCCTCTCAGGTCACTAAGAGCTTCAGTTTATTCCCTAAAATGACCTCAGTGGCAGCAACAACCCTAGTTCAGTTTAAACTGTTCATCTTCACTTGGTCTCTGATGTTGTTGGAGCATGTTGGAGATATTTGGCGTTCACTTAACTCATCTGTATTTGACCTGTAGTCCATAGAATGAAGCTGCATGGATCCACCAATGTGATGAGCTCATCTACAGGAAGTTACAATCAAATATCTCCACTGTTGCCTCAGGAAGTGTAGATTGATTACTAACCTATAGTAACTTCCAGGTGCCCCATAATGTGAAGTATAAATATGCAAGAGTTGATCAAGTCGTGCATAACTTCTATCTCTGTTGATGAAATTCCTCTAAGGATCTGAGGACAAAATGCTTCAATTTACAAACAAGCAGGGTTAGAAATGTGACAAAGCGACTGTATATCATGAGAACATACAGCTGCTTTACCTATTGTATGTGTAAGAACATCACACACACACGTCACATCACAAAGACTAATTTAGAGCTTGATGAGCTGGATGTGCTCTTACAGAGAGATGGCTGGATCAGTGTCGGTCTCGTAGTGTTGGAATCTCTCCATGTTTGTCCTGTAAATGTGGTGAGAGACTGAATAATCTGATCACAGTGTCCCTGAGTGTTTGTGTTCTCTCAGTCTGTTTCTCTGCTGTTGCTGTTGCGGTTGTGTGTGTGTGTGTGTGTGTGTGTTAGAACAGGGAGGAGTGTTTCTGAGCAAAGATTTCTGTGGAAACTGTTGCTATGCAACAGCAACAATACAGCTCTCATACAGAGTGACTTAACTGTATGACTGCTCTTTTCCTCAGCACAGCCTGAACCACCCAACCCTGTGCAGCGGCCGATTCTATTATTCTCTACTCTACTCTACGCTATTCTATTCTATTCTATTCTATTCTATTCTACATTAGTCCAGTCTGTTCTGTTCTTGTCTAGTCTATTCTGCAATTCTATCCTCAAGCTGTATTCTACGTAGTCTGGTCTAGTCTGGTTGAATTTTCTCTACGCAGCTCTATTCTATTCTATTCTAGTCTAGTCTAGTCTTGTCTATTCTGCAGTTCTCTCTGTTCTGTGTAGTTCTGCAGTTTTATTCTAGTCTATTCTAGTCTACCCTGCAGTTCTATGTTATTCTATTTCCTCCTGCTGTTGTGTTTGACAGGATAATAACATATTTATCTTCATGCTGTTTCATATTTGATTGAAGTTGGGGGGGTTTGGTTCCTCCCTCAGTGTGATCCAGCGTCCACCCGGCCTCCACCTCCACGTCTAGTTTGTAGTTTATGTTGAGGCCTTTGGTTGGACAGCGACCCTCTCAGTGTTTCTGTCACAGCACCCCAGGGGGCCGTGTGGGTGACCTCTCCCTCTGTGTGTGTGTGTGTGTGTGTGTGTGGTACCGTAAGCCCAGGTTCTCCCTCTCTCTGTTGGGAATCCCCCCGGCCCACACACTGACTCACCGAGCCTCACGCAGACCCACAAACACTGCAAAGGTATAATTTGTCAACCAGTTGGCACCTTAGCAACTAATTGTTCAAACAAAGCGTGAGTGATCTTTGGCCGACTAGACGCTGCGTGGTTCAAAGAAAGCACACACCAACACACACACACACACACACACACACACACCTCGCACTCAAACAGGATACACACACGCGGATGTAAGTCTTAAAAGCGACGAGTGTGAGCTTATTTATTTCCTGAATCCAACTGGAGCAGGGTTTCTAAACTAGCTTGGTAATGCTAAGCAGATGGTGACAGAGTGTGTGTGCGCGTCTCTCATCAGATCACATGAGTCAACAATACTGGCATGTCGTGAGTTAATTATCACTTTGCGAGGCTGTTTGAGGTGAGAGGCACGCCTTCCAAAAATAGACGTTACAATGATGCTCAGTATCGCACAAGACTAAAGTCACAACACCAAACAAACCCTGAACAAGTCAAAGAACCAAGAATCACACCAACGGATCAGCCGGGTGTGTTTGTTTTGTGTACTGACCGCTTACGTAACAATGATGGTAAATGTTAATTGCAATTATTCTAAATGTAATCAGGACTCATGATGGGGCAGCTTGTATCAGGGAACACAACCACTAATAGGAGGATAATGAGGTAATGGTTGATGATTAGTGATCAGTTTCAAGCCGTGTGGTACCTGAACGCCTCATCACAGTTTCCACACGTTGAAGAATTACAAGCATATTGAGATTAAAATCATTTTATTGAGCTGTACGTCGACTTTATGAGGAGCAGGAGGAAGATTGTGAGTGTGTTGATAGTTTGGTGAATGTTGTATGTCAGGAATATGACGTTTGAAAGTCTTTACAGGGACTTAAAGGTGGATTTAGTGACTTACTTTAGGTGACATTCTTCTAATAAGGCAGCCCGTTTCTGTTGTTTCTGCGTGTAATGAACAGATGAGGATGTGATGTGATGTGATGTGGGCTTGAAAAGGAAAAGCAGAGTGATGTAACACAAACAGGTGCTATTTAATTTTAGACTCTCTCACCTCTTACTAACTTTTATTCATCACACAAGCTTCTGTAGTTATAAATATTCAGCTGCATCATCGGTTTGATCCTCAGCTTCAGATCAGCGTTTAGTCCAGTCCATCGGTCCATGTTCAAACTGAACGTGGCGGCACAGAGGAGGAGCGTTGTGTGTGTGTGTGTGTGTGTGTGTGTGTGTGTGTGTGTGTGTGTGTGTGTGTGTGTGTGTGTGTGTGTGTGTGTGTGTGTGTGTGTGTGTGTGTGTGTGTGTGTGTGTGTGTGCGTGTGCGTGTGTGTGTGTGAATGTGTGTGTAGGCCTCCCAAAAACCTCCTGCCATTGTGCTTTCTGCAGAATATTAGATCACAATGAATCCCTGGAATGTTTTGGGACGAGCGTTCTCTCCTCTTTAGAAGCCTGCAGCTGCATGTTGTGGCACTTTTCGATAAATAATCCAAAGTCTAAATGTTATGTTGAATAATTCATCCCTCGGCTTCAGTCATGCATAACATCTGTGTGTGTGTGTGTGTGTGTGTGTGTGTGTGTGTGTGTGTGTGTGTGTGTGTGTGTGTGTGTGTGTGTGTGTGTGTGTGTGTGTGTGTGTGTGTGTGTGTGTGTGTGTGTGTGTGTGTGAGAGAGAGCAGAGGGAGAGGCAGAGAGGCGGCGTCACTCTCGTGTCTTGTGAGTGTTTGGCAGTGAAGCGGTGGATCGAATGCCGTGATTTTGTGTTTTCTGTGCATTTTCACACCCCAGCCGTGTGTGTGTGTCTCTGTGTGTATGTGTGTGGGTGTTTTACTCAGCTGGGGGTGAAACTAATGAATCAGAGTTTCTTCCCCATCGACAAGGAGGCCAAAGTCTGTACAGTGGAGCGCTGTCACATCGATGTCTCCGCTCTACTCTGTCTGCTCACAGGCTGCAGGGAGGAGGAGGCCTATTTATAGAGCTCTTTCTCTCTTTCTCACTCTCTCACTCTCACTCTCACTCTCACTCTCACTTTCACTCACTTTTCTCTCTCTCGCTCTCTTTTCACTGTCTCTCTCTTCTCTCTTTTATCTCTCCCTCTGTCTCTCTCTCTCAGTCTCTCACTTCTCTCTCTCTCTTCTCTCTCTCTTCTCTCTTTTCATTCTCTCTTCTCACTCTCTCTCTCTTCTCTCTTTTCTCTCCCTCTTATCTTATCTATCTCTTCTCTCTCAGTCTCTTACTTCCCTCTCTTCCCTCTCTCTCTCTTCTCTCTTTTCTCTCTCTCCTCTCTCTCTCTCTCTCTCTCTCTCTCTCTCTTTCTCTTCTCTCTTTTCACTCTCTTCTCTCTGTCTCTGTCTCTCTTTTCTCTCTCTCTCTCTCTTCTCATTTTTCACTCTCTTCTCTCTGTCTCTCTGTCTCTCTCTTCTCTCTCTCTCTCTCTCTCTCTCTCTCTCTCTCCCTCTCTCCCTCTAATGGCCTGATGTTCCTGAAGCAGTGGACCTGTTATCTCTGAGCATCTTTGAGGTGCTGATCACGTCGAGTCACAGCAGGGGAGCGTCAAGTTCTCAAACCGGTGACGTGCTCGTCTGTCAGGATCCCTGGTGGACCGGGTAATATGAAGAATCTAATCTTCACATCTCATATGGATAACAGCGACAGAACGCAGATAATACTCAGCTTCTGTGAGCAGGTTGGTCACGAGTTTCCAATCCGACACCTCCAGGCCTCCCACACCAAACCCACAGAGCCGTCCATCTCTATCTCTGTCCGCCCTGTGTGGAAGTTATAAGCATATTCTTTCAGCGATGATGTAACAGCTCAACGTGAATTAATGGCGGAGAAATCTCAACGCTGCAGTTCAACTCCGACTCCTACCGTCCCGGTGTCAACTCCGGCGAAGCTCCCGTTACCCCAGAGCGCCACAAACCCTTGACAGCCTTGGCGAGGTTTGATGATAAATGGCTCGACAACGGCTCGCTGGGTCTGCCAGACGTACGACTCACCGAGGGGTTCCAGGAAATTTGTAGGCAGCAAGAAAATGCTGCATTCTGCGCAGAGTTAACAATGGAAATCAATGGACGACAACAAAAGCTCAGACCTCTTGATGACCTTTAGACGAAAAATCACTGACCTCATGTTCTCTGAAGTGCAGGAAACTACGGAACGGCTTCACTGGATCGTGGAAAATAGAGGAAATCAGGCAATCTGGTGTTCAGAAAGTCCCAAAAAATGAACTTCTGCTCGTTAGACCTAAACCCACTACCCTCTAAGTCTAACTCATCAATCCGGCTCTTAACGGCGTCACATTTGCAGAGCGCTAACAAGGAAATGCGTTCAGTGACTCGGGCGGTGGGGGGTGGGGGGGCGTGGGCCTGTGGGTGACATATTTATGGTTGGTTGATCACTTGTGCCTCGCCGTCCTGAATACGAGCCTCCCCTCAGGAAAACAACGCTGCATGTGACCAACAGTCAACACACAGAGCAGTTATTGTGCAAAAGGAGCCGAGTCTCTTCCTTCAACAATTTCTCGTTTGTATGCATCTGTGGCCGTGACCTTTCAGATCCAATCTTCAGAGGACGATCGTGACATCAATTAAAGCGATTTGAATAATGAGGAGCGAAACACAACAGATTAGAGGGTTAATTATGAAAATCTAGCTATTGGAGAGATTTTGGTTACATTTGTTAAATAGCCTTTATTAAGGGCCGGAGATGAAGTTCCTCTGCCTGCAGTGTGACGGATCTGCGGCTGTGTAATCTCACCAACAGACTCCAGCAGAGATGACGAGGTCGCCCTGCATTCAAACACAAACTGGAACTCATAAGCTGGAGCTGAATTCTAATGTCTCCTGTGTGGATCCAGCTTTCTTCCTCTTCTTCTGCTTTTTTTTTTTTACAGGATGCAATAGGTGTCTGAGCAGTGCAGCAAGGAGCCTGTGCTGATATAGTGGGATCCTTATTATAGCCCTAGCAACAGGAAGCGGATTGGTGGCCGTGGAGAGTGAGCCTGTCAGCGATTGGCTGGCGAGGACGAGCGTTTCAAAGCAGAGAATTTCATCTCATGAAAGGTTCAGTGCAGCAGGCTGCAGCAAGAGGCTGCAGTGTGTGTGTATGTGTGTGTGTGTGTGTGTGTGTGTGTGTGTGTGTGTGTGTGTGTGTGTGTGTGTGTGTGTGTGTGTGTGTGTGTGTGTGTGTGTGTGTGTGTGTGTGTGTGTGTGTGTGTGGGCGACACAGCAGCTCCACTGCTCTGGCTTATCAATCACTGTGGGAGCTCAGATCAATGCATGATTACGCCCATTAACTCAGACTTACCTCGAGGAAGATTTGAGAGATTTTTAGTATGTAGGAGCGTCTCTGTCTGCTGTCCATCATGATGTAAGGGGGCGGGGGGGCGTTACTCCTCTGCTGTGATCATGGTATCAGCTGTTTCTTCACACCGTATTCTTTCATCTCGGCCTTCATTTTTGTTCATAATTACGTGTTTCCTCGTAAAGGGCCGAGTTTGAAGGATTGTGTAGTTTTGTTGTGAGCTAACGCGTCTCTGCGCTGCAATGCAGCTAATAAAGACTCCAGCTCATGCGTTCACCCACACACACACACACACACACACTCACACACACTCACACACTCATATACAGTACCAGTGCATGCAACGGTGCAGGCATTTAAAATAACGAGCCCACCCAGATCTGGAGGCGCGCACACACACACACACACACACACACACACACACACACACACACACACACACACTGGTTATTTGACCCACTAAGGGTTACATAAGGTCATTCTGACTTCCTGTGTAGGCAGGAGTTGATCTGTGGCGTTTTCTTTGCTTTGACTGTAAATGACTACATTACAGAAATGATTAAAACTCTAAAATGTCATAAACCAATAAGGTTAATGGGTGACGGGTGGTTACCAATACCCCTCAGATAGTATCGGCTTGTATCTCACCTTCTCCTGCTGTCTGCCTCTTTCATTGGAGCGTTTTGCTGTGTCAGCAGTATCAAAGGTCTTTAGACTAAACCAATAAGGTCAAACTGATGGTTGATTTGATAACGCATTAATTATCCTGATTGGTTTCTTCTCTCGTCTTGAGTTTGTATTTGATCTAATGACCTGGAAAATGAAACAACAAAAAACTGAAAAAAATACAAGGAAAAGGCACAAATGAATCATAAAGAAACAGAATTCCGGTATTTCTTGGCACACGAAACGTTGAAGTGTCAGTGACTAGACCCCCATTGTAGTATTGGTCAGCTGTGTGAGTGTGAAGCAGTTGCAGGACGCTGTCAGGGCTCACGCACACACATTCACACACTCTAGCTCTGGCAAAACTTCAAGATCATCAACTTTATCCGGGCTTTAAAAATAACTGAAAGCAGCTGTAACGTACAGTGTGAGCTCATGCAGGCAGGCTGACTCACGCCGCTGACATAACTGACACACATTTAGCGTGAGCAAGGTTACGTGACTGACCTTTGGTTTCTCTGTCAGGCCGTCACATCTGAAATCAATCGGAACGTCCCACGTCCCACATCCCTCAAACACATCACCTATATGAATGTATTGATCTGTGTATAAGTAGCAACACAATTAGGATCGGCAGCTTCCTCCCGTCTGACGGTCACTCCTCACGTCAATGATCAATCAATACCCGCTTCTATTGATCGGCCTCTGGTGCACCTGTGTGGATTGTTAATTTCTGCTATATGTGTTGCACAGATTTAGTTGTTTTTTTTGTAGAATAAAGCTCATAAATATCAGGATACAGCCATAAAACAGAAGTAGTGAATCGTCCCTGACAGTAAAGTTACAATACAACACTAGACACTAGACCACCAAAGGGAAATGGTGCATTTATAATTTAGTCATATTCTTTTTTATTATCATAGCTATTATTTCGGTTCTTGTGCAACTGCTACATAATGACTCACATTCAAGATATTTTGTCACTCAGGAACAGCTAAAAGGTATAAAAACAAAAAGAAAAAAAGAAAAAAAAGAAAAATGTATACTGTCAGATCAATCAAATATGGTCCATGTTGTGAATTCATAACAGAAACATTGAGTCTGAAAAACGTCACCATTATTCAAACTGGATAGCATGACAGGAAAAAGTACTTCAATACTTTTCAAAGAACAAAATATATCATCAACATACTTCAATGTGACGGACACCAGCTGGTAAGGGTTAAGTGATCACTGGTGGGGTTTTATTTTCCTTTTTTTTTTAAATCCTCCTTTCATTAACAAATTAAATACACATATTGCATGTCACTATAGCAACGCCCATTACAGGTCAATTTTTACGATCACCATTTTGGTTTAGCAAATCAAAACCATAACGAAAAAAAAACAAATAAATTAGAAATGAACAATCAGACCAAAGCCTGTTTTTCTCAATCATATGAATACTTAACACCCACAGTATAAGTTAATAAAGTCAAGCTACTGTATATAAATACATCACCAGCATGCACAATATTGAATAATCCATATTATTGTTGTCATCATCTTTACACTGAAGAAACAGTATAGTAGGCAAGTGCATTTAATAAAACAAACACAGAAGTAAACCACAAACTCTGAAGCTGCTTTTTAGTTGATTTTTTTTTCTTTTCGTCCCGTTTTTAGTTTTTTTTTAACTGTTTTATATCGTTAAGTCTCTTGCCTTTTAATAATCTTCGCCTCCAAAATAATCTATGGTTCCAGTGACACGGCTGACGTAGATAAAGAGACTGTAACTATTCGGTGAGATGCCAAATACGTTTTTTTAGACAGAAAGGGAGGGAAAGAAGCCTTTATTCTATCTATTTATCCTCATTTTCACAAACTTTTTGCTATGTTAGGGTCAAGGGCGGGAGATTTTTTGTATTTTTTTGTTTTTTATTTTTTTTTACTTCTTTTCTCATTGGTATTGTGAGATTTCAAACCGAAAAAACAAATCAATCAAATGAAATATCGACGACGGCGCTCTGATATAGGTGACGACTACTGGAACCGATGCAAACTGTTTTGTGAGGCATTCCCATTCAAGCATTATTCTCTCTCTCTATCTCTCTCTCGCTCGACTCAAAAAGCATCTCTGTCGCGCAAAAAACCTAACTAAGCAGCTTATCTTGACAGAACAAGATCAGTTCCTATGCCAGTGTGAGGCTGCCATTTCAATCCAACAACAACCACCTCAGGCTGATTGACTGACATATCAGTGGTTTTGGCAAATGTCAAAGAGAAAATCAAGAAGACGGAGGCCCCTTTCAACTGTATATATATTTCTATATATATTTAAACTAAGATTCAACCTCCACTCTCACCTCTCTTTTGATTCTTTTCTTTTAACACATGGAAAAATAAAGAACTGCTGCTGCGGTAGTATCATCGGCAAAAGCGGCTGCCAAAGTCCACCGGCCCTTCATATTTTTTTCGAAGCGTGGTTTTCTCTTTTTAATTGTTGCCCTCCCCTCCCTCGTCATCCTGCTGGTCACTTGTCCACAGTGTCAAGTTGTCTCGCAGCAGCTGCATGATGAGAGTGGAGTCTTTGTAGGAGTCCTCGTTGAGGGTGTCGAGCTCGGCGATGGCGTCATCGAAGGCGGTCTTGGCCAGATGACAGGCCTGCTCCGGGGCGTTCTGGATCTCGTAGTAAAACACAGAGTAGTTGAGAGCCAGGCCCAGGCGGATGGGATGGGTGGGCTGCATGTGCTCCTTGCTGATCTCGTGAGCCTCGTTGTAGGCCTTCTCCGATGACTCCACCACCGCGGCTCTCTTCTCCCCCGTGGCCACCTCGGCCAGGTACCGGTAGTAGTCGCCCTTCATCTTCAGGTAGAAGACTTTGCTCTCGTGCTGCGTTTCGCTGCAGTTCTTGATCAGGAAGTTGTCCAGGAGGTTGAGCACGTCTTGGCACACGGCCTCCAGCTCCTTCTCAATCTTCTCCCTGTAGGCCCTGACCATCTCAATCTTCTTCTCATTGCCATCGGCGGAGGTCTTCTGCTCGATGCTGGAGATGACCCTCCAGGATGAGCGGCGGGCCCCCACCACATTCTTGTAGGCCACAGATAAGAGGTTCCTCTCCTCGTTGGACAGGGCCTCATTCAGCTCTGTTACCTACAAGACAAACAACAGGAGTGGTTGATCAACAAACCGCCATTTACACCACCGGACCTCATAAATCAAATTTTCTTAACCAGACATTTGAGGCGTTTGAGGGATGTGGGAGGTCTCCGTTAAAATTTAGCACATTACAGAACATCATCTTTTCTGAGAATCCGGCCCAGTGCACAAACACGGGAGATGAGCAATATTTCACTTGTCATGTGCACTCCCCAGTTTCCATGGCAATCCATTCATTTAGTGCACCAGTAGCTCCAGCTGCCACGTGGACAGCTAATGCTAGTTAGTGAGGAACGATATTCAAGATAGTCGGGGCGGGCGGTGGGGGTTGGGGAGAGGAAGGTGAACGCAGGCCTGGGGACGTCTGAAATGTTCCCACGAGTGCTCGGGGGGGGCGGGGGGGCAGCTGCACTGTAAGGGAAAACCATCACTGCACAGCCCGGCTCACGTGTCCCAGTGACCTTCTCCCTGGCTCAGGCTGACCTTTTCACCTGTCAAAAATGCGACGCCATGACATCAGCGTCGGACGCAGACATTCGATTTCGGATTAGAGAGTGAAATCGCCGAGAAGTTATCGCCGTTAAAAGACCTGAAATAGTCACGCTGGGTCTGGACTCGTCAGATCCGAACATGGCCACTGACAGATCAATAACTGCAGAAGAAGAAGAAAAAGGGCGTTGCATATCTAAGGCGCGGTTAGGCCGAGCAAAAAAACCTGCTGCTTTGATTAGAGGAGAGACATTTGAGTTGCTCCCCGCCTGTACTTTCTCTCCTCCTTCGACGTGCTTTCGCCTTTATCCTGATCTGATCTGACATTCTCTCTTCTCCGACAGCAGCCGAGCACAAAGATGGCGCAGGATAGCTGATGTCACACAGACAGAGAGGAGGGCACAACCTACAGAGACGGGCCGCCTCCAGCCTCCAGCCTCCATCCTGCCTGTCCCCAAATTCCTCACACAATGCAAACTGCTGCCATTCAAATGCAAATGACACACACGCAGCAGAACTCATGAATCAGATAAATGTACTTTTATCTCCCTGGACATGAATCTGATCGACTGGGCAGCAAAAAAATGTGCCTGTTAGTTTGCTCTTCTAATGATCTATGCTGAAATGAATGGGAATGCCTCATTGCTCATTCATAGTAAGGACATGGGCTGGGCTGGTTGGCGAGCTTCCAAAAAGCCATCGCTGACATCAGTTGTAATCCATAGCAACGGTCACCGGGACACTTCTAACCCCCCCCCCCCCCCCCCCCCCAAAAAAGCGAGCAAATCCTTGATAATTCTGTGATAAAGTCTGTTAAAGAGAATAATCCGTGTGTTCTAAAGGAGGATCAGGCCGGTGATCTCTTGTTGCAATGGTGAGGGATTCCCTTTGATTAGAGAGTGAGAGCACACACCCCAGGCCTGCGTCGGGCCGCACTGACATGGCAGATTGTTTAAAGGGAAAGGAATCCCGGCGTGCACACACACACATCATGCCAAGTCCTGCAACCAGACTGGCTTCCATGACAGATCTGAGCTCTACGGGCTCTGAGCTCTGAGCGCTCCTCCTCCTCCTCTGCTGCTGCTGAGGGGGAATCGACCCTATTCTTATAATGTGAGTGAAAAGAGGCTCTGCACTCTGTCAGGAGGTTGTGAGCTCCAGGATGAAGGGAGGTGACACAGCATTTTTTTTCTCTCCACCCTCAGACAAAATCTAACCCCCTGATAAATCAAATTTTTAGGAATTTCCGTCAATCAAAGCAGAGAAGCTGAAAGGAGACAAAGGCTCAGATTCCCCGATGGGAGCAGTGAGAGCTCCTGTGAGAGAAGAGACTTCTCCTCTTCCTCCTCATCCTCCTCATCCTCATGTCAGCGACTAATATTAAAAGACTCAATCAGCGTAATGGAGCCAAATAGTTTCTTTGAAATCGGCGTGTGAGGAATCTCTGACTCATAACCTGAGTAATGGCTCGGGATGAGACTGGGATGAATCAGGAATGTCGGTAACATCAGGGGGGGGGAAAGAATCAAATCTGATCAAATTGACTCACTGCAATATGACAAAGAATATTCTAGAGAGATTCTGCTACCTCCTACGTTTGTTCAGAGGGAAGAGCAGCGAGGGGCTCTTTAAATAAATCAGGGAAATGAGGAAAATAATAATAATAATAACAACGCCCTTCAGTTTTGTATTTGACTTGGAAATGTGATCTCCTTCCGTTCATTTATTTTCTGTAAAATTAATGTGACAAAGAGAGGAAGAGGAGGAGGAGGAAGAGGAGGAGAGGGAGGAGGAGAGGGAGGGGGAGAGGGAGCAACCTCACATGGCTCCGTCCGTCCGTCCGTCCGTAGCTTTTATATATTCACTGTAATGGAGGAAAGTGAGGTGAGGCGAGAAAAGAGGGGCGAACGTAACGGAGGGGGGGGGCGAAATATTACACGGGAGGGGGGGGGGGTCTCATTACGCCCGCCGAGGCCCCCGTTGCGTCTCATTGTAACGGCGCCTCATTGTAACGGTAACGGCAGAAAAGGCACCGCCCAAGCAAAGCGGACGATTCGAGCCACGTTCCGGGAATCGACACCCGACGTCACCCAGCAAAATCCATTAAAAAAACCGCAAATCAAATCTGACATTCTGTATTTCTCACATGTAGATTTGTTCCCCTGATGAAGCCGGGGAGAGACGCGTCAGCTGGGGGGGAGCCGGCGGAGGATGGAGGATCAGGACCGGGATCAGAGCCACATTCCCAACTCACTCACATTCCAACAATTCCCTCATCATTCTGTCTGATTGTTGTTGTGTTTATTGTAGGAAGACTTACCGATTTCATCGCCGCAGCCATGTCATCGTACCTCTCTGCCTGCTCAGCCAGCCTGGCTTTCTGCACCAGCTGCTCGCGGTCGACCATGTTGGATGATGTTCGGGTGTCTGGCGGAGCCGCGGTGCTGCTTTGCTGTTTTTTTCGGGGCTGAAATGTTGGATCTTTTTTAATCGCAATGCAGTGAAATCCTACGCGGCGCGAACACTGCAGCTGTTCCCTGCTGTCTGTCTGTGCTCCCTCCGTGCAGACGGGACACCCTTCCCTCTCTCTCTCTCTCTCTCTCCCTCCCTCCCTCTCTCTCTCTCTCTATGCCCCCACCCTCCTCTCTCGCTCTCCCGCGGCTGCGTCATCACTCAGGAAGGTGGGTGTCTGCGCCCGATGATGTAACACTCCATAGATGGGAAACGGGGCAGGAGGGGTGGAGGGGGAGAGAAGGGAAGGGAGGCATGAGTGGGAAATGGAGTCCACACTCGGTTGGGTTCCAGCCGGCTGATGCGGCGGTTTGAGGGAAGGTCAGAGGGTTCTGAGCGTTCTGAGGGTTCTGAGGAATGCAGTGATGTGTTGTCTGTTTCAGTCCCGTATGTAAGTAAAGGTGTGTAGGGTTCCATCCCCCCTTGAGGCCTCGCCTGCTCCCCCTGCATCTCCTCACATCAGCCTGTAAGAGAAGCTCCGTCAGGCTCTTCAGGGTTTCTCTCCATGTTTCTGAATCAATGATTGGACACAATTGTTCTTTTCATAGGTGAGCTGGGGGTGAAGTTGAGGCGCAACCTTTGGGCACAAAATCCTACGAATTAGCCAGTGGACAGTCTGTGTGATGGTCTCTATCTGAGGGAACCTGGAATTCCCCTTAAACATGGAGGCACAGGGTTTGCTCAAGCTTCAGCAGTCAGTTTGTGTAGTGATGGCAGATTGACTTTGCCAATTTGGAAAAAGGAGTTTAGATTAAATCCGTAGATGAGAGCAACATTTCACATTTTGAAACCTTCTGAGGGATTCGTGTGAAGGCAGATTTGCTCTGGCAGAGCTACAATAGTTTGATGGTTTGAGATGATGTTTATTTAAAGACTCCCAGTCGTATTCACTGTATATATTTAATCATGACATAATCATTTTCACAGGACATCTCACAGGGCATCAACTCTGGGCTGTAATCTGAGCCCACAGCCCTGAAGGCCACATGCCTGCGAGCGACGCAAAGGGCAAACTCTGCCCCTTTAGGTTCAGGATCTGAGGCTCTGGTTGATCTCCTGTGATGAACCTGCAGAGGAGAGAACATGTCGATCAATCTGCTGCAGCTTTGTGTCATGTCACCTTCATGTTCAGCTGCCAGTGTGTGGAATGATGGACTGTGCTTCAGCTGAGCAATACAGGGAACACAGAGGACTTCACTGCTCACAGCGCCCTCCTCTGGTGTAGAGGGGAATTGAAAATACACAGCAACATAGGAGGCTCCAGTGTCTGTAGGAAGAAGGATTGTGTTGATTGAATAGATTTTAAAGGTGTGAAGATGCATCTGAAGGCTTGTTAAGACCATAACGCTCTCTAATGAAATAGTTGTTGGTTGCCCTGGTGACCGGCTGCACACACAGAGCAGCAGGGACAGAGGGACACTTTGGTACAAACCACTAACTCACGAAAACATTATCAAACAATTAAAGGAAACACACAAGCAAGCAAAATGAAGTGAAATTGAAGCATTGAAGCAAAACGATATGATGCGTGATCGTTTATGAATACATTGTTTCCATAACAACGTTGATAGATCCTGCATATGAGAAGGTATTCATGATTTGAAGAAAGAATGAATGTTTTGGAGAGAATGTATGATATCTACATCGGGTAAGGAGAGGAATTAATGCACCTGACCTGCAGCCCTCTGACCTCAGTCTCTCTCTCACACACACACACACACACACACACACACACACACACACACACACACACACACACACACACTATGTTGCCAAAGCTTGGAACCTTTTCCTCTTTCCTGCACGCAGAGATTATCTCAGGCTGACCTGGCCAGAGGTCAAACAGGAAGTGTAAAGTGGGTCAAGTCATGTTAGGGGGAGGAGTCAGGGAACAAAATCACAAGAGCCTTTAATGTCACTATACTGACATTACACACACAGCTACAGTATAACAGTGTTTCATGTACACTATGTGCAAAATAGTATCTGTTTGATAGTATGAGATAGTCGGATAGATACTTTAGTAGACGTTCATTATAGTGTAGTAGAGTAGAAGTATAGTGCTGGGTAATGTTTAAGTTCTAAGAGTCTCTGGAGAGCTGCAACAGTGTCTTCTCTAATTGAACTGGATGAATATCATCCCATTATGTGCGGTGCTTTCTGTTACAGAGTGCGATGGCCCAACATGCAGAGTCCAGGCACTGGAATGATCCACTTGCTTCAAAGAGGATTAGCTGCTCTACCTGCAGCCTTGGCTTAGTTACTTTAAATTAGGCTCAGAGTGAGGAAAGAGTCTGAAGCAGCCTTCTGTCTGAGTGCCGGGGTAAATGGAGGAGAGGCTGGTGTTGGATGTTTTGATTTATCCAGATGAAATCAAGCTCGCCACCCCTGAAGATCTCAGAGAATGGGAGCTAGAGAGAGCAAGCCAGGTGTCCCTGTCCAGCGTCAGGCTCTTTGTGGCTCTTTACCCGTACAACCCTGCTGCGATGTCTCCAAACCCGGACACGGCTGCAGAGGAGCTTCCCTTTGTCCCAGGACAGATAATCAAGGTAAAGCAACCAAACAAGGAGGTGCTGGTTAGGTTCTTCTTCTCCTGTTTGACTCGGATCATGAGCTGTTGCCTTTTTACTGCAGTTGATCAGTTACAACAGTTTGTCTCTGAGAGGGCGTGATGGCGTTTCCTGTTTGTGTGACATGTCGGTCATCCTGGTGTGTAAAAAGCTGTGTGCTGTTTTTCTACATTTCCTGTCGCTGCTTGAACTGATTGATGCAATTTGACTCATGTGCAAATGTACAAACACTGGGTCATAAACACCAAATGCTCCTTATGAGGCCCTAACTGCTCTCCTTTTGTATTGGATGTCATTGTATTGTCTTCTTCATGTAAGTGGCTCAGACAAACAGATTTAATATTCTGTAGAACACAAACATCTGAGGTCAGAGGGCTGTGGAGCTGATATAGAAAACAAAACTAGATATAGAAAACAAAACTATTATCTTGTGATGATTTACCAACTCTCTCTACATTTGTTAGGTGTTTGGAGATAAGGACTGTGATGGATTCTATCACGGTGAGTCTGGTGGCCTCTCTGGTTACGTGCCAAGCAACATGGTGACTGAGGTCCCGGTGGACAGTGAGGAGGTGAAGCAGTTCCTCATGCAGCAGGGGTTCCTCCCTGTGGACCACACAGGTAACCCCCCTCTCCCCTCTCTCTCCTCTCTCTCTCCCTCTCCCTCTTCTTGGAGTGCCGATGCCTTCACTGGTCGGTCTCCGCTCTGTGTTTCCAGGTTTGTCTCTCACACCAGATCCGAGGGATGGAGGGGGCGTACCGGAAGACGTGGTTGTTCGCAGAATGGTGGCCTTATTTGACTACGATCCATGGGAAAGTTCACCAAATGTGGACAATGAAGTAAGCAGAGTGACACAATCAGTCCTTAACTACAAGCTTCAATCCACATTTAACATAAAAACACTCTTAAATTCCATCTTTAACCTTTTCCATCTCCGTCAGGCTGAGCTCTGCTTTCGTTCAGGAGACATCATATACGTGTTAGGTGACATGGATGAAGATGGATTCTACTATGTGAGTGTTTGACGATTTAAGTCTTTGTCAGATGTTTCTTAAATCTTTTTCAACACAAACTTTATTGTTATTTTCATTTCAGGGGGATCTGCATGGCCGACGAGGTTTGGTGCCATCAAACTTCATAGAGTTCCTGCCGTGGGATTAAAGATTAAAGCTGCTTTAATATGCTGCTTATGCCAAGATTCATATGGTGAGAACATCACGGGTTATTCTTTTATAAAATGGGCATTTGATCTAAACATGTACATATTTGTCGATATATATTTTATATATTTTTATATGTTAGCATCGCACGGCACACTAAGAAATGAGAGTTCATCACTTTTCATGTTCATGTGAAACAGATCGGGACAGAGGAAAGTGTTTATTTTTTGAAGCAGTTTATTTAAAATTTACATTAATTACACAGAAAATACAGACAAAGATTTAACTCAAACTTTAAAGACATTGTTGCAAGAAGGATTTTCCTCTCTGCTTTTACATTCACTTTGCTTCCACTTAATGGACTTCCACACAAAGTTGAATATGAGCCAATAGTGAAACAGTTACACATGTAAATCTACAAAGTGACCCAATCCCTCACATAATGCTGCTTATTTGAGTCTTAAAGATTCTTTAGTCTCTAAGCAGAGTCAGACTCTAGTGTTTCCATATTTGCCTGAAAGAATTTGAGTCTATTTTCCACTTGGAGCTGTCAGTCATTTCATGTGGAACTGTGTTTAAATCAAACCATTGTTCTGTGAAATGTGCAAAATGAACTTTGCATAAATAAAATGATTAGAATAATGTTAACAAAAATAAAAGCCGTCTTGATTTTGCTCACCTGCTTTCCTTTACCTCAAGACCAAACTGTTATCATACATTACATCTTAAAGAAAATAACTGTATCTCACATCAAAGCACTACATCATGAGTGAAAACAATCCAAAAAATAATTTTCAAAAAAGCAACAGGGAAATTAAAGAAGTTTCTCTGAAGCGGCACGTTGGAGGTTTTCTTCTTCTCTCTTCAGCTTCCTCTGCAGTCAACAGTATACTCATCCATAAAGTAGGAAACACTACACTGTGTAGTGAAGTTTAGTAGTGCTTTCTACTTTATGGGTGACAACACTGTACATCAGTCGATCCTGGAGGCTCCACGGTTCAAACTGAACCGATGATGGCTGACGGAATTGAGAGAGAAATCTTCACAAATACAACAGAAATACTTCAAATTGATGTTCGTCTGCAGCCTTTGACATGTATGTGGCTTACAATGATGTTGATATTGTACATTAATAAGGCACAACAATGTCACAATCTGCCAAAAGTTTGAACATAAAAGATACAGTAGATCAAACACAGAACAAAAATCAGAGTGTAGAAATGTTCCAGCATGTCTAAGTCTGAGCCTGAGCCTGAGTCTAAGTCTAAGTCTAAGTCTAAGTCTTAGTCTAAGTCTAAGTCTTACCAACAGCTTTGGACTCCAGCAGAAAGAGAACCCAGAAGTGATCGAGGTCTTTTTATTAACCCCGTCTGAGCCCACGTGGTTTACACAGGAAGAGCTCAACACACACACACACACACACACACACACACACACACACACACACACACACACACACACACACACACACACACACACAGTGGTGGGAAAAGTATTCAAATGTTTAAGTGAAAATAAGAGTGTGGTGCTGAGTTAAAAGTAAAAGTCCTGTATTCAAACCTCACTGAAGTATAGAAAGTATACAATCTGCTGTAAAAGATACTTACAGTTTCTGAAAAATATTTATTCCAATTAGGAATAATATTCTTTTGCTGTACTTCTTCTTTACTGTAGTTCTTTGTGGTTGCACATAAAGGTGTAAGTACTTCATGTATGTTGTAAACAGGGACTCTATTAGGGTGTCACATCTCATAGAATGATTGAGTTTTTGTTAAATGTCACTCTGTTGCAGTCAGTGAGTTCATAAATTAGATGAATGCACACAAAATATAATGAAATGCCTGTAAAAGTATAAATGTGTTTGAGTAACACTGCAATACTCCACAAGTCAAACCTCAAACTTCTACATTAATATAAGATTTTAGCAAATGAATTTACTACTTTCAACCTCTACACACACACACACACACACACACACACACACACACACACACACACACACACACACACACACACACACACACACACACACGCACACTCATGCAAATTCAGACTGCACCACTGCTGCCAAGCCGGCTCTCACCCCTTTTAAGGACATGCAGCCGAGGCAACACCTGTTTGAAGAAAGAAGTGAGAGTCGGACACTAAAGCAAATAGATATCGATCCCAGCTCTGATGGATGAGCAGCAAACACTCACACACACCAAACTGCACTTTGAGTGGAATAACAACATTAATGATGAGACTAAATCCTAACATGGATATTTAAACAGGCTGTGCTGTAGAGATACTTTTTTTTTTACTTTATATTTTTATTATACTTTATATTTTGCATGATAAAGAGAAATGTGGCAAAGTTACTATCAAATCAATATCAAAATCCATCACGTTTCACGCAAACAGGAAGGAGCTTGTATCTCATTAATATTTCTTAGAACTGTGTTCACGCCTGTGTGTGTGTGTGTGTGTGTGTGTGTGTGCGTGTGTGTGTGTGTGTGTGTGTGTGTGTGTGTGTGTGTGTGAGAGAGAAGGTGTCAGTGGGGGGTTGGTGTGGAGCCTCTCTTCCCTATCCCGGCCGCGAGTGTGCAATATGCTTGCAACAACAGAAACTTCACAAATAGAATGCAGACAGGTCTGTGTCCTCTGTTGTCAAGACAACCCAAACCTCAGAGTCACATCAAGCCGAATAAGAGGAAGTGGGGGATGGGCGGTGTGCACGAACCGAGAGAAGACGGCCCTGTGAAAGAAAGAAAAGGGCGAGCAGACTGTCGTGCGAAATAAGGTTGCACATGCAGATACGTGGGCTCCGTCTGCTGCAGGGCATCGGGTACCACAAACACACACTCACACACACCCATAACAGGTTTAACACTGTCTGTTCATCACTCTGTAGGTGTCTGATCCATAAGAACAAAAGCCCGCACCACTGCAACTGGCAAGCATGACTGTGCAGAGTGCAGATTATCTCACCGCTGCTCCTGCTGCTATAGAGGCTCGCATCAGACGGCTATTTCTGTGCAACTTGGGATTACATCCAAAGTGATCTCCCCGGGTACTTAGGGTGATATAGATAGGGAGTGTGCCAAAAACAAGCGCAGCATCCACTGAAACCAGGAGGCTTGATCCTGCTGGCTCACTGAGCAGGGTTGATGTAATTACGTATCTTTTATCCCTGATATTTGATCTCAAACAGGGAAGTAAAGCCTCTTATTTCTACACATGGCTGAAGAGTAAAGAGCTGTGGAACGTACAGTATAGGAAAGTATAGGAGTTTAAAGAAAGAGTTGATTATTCTCTAACAGTTATCAGTTCAATAACTGTTTACAGCAAGATATGGGAAGTTGGATTGTATACAGTGTGTGTGTGTTCACACCACAAAAGGCCTCTATTCCTGTGTGTGTGTGTGTGGTCTCTGTTTCTCATGACATCATAGCTGTGCATTGGGTTTTTCATCTTTTATTTTTGTCCTGCTGCATTTATCATTTTTTATTTTCTGATTCCTTTTTCAACTTTGTAATTTATATCAAAGAGTGTAATGGCTTCTGCTTTTAAATGTTTTCTTCTTAGGTAAGGAAACATTTATGTGCTTGAGCTCTATATGTTGCATGATGGGAGCTATTTATGTAGAGATGTTATTGATTTATTTTATTTTATTTTATTATTTCACGAGTCATTTAAATAGAACATGAGACTTCTCCTCCTGCACTCCCACTGACAGATAAAGTTTAATGCCCACAATCCTCTGTGAAGTAAAAGCTAAAGAAGCAGAGCCCAGTTACTCAGGCCGACTCGGTGCTGCCACACAGTGGACATTAGTAGAACTGATATTTACTAAAGTACAGATACATTTGATCATGTTAGGGTTAGGGTTAGTTAGTCATGTTACACTTCTGGCTGTGTAGATGAAGAGGACAATCTAACCCTAAAAGACAGATTACTTCGTACAAGTCAAACCTTTATGGATTTATTGGATCGCATTTTAAAATCACACATACAACAGCCAAAAAGCCCCATAGGTCAGAGAGTAAACAATTCACAGTTCAAATATTGGCAGTAAAGGAGAGAAAGTCTCAGTGTCACCAGAGACAAGAGACACAGTATTGATACATTGTCTGCAGTGGAGGTTTTTGTGTTTTTTGTAGATGATTTTGCTCTCAAAAACAAAGATTGATTACAATTATCGGTGCTCTTCCTTGCAGTTTGTTGAACAGTGCTTCTCATTTTTATGTTTATGATTTATTTCTCCAAACCAATGCATGTTTTCTATCTCTCCCTGCTCTGTCCACATTCAGTTAGCTGTTGGACAGAATGGCATTAGAAGAATGTAGAATGTAGGCAGAAGATGATTCATACACTGATTCATATAGTAGTCTTTGTAACTTGACACAATTATCCAGAGCACACACACACACACACACACATATATATTTTATGAAGTACATTACATTTCACACATACAAGCCATATATCAGTTGCCATTACTGACCCAATGAGCTCATCAAAGAGGGGCAAATTCCCACGTTGACCATCAAAACAAGAGAGAAGCATTTATCTCCCTGCCTGCACAGACAGCAGCACTGAAGTGATGAGTAACACAGTGCTGATGGCAGCAACATGGCTGCTGGAGTAATAGACCTGTCTGCTATTCAAGGGCTGCACAGGACGGTACGTCTTCACCATTGGCTTCCCGTCAGAAAACTGGAGCGCGGAGAAGGCGGCGAGCTGAAACAGAGACCAGGTTGTGATAAAAAAGTGTATTTATATTGAGTTTACATGATGTAATGTTGTGTAAGCACACCTGTTTCCTGCTGAGAGGGATGGCCTCCTCAAACACCGTCCAGATGACAGCTTCAGCACAGTCTGGTGTAGTGAGCGAGCCGTCATAGCGAAAGTACTTCAGCATGTCACTCTGAGGGAGAGTGAACATATCCAGGTACACACCCTTCAGTGTCGTGCTGTTGGCTGATAAAATATTAACAAAATAATTTATTAGAGATTACATGGCGATGAAACGTTTCAAGGGGACAACTTCATTGCCATTAATGGATTTACAGAGATGGTTTATGACGATGTCTGATAAGACATGATAAGACATGTCTGATAAGACATGTGATAACATGACGGTTGTACTTTAGCCTGACACATGCAACTATAAACAACACCTAAACGTGTGTGTTCATGATGTGTGTGACAGGTAATAAAGCTCCTATATCAGCCAGTGTACATGTGACTTACTGGGACGCTTGATGTTTTTCAGAGCGGATATGATGGGATCAAATTTCTTGTTGGCAGACATCGATTCCTGGAATAAAGGGAGACAACATTCAGGTAAAGAGCTCCGATGTTAAACTATTTTTACATTTTTATTTTAACATTTATTAATCATAAAAGTAGTGAAATGCCCTTTGTATAGTTATTTATTAACTGAACTGAAGACTGCAAGAAGAGCGCTGTGTTATAATGTCTCTGCTTCAGTATTCCTGAGTGGTGTACCTCAAGGCTCAATGCTTGGTCCCTTAAAGTTTTCTTTGAAGATTTTACATCTTTGTTATATTCTTTATTGCCCCATATTTTTCATTCTTTTATTGGCAGTCATTCACAGCTCTCTTCCTTGTCAGTTGTTGGTTAACTGTCCTTTTTATGTCACCGTTTGATTCAAATCAAACAGTCAGAACTGACATGAAGGAAAGTTTTGCAACATCTACTAAATGGAGATCAAAGTGGACCAGCTCATATTAACCATCCTGTTGTTCTCTTGCATCAAATGACCCCTAGGACAACAGGAGGGTTAAATCATAAATCAAATCTCAAAGGACATTCTGACTAAAGGTGAATGTACTGTTCAGTTCTAATGTTTTCTGTGTTTTGTTATTACTTGTACCTGAAAGAAAAATCCAAGAACTGCGACACCTGTGGGGTCTCTCAGTGCCTCAGATAAGGAGATGTGTTCTTCTTTCATGTGGACAATATGCATCTGTAAATGGCAGAACCAAATTTTTTATGAACGTCACATGCTCACAAACTCTGCAAAAGTCCATATATGTACCTCCATTGGAAATTTCTCCCCATCAATTGTGTGTTCAGACCCTGGCCCTCCATCTTTCCCCCAGTGTAGATGTAGTTGTAGTGCTTTGTAAGGAGCATCCAGATGTCCTCCTTTGATCACGTTGCTGGCAGGAAGGTCAAGCTGAACTAAAGCAAAATTCAAAGTTTCTAATCAGATGAAACATGACGTGGTGTTGGTGAGTCTCAGATAGATGTTTGGTGTCTCAAAGGGATTATTATTAATTATTGTTTTTTCCTTTTGCAGGTTAAACATACCACCATGGCCGTTGTTGGTGAGGCGGCTGTGGAAAGTCCGTTGATAGCCGATGAAGGTGAGAGGAGTGAGACGCTGATCTGGCAGCGCTCTCTTTGTGACGATGTTTACTGGAGACTGAGCTCTGCCGTCACACAGCCGGGAAACCGTGACCCATGTGTCGGGCCCTGGGAAGAGAAACCAGGTATTGCGCAATATTTTCTACTGTGCAACATTGTTAACCACATTTTATGGCTTTATGTTAGTCGTTAAAGTTATACGATTATCATTTAGAATACCTGTACAGGTGCCATTGCATGCAATCTGAGACTGGTAGCACCAATCTAGAACAGACGTAAGAAATACATGGAAATGTCAATAAAACAGATGAATATTATATATATTTAGCTCTGGAGAAGCTTCTGAGAAATATATATTGGATATTTATGATTATATATTATGATGATATATTCTATGATTAACCAATGCATGAAGTTATCAGTACGTTCTTACTTGATTGAATTATTTTTGAAAATTCTACAATGTTATTCCTTAGAATTGCTTTCCTTGTTTATCTTCAACATGAGTGAAAACAACCAAGGAGCACATTCACAGACAACTAATTATAAATGCAAATCACAAGCCTGAACACTGAATAATTTGGTCTAATTTCAATAATTTTTATAATATTAAAAAGTGTCTCATAATGAAAAAGTGTCTCATAATGAACTCACCTGCCCCAGAAACAAACTTCACAAAAAATACAAAGACCCATAAAGCAAAAGCAGCCATTGTGAGTGAGCCTGACTCGGCCCTGGAGTTCACTGAAGCTGCTGCTGTAGCGGAGGACAGACAGACCCACCTACTGTGTCAGCCCACAGGCCACATGCTCCAGCTTTATGACCCCACACCTGATTAACACCTCCTCACAAGTCAATACTCACATTTTCACACTGACATCCACAAGACGCAAATTGGACCATTTTACCAAAGGGCTTGACCTGAAGACTAACTCGGCTGGTGACCCCCCCAACCTGACCCAGACCTCCCTTCTCCCTGAGCTGTGCCCTTCAAATACCTTTCTCTGTTCCTCCCAGACACTCGTGCTCTCATTCCATCTCAGAAATAAACAACACAAAAAGACAAAGATGGACAATTCAATTCTTTATTGACCATCAGACGAATCATTTCCATGATAGTGAACATCAATCACCCTGTGCACATGCTCGACTTCTGACCAATGTTTCTGAACAGTTTGAAGGTGATTGGAGGAATTGGTTGCAACTCCAACTGTGTGCCTTCAAAATAAAGATGTGTATTGTCGTATAGAGAGAGAGGGGCTCCAGACAGTGTTGCCAGGTGTACGATAATTATCGTATTTGTACGATAATTTTGCCCTCTGTACGATCAATAATCCCAAATGTACGATAATTTGACCATTCCGTGAATGTGTGGTTGTAATCGGTTGTAAATCAGCCTGTCGCAACTGTCTGTCGGAGTCGGAGACTCGGAGCGCATCTGTCAAATGCACGCTGGAAATTCCAGCCAATCGTGCTTTTCTAAATGTGAGCTACGAGTGACGTGTATGCGTTTGCCTCAGAACAACGGCCATGATTGGCTGAAAAGTCCGCTGCGCCCGCCCCATAGGTGAGGAAAAGAAAAAAAAAGAAGAAGAAGCAGAGGCTGCTGAATCCATTCCGTACTGACGCCACAAAGCTGTGAGTGCCTGTTAGACGCTGTTCAACACTAGAGTGACTATAGCGCATCAATAGACTTGTTATTTTGGTTATGATGGGTGTACGATAATTTCACTCAAAATACGATAATTTTATGTCTGTGGTACGATAATCCCACATTTCTCACCTGGCAACACTGGCTCCAGACCAAACACCCTGCAGCAGGAGTGACTGACAGGAGAATCAGACATGTGCTTAATGAACAGCATACCTCTGACTCTTGTATGGACGTGACCTGGTAAACAAAACACAAAATCACGGCCCTACTTTGTTTTCTCCTTCGTTTATTTGTCCTTCTTCTGTAACGTCTCAAATTTAAACAAACGCACGATAATCAGATTAATATGCTGCTGCAGTTTCCTGTGTTGTGTCGCTTTATAGCAGGCGTACATTCTTTACAGTCATTACATTATCTTTCCCATTGATAAGATATTTCTCTCCATATGTGAGCACTAAACTGAGACACTCCCTGCTGTAATCTCTCTTTCTACTCCAAAGCTTGATTTGAAGTTACTGTATGTTCACTTTACGTCGCTATCAACATAATATACTGATTATCTCACACGGCTTATTGGGGCTAAAATCAGTTTACATGAACCTGTGACATCTGATGAGCTGCAGTAATAACAACATGCCTGCAGGGCGGCGCTCTCGCTCATGTCAGTACTTTATCATTCGGTTGTTTCACTGGCAGGCTCATAAAAACTCATATTTCTGCTCATATTTTATTTATAAATCCTCTTATGTATCCGGATCAAACTGGATGTGTTTATAGTTTAACATGGGATGAACATGTTAGAGTGTATAGGCGTCATTTCTGCTCTTTCATCATCTTTCCAGCTTTACCGGTGCTCCTTCAGGCGCTGTCCACTAGAGGGCAGTGAGCGTCCGTGTGATCGGTGTGCACATGCGGCTCTTCCGGGCAGAATCCTGAGGCCTGATGGGAACAGAAGCTCCCTCTTTAATCTCACCTGTGGGATCTGAAGCTTCACAAAGAGCGCAGTTGTGGCTTTGATGCTGAGAAACATGAGAAGGCCAAAGATAAAGCAGCTCCCATTTTCCCCCAATACAAGAGGAAACTGGTTGGTTTACATATTAAATGTCACCTTCTGTATTTACTCCACAACCTAACAGAAGATTATGCTGCTAAATATGGATCCTAGATGGTTAGGAGTGTGTGGGGACTGTGAAGTTTGACAGGTTCCATCTGTTTCCTTTCAATCATTCCAGCATGGAGGAGGGACAGAACATGTGACTGCTCCTGCTGCAAAAGCGTTCAGTGTGTCTCTGCAGATCCCAAAGCTGCCAGGAGAAGTTCCAGCTTGGTAACCGGCCCGGAGGAAAGCCAAGGTTCAGCTGGTGAGTGCCAACCACCCACAACTCCACTGCCTTTGTGATGCTAATTAGCACCCATTTATATACATGGAAACACATTTGAATGCATCTTCTTTGGCAGTGTGCGCTGAACAAACGTAAAGATTCACATCTCGAGCCAGGAGCTTCTCACACCCAAACAGAAAATGCGTCAGACAAAAGAGGAAAGAGCTTTGAGTGTTTTCCTGCCAGAGAAAATGTGATTACTGGGTGTTTATAGCAGCAGAGGGAGCGGCGGTACGGCAGCATGAACCCACTGACTTGCTCTGTTTTTGGCAATATGGATCAATACTAAGTTTGAGTGAGAGTAGAGGCTGTTAGTGACTCAGAAGAAAACTTGGAATTTCACGGATTTGAACAGAATGAAAAGGTTTCTGCTCAATCTATTGATCATGTTTCACTCCCCAAACAGATTCCTAACAGATTGTGATGCAGGATCAGACCTAGTTTGTTTTCCTGGATCCTCCTGCTTGGTTAAAGATGATGGCTGTCAGGAAGCAGCACCTATAGAAAACTGAAACTATGCGTTCAGGGGAGGAGAGCTGAGATCGTCTCCTGGTTTTTGCAGACGCAGAACACACACTCCTTCATCCATCAACGCCACAGAAACCAATTTAAACACTGCAGGCCAATTTGTCCCCCAATCAATAGCTTGTGTGTCGGCGAGTGTAATGGCTTATTGGATTCTGCACCTCTCAGGCGGCGGTGGCGGCGCTGCAGGAGCTCGTCTCCCCTATAGAACGTTACAATAGCTTGTGCGTCCCCCTTTGTGTGTTTCCCTGCTCTGCGATTTCAGTCGGTGGCCTCTTTCCTATCATGACCTCTGGGATGTTCAGTGCCATCGTCGTAGTAACGAGAGCGGGGGTCAGAAGCATTACGCGACCCCCTGTTCAGTGGGCATCAAGCCAATAGAGCTACAGCTCAGTGTTCAGTGTTGTTTCCCACAGAGAATCATCGCCCACTCAGTTGTGACTTTCAGCCCATTGTTTTGGCTTCACTGCGGCTCACATCGCCAAACTTCCTCCTCACACGACCACAAAACAGCCACGTCTCCTAAATGAGCTCAGCAAACACGACGACCAAAGAACAAGACTCCTGTGGGCTGCTCAGGTGGCTCTGTGCCTGCTGTATCAGATATGAATAAGGAGCTATTGTTAGACTTCATCTCAGGACTGTTTCCTTCTCATCCCTCTGACCCCGCCCCTACGAGTGAAGCCACGCCCACATGTGATGCTGCTGAGCAAGACGGATCATTTGATTTATCCAAATTCTACCTGCTCCCATTAGAAACTCAATAAGAGGAACACACACATGAACACACTTCCTCATACAGTGATAGATGACATCATACAGACCACCGACTTACTGGATGTTTCTAAGAATGTTGTCATTGTCTTGAATTTGGTTTTCGATGAATTTCATCTATCAAACTCAGAGATCATGACCCTCTGACCTCTCTCCTCTGCCCCCGTGTGGGAAACATCTTTATCAGCACATCCATCACAGTGTTACTCTGCTTTTGCCTTTGTGGTCCGTCTGTGGTCCCACAGCCAAACTCCTCTCTGTGCTCGGCCGCCTGCCAAAGATCATGAACGTCTCCTTTGTTACGTCGTTCCTACAGCTGTTAATCTGATCTGTTACTGTATCTACAAATCTCAGTTTACTTTAGAGGCCATGTAACTCTCACACACTCTCTCCCTCTCCCTCTCTCTCTCTCTCTCTCTCTCTCTCTCTCTCTCTCTCCCTCTCTCTCTCTCTCTCTCTCTCTCTGTCTCTCTCTGTCTCACACTCCCTCTCTCTCTCTCTCTAAACTCTTGCATGTGAGCCTCAGCTGATCTGGGCTTTCAGCCTCTCGCTGGGTGTTACATCCCATATTGGGAAGTGGCAGGAATAATCCCAACCCCCAACCCCCCTCACACCAACCAGGGGGAGTTAAGATGGTGAAAAGCTTCTGTATTGTGTTTTCATTATCCTTATGATAAACTCACCGCTGTGCTGCAGGAGGGATAAACATCACAACATTTAACAACAACATGCGGCACAAAACAAAGAAACATCTGCTCTGTTAAATTCATTCACAATCATGGAGGATTTGTTTATTTCAGGCTGTGCAGAGTTACACCGTTACAAAAACATGATTCTTACTTTATTTGTGTAATCAGAGAAGACGGCACACGTAAATTCATTCATGTGTGTATATTTCAGTTACCATGACGGCGGATTCTCAGATCATGAACGCAGACTGCAGAAGCAGTTGCATCTCCCCGCCTGCTCCGCTCCGCTCGGCTCACTGGAGTCTGGCTGCTTTCCTCCTCTTCTTCCTGCTGAACTGCTCCTCTGCCCTCTGAACCGACAGCTGCATGGGGCTCATGGAGGCCGGTGTGGTCATGCGGGCGGCTCGCTCTCCGGTCTGGACGCCCCAGGTGGGTGACGTCGTCGCAGGGTGGGGTTTGGTGAATGTCATTGGCGTGTGAGTGGTTTCATTGTCATTAAGGGGAATTACGGCAGCAGGTGCGTCATTCTTCCTCGCTTTCCTTTGCTGTCTGATCGTCCACCTTTGTCTCTTTCTGAGGACAGAGGATGAAGGGACGGCGGTGAAAAGCCTCCATGTTTCTTCTGTATTCCTCAGAGTCACAGCCGTGGTTGGAGGGAGATTAGGCTGACCAGGCGTGACTGGAGGAAGAGGAGGAGGAGGAGGAGGAGGGGGGAGAACTGGAAGCACATTCTCAACTTTCCTCCTCCTCTCTCCTCTCAGTCGTCTCTCTTTTGACCTTTGACCTTTACGTTTTAAAACACGAGGGTTGGCAGCCGTCACGTTTGCAGACGTTCTCCTTCCATAAGCGTTCGTCCTGTGCGAGACCTGCGGCGGCTCTGCGGTCGCTCTGGTAGAGGTGAGAGGGTTCGCTTTCAGACGGTCCGCAGAGGAATTCTGGTGGGCCGCGACCACAATAGGAGCGTACGTGCCGACCTTCCTCCTTTTCTTCCTCCCCGCTCCCTCCGCTCGCTCCTTTGACCTGTTCCTTTTCACTTTGGGGATCACAATGGGGAAAGTGGCAGCGCTGACCACAATGTGGCTCATTGACTCGTGTTCCTGCAGCTCAGCTGCCGGGGTTGAAGCGGGGCCGGGAACAGAAGTGGAGCTTAAACTGTCTATTGTATTCATGAGAGGTTTGTCTTGAACTGGAGGGGTTTTGCTCTTCCTCCTCCTCTTCCTCCCTTTTCTGAGCCTTCGTGTGTGTGTCATGACTGCGGTCGTGCTTGTCGGCGTGTGAAGAGTGTCTGTGTTCACTGTCAGCACATTAGCCACCTCCACCTGCTGTTTGTGGACAGCTGCAGGGGACGTGACTGGGACATCTGCATTTTCCATTTCTTTGGCCGGTTCATCTTTCATGACTTCGTTGGACGCCTCCTCCTTCCTTCCCAGCTCGTACTCGCTGTCACTCACTCTGTTCGTGTCTCTGCTTGAGAGATCGTTTTTGTCGTCGATGAAGTTGTTCTTCTCCATGGCGTCCTCCGCTTTGCTGCCAGACGGGGACACGGCGCCTCCTTCCTCCATCTTCACACCTGCGTCTGCTTTCTGTTTCCTCTTTCTCCCTTTTCCTTTCCTCTTTTTGCTGTTCTTCTTTTTCTTCTCCATGTTCTTCCTCTTCTTCTTGTCGGCGCCTTCCGTCTCTCCTTTAGCCGGGTCGGCGGCGGCGGAGCTCTGGGAGGTGGAGACGGTGGCGAGCACCTTGATGAAGTCCTCCGCGGCGGTGACCACGTTCCTGAGCGACGGCTCGTCCGGGCTGCCGGGCTGAGAGGTCGTCACCGTGGTGCTCTCCTCTTTCTCCTGCTCGCCCATTGGCTCAGAATTCGTCTTTCCGGAAGGAGGAGTCAACGGGAGCACATCGATGACATCAATGCCACCAAAGTCGTACGGAACCGCCTCCTGCAACTCGGCCACTGGCTGCTTCTCGTATTTTTTACACCTGCGAGGGACAAAAAGCGGGAAGGAGGGATTGAATGCAGGATTTTCTGAAGTAATACAGCTCAGCATGTTACAAAGCCGATTACATGTTTAGCACAGGAACACTGATACTTACAGGCCGTACCAGTGACGCTCTGCACACTGCTCCTCATAGGCAAACTCAAAGCAAGGCACTCCTATGACATTGAAGAAAGCCTGACCCACCACTCTGGACGCTGTGTCGTTCACTCTCCTCAGACAGGCCTTCAACCTGCAGGAGGGACGGAGGAGAGACGTTTCCAAACATGTTTCTGGTCAAGAGGACTTCAATAGAAATCACATTCACACTCTATCATCTCCTAGAACAGTTAACACACCAACATAAGCTATGATCTGGAAACTTTGTATCAATCAGAATACACTTAATGCATAGAATACATTTATTAGAAGGGTTGTAAATGAAAAGAAGTTTAACTCCGACATCTACATCCAACCTCATCCAGAATCATTCAGTGCACACACACACACACTTGTGAAGGTTGAAGAGGTCAGCCGCTTTGCAAATCCACCAAACAATTTGGATAAAATTTTGCTGTCCTTATTTTACTACCAAATAAACGATTGGACGCAGAGATGAAAGCGATGTCTGCATGCCAGCTGGTGGTCTGAAGGTCTGCCTGCATGTTTCAGCCTCAGTGTGAAAGCTTCAGTATCTTTACCACTGCTGAAGAATGTTTCTGTTTTAAATCTGAGAGAGGAGCATCTGATCATGTCCCCTCTGCTGTCCCACAGACAGGCATGGAGGCAGAAAGCGTCCACTGGAGACCTGCAGGGCTCTGATGAGGGGAGGGACCCCCTCATAAATCTGATCAATCAATGACATTTTCGATCTTTTTAGGGGCTTTGATGGCTTTGGCCATCTATCCAATATGTCCTTCAAAAGCATCAAACTTCTATATGCACGTATTAACAAAGCAGTTTCCTGTCTTTTGTACTCACGCATTGTCGCAGTCGCAGTGACAGATCGAGTGCCACTTGAAGTTGGTGTGTCCGTATTTGGAGGAGAATGCGTGGATGACGTGCGGGCAGTGGTCGTGGATGCGGCAGCAGCTGTCGGTCTCTGCGAATTCTCCTGTAAGCACAAGTGCGGGTGTCAGAATGAGCCGCAGGCTGGCGTTTCTATGCGGTGAGACGCGGAGATGCGTGCGCGTAAAAACTCACCCAGCTGGTTGTAATGATCCGCCATGTTACCCGCGCCGCACCAAAGCGTCCCTGGATACGTGAAGCCTCTCTTAGATCGCCGTAGGGGTTTGTCCAGGGGCGCGGAGCTTCCATTCCCGTCCTCTGCCGTGCGCCCTGACCGCCTTTTGAACTCCAGGCACCGCGTTGTGGCTTCATCCGTGCGCGCAAAAGGCGTCTCCAAGTCCGCCCCGCTCCCCCGCTCCTGCAGCCCCCGCCTGCATGCGCGCACAAACGCTCTCACCCGCGTCTGGTTCGCTACGACGGCGCAGTCCAGCAGCTTCCCGGCGGGGCTGACGACGGACAGCACCTCCCGCGCCCCGTCCGCCACCCGGTACAGGTAGTTCTCCCCCGCCGGTGCCACGGTGGCGCACAGGGTGCCGTGGAGCGCCGAGAACAGCTCCTTGCTCTCCTTCTCCACATCCAGCAGCTGCGCGCCCCTGACCAGGTTCCTGTCCAGGTAAGACAGAAAGACGAAGATCACGGACCACATTCTAGGGCGTGTGGCACTTTCAGCACCACGCGTAACGGAGACAGCTCCGGTCCTCCTCTGCCGGTGCCCTCCCACTTTTAAGGCGCAGCTGAAGTGGCGCGATTATTAATACGATAAATGGTAAAGCTGGGAGGAGTCTGAGGAATGAACCTTTTCACATGTCCGGCTTGGCCTGATTTGATTCTCTACAGGTACCGGACGCAGGAATTTATCTTCTTATATTACACAGTCGAGAGTAATGTGTGTGTGTGTGTGTGTGTGTGTGTGTGTGTGGGGGTGCTGTGTGAACCACTGGCACCCTTCTATGCAAGCCACATGACCGCGAGTAACCCCCACCCCCACCCCCCGCCAGCCTATCTCCCCATGCGCACAGCACCCTCCCTCCCCCCCTCTGGCCCCCCCTAGTAAGTGGAGATTTACTTTGGGAACACGCATGGAGGAGGTTCTTGCTCTGCCCTGCTTTCCATGGTAACAGGCATGGGGTGATTATGCCAACCCAGAAGATTGGACATCTTTCAAATGCCACACACACACATAAAAAAAAAAGGGCCTGAAACAGCGATGACCTAAATCACCACGTAGGGACAAATCTCTTTCAGTGTGGAATGTGGAGGAAGGTTGCCGAGCTCCGCGTTGAGCCGCGCCGAGGGGCCACAGCAGCCGGCAAGAATGTCCCCATATCAGCCCGGTGGCAGCGGCAGGCGTCAGGAGTTGCCGGGTAGACAGTTTGGCACACTGGCCACTTGGCTTGGGCCACCTTAACGCCCATATAGAATGAAAGTGCTTACAGGCAGATGTCTATGGCTTCTATTTCTATGTTTTATACACATTTCCTGACTGCATGAGAGTCACATAGCAGAGTCACCATGAGACAGAACAGGGGCTCATTTGACCCAAATTGTACTGAGTTTACACCCACAATGCAGGAGCGAACTGAATAGAAATACTATCAGTGGGTTCTGCACACACACACATATACAAGCACACACACCCGCTACTGATTCCCGTTGGCATTCAGAGGTCAGTAATGTCAAGGTCAGGAGGTTGAGACACGTATTATAAGTGTAATCTGAAAACAAAGCACAATATTAGGCTTAATGATGATAATAAAATATGTCCTGACAAAAAAAATCTTATTTGTATTAGAAAATCCTGCACCATGCAGGTCTGTGCATCGTTCACAGTTCAGCCTTGTAACTCAGTAGCTATCCACCTCCTACACAAAAAGGCAGAGCAAAGAGAAAAGGAGGCTTCTGAAGTTGGGTTTTAATCAGCCCAGTGTTTTGTCACATGGCTGGTCTTAGAGGCGGAGATCCAGCCTACTCAAGGCTCTGAAATCGGATTGTGAGAAGGCGGAGAGAAATGATGTAAAATCACCCGATTCAACATTCGACCAAATGTTGAGGGAGAGAAAAAAACAATCCGCCCCTCCTCAGTAAACTGCAACTTTGGAGCAGAATGAGGTTAATGATGCTGCTGCTCCAGGAAAGAGCTGCAATCAATCTGCAGCGGACCAACGAGTCAATACACAGGTGATAAGTGATGTATGATACCATGTTGAAGTGACCCAGGCTGGGTGATGCTCCTCTCCTTCACACTGTCCACACACAGGTCAGATGGGTTCAGCCGCAGAACAGCGCCCCCTGGTGCCCCTGAGGCGGTGTCTCACGGGCGCACAGACAGTCTGGTTCTGTGGTCAATGAGCTCCATGCACCAACCTGACCTGCATGATGAGTTGATGATGAATGACATACTGCAACTCCAAAATCAAGGAAGCTGATGTAAATAAGTAGGTATACTAAAATGTGTTGTTGAAGTATAAGTCTACTACATAACAAACACTTATTACCTGATCACCTGATCACCACAGACATCAGGCCCCAAACACTGGTGAGTTAAATTACCCCAACACATTGTCTAAAAAGGTTATAGACCCTGCAAAAGACACAATGTCACCGAGGTCACACAGCTTTGTTGGATCTAAGCAGTCTGGGTGGAAACAATGTGCTGGTGTGTGTGTTCGTTTTTGTTAAGCATGTGAAAATGTGATGTGTCAGTAGGTTCTTATTTAGGCACAGATACAAACCTGTGGGAAAGTGCAGTAAGCGTTGGCTCAGAGTTAAACTCTCAGTCCGGACCGCAGCTTGAATTCCGTTACACGCCGGCTCGTATGAAATGTAAGACGTCACCGTTTATTTAATAAAGTGGAGTAGAGTTTTCACACGGCAGATTAAGTTGCGAGAAATGATAGCAAAGGGTTCTCATGTACGCACTGACCCGCCTGTGATTCACATTAGAAGAAGGCAAAGGTCAGAGGAAGAGCTGAAGGCAGAATAACATGGAGCTGGAGTCACTCGGTTCACTGGAGGAGGATTGACATTTATTTAATCCGAATGACCACAAGGTGTCAGTAAAGTGTAGGTCAGGTTGAGGTCATGCTTTAATAAAAAGTGTACAGTATGTTAGAGCAAAAGATGAACTCCAAGGTGATAAGCAATAACTTTAACTTGTCTAAAATGCATACTTAAGTAATGTATAGATATGACATCAATGTTGTAAGTTTGTTAGTTTGATGACATCACTGTTGTGTTTTTAAGTAGCTTTAGAGTCGGACACTGTGGGTAGCAACAGCGTCTATTGATTTAGCCCAAAAAGTGGTACAATGCAAGTATTATTTATAGTCTACAACTTTAATTTAAGATTATTTTGTAATAGTAGAAGAAGATCCTCCCCCTGGAACCTGATCCAGGATCACTCATTCACAGCCTGCAACCCAGTTTGTCCCGCTGTCAGTGCAGGCGAGTGTTAGTTGTGTGTAAGCATGGGCACGCAGGCTGCTCCCACCGACAGGCAGAAAGGATGGTACCTCTCTCTGATGGCGCCCAACACAAAAGGACCAAAGTTTGCCTGGCTGGACCCCTCCAGACTCTACTGCAACTCCCAGGTATGATGGGCGGGGAAGTCACCTCCATCTGGTTCAATGTTCTCCTGCTCTTTCCTCTCACTCCTCTCTTGTGGTTTGCCAATCCAGGCTCTCGTAGACTGTGTGAACGACCTTCTCAGTCCATTCCGTAACAACACCATTGACCTGGTCGCTGGCATCGACGCCATGGGATTCATTCTGGGTAACAAACATGGTTCTCTCAGGATGGTTTGTCACTAACTTTATTTTAAGAGGCAGTATGCAGCGAATAGGAAACCTAACCCAGTACTAAATTTAGACTGAGAGTGCTAAATGACACAACAGGACCCCCATGTGGAGGAGTGACATGCTGCTGTGCCCTCAAGTTCAGTAAATGATGTAAAGTTAGATCATATAAGTCCATATAAGTTGTTTCTATTTTGTTTTTTTTCCTCAAGGAGTGTCTGTTGCTACCACGCTGGGAAAAGGCTTCCTGGCGATCCGTAAAGCCGGACACCTGTGTGTAGCAACAGAAACCCAACAGTACATCGACTACACAGAACGAGAAAAGACATTGGAAGTAAGGCTGGATGTGCTAAAACCAGGTTAATCTCTATTCTTTCCTTATCTGACATTTTACCCTGAAGGGTCTGAAGTAGCCGAGGGTATGATTGATTTATAAAGTATCATCTTCGTTCATGACCTCCATCTTTGCCTTGTTGAAGTAATAGCACAGGGTCCATTCAAAGGCCCACACACACCTGGTAAGTGAACACCACATAGCTGCAGAATGCTGCAGTTTGCATGGGACAGAGTTCAGATGCAAATGACCATAAGGTTACATTGAATGAAGGGAGAAAAGTGCAAAAACATGATGCATTTTATCCTCAGTATGGTTCTAAATGCAAGGGTTTGTGTATATATGGTGGGACAAGAAAAGCAGGAATACTTGAATTTAGACAAAGATCTTGGCTGGCTTATATTTACTTATCTATTACTTTTAACCATTAGTTAATACCATTAATAAAACCACAATAAATCAATCTAACTATTTAAGACCAAAGTGAATTAACCTACTTTGTATAACTGCAATCTCGCCTTTGCGCCTTTCCTGATTTCCTGTACCACACCGCCATCTGTTGTCGAGCGACGCGCATTACAGCTGAATCAATTCTTGATCACTGAGTGTCTGTCAGGGTTCAGTGTGTCACAGTAACACGTGATTCTCTGCAGGTCTGAGAGTTCTACTAGTGGACCAATGGATCGAGACCGGGGGGACCATGAAGGCCGCCATCCAGCTGGTGGAGAAGCTGGGGGCCACAGTTGTAGGTCAGTGCCGCTTTAGAGACTGAACATACAGTATGTGTCAGCCGGTGTTGTGTTGCCCTGACGACGTGTTCCTGTTCCCCCTGCAGGTGTGGCAGCCGTGGCCATCGAGCACAGCGAGGGAGGGAAGTGGATCAAGGAACACTACAGGTTCTCTCACTGCATCCCGGAGGAGCTGCAGGGCCAAATCAATGAGAGGCATCTGGATTCCTTTAAAGACTTCCGCACCACATGAACCCACCATATAAAACCACAACATATTTTCTACAGGAGAAACAAGTACCATCCCTTATATATGAACCTTTTTAATAATATTTCACTGTGATTTACATTTTATTACAATAACCTGGGGCCTCATTTAGAGAATATTGTGTAAAATCCTGCGCATAATAACCACAAAGATCAACCCATCATGGTTATAAATGAGGCCTCTGCTCTTGAAAATGTTTTTAAATATGTCGATAAACAAAACAAAAAAAGTAAATATCTTTATTTTCATTTATTACATGTAAAAATACAATGAGTAACAATAAATGTAAAATATTAATACAATTTCAGTTTGATGAATAGAAACAATACTCTTCTGAAGAATATAAAGTAAATGAATGAATGTAGGATTGATTTATATCATAAAAACATGTAGCAGGACAAAGAGGGAAAGAATACCTAAAGGAACATGTAAAGGATTAAAAGACCAGAGCAACAAAGTGAGACATTTCATGGCGTATTGGAGTGGAACGTCCGCGGTCGTCCTCTGGCCCGTCGGCAGTACAGCAGCATTTCCCTTTAAACAGATACTTTGGGAGAATGGCCACGGCGTCGCCCCGTAACCTCAGACGAGTTAAAATGAGCGACGCCACAAGAATCCACAGCCCAGGGAGGAAAATTCCTTCTGCTCCAGGAAAAAGTGAATCCAAACAAATGAGGGAGTCGAGTCGAGCGTCCCTCCTCCCGCTGTGACCACACGAGAGGGAGGGAGGGAGAGAGAGAGAGAGAGAGAGAGGCCACAGTCTACCAGCCAGCAGAGGACAGTCCTTGTTTTTAGTCTGTACCTTTGACTTTTAGCGCCCGCCTCCATCCTCACTGACAACAGTTTGGCTGTTTCTTCTTGGATGTGGCTTGCAGGTTACTGGATGAACTGCTGCTAATTCCTGAAGCAAAAGCAACAAGAGTGTGTTTGTGTGTGTATCAAACTCTGCTTACTGCGATGACGCTGTGTAACAATCACAGAGATTTTTGATACTCACTGACGACGTCGCCGATTTGCCTGGGGCCGCTTTTCTCCAGCTCGGCCAGGACGTTGTTCTCAAACGCCAGAGACGCCAAACGGAAGAAAAACTCCCTCACGTTTTCCCCTGAGGCAGAAAGAACAGATCAGAAATGTTTTCTCCTTCATTGCGCACGTTATGCTTGAAACACACACACACTCTCTCTCCCTCACCCGTCAGCGAGGACACAGCCCAATACTCTGCGCTGATCTCCTGAGCCAGGCTGATGGCGTCCTCTTCCATCCGAGCGTACTGAGCGGGAGACTGTGAAGAGTCAAAGCATTCTAATGTAATCAAATAAATACGATTACACACAGAAGTCTCACCCCAGCTGCCACACTCCAGTGAGTAACGTAGTAACATGTGCTCCTCCATTATTTCCCCTCCTCTTGTAAATACTTTGGGCTCTAGTGAGTGAGGAGGAGCAACATTCCTGAGGCTTAAACTGGGAAATGAGCATCAGGTCAAACAATTCCCATCTGGTGAAAGACACACAAAAGTGAGGCGTTCACATGGCGACGGCGGGTCAGAGTCGACGTACGCTGAGGTCTTTCTTTGTGCCCACCAGGAACAGCTGAACAGCGGTGGGGTCGTTCTCTTTCAGGGCGTCTTCCAGCCACTGCCTGTGGACACACACACACACACACTTTAAACTCCTCGAGGATACAAGAACGGTGTCAAAGTGAAAACCTCCAGGTGATGAACACGCAGAACGTACCTGACGTGATCCAGGGAGGCGACGTCATTCAAATCAAACGCGATGACGACAACTGGAAGAGAAGAACGAGTGTACATCACCAACTTTGTGTGTGTGTCTGTGTGAGTGTGTGTGTGTGTGTGGATGAGTTTATGTTTGCTGGCCTGTCTGCACTTCTGTTACCCTGAGCGCCTCTGTAGTACGTGGACGCGATGCACTTGAACCTCTCTTGACCCGCTGTGTCCCACCTGTGAGATGGGGAGAGAGAGAGGATAATGAGTGACAGCTCAGTGTATGGACTGGGATAGGTTACTGTGAACACAATGGACTCACAGCTGCAGGCTGAAGGGGACACCCAGCACCTCGAAGCGCTCCATCTCAAAGTCAACACCGATGGTCGCCTTGTAGTTCTTATCAAAGGCGTCCTTACAAAACCTAAAGAAGATCAAAGTTCATTTCCTCTTAGACTAACTAACTAACATCACGTATGAGGTCATTCTGTCGTTGCTTACCGGTTGATCAGACAGGTTTTGCCCACAGCCAAGTCGCCGACAACGATCACCTTGGAGATTTTAAATCTGCTGAGAAAAATGACAGCATGCGGTTTACATGATGTCACAGGAACAGAGGGTCAGCGAGGCGTTCAGGTGCCACTCGGTCATTCTGAGACTCACCCCACTGTGCCTGTGCGCTGCTGCTGACAGGCAGTCTTCACTTTGTTGTTGAATTCTTTGGCAGTTTGCAAAGCAGCTTCTTTACTGAAACACTAGCAGAGGGGAGGAAGGTTCAGTGAGGCCTTGTATGTATGCATGTGTGTGTGTGTACTGGAGGCTCTGTATACCTGAGGGAGCTGGGCGATGACTCGGTCTCGCCGAACAGGAGGAAGGACGCTCATGGTCGGGATGCGTAGTGACATCACGTTTACCAGAGGGACATGTGGTGGTGTGCTGAGAGACAGAGAGATGGGGGTCAGAGGTCAGGGGTCAGGCTGAGACAGTGTGTGTGTGTGTGGAGTTTGTAGCAGTTCAGCTGTTTCTCCTCATAACCTGCAGAGCCCAGTGAGCCTCATGCTCCTTAGTTATGCTACAGAGAAACGACAACAACATAGAAGGGAGATCAAAGTGAAATGTTTCAGTCCTCTGAGGCTGAAGTCAAGTTTCCCGATTTTATCAGTCAGAATCTGATCAATTCTACGTTGATTCACGTCGCCAGTTGTGGTTATTACTGACTTATTCACTAAAGTTAAAGAGAGAGGGAGAGATCAAACAATACCCTAAGAAAAGGAGAGAAGAGGAAACAGTTTTTAGCTTCATAGTCGTGATCAGAGGCTGTAACCGACTGATCTTCTTCAAGTGTAGATCTGCTTTAATCCTTTTGTTCTTCGGAGACTCTAACTTAATGGTTAGACTTTAAAGAAAACGACAACAAAACATCAGAGCCAAACGGATCGAGTCCCGAGTTAAACTTCAGCTCAGGCGTTTATAAAGTTACACGTTGAGAGTTTAACTTGTGAGCTAAACCTTTAAAACATCACCGTGTTTCTACTTGTTTAAGGCGATGCGGTGACTCACGGAACAAACGTGTGTGACGTTACCTTGACGACGCTGGACGGTCCACTCGACTCTACTCCACTCCGGGTTTTCCCTCCGTGTTATCGAGCAGCAAACACATTCGGCTTCATTGTTTAGTATCAAAAAGTGTGGAAAAGAAAGAAAAGTGTGCGGTGGTGTGCGGGGGAAGGACGAGCCGCGGAAATGAAGCCACACACGCCGACTGAGACCACCGCCGCTACCGCTGACTCACGGGGCTCTGCGGTTGGAGTCGCCCCCTGCTGGAGGAAATGAGGAATGACATGGAGTTATGACTACACAGAATACAACGAATAAAGTACAAATCCGTGACATGAGGACGAATACTAAAGTATACAAAACAAATTAAACCACCGGGCTTATTAATGTTGTCACACCGTTAAAAGTTGGCTCATCGTTTTAGATTTCAAAGTGTTTAGTACAGCGAAATACTGTCTAAATGACGATTATATAACACTGGATAGCTAAAAACTTTACATTTTTATCCCAATTTGCCCCTGTTAACTTATGATGTCTCTTACTAAAACTGTGCAGTTAAAGTAAGTAAAATATAAGATAAACTAATGTAAAATACAAAAATAAGATTAGCTAAAATAGGCACAACTACAGATATACACAAGATATGCAATACATAAAACATGTTTTAAAATGGATCCTTTAATTCCTTAAATCGTTATTCAACGTTCAAGTGATCAACACGATGATGAATAGATCGTATATTGTGAAATTCCGTTCTTCTTTGGCCATCGTGCAAAAGGAAAATATAACGTGACAAATAATACATAAAACACTAGATGGAATCCAAGACATAAGTGAGATGTAATGTAATGTTACAAACAGCTGGTTAGATCAGGATGTGCATGAGGACCAACGGATGGGTGGAATGCTGAATGAATGGATGTCATCAAATAAGATTAGCATGAAGATGTAGTGAGAAGCGTTAACGTGCATCAGTCTTATTATTCATTTACATCTATTCATATACGGACGTTTAATTCAAAGCTGACTTACCTTCTGTCTATGAACAGCGGCAGAAAACCTCCAGAGCATCAGGCGGTTCCTGTTACGTGCGAATATTCTTCCTCCTCCTCCTCCTCCCCTTATTCTTCTTCTTCTTTGGAGCATTTCAGTCTCTCTCCTGTCCTCCAGTTAAATGTGTGAACACTAGAGGACGCCAGAAGCCTTTTAAAATTAGTTGCTGAGCAGTAAACTCAACAAAACAGGACACACAAGAAAATTGTTGTGCCCTCATTAAAACCAAGTATTGCCGGGTTGAAACGTTGCCGGGTTGCTCTTGAGCACGGGACTTCAACTTGAACCTTTGGAGCTGCTCCTCTGGCAACAGTTTTCCCAAGACTGCAGTTCTCAGGTGTGGACATGAGCATCAAAATAACTTTGTAAGCATTCAACAATCCCAAACATATAGAGCCATGTGAGTTTAATCTTTTGTTTTCACGGTGTAGCACTCAACAATCAAAAATACAGGGTTCCTAAACACAGCTTTCACCTCAGTACAGTTTCATACATTATTCTTGTCAAAGGGATACGTCTCAAAAATCTATATTTTGGCAAAAGGCATACATACACAATTCTGTAGGAATACACATTTGTATTAGTACATCATCTTAATCTCTGTTATTCTGAACAGGCACTGTGGTAAAGGCACTCACACACTCAGACACAGCAAAGGTCTGGTTTATGTGCAATGTACTGATCAATACGTTTTCACTGAGCCTGGTTTAGGTTTGATTTATGGCATGAGCAGGAGGTGAATTGTCTAAAGTCTAAAATGCTATGTTTAGTTTTTCTATGGTCGTGTGAAATGTATCAAAAAGGAAAACATTGAAGACATTATTTACAAAGGGTTGTAAATCCATTTTTGACATCATCGGAAACATCATTTAGTAACAATATCTATTTGCGACCCACTTCCAAATAGGAAGTTTGCTATCATTTCAAACCCCTGGAACAAAGCTCCATATGCGGCTTAAGCACATATCAATGAAACATCAGTACTGATTGTGCCGCTGCCTGCTCATCATGAAGCATTCCAGGCTTCACGCTGAGCTGAGTTAGCGTGCGGTTAGACAGCAGTTGGATTCAGCTCAACTTTAGTTCTGCTTGTGACAAACACCAACACATTCTGATAATGCAAAAACTAACACAAGAGCCACAGGAGTCAAGCTGTCCTGCAGTGTGTGTGTCTGCTGAATGTCCGCCAGCGCTGTGTCTGATGTTGTTCTGTACGGTCACAGACCAGCGCCTCTTCAGCCTCATGGTGGCATCATAGAGACATAGCAGGAGGAGATATGGACACAGATATTTCTGCGTTATTATGGATCCCACTGCTTTTCTGCCTCGGCCCACACTTCAAATGCTACGATTGACCGACGAGGAGCAGTGGGATCCATAAGAGCGCTGAAATGACACCATAATGAACATCTAAAGTATGTTACTGCCTCAGAGTTAAGCCCAATAAAATCCCAACAGGGAGAAAAAAGTGGACTAGATTTAATTTTCCTGCATGGAACACTGCAAACTCCCCTTGCAGACATTAATGGCAACATTAACCAGGCAGTTAACAACTATAAGTGGAATTTCCTATTTTAGATCTACATGTGCACGTTGTCATCACAGAGGGGTTTAAATAGAGGAAAGACCTCCGAGTCCTTAAAGGAGCAGAATGAGATTTGGGACCCATGCTTGCTGTCCTGCTGTGATGAGGATTGATACCAGTTTCATTTCTCACCCCCACAGAGAGCCGACCGTGTAATCAGCTGTCTGCAGGTGGGAAGCTGAAGTTAAAGTTCTGGGGAAAAAAGCCCTGAATAGTTTTCCCAAAACATTGTTGTTGGATATTTTGGATAATGCCAGAAGCAGGAGCATTTCTAAGACGTTACACATCTATATTCTACATTTTATATATTTAACTGTTGTCCAGAACTCGCTTGTTGCCTGGGAAACTGTTCTCCCTGATCTTTGTTTTGTTTAACTGCCAGATTTATTCTGAAAGGTTTCTGCTTATGAGAGATGAATTTGGTATGAATCCATTTACAGCTGGTTAGACAGCAGCCTTTTGTGTATTTAGACTATAAAAGATGTAATTAGTGTATTGTGTGAAGGTGAGGAAGTTTGGATGTGGTGCCAAGGTTGAACTCAACTCTATTGCATTTTTCACAAAATCCCCTGAATGCAGCATTTGCATAAGGCTGCACCACATTCCACTAAAAATAGTTTTGGTGTTTGTTCTTTGGCGGTGTCACCTGATGCATCAGGGGAAACGTGTTATGGTGATGAATGGTGTCAGTACTTCTCAAAAAGGTCAAAGGTTGCGAACTCCCACTCTAAATAACAACAAAAGGTGTGTGGGCTCACACTCACAGTCCCCTGAACGGTGCGCGGTCAATTGCTGAGGAACTTTTGAGAGTTGTTGTTATGCGCTCCGTTCTGGTCGGCGCGGTGTTTACTGGAGGGGAAGAAGTCGGCGCGCAGCAGGCGGTAGAAATAAATCAGGATCATAACATTCATCAGCATCATACTGATGAGGAAGTAACCGCCGTGGTCCATCCAGGTGTAGTTGCTGACGATGTACCAGGTGAGGTAGAACTGAGTGCAGAGGCGGAAGGACACGTAGGTGAAGAGGTTGGCGAGCTTGTTGAAGTAGTACAGGGAGGAGGACTGAGCGCTGGCCAGCTTCAGCATCAGCCTCATGTGCAGGGTGACGCTGTTGACCTCAACGAAGAGGGCGACCACGGCGCCGGCCACATACAGCTGAGTGAACAGGCTGTACGTGAAGCACCAGATCACCTGAGGACACACACATAGCTCTCATATCACAAGTTTCTTTTCATTTGAAATAAGTTAATAGCAGACAAACAGGAAAAACACATTCACAGGGCCGGTGTTTGTTTTAGAAAATGATTAAACATCAGACTGCAGATTCAGCTGGAGTTGTGTGTGTCTGCCTGGCAGTGACGCTCGGAGGCACAAAGCACCAAACCAGTCTGTTACTTTCCTATCTCCTTCTCTCTCACGTACACACTTGACATTCCTTCATCTGACCTGTTGCATTTGTTACCATAGTTAATTTGCTGTTCTTCACACACAAACTGTGATATGTTATCTGAATAAAAGCATGTTGCCTTACCAGCACGTGATGGAGTAAGAACTCCCATGATCCTATCGCGTGTCCTGTCAGGATAATATCACCTGCGTCGTGCACAAAATATCCTGAGAAAAGAGAAGAAAGCACAATGATCCCCCTGTCACACGTTTGAGCACTGCAACGTTACTACAGCAACTAATAAGGTTCATGATGGACTTTGATCAAAATGTATTTGAATAGTGCAACGCTGACATTCAATTTGACTGAGTGAACTACAGCAGCATGGCTCCTGTGTGTGTGTGTGTGTGTGTGTGTGTGTGTGTGTGTGTGTGTGTGTGTGTGTGTGTGTGTGTGTGTGTGTGTGTGTGTGTGTGTGTGTGTGTGTGTGTGTGTGTGAGTCCTGGTTCTATGATGCGGCAGTAACCTGGATATCCACTTTATCATAACATTGCATTGATTGCACATTAACTGACAATGTCCCCCCCTCCTCCCCTGTGCTTCTGATAATGTGGCCGCAGGCTCGTGACAGCAGGTTTAAAAGTCTCGCCCTGGTCACTATTTTTGGAAAATGCCAACCAATCTCTGCCTGACGAGCCCCGTGGCTATACGGTGAGTCGTCGGCCTCATTTAGATTGAGGTATTCAAGTGACTAAGAGTCCTTTTGTGCGTTGGAATGGAGGACACAGCCAGGCAGATAACCTGTCGCTGTGTTAGAAAGCACGACCTGTACTATCTGTCACGGCTGGGCTCAGTGGAGCTAATTGCTGTTTGCGGTTGTTAGGGGAGATCTCCACGGATTTGCGTCTTCCTCGTTACACACAGATACACAAGTCCCCTGAGAGGATCGTCTGCGGTGTGTGTGGGGACTCAGTGGTGACGAGTGTTCACCAGTTGTGCAGATCAGGTGAGGTGGGCGGGGCTTTGCTGTGTTCAGACCCACTCCTGCCTGTTGTTGATAGTTGAAATATTTACCGTTGAACATATTTTGTCGACTCCATTTAAACAGCCGGTGATTGTGATTGTCAGTCTCTCCTTGCTACGGTATCAAAACTAGCACTTTGCTTTCTTTAAAAACCCTTTTTAAACATCTACGTTTCATTCCCACGATGCGTTCACTGACCTGTTGAGATGCAGACGAGCAGGTAGGACAGAGACGTGTGGTAAGAGTGGAGGTTTTGCAGCGTCTCCGGCCAAACCACCACACTGGAGAAGGACACATGTTATCGATAGATGGGTCTGTACTGGCCTCACTCAGACATACATGGGCTCACTCCTGGAGAGAAAAGCCTGACTAAGAAACATTAATATCAGCTGTTACGACTTCTTTAACCCCCTGAACCGATGGATGTTCTTGTAGCTGGAGTAACGTTACTTTATCACAATTCCATTTTCTAAGTCCTGCACTAGTATTGCCATATAGGACTCACTTAAACTATGACTATGGCTGCTTAACAAAAGGGCCCAACCTCTTAAATAGCTGATTCTGTGTCCCCTCCCTGTATAAACACACACACACACACATAACTGAATATGTGTCAATAAATAACCCGGCGTCTGTATGTACGTCAGCGTAAAGCAGAAGTCCAGTTTACACGCCGGCTTGTGATTACAGAACCGTCGTGGTGAAGAAAAAGGAAAGGTGACTTGCTTCACACTTTTTTATGTGTAAACATGGGCGTGTACCAGGAGCGTAAGTAAAGTGAGAGAGTTTAGAGCTGGAGAGATGCACAGATTTATGTTTGAGAACAACAGAAATTTGACAACAGACTGTAGAGTGTGTGTAGCTTTCACATGAACACACCGGCATGAGTAAATAATAAGAAGTAGCCAAAGTAAACAAACAAAAGTAGAGAAAGTTTGAGCTAGAATGTTGGTCATGTATACTTAAAGTGAAACCAATGTTGTGTGTGTGATGAGCCAATCTGGGCTCATGCAGGATCTGATTGTGTAGTTGTAGCCCACGCACCAAACTTGCTGGTCTCCACCCTTCAGAATGACTCATCATCACACTTTCACAACTGCCCGGCAGGTTTATCCGGTTTGTATCTCCATAGGTTTGTGCTTGTAGCAAACCCAGCCCACCTTCTGAATGCAGAGTGGAGATTATTTAACTCTTCAAACCACTGAATCGCAAACAAAGACGACTAACAATCAATCTGATGAGTGCGGCGCATACGGTAGTATTTCCCTCCCTGCTTAAAAATGCCATTGTCCCCCGCGTCCCTCGGCCTGTCAGTGCATGCCCTTCTCCCTCTGCCCCTCCTCCTCCTCTTCCTCCTACGCTGCCTGGCCTGGCTGCCACAGACTGTCACTGCTCCACAACCCCCTACACATAACATCATGTGGATCCACACACACACACACACACACACACACACACACACACACACACACACACACACACACACACACACACACACACACACACACACACACACACACACACACACACACACACACACACACACACACACACACTGAATGAACAATGGTGTCTCAGGGATGCAAGATCGTCACAGCCAAAGCTACTGAGCGGACACAAACAAATCTGAGCAGCGATCGATCTGTGAGAGTAAACAGGGTCTGATTCAAGTACAACAAGTATGAGCACGACTGAGAGTGTGACTCATCATTTAGGTCATTATTTAGATAACAGTGACAAATGTATTCCGGTAACAGCTTTGCAACGCTGAGCTTTTACAGTTTTTATGCTTCATATCAGCGTAAATTAAGCATTTTAACAGTTGTTCAGACAGAATAATAGATCTGGATGTGTCACCATGTGCTCTGGGGGCTCAGGGTCAATCTAATCAAATCAAATCAAACCAGATCAGATGTATTTCTATAGACCAATATCACAAACAATGTCTCAAAGGGCCCACAACAGCAGAGAGATCCTGACCCAGCCCACAGCTCTGGAGGAAGACGAGGAAAAGCTCCCACAAAAAGCTCCCAGAGGTGCAATAGAGCCCACAGAATGATCATGACATTAGCTTCAGTCCAAACCCCTGACCTGAGAGCAGATCAGTTAATCATTGCAACATAGAATTTGACTGAGGAAACTTGATTCAACGCTGAATAGTTCTGTAAACACCAAAATGCTAATCAGCACAAATGAAAGTATCAAAGTCTTCAGTCAGGGTTGATTCCATCCACACAACTTAACCCACAACTACACTGCAGACAGACACACTGAGCATGAGGGGAATGATGATGCAATGACTGAATGATGATTGTCACAAACTGGTGTTGTCGCCCATGCTGCATGGTGGTGCTATGCTAGACAGACATGTGCTGGCTTCAGCTGGTTCAGGGGTTAACTCAAGACTTTATGTTCTATCTCTATAACATTTGTGCCACTTGTTGAACTCCCATGCATGTGTGTGTGTAGACTCACCAGGTCACAGCCCAGGTCCCGGTCAGTATGGAGTGAACCATGGAGACGGAGAGGTTCCTCCACTTCCAGGTTCGGAAGGCGTCCACCTCCACCGCCTTGGGCAGAGGCAGGGTCCGCAGCAGCCGGTGCACCACCCTGAAGAAGAGGGCAAACACCAGGATCGAGGGGCCTGGGTGGCTCCGCAGCACAGGAAGCAGGGCCTCCATCCTCTCCTCCCAACCCCCTCTTTCTCTCTCTCTCTTTCTCAGGGGCGCCTTTTCTCTGGATCCCCCACTCTTCCTCTGCTCTGCGGGCTCCTACCGCCGGCTCTCCGTGTCTCCTTGTTGCGCTCTGTTGATAGATGGGTGAAGTTCAGTGTGTGTGTGATGGGTGTGTTCTCCTCAAAGCAGAGCAGAGCAGGACAGGGGTCTGCGGATAGAGGCGCTGCTCTAGGGGGGGGATCCTCTCCCCTGCTTTAAATGTTTGTTTGTCTTCTTCTTCTTCTTCTTCTCCTGATCTCCCTTCTGCTCCTTTTGTCCTCAGCGTTGTAACTTCCTTTCAGAGGTTCGCTTGGAGGGAATCCCCGTCGCGGCTTAGTCCGGCGCGGCGGTGTTTGTGTGTCTGCTCCCTCCGTGTGCCAGCAGCGTCGTTGCGCGCAGCTTCGTGTGTGTATGTGTGTGTGTGTGTGTGTGTGTGCCCGCCCGTGTGTGAGCGCACACTGGGGCGGGAGAAGTGGAGGGGCGGCCGGGTGGGCGGTGGCCTGGAGACGCCTGATCCTCACAAGTCTCCACACACACACACACGCAGAACCAGGAGGGGCAGAGCGAGATGATCGTCTTACACAGCAAAACACATTTGACTTGCTTTTGTTCGTTTCACTGCACAATTATAACTTAAGACCTTTAGGAAGCGGTAACAAAATGTGTGGACGATGTCGGTGAAGTTAGGAAAGAGCTCAAAGAGAGAGAAGTTACTTGCAGAACGTGTTATGCAACTCTTTAAACTAGTTCTACTTGTCCAAGTCACCTTGATCTGTAAACAGAGGCGAGATAGAGGTTAGAAAAGTTGTATAGTTAAAAGCAAACTTCATAAAATGACTCCTAAGGTTCCCGGTTGTGAGCTGTAGGGCTAAATAATACTGAAGTAATTGAAAATACTTGAATAAATATATTGAAAGCAATCTCATAAATTATAAGACGTTTAAGTTGTTGTTATTATCTCTTAATCCATAGTTTGTAACTTCTTAAAATACCTTTTTTGTAGAAATAGCTGAAATCCTCTTATCCTGATACAATTTCATAGATTTAGTGCTCTAGTGAAATTATTATGTCTCTATAGCGCCTCCTACTGTTGGAATCGGAATAAGTGGAAACTTTTGGCCATAACGAGTACCAATAGATACCACTAGGGGGCTCACTTAATCGTCAATCATTCGTCATCATAGATAGAATAGAATAGAATAGCTTTTATTGTCATTGTATAAGATAATACAATGAAATGCATTTGTGCTGTGCGTGAATCTTTGAACAGTAATAAATAACAACAATAAACTATAAATAAACAACTATAAATAAATCATAAATAACAATAAATAGACAACACACAGTTCCATTCATACATTTGAAACATGAGTAGTCCCACAGCTCAAGATGACTCATATGACATGTCTCGACATCACGACATCACATGACATCACATGACGTCACATATGACATCATGACGTCACAACATCACACCCCAAATGACATCACATGTTCCTTGCCCCATATGGCATTACATGACATCATAGCTGAAGATGCCCAAAATGTCCCAATGTGTCCCAATGTGTCCCAATGTGTCCCAATATTGTAATTGACTTTTGGGGTACTTATTTGTCTTACATCATTTCTCGTTAGTTTCTCTACAAATCCACTCCACAATCTTACAGACTGCTGCTTTAATGCATAACAAAGGAAATAAGAGTGTTCATGTTGATTCACCTTCCTGAGTATTCTGATGGATTTAGTTTTGCTTCGTAGGTTGTATTGTATCGTGGGGTTGTATTGGATTGCAGTGCGTTGGTTTTGTTGGTTGTGGTCACAAATTCAGACCTGGTGCAGGAGAGCAGATTCAAGAAAAGCAGAGCAGATAGTTTCCACACATGGATCACAGCTGGGGCTCGATCAATTCAGGTCAAAGTGTTGGCTGTTGGGAGAATAAAGTTTATTGGAGCTGCAACCCAACAACCCCAGACACCCAAACCAGTAATTGGATCTCCAGTTTCCTAGTCTAGTCCTATTTGTGGAACACCTTAGTGTGTAAATATATATATGAATGCCAGCATAAGAGTGCATATCTTTGTTGTGTTGAGAACATAACAGCATAGATCCTGTACGTCAAACAGACAGAAGCCCCCACCCTCCTTTCCTGGTCGCCTATAAGTCTTTCCATAAACACAGGATAGCTCCGGGCCCCCACAGCTGGCCTCCTTCCCTGCAGCTCAGCGGGGGAAAGGAAGTGAGGGGGGGTCTCAACTCATCAACACACAGCTCAGGCCACACACACACACACACACACACACACACACACACACACACACACACACACACACACACACACACACACACACACACACACACACACACACACACACACACACACTGTACAGAGGCAGAGACAGAGACATGCACTACGTTACATACACATATTTGTTTTATTTTCTTCTATAATTAAGTTGTCTAAAAATGGCATTGATAAATCATAAACATGAACCAGAAACTGCGTCAAATGTTTTCAAAACAACTTTATTATGCCTGTAACATCTTTGGTTCTTGCTTGGTAGAAGTGTGTCTGCCCCCTAGTGTCAGGAAGAGACAATCACATGCAAAGTAATTATAATACAAACAAACACCATCAGATGGCAGCAAAACATAATGTGAAGAACCAACAGCCACTTCACTTAGTTAGAAACTATCTATCTATCTATCTATCTATCTATCTATCTATCTATCTATTGTGATTTAATTTAAAGTCAGTAGATGTGAATTTATGTGATTGTGAGAGAGAAACAGTCAGAAAACAGCAAAAGAAGAAATAAATGTGTTACCATGACAATATATAGATGTCAGTCCAGGACCAATCAAATCTTGCCAAGTAGCTACTGAGAAAAATATTGAAAACATGAAAGGTGACGCTAACAATTGAGAAAGGAGCTTCCAGTAACTCAACACCTTACAATTACAGCAAGAATTGATATCTAATGCCAAAGTTTCCTGGTTCCTCATTGTTGTTCTTTTGTTGTCAGGTGAGAAGGAGGACTTAAACTTTTAACCCTCATTAGGTGTGTCTTAATCATCAAACCCTCCTAATGCAGCCGGTCCACATCTGGGAGGGAAAGTGATTAGAATTTGTCATGTTGTAATTCCTGACAGCCTCAGGTATGTGAGAGAAACAGATCTGACACCAAATGATGGAAGACGATGGTTTTTGTCCGTCTGTCTGTCTCCCTTGAGCAATATACAATGATGGTGTAACACTCACCCACTACTTCCTCTTACTGTGTGGGTTTGTAATGCAGGTAATGCTTTGTGGCCTCAGGTACACACACAACACACACACACACACACACACATCCACCTCACTGCACATTCCTGGACTGTGACTGTTGCATCTTCTGGCAGATCTCATGCAGACAATAGACGTAGCGTGAGGCCAAATATGTCACTCGGCTGGTCTGAGGTGTGTCAGAGGAAGTGCAGAGGTGCTCCATGTCATCTTCACTTGAGATATTATATCCCTGAGACGGAGCGTACCATTTCTGTTAGAGCCCCTCCTCGCCCTATCTCCCCTTCTGGCTATCTCTTTCAAATACGGTGCATTGCGGAGGAAAAAAGTTCAGTTACGCCACAATCACTGTTTATGGTGACGTGTCATTATTTCAGATTGAGGATAATAGCAGAGGTATGTTGAGCATAACACAGGCAGGCTTTGTCAGGGAGCACAAAGCGTTTATTATGCTGCTGGTGGCAGAGAGGAGAAGAAGAAGCACCCAGGCAGCCTCCTTCCTGCCAATCTCAGACACGGCGGAGGAGCTTTATAATCATCTGGCGTCTGCATGGAGGCCTGCAGCATCAGAGAAGAGCAGCCCAGACTGTCACACTCTCTGCTTCACTCTCTGTACTCAACTACTTCAATTGCTTTAATATGGCGTGTTAGAGTACAATACATTTGAGTCTGTTTTTGGTAGTTGTTGTGTGGTTGTGTAGTATTTTAGGTTTAAGGTTTAAGTTTTAAAGCGGCATATTTCACTAAATTAACAATTAGCTTCATCAGAAAAGGTTTATAACTAATAATTCTAGTCTATATCTTGGATTCAAGACTTTTGGTTTATTGATCCTGACTCTTTATTTTTATTTTAACAAAAGCAGATTTCAACAGAATTCGATAATAAACAGTTATTTTGTGGTATTTTTGTGGTGTTGTGGTTTGTTTTTCTTTCTGTCAGCCTTATTGTCCCTTTCTCTCTGTTCTAAAAGCTCGTTTCTCTTTAGTTAACCAGCGGCCATTTATTCCTCTGAGCCTCGTTGTGACAGTTTAGTTTCCTGTTCGCCTTTCTGTCCCTCGTTGCTGCCCGTAGGGATGTTGCCTGGAGACCACGGAAACGTTTGTTGCATCCATGGAGAAGTATGAGAAGATCAAAGTTGTTGGAAGAGGAGCGTTTGGGTAAACAAAACACACTACTTCCACTTTATTGTAACTTATCTCGCAGTCATGACAACCGCGTAGTCCCTCCTCTGCTGTTTGCGTAAAGGCGCCGAGCGTCGGAACCCGAAGTATAAAAACAAAAAGTTCGGCCCAGTTTCTCTCAAAATGGAACCGATAGTACGAGTTAAGCTGAGAGCGAAGGATTCTACTGCGATGTTGGTTTAGCTAATAAACACTTTCTTTCTTTCTTTCTTTCTTTCTTTCTTTCTTTCTTTCTTTCTTTCTTTCTTTCTTTTTTTCTTTCTTTCTTTCTTTCTTTCTTTCTCCTGTCCTCAGCATCTGGTGAGCATTATGTGAGCTCTGAAAGTTTTAATCATTGAAATAAATGAAACTTTATGGATCTACTCACTTTTGGGGCGAATACTTCAGGCTCAGAACTTATCAATCAAGCCAAAACACCTTCTTATTGGAACAAAGCAAAAACACGAGACTTTTAGCACATTAAGAAGAACTATTGAATCAACTAACAGTCACCACATGTCTCATAACTCATTAACCTTCAGTCATTCCCTCCTCTTCCTCTTAAATGAAGGACTTTCCTCACTGGGCGACACAATCTCCCTTTAATAATTACAACAAACCAATTATCAGCCTTGTCCTTCCATGTCCTTGTAGCATCTGCAGTATTCACCAGTAACCTCCGCCTCCTTCCCTCCCCTGTCAGGATCGTTCACCTGTGCCGGCGGCGCGGCGACGGGGCCTTCGTCATCCTGAAGGAGATCCCGGTGGAGCAGATGTCACGAGACGAGCGCCTGTCAGCTCAGAACGAGTGTCAGGTGCTGAAACTGCTCAACCACCCCAATATCATCGAGTACTATGAGAACTTCCTGGAGGACAAGGCCCTGATGATAGCTATGGAGTACGCACCAGGTACGCCCACGCTGATCACGCTCTATGTCGCAGCTTTACTGGCTTTGGCTCAGCGTTTACACACGGCTATCACTTTCCCCTGGGTTTTGTTTGCACGGGCGCTGTAAAACCTTTTCTCCGTCTTCTGTCAGCCCCAGTGACATCACCTCATGTGTTGCTCCCTTCAGGGACACGGTGATTAGGTAACAACAATGACAATGTGACAGCAAGAGGATTGACAAAGAGGACGGATCAGATTTCAACCTTTTTTAAGTTAATGTTCCATTTTTCCCATTATTCATGCATTCATCTTCAATTATCTTTATTTTATTGTTTATTGGATTATCGGCTGATACACTAGAAGATCTATTTGTCTTTGACTCCACCATGGAACTTCTCTCTGACAACTTCTAACAGTCTGTAAGGATTCCTGGTCTAGTCTGTTCTCTTCTCTCAGGCGGAACGTTGGCTGACTACATCCAGAAGCGCTGTAACTCCCTGCTGGATGAAGACACCATCCTCCACTTCTTCGTGCAGATCCTGCTGGCCCTGTACCACGTGCACAACAAACTAATCCTGCACAGAGACCTGAAGACCCAGAACATTCTCCTGGACAAACACCAGATGATCGTCAAAATCGGAGACTTCGGCATCTCCAAGATACTTGTCAGCAAGAGCAAAGCTTACACGGTGAGTGAGCAGACACGGCCGTGCCTTTTGATTGGTTCGCTCCAACCTTCACCTGAAACCTGGCATCCTTACAATATGTCAACAACAAGTAGAGCTGCTCCTTTTTTCATCTCCGCAGGTGGTTGGTACTCCGTGCTACATCTCTCCGGAGCTGTGTGAGGGAAAGCCGTATAACCAGAAGAGCGACATCTGGGCTCTGGGCTGTGTGCTCTATGAGCTCGCCAGCCTGAAGAGAGCGTTTGAAGCGGCCGTACGCAAAACCTTTTATTTGTACTCGTACTTTAAGATGGTTGCCCCGGTTTCATACCCGGAGATACTGATTCAAATAAATAACTCTGCTCTCTCTTCTTTCCTTTTTTCATTTCCTGTTTTCCGTCCAGAATCTGCCCGCCCTTGTTTTGAAGATCATGAGCGGCACTTTTGCTCCGATCTCAGACCGATACAGCCCAGAGCTCAGGCAGCTCATCCTCAACATGCTCAACCTGGATCCATCCAAACGGCCCCAGCTCAATGAAATCATGGCCCTTCCCATCTGCATCCGGCCCCTGCTGAATCTCTACACCGACATCGGCAACGTCAAGATGCGCAGGATCGAAAAGCCGGCCATGCACGCCGGGCCTCACGGTCGAGCGGGAGGGAGGGTGCCTAGCAACAGATCCAGAGGTCAGGCGCGTTATTGCATTAATTCATAACAGATCCAGTTGTTTTACATTTTCTCCATATATTAGAATGCTGATTTTATTTGAAACAGATGCGTCAGGAGGTTTAGGAACGGGGACGCTTCATTCCCTCCCACTGTCTGCCGTCTACACCTGGGGCAGCGGCATCGCCACGCCTCTCCGCCTGCCCATGCTCAACACCGAAGTGCTGCAGGTTTCTCTGGGCCGCACCCAGAAAATGGGGGTCACCAAGTCAGGCCGCCTCATTACGTGGGAGGTCTGTGTACGCCAAAGTGTCCTAGAGTTGATTTCTCTCGCTCCTTCATTTGACATAAATTGCATTCTTACTCTGTCGCCCTCATCAAAGTTAATTATCTCGCCGCTCACCCCTATTAATCCCCGTCTGTCTCAGGCTCCGTCGGTGGGGTCTTCTGAGCCCAGCCTGCCCGGCGTGGTGGAGCAGATGCAGCCTCAGTTCATCTCTCGCTTTCTGGAGGGCCAGTCCGGCGTCACCATCAAGTCGGTGGCCTGCGGCGATCTGTTTACCACCTGCATGACAGGTCGGTGGGCCGTTTCTCTTTGGATAGGCGTGGCGGGGGATCACATCCATGTCCACTCAGCCTCAGTCAGTGCGGCGCCGCTATAGGAAATCAATATTCATTCTCTCCTTCATGCCCACATGCACACACCCTGCAGTAAATTCATGCAAAACACCGACTCGGCAATCGAAGACGCATAGGAAAGTGGGGATATGATGAAGTTTGACTGGACTTTAGATCAGATACAGTCGTTTGAATGGCTGTCATCTCCACGTTTGACAGTTTTTGGAAGCAACAGCTTTTCCTGAGCTCAAACTGTGACTCACTGATACTCACACACTCTCACTGTCATCGCTCCATCAGGATTAAAGCGGGGATAAAAAGACTTCTTCTCTCAGCTCAGTCGTCTCTCTTTCATCACTTTTTCCTCTTTTGTGAAGCAGATTAGTGTTTCCTGGATATGGATTAGATTTGGATTGTATTGATCCACGTAACAATACACTTACATTCATGAACCGGGAGTCGCTCTGATCCTTCCCTCTGTTATTCGTTCTGCAGACAGAGGCATTATCATGACGTTTGGAAGTGGAAGTAACGGCTGTCTGGGACACGGTAATTTTAATGATGTCACACAGGTATGTTAACCCTCTCATGGAGACGTTCGAGTATTTGTCAGTACTCTTCCAGTGAATCTACAGGGATGTGATCTGTGTGTTTTTGTGATCCAGCCCAAAATAGTGGAAGCCCTCCTCGGCTATGAGTTGGTTCAGGTGTCGTGCGGCGCCTCTCATGTGCTCGCTGTGACCAATGAACGGGAGGTATTCGCCTGGGGAAGAGGAGACAATGGTAGAGTAAAGTTGAACTGTTATCTCTATCAGGTGTGTGATTTATGACAGCAGCATCTCAGCATCATCGTGACTGTGACTGTCTGTTCCCCCCCCCCTCCCCCCTGTGTGAAAGGTCGCCTCGGGCTGGGCACCCAAGACACACACAACTCTCCCCAGCAGGTGTGTGTGCCTGTGGACTTCGAGGCCCAGAGGGTGATGTGTGGGGTCGACTGCTCCATGATTATCAGCACCCAGAGCAACATTCTGGCATGTGGAAGCAACAGGTAGGATATGTTTCCCTCCCATTCAGTCTACACTAGTATGTAAACGTGTGACTTAGTGAAGTTTAACGCGCTTATTCACTTTTAATAACAAGGCAAGAACTGTGTCAAATCCCACTCGACTGGCCCAGACCTTAAGAATCTTTATTGACGTGGGCGGTGGAGGATTGAGAGATTATGCGGTGTGCACATCCTGTGAGACGGCATTCCCATAATATGACAAACACAGTTTCGTCTCCTTGTTAATCTCTCGCTGTTAAAAAAAAATAAAGGTTTTGTGGCCGGATGTGAAGAAGAAGCGTACGTGTAGGAGGAGAATGTGTAAACAGCTTTTAGTTCAGGTTAGAGCAGAAACAGCCGTGCTCAGACTCAGCTGCTTCCTGCTACTAGTAACATTCACACAGATGGAGTTTAGAAACCGGTGTGAAGTTGAATGTTAATGGGAGTTTGTACATGAATTCAAGCAAACAAGCAGCAGGAGTTGCAGACGATACATTCTGTCTGGACCAATATTTGAGCAGGTTGTCGTGGCCGAGTGGTTAAGGCGATGGACTAGAAATCCATTGGGGTTCCCCCGCGCAGGTTCGAATCCTGCCGACAACGTCAGCTCTTTAATCACGCAGGAAGCTGAAAGCACTGCTATTAGTGCAGAACGTAAACACACACTTACCAGCCTGAACTCTGTCTTTCTGAAAGGCTTTTTTTGTTATTATTTGAAAGGTTCATTTTTAATTATGTTGAGACTGTGACTCACTGTTTCCTCCCAGTAAGAACATGCTGGCTTCAGATCCAGGGACGCATTTCAGATCCTTCTTGTCTGGCTCATTAAAGGAAAATCATTTCTTCTGTTTGGTCTGCAGTATGAAGCATGTTGTCGTGGCCGAGTGGTTAAGGCGATGGACTAGAAATCCATTGGGGTTTCCCCGCGCAGGTTCAAATCCTGCCGACAACGGCAAATTGTTTTCAGCACAAACATTAGCTCATCAACCATTCATAAGCTCCCAAAGCATTCACTCAAGTCAAATTCTCTCACAGCATAAATGTGCTCTGTTTGAAATCCATCTTAAACATAAACTACTCCTTTGTTTTGTTGTCAGGTTTAACAAGCTGGGGCTGGATAAGATAACGGCTGGTGAGGAGCCAAACCCCTCCAATCAGGTGGAGGAAGTCCTCTCTTACGCGCCTGTGCAGTCGGCTCCACTTAACACGGAGAAGATCGTTTACATCGACATCGGGACGGCCCATTCTGTGGCTGTTACAGGTTTGAAGCTCATACAGCGACGTGTTTCTCTCTAGTTTGCCTCCTACACTGCAGCTGCTTATTGTGGAATGAGTAAAAGGTTTGTAGCAACATGTTAACGCCTCTTCAGTAGATTAAGAGAAGACAAATAAGGCTGACAAGCAACTCTTCCTATGACTTAGTGTCTCAGTTAATTTGACATTGATATGAATTTCAAGAGAAAATGAAGTTGTAACCTTTAAAGTGAAAGTGTGTAATCCTGTAATCCTCTGTCTTTGTGCCGTGCTTGTTCAGAGAGAGGTCAGTGTTTGACCTTTGGCAGTAACCAACACGGCCAGATGGGCTGCAGCTCTCGGCGGAGCGGCCGCGTACCATACCTGGTGCCCGGGCTGCAGGGGATCACCTTGGCTGCCTGTGGAGACGCTTTCACCTTAGCTATCGGATCAGGTGAGCGATGGAGGTTTATGGGATCTGTGCTCGCTGTACAGATGGATCTCTGTGGCACACATGAAGTTGTCGTGGCCGAGCGGTTAAGGCGATGGACTAGAAATCCATTGGGGTTTCCCCGCGCAGGTTCGAATCCTGCCGACAACGTAATTCTTATATCATGCAGCATACAGAAGTTCTGCTTTTGCTTAACGCTCTCCCTTCCAAAAGGCCTCTTTATTATTTAAAAGGTTAATTTTTAACTACCGTGACTCTGTGGCTCACCATTTCCTCTCCACAAGAACGTGCTGTGTGTTGAGATCCAGCTCAGACCAGTGTGGAGTGTGTGTGTGTGTGTGTGAGCTCCTCTAACAGGGACTCGTTTGAAATCCTTCTTCTTTGGCCCATTAGAGGAAAAGCCTCTGAGCTTTGAGTTTGCTGTCACATAATTCTACATTCATTAGCCACATTGTCAGATAATAGATCAACCAAGTGTATTTCTCCTTACTCTCCCTCACTGTTGCTGACTCACTGAAGTGGCTTTAGGGTGCAGCAGTGTTAAAAAACACAACAGGGTTCGGCTGAGCTCTGAGCCGATGCAGCATAGTTCAGATGTTTGTGGTTCAGCTCCTTTGCGAGAAATGGAGAATTCTGGGATACCAAAGTGAAGTGGTGCAGCTTGACAAGAGTCACACACACGGAAGAACGCTGCTACTGTACGTGAAAACTGAAAGTAATGGCTACCTGGAGTGTTCAAAAGTCATCTAAAATGCAGATTACTTAAGAAAATGCTGCTCAGTGATGTAAACTAGGGAGAATTTGTAGCTAAGGGGAAAAAACATGCACCAAAAAAAGTCTCTATGTTTCTTTAGCGTGTGTGTGTGTGTGTGTGTGTGTGTGTATCTCATAGCTGAGGGTGAAAATGTCAGATGGAGCCGCTGATTGTCTTCCCTGGGGAGAAGCCAGCAGTGGCAGCTCTGCCTGCAGGTTTTCTTTGTCAGGGGACAGCTTTGTTCAGCTTTGGCCACCTGCAGATGGATCTATTATGCTGAGAGAGGGGGGGGCAGTGAGAGAGAGAGGGGGGAGGGGGGGGGGCAGTGAGAGAGAGAGAGAGAGGGGGGGGGGGGGGGGGGGGGGGCAGTGAGAGAGAGGGAAAGAGAGAGAGAGACTGAGGGACACTGAGGGAGAGAGACAGAGACAGCGAGAGACACTGAGGAAGAGAGAGAGACAGAGACAGAGAGAGAGGGAAAGAGAGAGAGGGAGAGTGAAAGAGAGAGAGGGGGAAAGAGGGAGAGGAGAGGGAAAGAGAGAGAACAGAGAGAGGGGGAAAGAGAGAGAGAGAAGAGAGGTGAAGAGACAGACCAGTGTGGAGTGGAGAGAGAGAGAGAGAGAGAGAGAGAGAGAGAGAGGTGTGTGTGTGTGTGTGTGTGTATTATCAGAGATGGTGACCGGCTCCCTGCTCTCTTGTCTCCACAGAGGGGGAGGTGTATACCTGGGGAAAGGGGGCCCGCGGTCGCCTTGGAAGAAAAGAGGAGGATTCTGGGATACCGAAGGCAGTGCAGCTTGACGAGAGTCACCCCTTCACAGTGACATCAGTGGCTTGTTGTCATGGCAACACCCTGCTGGCAGTGAAACGTAATATTTCGCTTATTACCCTTTGTTAACCAAAAAATGTGCAATGGGATTGGGATGCGGTGAGATCTAATAGCCGCTGCTAATCCTCTAGACGACAGGAAAGACAAACCGGAGACGGGCTCCTCAGGGCGACGCAGCCGGGAGCCGCACGTCTCCCTGCATCGAGCCGGGAATGCGAACGCTCGCCGCCATGATGAAGATATTACTATCACTCCAATCTGAACGTGTCTATTGAAAAGTAAACGTCTGTGCTTCATCTAATCCTGGATCATTTCCTGTCACAGATGTGTTTAGCTCCGGCTCCGGCTCAGGCAGTCTGCTGACATTAACAAACCAGCCTCTCTTTTCATCTGGATGACAAAAGCAGTGATTCAGCTGTTGAGGTTATTGATTTCGGAGTGTATTCTAGGCACAGAGTGAACGACAAGTGCAGCACTGAGAGAAATGGAACACACCCAGGCAGCAGCAGTAGCCAAGGAAAAACTGAAACAGAGTGAAGGTGGGATTAAATCAACCCGCTATGCTCCGGATTGAAACTAGGAGCCAATATAGAGGATTTTAAACCGTATGACAGTTTAATCAGTAACAGAGATGTTATTAATCCTCAACACAGGACACACACACTCCTGCCTAACGTCCCCATGACCTACAGCATGTGACAGAGACCTAGAAACAGTGTGAGCATTATTAGAGGTCATTAGTGTCGCCTACATGTGTGTAAGCGACTCCAGCACAAGTTTAGGTTACAAACTGTTATAAATCATTACCTTCTATTGGAGCTCAGCATGTTTTGTGCAGATAGTGAACATCTCCTCACATCTCATCACAGTCTTTACGTGTCTTTGTTCATTTTCATGCTGTGTCTAAACTTGAAATGAGCATTTAATCTACTCAAAAGCATTAGTGGTGAAACAGGAAGTCATAGTTTGTTGCTGATGTTGCTGGAACCGTACAGCCAAGTGGTTTGTTCCGATCACTATAGCTAATTAGCCATTATTGGGCCCATTATTGACATTATTGGCTCAGTCTGTACAGAAAGAGACGTGCTGCTATTTGACTCTTTTTCCTTCTCCCCTTTGGTTTCAGCGTTGCTTGAGGAACCTGTCCCACGATGATTCTCCGTCCTTAAAAACCCAAAACCCTGAGCGCCTGGGCTGCTGCGATGAAGAGGTGAAGGACAGCTTCCTCTAAATAACTCCTCCCAGAGGCCCATCTGCGTGGCAGTTGAAAGATTCTCTTTCATACCGCAGCTGCAGCCACAGAATTTGACTTGTTCTTCCTCCCTGTCTCGTTCTTTCCCCCAGCAAAGAAATGTTGTTTGTTTCATTCAGCGGCTCGCGGAGCTAGCGGCTACGACGGAGCAAAAAACACACGGGGGAGTCCAAACAGCACTGTTGCAGCAGGTGTAGTCAACAAACAGGCCATTTTGTTAGTTTCTCCTAATGTTATTGAAGTCCCATTGGAGGAAGTCGGTCAGTGGCTTTCATGTGGTGATCCTTTGTGCTCTGTTAGGCGCAGGGTTAGCATGATAAACACGTAAGGCCACGGAAAGTCAAACAGGTTTTGAGCTCTAAGCCGGCGTTAGAAGAGACGACACAATAAGAAGAAAAGACTGAATGCCACTTCACCGTTTGTCTGCTTCTGTTTGTAACTCATCAGCCAAATAATCACGTCCTCAGCAGTCACATTGTGTTTTAGTGGATTAGACCTTCAAGGCTTCTGTAACACATTCAGCCCAGATAACGACGCCTGATGCTGTTTAGTGTCATTACGCCGAACTCTGTGTTTAGATGGAAATGAGGTCTGGATATTTTTAGAAGATTCTGCTTATTATTCACTTTTATTATAGGCTTTATAGTGTGTGTAGAGGTGTATTTTTATACTATTGAATGAATAGAGTGTGAAACCAGGCTGCCGACACAAGATGCTGCCAAAATAGAGACTCCTACACCTTGATTCTACATTTTTGCACTTTTTCTAAGCTGTTTTTTGTAATAACTTCATATTAATAATGACTGTTTTTTTGTGGCTACCTTTTGTGAATGATTTGACGATGATAACGATATTGATCTTCATGTTTTCATCAGTTTGCAGGACATTTGAAATCATATTTTCCCCGGCGTCAGCTTGGGACAGCTTCTCTATTCCATGGTATAATGAACCACATGCGCTGCTGAATGAAACATTATCTTTAATTATCAATAGTCAACATTCAGGAAGGCTGTTTTTAAATCGATATCAGTTGCAGATGATCAATTATCTGCTTCAAATTGATAACTTCTTTCAAAATTGTCACGATCATATAAACAACTGCCTATTTTTATCAAAGTGTCTTATCACGTTTTAAGGTAAACTGCTTATTTAAGATGTTTTTATACCTTTTTACTAAAGTCATGGATATGCCACCATTGTTTTTTTATACGGTGATGTAATGATGATGTAATCCAGTGGCAATACAACAAATGAGAGCTGATTGAAATGCAGATGTGCTCATAATTTCAGCTTTGAATTAAAGAACTCCAGTTGCAGTCTTATATTTTCATTCATGTTACTCACAATATTTTCCTGATTCTATTGATGATAATGTATTTATACTTTATGCAAATCTACAACATAAAGGGGGCTGCTGTTTGTCTGCTGCGCCACCAGAGGGCGTCTATCACTGACGGATGTGTGTGTGTCATTGTATTAGCTCAATTATAGCTCTTATGTTCTCAAAATTACTTACCTGAACATGGACAACACACACTCTTATCACACGAGTTTAAGTCTTTATCATAGTTGTTGTTATTATACAGCAATTATGTTACATTCTTGAATGATGATTGATCCATTATGAGCTCGTATCAGAGACACAATGACATGTACTCTAACAATTTATGTCATTACAGAGCGGCTCAGACAGACAAAAGCCCAATTAAATAAACATAAAGGAGATGAGGAGATAAAATGGTGCGAATATTGACTGAGAGGAGCTTCCTGACTCCTCCTGCATGGAGGAAGAGGAGGAGGTGGAGGAGGAGGAGGAGGCGGGGCTCGGTGCACCTAAACAGACGGAGGGGTAATGCATTGTGCTCAGTTGTCAGAGGGGAACAGGGCCACACAGGCGCAAACAAACCCGGGTTTAGACCTGCACAGGGCTGTCAGGGGACATCCGTGACCACCCTGGCCACCGTCCGGTCCGCGTCCTCGGTTGTCACACGGGAAAAACGGCTGGAGGACTCGGCTCCGATCTCCCACGAATCAGTCGGCGGCGGAAGGGACGTGACATGAACCCCTCATCGGCTTAAACGGCGGTGTGAGACGCGTAAATAGCCCCGTTCACCGGGGACCGAGGAAGGAGGACGCGGCCGTGTGTGTGTGTGTTTTTTCTTCTTTTCTTCCTCCTTCCCGATCACCGTAAAGACCGAAAACCTGCAGCGAAGGCCGAGACACAGCGAGGGAGAAGCTGCAGCCATGCCCGGCTTTGATTACAAGTTTCTGGAGAAGCCAAAGCGAAGGTTCCAGTGTCCGCTCTGCAGCAAGGCGATGCGGGAGCCGGTCCAAGTGTCGACCTGTGGACACCGCTTCTGTGACACCTGTCTGCAAGAATTCCTGAGGTACGGTGTGTGTGTGCGCGTACGTGTGTGTGAGAGAGAGACGGAGAGATAATGTGTGTGTGTGTCCAAGATCCACCTCTTTGCGGGCGATACTGGAGCTCGCAGCCTTGTCTAGTTTCGGTAGAGCGTCAGTAAATAAAGGATGTGTGTGTGTGTGAGTGTACGTGTGTGTGTAGGTGTGTCCTTCTCACCTCAGTACCTCCGAGCTGCTCCATGCACCTGCACTCTCAGGTGTGTGTGTGTGTGCGCGCGCGCGTGTGTGCGTGTGTCATTGTTGCGTTAAAAAGGTCCAACGCAAGGCCACGACACCATGTCAGCGTAAAGCAAAGCATGACTGATGGAGCCTTTTGTTCATCCGGAGCATCCAGAGCAGCCTGCAGGGGTCTGGATGATGACATACACTACATGCAGTTACTCACACACTGACATGCTTCCATTGTTGTGGTGTGGATGAGGCGGGCAGGCAGACAGACAGGCAGACAGACAGAGCGAGTCAAAGCAGATGACCGCTGTTGTTTTGCTCTTATCAATCAATCAGAGAGCAGGAGTGTGTTCATGATGTCAGGGCTCCTCTGCAGACCTGAGCCTTAAAAAAAAAATCTAATTTAGTCTCTAGGGACAAAGGAGTCAGTCATGGTAATATGTTGCATTTTGTGCTGCCTGTGTGTGTGTGTGTGTGTGTGTGTGTGTGTGTGTGTGTGTGTGTGTGTGTGTGTGTGTGTGTGTGTGTGCTCTCATTGTGTGTCCTGCAGAGGGCCCAAGTCTTCTCATCCTGTCTGTGTTTCTGCCCTGGGGGCTGATCCTGCATAGGAAGGGGTACTTCAATGTGTGTGTGTGTGTGTGTGTGTGTGTGTGTGTGTGTGTGTGTGTGTGCGCGTGCGCGTGTGTAAGGGTGGGGGTCAGGCATTGGAGTCTTCCTGAGTATAGGATTAGACGGATTCCTTCATGGGTGTCAGTCAGTCAGGGCACCGGGGGCACTGAGGGACCTTTGACTAGAAGGTCAGCGGTCTAAGAGGACAACCACACCCTCCTCCTCCTCCTCCTCTTCCTCCTCCTTACTCCCACTGAACATGGAGGTCTTTGTTAAGTGTTTGTTGTGTGGTAGACTGTCAAAATATGAATCCAACTGACACAGGAAACCATCACCTTCTCTGCTGTCACCTGGACATGAAGGAAGCAACTAGTTGGAACGAAAAGGCCACTTAATCACACACACACACAGATCTATCATATTAATGTTATTGTGCTTTGAGATGAAGTGGAAAAGGAGCCGTAGCGCTGCAGCAGACATCACTTCTGTTCTCATGTCCTGTCAGTCAAATCAGAGCTTTAGTGACAGGTATGGGAAGCTTCTCTGACACGCTTACACACACACACACGTGTCATTTGCTCATTTTCATTTAAAAACACTGTCTCCTGGCCTCAGCTGTGTGTAAACGCAGCTACCAAGCACCCTTCAAAGATCTCTAATATAGCTAAATATAACCTTTTAACTGTTAGATTTGGCTTTAAAGGCCCTGAAACGTTGTGGTTTGCTGTTGTTCAGCCTCATGTCATGCAGACTTTAAGTGGCTTGCACCGCTGCTGTTTGTAGTTTTATTTCACTTACTGAATTTGTTTACAAGTAGCACTGAAAAGGGAGTTTAAATTTTACCACTCGACGCATGAAAACACCCTGCGGGGAAACTTACAAGCAGATATGTTTCTCCTTACTCACACTTGTTGCCTCAAGCCAGTAAGAGAAAACCTCACTCTTGTGTTTGGTTTAGGTTCTCGTTTGTCATCCACCTAATGGTTAATTTCAGAGACTTGTAATGATAAAATAAGGTCTGGTTGCAGAGAGTGACAGGAGCGAGCTGGAGAGGAGATAAATAATGAATCAGTCCATTGTAGTGAGCGCGTTGTTATGCACCTTATCAGTCTGAGTCAGCAGGAAAACACCCCTGGCTCCCATAGCTGCGAGGCATTAAATCAGGCTGGAAAGTTGAAATTAAGGATGAACAAAGAGAGCAGGGGAAGAACGGTGATCACCTCTGATCAATGCCCGCCTCTGTCTTCTCTCCCTCCTGCCTCCTCCCCCCTGCTGCTTCACTCCCACAGTGTGACTCAGACCAGCAAAGTCCGTCAGCTTGTGGAAGTTTGGATGCTTCTCTTTGATTATGTCTGCGAGACCAAGCGTGTGTTGAGAGCTTGATGACATTGTGTAACAGCAGTGTGTGAATGATATCGATCAGGAATAATCAGAACATCGTCACATCCTGGTGTAAACAATTATATAATGTTCCAGGCCTGAATGTTGGAAGTAAAACTCGAGTCAAGACGGTTGTGCTTTCCATGCAGTTCCTAGTTTTGATAGTAAGAATATTTGGAGTTTGAATATTGATTGATTGATTGATTGATACTGGATGTACCTCGAGTTCTGATCATTTTGTGCAAAACTCCTTACTTACACACAAATATATACAGTATATATTTATAAACTTTGGTTTGAAACTCTGAGTTTGATGACTGAATAAAGTAGTGCATCTATTTACAGACTTGAAAGCATTGAAAAAAGTATTGACGTCATTGGGATCAAACTTGCAGTAGGTATTGATTATTGACGAGTGGGAGGGTTAATATTGGATTTCTGAGCCTGATTCTCTCCCAGTGAGCCGTCAGCCTGCATCTGTCACACACTGGTGTTAATAACAATGCATTCCTGGTCAACTTTCCACATGGAGTAAACATTAAATAAACCTTCATATCTACAGCAGAGTGATATCTCTGCAGCACTTCGCCCACGACTCACTGTGACACAGAGAGAGAGAGGGAGGGAGAGTAAGAGGGAGAGGGAGAGAGAGAAGGAGGAGGAGAGGGAGGGGGACAGTGAGGGGGGGAGGGAAAGAGAGGGGGGCGAGAGAAACAGGGAGTGAGAGAGAGTGAGTGTGGGAAGAAGATAGAGATGGGAGAGAGAGGGAGGGAGGGAGGGGGAGGGAGAGTCAGGGTGAGAGAGAGGGGAGAGAGAGTGAGACAGACAGACAGAGAGACAGAGAGAGAGCGAGAGAGTGAGCTGTAGCTAGGTTGACTGGCTGTATTGTCAGCGCTTTAATTAACAAAGTGTGCCAGTTGAGGCCTGAGCCAGTTCAGCACTCGGCTGACGGCTCACAGGACAGCGAGGATCATTGTGAGGAGAAGTTCAAGTTTATTGAGGCTGACACGGAGCAGTTAGCTCATGATCTGGCCATTGTGCCGCTAACCTGATCCTTTCCTGTAATTGTTGAAGCCCGTGTAACATCCAGCCCAGGCCTGCCAGCCCGGCCTGCCCACGTTCACACACACACACACAAACACACACACACTGCCAGCTCAGTCACCGTCTCCAGAGATCATCGCTCTGTCGCAACAAGCCACCAAACTCCAAAAGAGAGAGCTGCAGCGTGACATGGCTCCGGCGTTAATCATCCTCCACCAGGGAATCAGACCGCAGTGACACTCGAGGTGAAACACACGTGAATTCTTCTCCGGGTGATGAAAAGAGCGTCTTTGTCCACAGGCATGTTGGCATGCCATGTTAACGGCCCGTGTTTCCGCTCGGAGGAGAGGAATGTGTAAATACTATTACAACAGCAGTCCTGGAGGCCGGCCCGGGTCTGGGAGCCAGAGTCACGGGGTGAAACGCAGCCCAGGCCCTCGCAGCTTAACACCACTGCCATCAAATATGACTCACGTGCTCCCACATCTCGCTGCACAGCCGCCCGGCCCGGGGAAGAACAACCATTTCCTTTCCCCCCGAAGAAAAGGCCCGATCTGAGTTTACGGCCGTTCCACTCATTCCACAGCTCATGGCTCATCAATTTTGAATTTATTGAGCCAGAACAATGGCGTGCGATGCGACGCGACAGTGGTCTCTCTGTGGGAATGATGCAGTGCTGCGACCGCCGCCTTGACAGGGTTATAATTGGTTTGTTCAGCTCAATAACTTCCTCCTATAGGCCTCAACGCAGTCACTAGTGCCACTGTGTCGGACTCAGCCAGAGCCACCAGGAACTCCAAAGTGGGCTAATGTGAGAAATGTTCTGGGGTCGATTATTCTGCGTCCCAAAACCGAGGGTGTGTGTGTTTTTGGGTAGGGGAATGGATCGTGATTCGTTCAACTCTGACACGTCCTCTGTGAGTTGTGTAGTTTTTCCTCTCTGGTTGTAGGTTGGACTCACTTTCCCTGCTCTCACTCTCTCTCCCACGCTTTGATCGTCCGAACACCCTGATGCACAATTAACAGCTTCAGCCAAACCGCAGCCTCCGCTTCAATCTTCTACTCTCTCCCTCCAAAAAGCAGCCGCCGATTACAACAGGGAACATTGGCGGAAGTGTGGAATAGAACTTACCGATAAGATTTCTCTCCACTGAATGCAAAATCAATCCATCTTTGTCTGCTGCGTGTGTGTGTGTGTGTGTGTGTGTGTGTGTGTGTGTGTGTGTGTGTGTGTGTGTGTGTGTGTGTGTGTGTGTGTGTGTGTGTGTGTGTGTGTGTGTGTGTGTGTGTGTGAATGGATGTATGTGGAGGCACTTTGGCTGCTGTCACTGTGTTTCTTTAAGGATTAAGTGGAGCCTGTGTGGCTTTGGTGCCCAGTGTTCTCTATAAGTCTGCCACTTAATGCAGCTGGGGCTTTGTGCCTCAGTGGGTATCTGGATCTGAATGGACCCACGCCACGGATGGCTGATGAATGCCCGTGTGTTCTTTACCGTCCCCGTCCCTCTGGTCCCATCACAGAGACCTTCACAGTCCCTCCCTGCAGGTGTCCCAGAGGCTGCACCGGCATCCTGGGTGGAGATCCGGGAGAGTGTGTGTGTGGGGGTGTGTGTGTGTGTGTGACTTTGCTGTCCGTCCATCTCTTGGTTACAACGGCGGTCAGTGAGCTGCACAAAGAGGAGTTCTGTTCTGTTCACTTCTGTTCTGTTCTGTTCTGTTCTGTTGGGTTTGAGTTGGAGTGAAAGCCCTCAGTCCTCCTCCTCCTCCTCCTCTTCCTCCTCCTCCTCCGCTCTGCTCTGAGGCGGCTGACGTGCTCGGGGCTGACAGAGCTGGAAGCGACCCAGTAAACTTTAGCACATCAATGCATAGAAGGAGCCTTGAGAGACACGTGCACTTCAGACATGTGAGAGATCCAAACGCTGAAGTCCAGCACTGAACCTGTCTGTCTCTCCCTTCACCTGCAGCACCTAAACTCCCTGAACATCACCCTCCACTCTGATGTTGCTCCGTGCGTCTGCTCACACTTTCTGAACTCTTTAGTGATTCCGGTGATTGGTAGAGAGAGTTTGTTCTTACCGAATGTTCCTGAACTTCACACATCACCACACTAATGGACTTTGAAACAAAGATTAGCCTGATCTTTAAAGTTTAACACGGTTGTTTACCCCCCCTGCAGTGATTCAGATGCTTATCAGCGAGTTGTAGCATTTGCCTAGCTGCTCTGTCCTGCAGTAAGGAGGCTGTTTATTCAGACTTTGGAGCTGGAATTTGTTTAGTTTGGTTTATTAATGCAAATGAGAACAGTGGTGCCTTTTGAACTCGGATGCACATCAAATAACAGTGCTGAGCCTGAAAATACAAATCTTTCCTCCTCTTTTTCTGCAGGAATGTGAATGTAAACTAACCCAACAACAGGAAGTGACCCCCATACACAGTGCGTTATGGGGGCATTTGAAGGAAATGGATGTTGACGTCTGATAGCCGGCAAGTGCCCTCATTTGGAAAGAGTGGACCCGCGTGTCTGTGTGATGTGAGGATCAAAATCTAACTTGGTGTGACTGTGAACGCGTCGTGCTTTGCTGGACTCACAGGGACCAGAGTCAGATCATCAACACACTCCAACGCAAAGGACTTGTGAGACCGTGTGACTTTATTTACAAGCCATGGTTCACATTACATCAGGCCAGCATGAATGTAAACACAACAAACACAACGAGGCAACTTTCCCACTATGGCTCACAGTAAAGAAAACAAACTGACAGCGTCTTTACATGAAAGACCCGGTTGTAGCTGACAGAACAGTTTGTTGATGCCCTTTATGGAGCGATATGATGATGTGATGAGTGTGAAATCGGGCCGGATTAAGACAAAAAAAACTTTGGCGTCTCCTAAGCGATTCCACAGAGCGCCGTTGCCCCAGAGACGGGACGGAAACGGCCTAAGCTGGCCCGGTTTCAGGATAAGGTACTGTAATTGCGGCGAGTCTCCTGGGAGGAAGCGGAGAAAGCTTTGGAGATGCAGCTGTGACGATGGCGATGCTACGAGAGAGAGAGGGAGAGAGAGAGGGAGTAAGAGAGAGAGAGAGAGACCAGCTGCAGAAGTCACGGAAACACGCAGAACGAGTAAAGATGTCATTAGGAGACCCGTGTTGTGACAGCTGTTTTGCGTGAGCGTGAAGAAAGCGCTCGGGCCGCCGCCGCTCCGGAGCCAAACTCACACCTCTCCACAAGGCTAGAGGGCCACTTAACATTCTTAGGTGGATTCTCTCATTGAATTGTCTGAACGTCTCTTTAAAAACCTCCCTGGAGACGGAGCAGCAGTCCTTCCACGTGTCACTAGGAGGTCACGTCGTCTGCTCGTCGCTAAGGAGGTTATGAGCGGCGACGGAATCGGCGAGAAGTCACGGTTTCTGGTTGTTAACAGGCGCGACAGACGTGAAAACTTCCATCTGCTGCAGGATGAGAGAACAGAGCGTCTCATATGAACCCAAAAGGCCGGGGACATGCAGCACTGAGGGTTACACACGTCAGGAGCACCGTCGCTCACGTGCTCTTTGCATGTTCCTGATGGATTTGAACATACATACGCCAAGGAAGAGATCTGGCCCCACACAATGACACTGAACTTTGTAACTCCAGCAGCTCCATGCCCCGGCGGACGAGCTTGAACGTTTCCTGATCTGCACGGTGCTGGGTTAACTCTCTGCTGCTTGGCTGTGATTCTGACTCTTTGTAATCTAACGAGGTGCGGCGGCTGTGACCTCTGCTGCCACTGGGTAGGACTTTGATTTATCTCATGTATTCCCTGAGTCCAGTTAATTAACCAAACCACCGCTAAACCACAATCCGACTGATCTGAGCTTAATTCGGGGCCCCGGCCGCATGCAGACATGCCCCGACCTGTCCGCCCCTGCACCAGGGCCCTCCAAGTGGATTTCGCAGCACTTTGGGCCAAACAAAAGGAGGAAAGCATTCCAGCTATGCAGCGGAGCACCTTGCCCCCTCGCTCAGAGAGCAGAGCATGCTGGGACCGGGCGGCACAAACCCCACACACAGCCCTCTGCTGCTGCTGGAACCGCGCCAACTGGCCCGCATCTCCACAACGTGGCGGCGGCGAGTGCTCACACCTGCCCAAGTATGCTCGCTATGTGGAGCGTCTTAAGATAAAGGTGTGTTTATTACAGCGCGTACACGTTTGTAATGAAGGTGCACCGTGTTGCCGTACACACACAGATTTGTCCTAATGAGTGTTTGGAGGTTTAAAGGGAGAGAGTTTAAGGTTCAGCGCTCCGGTATGGAGACCGGCAGCTCTGGTTAGGCTTCATCTACGCCTCTGTCCCCCCCCCTCCCCCCTAATTCGGCACAGGTCAGTGAACCAGCGAGAAAGCTGACAGACGACAGCGTGTCAGACACACACACACACACACACACACACACACATGTTCACACTCCCACAGATATTATGCCAGCAGAGACCTTCTGTTTGATTGAGGTCACATTTTTCTACATAGTAACATTTCCAAAGCATAGTATAATAATAAGAGTAATAACAACAATAATGATGTAATAATGATCAACCAGACTCAGACTCTGAAGTGACTTTGATGATGCAGCCGCCTGTCAAACATCATTTCTCCATGAATTTGAGTCGTACTGATAATTGCGTGTGAAACGATGTCATACTTAGTGTTTATGGAGGAAGTGAACCATCCTCATGTTTCCCCCCGAGTGGCCTGCTGCTAATGAGCGACACTCTGTTACACAAACGTGCACAACAACTGCCACATTCAGCCATAAACAATGTAAGCCAAGAGATCTGCAGTGTTTTCATTTCCCGCCTTGTGCGATACGCCGGCGGGGGCTCGTCCACGCTCACAGGCGGGCCGATTGACCGTCGCCGCGGTTGCCGAGCGGACGGGCCGGCATGTGAGGAATCTGTGTCTGAGGTCTGAAAGCGGAGCAGCTGGGAGTGAAGGGAAGAGCGGGAGAGAGAGAGAGGGAGGGAGGGAGACACCTGTCCACAGTGAAAGGCTCCTCTGTAGTGCAGAACAGGTGGCAGCAGAGCAGTTAAGCTCTTCACACACACACACACACACACACACACACACTCTGAATTATAGCCATTTATCCACGGCGGCCCAGTCAATGTTAAGGTCATTGCCCATTTGCCGCCGTTCCTTCCGTCCTTCCTCTCCTGCTTCATCTCTTCCTCCTCTGCTGTGTTTGCCGCGGTGCTCCTCTAACCAAACAGCTCGATGACTCCAACAAGTACACTCACTCCCTTGTGTGGCGTCTGAGGGGCTCTCGCAAGCTCATTTTCAGATATGTCAACACGGCGGTGCACCTCGCCAGCTCCTTCCTCCCTCCCTCCTTTCCTCCCTCCTTGCCTTCCTCCTTCCCCCTGCGCACAAGCTAACTATTGATCCGATGAAAGGCCCGCGTGAAGGAAGTCCCTTTGTCATCTGCGCGTCCAGATGTATCATTCAGTCGCTCGTTCAGGATGAGGAATCATTTTTTTTTTAGCCCCCCCGTTTTTGTCTAGCAGGATTCTCAGCCTCAGTCAGGCGTGGCGGCGGTGGCGGCGGCGGCGGCCTGTGATTGGCTGACTGTGGCAGGAGAATGACCACTGGTATACTTCACCTGGATGTAATGAAGCGTGGCCAGGGGGTTTAATGTGACCGTGACTCAATCAGAATACTTAGTTAAGCTGTTGGATAGTTGTGTTAGATAAGCAGTGTGTGTGTGTGGTTTATCTGTTCCCCGTCGGCTGAAATGATTTATGATGAGAGACAGGTGGCTTCTCTATTTATCTCAGATTCCTCTCCTTTTTTTTCTTTCTCCGTTCTCCCGCTGCTCTTTTGCACACTCATTGAAGAGTCTTGTCATTTATCTCATTGTTGCTCCCGGCAACAGGGGCAGGTTGGAGATTTCATGCCGGAGAGGAACAATGCAGCCGAGGCGCTTTGAAACAAAGGAGGCAATTTGACGTCAGCGCCTCGCCTCGCTAAACAAAGAAACTGCATCCACAAAGAGACGAGTGGACCGAGTGCAGGAGAGGAGGCGGCGGCGGCGTCAAGCGCGATCAGAATCAGGCGGAGGGGAGCAGTGCAGAGGATGCAGGAGTGTTTGGGTGTTTTGATTTACGCGTCGTCTCCAGAATCGGACAGATGAGGAAAGCAGGAGTCACAACATGGACGAGACTCCATTACAGCTCCTGATTAGAGGAGCAGCGAGCATCGATTGTTTCTTTGTTAGTATGTGTTGTGTGTTCAGCAGCTAGACCCCAGCTCACACACGCTCACACACACACACACACACACACCTAAAAAGCCCTCACCTTCCCTCACAGTTACCATGGACACAAAAGCACAGGACCTAAAATTGTTAGTGGCAGAGCCGAGCCTCACACCTCACAGACGGGAATCAGCTGACAAATCAGGGAAAATCATCTTTTCTGTTTGCTGCTGAATTGAAATGCAAATGATGCGTGTGTTTTCCTGTGCGTGTGTGTGTTTGGTACAGAAACTATCAGTGTCAGGTATCTGGATTAGTGTTTTTTCTGGAGGTAATCCGCGTTGTAGACACAGCTTCCAAGTCTATATGCCGGCGCTCTGAGCTGTGATTCACACACGTCTTCCATCTCCTGTTCAGGCTTCAGACGTCCCTCTGTCAAAGTTCAACCGATCTAAAATGTGCTTATCGCCTCCCAGGCATGCACACATTGGTTGGTGTTGAGTCACTGTGTGGGTACTTTAATGGTCCTGAGTGATTGAAGCGGCTCTCCTCCTCCCCTTGCTAATTAATGGCTGTGTCACACAGGGCATTGCACATTTTTCCAAAGGTGTTCTGGTGGGATTGGACTAAAATAACTTCCTCACACTGCAAAGCTGATAATGGTTTACCCACACCTGCTATCTCACACACACACACACACGTACACACAGCAGTTCAGCTCGAGGGTTGTGTGTGTGTGTGGAGTACTTATCTATGAAGGACAAGAAAGAAAAGACATGTGGTTAATGACCGCAGAGCTGTTCGTTTCGGCGTTACCGGGCGATGTGATAGAGTTCCTGTTCAACGCAGCCAATCGGGGCATTACATCATCAGTGACCTGCTGCAGAGGAACAATTGGGGGAGCTCTTTTTAAAACGCAATGAAAAGCTCCCAGCCATAGAAATGAGAGATTGTAGCTTGTTGTTGTTCCATGTGCAATAGTGGTGTATAACAGGATCTAATGAGTTGCGTTGGAGTGTGTGGGTCGTTGCAGCCAAGCATGCAGAGGCCACATTTAAGGGTCACCCACGAGGTCGCCACACACACCCGGTGGAGATTTGAAACGGCGATGTAAAGGGTTCTTCCATTGGTGTAATCCTGCACCAGCTTGGGAGCAAACACACTGCTGTTTACCTCTCTTAAAGGGGCGGCGACGCCACACAAAAAGCTTTTTGCGAAATGAGCCTGAAATGTGCCAAGTCAGGGACACAACCTCAGTGACATCATACGGCTTATTTAGCTGCCAGTGTTGAAAAATGGCAGAAATAAAGAAGTGAAAAGCCAACAAAGCTTCACTGTAAGAACTTTTCTAGCAGAGTCAGCTCCTCTAACCTTAGGAGGGGCCTTTCGTTTACACACTCCAGCAGCAACAGTGATGTCATAGAGGTCACTTTAATACATACACGATTACAATAATAGGGGTGGTGGGTGTTTGGGTGGGATTTTGCCCCTCTGTGTCTCCCCCCCTTTTCATCTTGCCACAGCCCATGATGTCTTTTGCAACTGCCGGTACAGTGGAATGATGTCATCCTGCAAAAATATGCGCCAATGATGTCATTTGAGTCCCCACGGTTACATTGTCTTGTCATGTCATCATAGCTTTGCTGGCTGTTTGTCCCTTTGCCTTCATTCACAGGCACATCAACACATCCTTGTTCTCCTTCCCTTCTCTTCTCTTTCTTTTGTCTCTTGTTTTGTAATCTCAAACATTGGCCCATAACGGACGAGTGCAGGTTAATTATTAATCAGCTGTTAGTGCGTGGATTATCTCGCCTGCACACCTGCTGCTGGAGGAAATCATCTGCCTTTGGACCGGTTACCCAGACTCTACTCAGTGATGGTGTGTGTTTAAATGAATCTCCTACAGGGCAGAACGTCTCCTTCCCCCTCTCACATTGCTTAGCGGCTGGTCTTTGTCGTCCATATTTTCCAGAGGACTGACAGTCGTTCGCCCCGCAGTGAAGGAGCGATTTGAATTGATGGCCGATGAGAGCATCGTTTCTGCGGAGACTCCGGTCCCAGCAGCCGTAGATTTTAGCGTTTTTATAAACAATAATCCGACTTGTCCTCCGTGGGCCTTGGCACTGAGAGCAGACTGTAAACGGGCCAAGTGCTCCGCTCACGATACGACTATAAAATGTGATTTACGGCGCCAGCATGTAAAGCTGAGGGCGGCGAGCTCACGTGTCTATAGGTGCTGCAGAGCTGGAGAACGGCCCATCGTGAAACTTTACCTCTAAGTGGCCTCTGATTGATGCGTTGCCTCCGGTGGCCGAGCATGGAGTTAATTCAATTTTTTTTTAAAAAGGGAACTGACCCTCTCGGCTTGCGGGTGAAAAGGATCTTGCCCGTTTTTGAAAGTCGTAAAACAAACGCAGCGGAGAGCAAAAGGGGAACGATACACCGTGAATGATATGCTGCTGGACGCATTGGATTCCTATCTGGCTCTTCCTCTTCGCTCTTCCTCAGGAGGCGAGGCTGTCTTGACTCAAAACCTGAAACCTCCCACCTACCTGTCAGATATCGTGGTTGTCGAAAGTTGTTGAAGAAGTTTACCATCATAATTAGTACCTCTGATAGAGTTTATGGTTGTAGGTTCAGAGCTGCAGACGACAGAAAAGGACTCAAGTGAAACACCTGCAAATGAGCAAGTGTGTGTGTTTTTGAGACGGCACACCTGTTATTACTCTGCCAAGGGGGCCATAGTTACATCCAGGCTGGTGGGTTTGCTTGTTTGCCTGTTTGTTTGTTTGTTTGGGTTTTGTTTTAGCAGGTTTGCTTGAAAAAGTCATTAGCCAGTTTTCACGAAACTTGGTGGGCAGGTCGGGCACAAATCCAGGGAAGAACCCATTAGGTTCTGGCAGTGATCAGGTGTGTGTGTGTATGTGTGTGGGCCTTCTTCCTTTCATGTAAAATCCACACTGGTTCAACACCTTTACTTTTTCAAGGTGTTCTGGATTAGTATCAGTCTTCTGTTCAGTGCCCATGCTGTATAATGCATCCAGCTGTTAGTACAGGATTTCACTGAAACAGACCACAGTACTGAGTGTTTAGCTTCCCTATAGGAACACTGCATGGTGTGTGTGTTGCACAGTGGAGTGACACCCATTACTGAGAGCAGCCGCTATTGGATACTGATATTATATTAGGGAATATGTAAGAAGGGTTCCATAGAGCGAAGACCCAAGTTCTCACAGAGACACAGATCTTTATTTTACTAATGAAGCCATTTAGTGACAGAACAGAAGCCTTATTAATTCTTCTAATTAATAACGCTTAAGGATTTCTAAAACCTAATCTGACAGAATTAGTTAGACGGAGCTATGATTGTTGGACTGTTGAGCCTTGGTGGAGGTATACACACTAATGACCCCCCTGTCTCTAGTTCATATAGTGATTGAAAATGCACAACAGCGTTTCATTCATCCCGTCCTGATTGTACAGCGGCCCGGAGCGCACTGCCGCTGCCATTTCATGCTGCGCTTCTCCTCGATGGCGACACTGGATTGCTGATTCATCATTGTGGCTTGAGGAAAAGGAGCATGACTGTGTCTGGAGCCTGTGTTTGGAGCGCCATATGCACACAGTTGGCAGGGAGTTCTCCTTGTAATAGACAAGGCAGTGCTTTCGGCAATTTCTGAGCCCCGCAGTCTAGTGTAGAAATCTTTGCAGGATTAGCGTGGCGGCGCCGCAGCATCTGAGAGCCATTCGTCATCACTGTAGATCGCCCTTTTGAGGAGAAATCTGCCCTCTGAAGCCAGGGCTAAAATTAGATCCTCCATCTGTGATTAAAAGGCCTCTGAACTCACACGTGCCTGTGAAGCAGAGCGGAGTACGACCACCTCCATCTGAGCTGAGTGACGCGCTCCTCTCTCGTTCTCTGGTGTCATCCGGCCGTTGGCGACGTGTGACAGCGGCCAGTAAAAATGGAGAGTGATGCGTTTCACACCTCCGGCAACCTTCCTCTCTGCTGCTCTCTCTCACATTTGCGACACGCCAAAGCTCAGAACTTTCATTGGCTCCTCGGGCGTAGTCCTCCGCCCATCCCCCCCCCCCCCCGCCCCCCCTCAACCAGATCAAACGTAAAGCATCTCCTTTCAAGCCCTCCTTTCATGTGAGCAGCGCGTGTGTGTGGGTTCGCCTCCGTTTGGTGGTCGTTTTGCTGCGTGTGTGTGTGTCTGTGTGTGAGCTTTGCCTCTGTTGTGTGGGTTTGGGTGATGGCACTCATGCATGAGCTCAGCGATGCAATTGATGGGACAGTTTTTCCTCACTCCCCCCTCCCCCCCACCCACACACACATACACAGACACACACACACACACACACCCCTGCACTCAGATCAGATGCAGTTAATGAAAGTGGATTGATTTGCCTCCACCTCCAGCATGCAGCGTATAATCTGAGGGATGAAATCAAACGAGGAGCGCCAAACATCCCGCAGCATTTCATTACATTCAGGCGTTTTATTTATCTGTGCGTCAGATCGGCACGTGAGCGCCACATGCCGGAAACAATCTACACGCCATGAATATGTAATGGAGGTGCGTGTGGCCCTTTAAGCTGTGGCATACTCCTAACATGGCCTGTAAGAATTAGGATGAAGTCATGGGAGGCACATTTGGGTTTGTGATGAACATGATAGACGCGTGAGTAAAGGAGGAGTGCTGAGTGGAGCTGGATTAGCATTTCACGTCCTAACTTCCTTCATGTCATAACCCGATCACACTGATGGAAGGAGACACCGCCAGGGATTATGAACACTTGTGCGCGCCGCCGCCGCCTCGCCTCCTCGCTCACTTAGGGATGGATTATGGCATCTCGCTGGCTTGTGCTCAGCCTGCAGATGGCTGCTGCGCTTCCTCTATACACCCTCCCTCCTTCCATTCATTCATTCACCCATCCTTCCTCTTCCTCTCGCTCGTCCTCCTCATGGCAGGTGGCTCCTCCTTTTATAAAGACCAGTTTTGTTATCGCGGCCATGGATCTTAACGTCGTATCTCTCTTGGGTTTAGATGAGTCATTGTGTAATTGCGCACAGATTTTGATTAATTATCTGATATCACCTTAGTAGGGATGCAAGCAAATCTATCATCCAGCAGATCTATGATAAGATACCATTATAAGTGTAATAATCCAGTTAATGCAAAAGGATTTCTAGTAATGACATAAAAAGCTACGTAGCTTTAATGTTTTAAGGTTTAATCCTTTAAATTAGGATTACGCCTTAACACAGCATTCAGATTAGCAGACGGTTTATTATTAAAGGTATGTTTTTGGTTGCTAATATGTCTGTTAAAGTTTGTTACCTTTTCATTAACACACTCAAACGTTATTACTTTTTAGCCACTGGCAGACATGTTATTTTAGAAAACCAGGCGAGATTCTGTTAACCTTTCAGCTTTCACAGATGGCTCGTGTTCATAAATGTCAGCATGGTGAGATGAACTGAGTGTGGGGGGGGGGGGGGCAGCAGCAGCAGCAGCATCATTACATAAGCGATGACGGCATAAGCAAGGAGCAAGCATCGCCTCGGGTGTCCTGACAACGGCGGTGATCTGCGGCGCGCTGCAGATAATGCGAGCTACAAAGCCAAACAACATCCCTGCTGCGTTCAAATCCATATTCCTTTGTTCACGTTTGGTGGAGAGTTCATAGCAAAGCGCCCTGCAATAGTGTGATTCTGCTATCTTGGTCTACATTTGGGTCCCAGTGAGAGAGTGTGTGTGTACCAGTGTGTGTGTGTGTACCATCAGGTGCTGGAGATGAATCCAGGAAAACAGGCCAGACACCCACCCACACACACACACACACACACACACTTGTAGTCGTAGTAGTTGCCTGTCTTCCACTTGCATCATTTTTGTTTCGCCAACAAATTATTAAATAAATAATAGAAATAGTATCTCCTGCTTCTGTGGATGAGGAGGGCATAGAATGGGAGAGACACCTAATTTGTTTCTGTACGTTTAATCAGCATTGACAGGATTGCCTGACACGTTGTCGGATGGCGTTTCTTTCTGTCTCCTGGATGAGCGTAACCTTGGCTGTCAGACGACGTGGCTTCATACGGCCCGGCTGCCAGTGGCCCTCGGTGAACAACAGTGGATGTCAGAATGTGTTTTACAGGTGGAAGATGCAGGATATGCATGAACCACAGGCCTTTGTCTACTGTCACTGAGCCAGGCGGGGCGGGGGGTTGGAATCCATCGAAAACCAAAGGAACCGTGCATACAGACATGCAAAATAGAAAATGGATGCAACCCACTGCCAGCCAAACCTGTCAGGATTGGTGATTGTTTCATGCACTTTAAGTCTGCCTGTAACCACAAACACCACAGGGTTTATAGGCAAGATAGTCTTAAGCAAGCTGCATGCACGGTCAGCTTATTTTGTAGGTGTGAGGTCCAAGCACAAGGATCTGTCACAGTATCATCAGCTGCAGGTGTCCCACACAGTCTGCATGTAGAGGAGGAGTCCGTCCACCTGCGGCCCTTTGTGTCATCGCAGGAGTACAAAGCAGGAGCAGCTCCTCCTCTTTCAGACAAATGAGAGGGCTGCGGTGAGCCGGTTCATGTGTGGGCTGAAAGCCAAGTCAGCCATGGGGGAAGGAAGCTCGGCCCTCGCAGGGTATCAGGTTCCTCAGGTGAAAACTCCCCCCCGGCTTCAGCCCAGCCACTCCACCGCGATTCAGGGCTCCCTTAGTAAGCACGGAGCGCCAACACCAGGGCTGCCAGAGGTTTAGCTCTGGCAAGGAAAGGAAGTTTAACTCAGGATGTTTGTCTGTTTACTTGTTTGCATTTCATTTATAAGCATCAACTCCTAATCAGAAACAAAGGAGTAACTAAAAGGACTTTGTGTTGATAAGCTACAACAGCTTCAAATGAAGGATGAAGTAGAGTTGCGCCACCAAATGTAATATGTGATATTAGAACATAAACCCTTTTTCTATTAAATAAAGATTCAATGAAAACCTGGAATACACGAGTCACACTGACGATATGTAACATCATAAGTATGAGTTAGACACACACACAGGGGTGTGTAAAGGAAATGCTTGGAAGAAGGAAGTCCTGACTACACACATCCGCACACACACTCCATAACTGGCAGATCTAGAGGATTATAGGAACTCTGTCTAAGATAAAACAACATCCTGAGAGGAGAAGCAGGGAGCAGGATTGGCTCTGAGGCTAATGGCATTCAAGGTTCTGTTTGTGTATATAAAACCTAATCCAGGAAAGAGCCAAAGGTTCCAGTGTTAAGGATGAACATTAAAGTTAGTGGCCGGTCAAACCTCTCGATGTTCTCTAAGTCAAAGAGCAGAAAGCTCTTGTGGCAGCAGAGGCAGAGGTCTGTTTGGAGTGTTAATGTGTCGCAGACTTCTGCTCTCCAAAGCCCCGGTGCTTTTGATTTAGTTTGTTTAGTGGGTCTGCACAGTGCAAACACACGGCGGTTTGTTTAGGAGTCTCTGCGAGCCGGCAGGTTTCAAGGTTGCGCTGTGGATTAGTGGCCCTCCTCCTCTTCCTCCTCCTTTCTGAGGAAGTGGTCACAGCGTCGGCTCTCTGTGCGGCCCGGCTGTATCAGAATTAGGTCATATTCAAGTACCAAAGCTCTCAGATTCTCTCCTACAAATAAAACTAGTTAAATAATTCTCAATAAATCCGTAGCATTTTAGAGCCCGACCGTAGGCGTTTGTGTCAGCTGATTTTCTGGGTGTTTAATCGGCTCCCTGACAGGCCGTTTGTGGCCCTGGAAGAGAGAAGGGGGCCATTACAGGGTAGAGGGGTTTATGATGGGGGTAAGTCCATGGACACATTTCACCTGCGGGGATGTGATTTCCTACCTGCTGAGGCCAAATTCTAATTCCTGGCCCAGTATGTGAACGCGAGGTGAGCGCGGTCAGAGAGGCTCCGCTGCTCTCTCGGTATGAGGAGGGGACGGGGGGGGGCCATGAAAGTTTAATGCGGCCATTCTATTATATTGTACGCTCTCCACTCTTAAGCTGAATCCCAACGCGACACTGGCACTTTATCCCTTTTCACCCCGGACGCTCGTCTAACGGGGCCGAGTGCCGCTGGCAGACAAACGTGTGAGCGTCCAGGTTGGGATGTTATGATGTAGTACAGATGGCGCATGTTTCCACACGAAGACGCGTTTACTTTATGCAATATTTATCCTTTAATAACAGCACTCTCACAAATAATTCAGTCAAGAGTCAAGTTTGGGGCTCTGAGCCAGGAAGTTAAAGTGCATCTGCTTCTGAAGGTTAGCAGCAGTTAGCTAGCTGCTAGTGCTACGTCATTAAAGCTAACCGGAGCAGATTTGTTTACCGCTTTGAGGTCAATAAATGACTAACAAAGCAACGGGAGAGGATTCCAGTTTCTGTCCTAATTAAAAACGACACGCTTTATGTTTAAAATCCAGCAAGTAAGAAGAACCAACCAGCGTATTTTCATTATGCTAATGTGAAAAGGCGACGCCATGGCAGCTATAAAGAGGAATGTTTATTAATTAATATAGTGTTTTAGTAGAACTCATAAAGCCTCCACATGACTCCAAAGTACAGATTCAGCTTGTTTAGTGTTTCTCTTGTACTTTGCCCTGAGTCAGATAGAGGTTCTGTGTGGGGTCGGCCCAGAATGTGCCTCCAAAGAGATCCGAGCTAACGAGCAGGAGGAGGGCAGGGCGCCGTCGTGAGCGCTGGGCCGGGGCGTGTGAACGAGCGGCTGCAGGAGCTTTGGCTTCTCTGAGACTTCTCTGAGAATGACTCGTCCTGACAGTGTGTGTGACCAGGCTTGCTCTTTCTTCTGGACTGGACTTGCATCACTCCCTGAGTCCAAAACCAAGAGCCTGTCGCTTTCCATTTCCTTCTTCTCTCTGTGTTTCTGGCCGCACGTGTCTTCTCCAGTGGCGCCCGGATCGTCTCCGTGTACCTCCTCTGTCTCATTCCTCCACGACAGGCCCTCAGCGGCAGCGATGAGTAAATGATTTTACACTGCACATGAGACGCTCTGCTGACTGGGCTCTCTAGCTCCTAATCGATTGACCCTCTTTTATAGCCAGTTGTGGCTTGTTAATTGGTCTCGGGCTCCCTGCTGACACAGTGACCCTAATGGAGGAGAATTACTGCTGTCTCGTCATGCATTAACCTCCCTCCACTGTACCCTGCCCCCTTCATCAACCCGCCTCTCCATCCTAACCTCTGCTACCATCCCCCGCCCTGCTCTTCAACACATTCCCAGCTTCAATAGCAGCTGGTTAGACGGGGCGAAGTGCACACACACACACACGCACTCGTGTCCCGTCACATGGTCCGTCCCCTCAGGGGGGGCCACGGTCAGGTGACGCTGCAGCCAGCCAAATTAGAGCACCCAAGAGCCAAAACACTCTGTTTAGTTCTAATTAGTTCAAACATGACCTCACACGAGAGCAGAGGTCTGTTTTGTCTGGCTGCAGTCAAGTAGAAGAAAGTAAACAATAAACAAAAAGTTGATCATTTTCAGCTTCTCCTGTTGGAAAAGAAAGGATGCTTGAGAACAGATTGAGTGGGATGAGACTTTCAAGTTCCAAACTTCTTTAGAACTCATTGTTTTTAAATAGTCTAACATGCCTTTTCGCCAGATCTTGTCCCAAAGCTTGACACCAAAGCTGTGAAACTGAGGAGAGCTGCAGAGTGTGGCAGGGGGAGTTTTAGGAGAGGATTCTTATAAATCTCAAGTCTCTCTCTTGTTGTTATTGAGAACGGGAGTAGTTCACCAGAACACAATGTATCTATGAATCATACATATCCCGTGTTCTCATGCTGCTCATGCTGGTTGATTGCATGTCCACATGTAGACCTTCTTATGTTCTGCAGGAGCGTTTGTGCTTCAGAGCAGCGTGAGGCTCTCAGTGACGTCCACGTCTCAGATCAGCCACTGATTGCCTCTTCTTTTTTTTAACTATTCTCTCTGTGTGCCTGCTGCCTGGTTTGCTTGTGTTGCGGCGAGCCTCCCTCTCTCTCCTAATGGCTGCTGCCTCGCCTCCATTATTTACAACTGTGAATATTTCATGATGACATCAGGGAAGGGACGCTGCTGCATTGTGAGGGAGCAGGGTTGCCCTCCTCACAGCACAGGGCCCTTAAACCAGGCTGGTGAGGTTTCCTCTGCCGCGCTGCAATAAACCAACCTGTTCCGTCGGTAAAAGGAGCGAACACCAGCTTGTGTTCTTACGTCGGCCAATCAACTGTCAGTTTTTCTCCCGAGTAAGAGCCCGGAGCATGATATTATTGTCTTTACTCTTCAAAACTGGAGCTGAGAGGCTGTTTTACTGGCGCAGTGACGTCTAAGCTGTAAAACACAAATCAAACAGTGACTGTAACTGGAGAGAAACTGTAAAAATAGTGTGAGAACTGGAGCGCTTTAATGCATTAAACATAAACAGATCAGGACCCAGCTTGTATGTTGGTCCTCTCTGGTAATAATAAAGCTCCGAATCTGTGAAGATGTTTCTTCAGATGTTGAGGAGATGAAAGAGAAAATGTCATTTAAGCCTGCGGCTCAGAGATCGTGTTTGTGAGTGTGTGTGTGTGTGTGTGTGTGTAATGTATGCATGAGTGTGTGTTCGTCCATCATACTGCCATGATGAGTCAAAGCTCTCAAGTTAAGAATCACAGAAATGTCTTTTTAGCACCAGAAATCACAGTGAATGATCCAAACTCCTCGCTGACGTGTTTCACTAACAAAACGTCTCTGCTTCTTTGTTACAGCGAGGGCGTCTTCAAGTGTCCAGAGGACCAGCTGCCGTTGGACTATGCCAAGGTACATAAAAATCCTCTCACACACACACACACCCACACACACACACACACACACACGTCACGTCAGTCAGTCAGGCCTCTTCCCGCACTCCCAGCCGGCGTGTTGAAAGAATACGGAACTGCAGAACAAACATGGATCTTTTATAACTTCATATATAGTAAACATACAGAGAGTCGCATGATCGGGAAACACACGAGTTAAAGAGGAAACAGGAAGCTCAGATGACGTCCTTGTCAGAAACAGATTCCTTTTTTAATCCCAGGTATGTATCTAATCCTGCTGCATCAGATCCAGATAGGAACTATACCGCAAACAAACATTTTTTTGGGACGGTGACTTGAACTTTAAATTGTTGCTGTCATGGAAATCTGAAATACTGCACCGTTAAATCCCTTTATGTTAACAAAAAGACAGTAATCTGTCTCATAAAACCTAATCACAGGCTGTATTTCACTGGGTTACAATAGGAGAAATAGTCTGATAGGAAAAGGGAGGATCATTGATTGAAAAGCACCGAGTTTGTTTCTTTCTCTTTAAGGAACGAATAATACATCGCAATGTTTGCTGCACTCTGACCTTTTCTCTTTGCTTTTGAAAGCAGATAATGAGATCTCACACACACACACAAACACACACACAGGGATAATAGCTTGATTCTGTGTTATGCTGTCTTTCTGGATGCTATCACACAACCTATGGGTGTAAAACAACCTTCCATGTTCCTGAGAAGCTTTTGGCCTCCGCTGATTACGGAGCTCTGGTGTGTAATCCTTCAGTTAGCTTTAGCCTGAATGACCCTGCAGTTACGGAGGCATTAACACAGATCTGCAGCGCCGCGCTGGCCTGCACGCTGGGGCTGCGACGGGGGCCTGAGAGCGGCGATGGAGAGGCGCCTGGTGCCGGTGGCTCACCTGTCAGACTTGGTTATTTACCAAAGTCCTCTCAGGCTTCCAGGGCCGGCTGTAAACGGCTCCATGCTGGTGCTGGACTGTCAGGGCCACTGTAGCGCTCAGTGCACAGCGTCCTTCGCCTGCTAATAACACGCTCGCTCAGGAAACTCGCTCTCCCAGTGTAAACACAGGAACTCGCTCGGGAAAAACAACAACACCACAATCGTTGCAATCACTGAGCGGAGCTGCAGCTGCTGTAGTCGCATGAGGAACAAGGATGAGGGAAAGCAGAGGGATTAAACCCCAAATTGGAGCTCTGGAGATAGTCAACCCCCCCCATCCCCCATCCCATCCACCTGGGACTCAGTTAGAAGGACATTACTGGCGTCCCCCTGTAGAATCCCAGTGTGGAACAAAGGAAGCGTCTCAGTTTGCTCCCCCCCTCAAATAATGTCATTACAGCGGTGGAGTTGTGTCTTTGTCTGCGTCTCGTGTTGTCTCGTGTTTTGAAGGCTGCAAACTCAAGAACCTCAACTCAACATCTGTTTTAATCTTCACAATGTTGGCTCCAGTGCAATGCAGCAGCCACGCATCAAAACAAAGCCTCCAACGCTCACCATTCTAAAGCCCCCTAAATGATTTATTACTATTTTAAAGTGCACGTAAGGTTGTCGATTGATTGATATGCGATGTTTGGCGTTCCCACAGTTCCATACAGCCTATATACCTGACGACTCCACGCTTCTCCAACGCTATGTCAACAAAGCCGAAGGTTATAATCCTGGAAAAGTCCCGTTGGCTTTATTGCACGGCTGTTGCACTGCATTGCGTCGGTTTGCATCGTCCGTGTTTCCTCCGCTAGTGCACGTTTCAAACATCTATAATTCATCTTTAACGCTTTAGGATTATGCTTTCATACGCTTATTTGTCCTGGCAGAGGCGGCCATTAAGCAGTAAAAAAATAAAAACTTGAGTTAGATAAGTGGAAGTGTTTTACCGTCGACGATTTTCCAAATTGACTTTTAATTTGGTGGGAAACGGCCCCCAGTCGGCCGTTTGTGCATGTTTAAATACCGCAGCACGTGACGGCAGTTACGGCTGAGCGCTGGTGTTACTGAGCCGCCGTTTGTTTCGAGGGCTGTTGTGACATTTTGAGGAAGTGGCTTTTCTTGTTTGACCAGTAGTGTGTGTGTGTGTGTGAGTGTGTGTCTGCTGCCTTTTGTGACAGCGTGGGGGGATGGAGTTGCGTGCGGAGCTGTAAATCTTCCTGTGCTGTAGGGGAGAGATCAGGCGGAGGACTGACTCATACCCACCACTCACTAACCACACAGGGATCATCCTCTCGCTCTCCCTGTTTTTGCTTTAGCTGCATCCCAACGGTCCAACAAACCCATAAAAACACTGAATACTCCAACAGAATCTCCTGGCAACAACTTCAACTTTCCTCTCTGTTTAGATTCTTCAGTCTTCTACGATCTGAAGGATTCCAAAATGTGTTTAGGGTCTCAGACAAAAAGACTTGTATAGATAGATATAGATATGTTCTATGTATAGTTTTTAAGTGCAGAAACCATGACGACGGAACCGTATTAACCCTGTTTTCAGCATCTTTACATGAATCTCAATTGTAATTTCTGATTGTTTTCTGGTCAGATTTATCCCGACCCTGAGCTGGAGCAGCAGATTCTGGCGCTGCCCATCCGCTGCATCCACAGTGAGGAGGGCTGTCGCTGGACCGGCCAGATGAAGCAGCTCCAGGTGAGGAAACATCTCCCTCCTTCTTTCCTTCCTCTCTTCTTCTCACGCATTCCCTTCATCTGTTTGCTGCTCTCCCCCCTTTGTTTATCTCTGCGGCCTTATTCAACGCCTCCCTCCCTTTTGTTGTTTACTCACTGAATGCTTAAATCAGGGTGTGTTTGTGTGTGTTTGTGTGTGTGTGTTTGCGTGAGAATCAATGACACATCCCTCTCTCTCTCTCTCTCCCTGTCTCGTCCCCTCAGGGCCACTTCTCCACCTGTGCGTTCAACGTGATCCCCTGCCCCAATCGCTGCTCCGTCAAGCTGACGCGCCGCGACCTGCCCGACCACCTGCAGCACGACTGCCCCAAGCGCAAGGTCAAGTGCGAGTTCTGCGGCAGCGAGTTCACCGGCGAAGCCTACGAGGTAAACGCTGAAAACAAAACATCCCTGTATTCCCTTTTTAGTTTTTTTTCCCTCCTCGCCGTAATGCAGCCGTAGTTTCGGGTAAACAACCTGAGTGAGGCCACGTGTTTCCATGGCGCTTATGAAAGAGTCTTTGTGCCCAACTCGCCGTGTCGCCGCCTGTAGGGAGTGTTAGTGTGTTTTCATACGACACGTGTGTTGGCATAAGGGGGAAAGCAGCATTGACTGACTCTTTCATATGAAATGTGTTTTGCTCCAGCCTATGATTTGCCTCAGTAACACGTCTGTCATTGACCGAGCTGCCCCTCCTCTGTTTACACTGGCCTGAGAGGTCGGAACGCAGCGGGAAACTCAGGGCTATGAAGACAGAAAAGTGCAGGAACACCACACTTGAGCCATGTTATTGATTCCACAGAGAAACTTGGATTTATGAAGTGTGTGCCACAGCTAAATAAGATGTTTAAAAGCCATAAAAAGACCTGAAAATGTACTGAAAGAGCAACAAGCATGACTAAGAATCTGCCCAGTGACTGATCCTGTGCCTGATTGTGTCTCGTGTCCGCTTTGTTGTTCCAGAACCACCAGGGTGTGTGTCCGCAGGAGAGTGTGTACTGCGAGAACAAGTGCGGGGCGAGGATGATGCGGCGCCTCCTGTCCCAGCACAGCATGGCCGAGTGTCCCAAACGCACGCAGCCCTGCAAGTACTGCGGCAAGGAGTTCGTCTTCGACACAATCCAGGTGAGTTACACTGGAACTGAAACATTCTCATCCGCGTGCAATGTGTCAGCACTTCACGTGAATAATGTCTCCCCTCCGCCCTCCTGCCCCAACAGAACCACCAGTACCACTGCCCTCGCTTTCCTGTCCAGTGCCCAAACCAGTGCGGCACACCCAACATCGCCCGGGAGGATCTGGCCAACCACGTGAAGGATAACTGTGGCAGCGCTCTGGTGCTGTGCCCCTTCAAAGACGCCGGCTGCAAGCACAGGGTAACGTGTTGCATTAGACACACACACACACACACACACACACACACACGCCTTGAACCTTTAAAGATGATTTTTTTTTGACCTGTGTAGGAATTACCTCATTGATATGCGCTCTTCCAGTGCCAGATTTGTTTCTGCATGCTTTTTGTCGAATGTAGATTTGTTGCTCATCGTATTCCAGTAGTGTTTTCTCAAACGTGCCTCGCGATGCCTGGAGGCCACATTTTAACGAGAGCTACGCTGCTTCGTCCTGACAGCTCAAACTGCATCTATTTTTGAAATTGACATCAATTTGGGATTCAGGGGGAAAGCAGCACATGAGCAGCCCACTTAATGTTGTCAGCTCAGTTTAGAATGCTCTGTTTAAAATTACAAGACATCTGCAGCGAGTGAGCGAGTGACACAATGTATGAGTGTCACCCAGGAGAGATGAGGCACATCTTCATCCTCCTCAGATGTTTCACTCATTTATGTCTCTACTCTCTCTCTCTCTCTCTCTCTCTCTCTCTCTCTCTCTCTCTCTCTCTCTCGCTCTCTCCTGCAGTGCCCCAAACTGGCGATCGGCCGTCACCTGGAGGACACCACCAAGTCCCACCTGACCATGATGTGTAACCTGGTTGGTCGTCAGCGGCAGGAAATCCTGGAGCTGCGGAGGGAAATGGAGGAGCTGTCCGTCAGCCACGACGGCGTCCTCATCTGGAAACTTAACGACTACACCCGTAAACTCCAGGAGGCAAAGCTTCGAAGCAACCACGAATTCTTCAGCCCGCCTTTCTACACTCATCGCTATGGCTACAAGCTGCAGGTGTCGGCCTTCCTGAACGGCAACGGCAGCGGCGAGGGCTCCCACCTATCCGTCTATATCCGCGTGCTGCCCGGCGAATACGACAACCTGCTGGAGTGGCCGTTCTCCTACAAGGTGACATTCTCCATCCTGGACCAGAGCGACCCGTCGCTTTCCAAGCCCCAGCACATCACCGAGACCTTCAACCCCGACCCCAACTGGAAGAACTTCCAGAAGCCCAGCAGCACCCGCAACTCGCTGGACGAGAGCACCCTGGGCTTCGGCTACCCCAAGTTCATCTCTCACGAAGAGATCAAGAAGAGGAACTACATCCGAGACAACTGCATCTTCATCAAGGCTTCGATAGAGATACCCCAGAAGATAATGGCTTAAGATCTGATCTTGATCATGAAGGAGAAAGATGGGTCAAAGACTGCAAGTGACACTTAACCTTGAAAACGTTCACACTTACCCTTTAGAGACTTTCTGCCCTTGCCTCTCCACCACAGAGCTTTGAAGCGAGTCTGTCTGGCTGGTTAAGCTGACTGGAGGACATTGATGAATCACAGAGGAAGAAGTGTTTGGTCTTCAGAACCATCACCTCTCTGGTGTTTTCGTCTCTTCGTTCGTTGTTTTTTTTAAGAGTTTATTTGCTGACATTTATCACAATCTACAACAAAAAGCCTTGGATATCAAACAGTGCCTAGAGAGTTTATCTTAAGTTATATTTTTGTTGTTGTTGTTGTTCCAGCAGTACAGATGTGAGATTAATGGGGACATACACAGAGGTGGTGAAGGGCTCTGTTAAAGAGAGAGAGAGGACCTGGTCGGAGGTGTTAAAGTGAAGAAGAGGAGCTCAGCAGACTCAGCTCAAGCCCAACTGCCTTTTGTTTACATGCTCGTACAGTATACTCCCACTGATCCCTTAACAGACACACAGCCCCGGTAAGAGACTGCTCGTGAGATTTGTGTACACAAACTAACAAATGGTTTCCAGGTGTGAACCTCGGGGACGCCGCGGGACCTTGGAAACGTGCTCGCCCACGTTTTTGTACTTCTCAAAAAGTTTCACGTTTTGGAGATATACATTTTTTCACCACCACAACCGCCGCCATCGCACGTCTGTCTTCTACTGCCTCCAACTGTCCGTGACACGTGTTTGTCGGTACTTCAGCCCCCCTGGTCATAAATAACTTCAGGAACATGTCAAACACCCACACACACACACACACACACACACACACACACACACACACACACACACACACACACACACACACACACACACACACACACACACACATTACGAGGCACCCGGTTGTTTGTGGAGTCCAACCAATCGAAAAAGCACCTTTTGTTTTGAGGGTCTTCTAATGAATTAAAAGCAAAGACAAAGGAGGCCAGTCGGACCTGACAGAGTACTTTTGCATTTAAGAGTGAAGGAAAAGCCATGTGGCCTTTTTATACGTCTTGGCATGAGGGATGTGTTCGGGGGGAGGGGAGGGGGGGGAGGGGGCAACATAAACACATGCATGCTTCATGTGCTACCACCTGGACCACCTTTTTGTACTGTAACCTGTATTCTTGAAATCCTCTCCCCTTAATGGCTACGTTGTCTTTTTTCAACCAAGACCCTTTTGAACCGAATATGTTTTTAGTTTGTTTTTTTTATATACAGAAAAATGTGAACGCTGTTTGGAAACGTGTCCTATCCATGCTTTTTTGGATCACCAGAACACTTGGCTGTGAAGTGTGTTGTTTTTTCTATGAGCCCGGGCTGTTTGGAAGGACGGTTAACTACATGAGCTTAGGGACCGACTGCGTCTCAGTGGTTACCACGGTCACTGGCGGTCTACCTTCAACTCGGAGGTCAGCGTGCCTACGAGGAGGAGGAGGAGAAGGAGACTCCATCGCGGCGCCGTTGTAGAGGAAGAGGGCTCGGACTATCCACTACACTCATGATGTATGTGAATACTAATGTAAAAATGCAGAAGCACATTCTGTCTTTTTCTTATACATGGAAATTCCTGATTTCTTGTCATAATACCAGCTGATCTTTTACAGTGATTTAAAGACGTGAGAAAACTTTTTTGTAAGATTCTGTATTTTTAAAGATACTTAGCTGTTTTATACAACACGTTTCGTTGGAGAGTCGGGGTCGACTTTGGGGGGATTTTCAGAACCCTTTTCGTCTCTTTGGACATTTGGATAATTTGTTTGTCCGTGTGGTTTGAGCCTCACATATTCTCTGTATTATTTCCTCTTAAAAGTATTTATTTTAAGGAGCCATCATGTGAGTTTGATTGAACAGGTGGCACAAATGTTTTAATATGTTAATTGATGAGTGCTTGTCAATTTCTTAATTGAAATAAAATACCATATATTATAGTTGCTTCATATCTTTGCATTTTGTACCAACAAGTATGAAACAAAGCCGGTTTCAATGCAAAATGTTGTTTCCTATGTATGGAATAGAAGCTTTGCTGGATCTGAAAACACCTTGATGCATAAATGGGTTTATTTATGTTTTTTCTCAGCTTCTTTGTTGAGAGAGAAATATTTGCTGATGTATTCATTTACCAAATGAGCTGTAATTAGCAGGCTAGGTAAAGTTTAATGTGTCGCAGAGCTCAAGGAGATTTATTCTCTGAAACAGCAACAACAAAGAAGCATTCCATGTATACCACATGTAGGCACAGACTCATTAAATGATAAATACATTGGTAATATTAATTATTTAAGCTAATGAGGGATTACACAGCACTGCATCGTATCACAATAGGGTCAAGCGTGTTTGGATCGCTCACACTGCACTGTGGTGGTTTATGTGGCAGTTTGGTATCTTCACACACTGTTGTCATTATCGGAGCCGAGCTGTTAATTTAAAGCCCTGCACCATTTGTCTACTATAAAACAAAAACGCACAGTCTGTCCTGCCGTCTTCAGATGTTAAACCCCACAATTAGTACCTGTGTAATTTGTGTTTACTGTCATCTGTGCTTGATAATGATGCTTTGATAATCTATTTGTCTTCCCCCAGACATTTTAAAGGAGTTACGTCAATCTGTGAATTCTGCAATGAATTTACTCAAAGACGCCCCTGCTGTGCTTTTTTCCACAATAGCCACCTTGTTTTATTTCCATCACTTGGCCCACTCATCGATCAAGTTTTTATAGTTTCTGCTGCGAAAACGCTCCCTGTCCTCCTTTGAGAAGGAGAAGAGTGAGGAAGCAGAGAGGGACGGGGGCTGAGGAAGTGAAGCAGACACCCACCCGGCTTTGATGTGATGCCAATCGGTTGCATTAGCTGGCAGTTTGGACGGCGTTCAGTGCAGGAAAATGAGCCTTTTTACCTCAAAGCCACTCTGAGGTCCCTCAGGAGGACAGACCTGTTTTCCACTTACTGCACAATAGCTGGCCAAAGTCTCTCTACAATCTTTTATATCAAAACTCTCAAATTCTTTTTTTTTTAAATGAAAACAAAGTCTGTTTCCTTCAACATCTGTGTATTGATTCTGAAGCATAGTGCCAAAATCCTTGAAAATATGTTTCTTGAGTGAACTTATTTTTTTCATATTGGATAACTACACCCCTGGCAAAATGCTTCTTCCCCACTGTGGGTAATAAGAGGGATCATTCACTTTAGGGAGTGCTGCTCTGGTTAGGACAGTCCCCTCTCTCTCCCCAGACCAATGTTGTTCTGTAGAGGGAGTTAATAGCCGAAGAAGCCATACTGACGGCCTCAAACTTTCCTGGCGCTGGGCGTACAAGCAGCAGCCTTATGCCGCTTCAGGGCAATGCAGAGTGAAAATAGTAACAGTTAATTACATGTTAGAAAGCTTCCATGTTTCCCATACGGAGCTCAATCACGTGCAGCCCTGAGTACAGTCCTGCTCTTTGGCTTTGCCCTCTTTCAGAATGAAACCTCCACTGGGTAAATAATTTGCAGGTGTGCTCGCATTCTCATACACACTCTACACATCAGTACCATTCCTGATTATGAGCTCATCCAACCTTTGGTCGACGTGTGCTGGAAGTCGGACGCCAGCTGCTTTAAAGGAGGAGGAGGAGGAGGAGAAGGAGGAGGAGGATGGACCCAACCCATGAAGCTTTCCTCAACCATAAAAAACACATCAAAGAGGAGCTGTGGTCTATGAAGCGGTGCCACACTGTCGTCCCTCATGCTGAAGCTAAACAATCTCTCCCTCTCTGAGTAAGACCAGTACTGGAGTGGGATGTGTGTGAGCCGGTGTTCTATTGTCAAACAGCAGTGAAAAAACACATTTGACAAGAACGCTACAGAGCTCAGCTGCACAGCTGGAATGGAACAGATGTCCTGATCATCTAGCAGTGACCAACATGGTGATTGACCAGCTGCTTCAACAGGGTGAACATTAGAGCCATATGTCATTATTGAGAATCTAATTCCTAAACCACGTGCATTAATATGGAGTTAGTCTCCTTTTTTCTTTCCACCAGATTTTGGGAGATGAATGCAGGGATTTGCTTCCATTCAGCCCTATGAGCATTAGTGAGGCCTGGCTCAAAGTCGGCATTCCAGTCCACTTCAAAGCCGGAGGTCATGACTCTCTGCAGGCCAGTCAAGTTCGACCCCAAAAAGCTCCCTTTGTGACTGAAACAGGAAAGAGCCTCAGTCACACTGCTGCCTTGTGTTAGGAGCACTGTTGTGTAAACTATTATCAAGATTTCCCTTCAATGGAACTCTGGGTTCTGACCTGCTGACCTGTTATCTGCTTTCCTCAAACTTTCTCTAATAGATATAGATAACGTGTTTAATACTTTCAAGACAAATCAATCCAACAGTTTGGCCCAGTTTCCTCCAGAAGCACATTTATAATGTGAAACTCCCTTTCTCTGCTTCATTTGTGGTTACAATTCAGGCAGGCGGGGTTCTATCAGCTGGTCTTGTACTATAGAGATTAATGTTTTCGATGACGTCACTGGTTATTTGCTAGTTATTTTACCTCTGTATAAGTAATAAACTCACATCTGCTCTCACTTTATTCATCGCTAAGTGGATGCACCGCCCGGCGAGGACGTTGAGTGGAAAAATCAAACATCCACGCTGGGTTTCAGTGTTTCCCCAGGTGTGTTCAAGAGGTCAAAGTGTTTGGAAAGCACGGAGCATGACTATCAAACATGCCCGAGCTAATAAGTGTCAGGAGAAGGGGGGAATGTTGAGCAAGAGCGTTCCAAATTTAAGAAACTGGATTATTGTATCAGCTAGAGAGGAAGGGGAGGATGAGGAGGAGCAGGAGTCATCGGCTAACGGTAAGGTTAGCTAATTACACGTAACTTCTCTCTGTGTGTGAGTGAGCGGTTTGATTCATGTGTTCGATGACGTCACCGCTGCTCATAAGGTCTTTTAAGGCTGCCCAACAAATGTCAGTCTCTATACAACATGACTTTTCCGGGTTAATAATCATCTTCTGTAAAACTAAATTCATTGTCAAGAGAGCTTATGTTTATTTGTGTTGTTCTGTTTCCCACGTTTTGATTCAAAACTCTTTTGCAGCACTTTGGTGTTTTTAAAGTGTCCATCATGAACTTATAAGCAGCTGAATTTCTCACTTTAATCTAATTGTGTGTGTTTGTGATCTTTCAAACATGGAAACATAAAGATAGTGAAGACTTAGTTCCCCTTATTTCTCCACACACACCCTCCCTCATGCTCATCAGATGGTTTTGTGACCTTTTATCAGATGAGACAGTTGTTACACACACATGATAAGATTTGGGTTCCAGTCAGCAGTTCCACTTTGTATCCCGTTAAGATCTGGCAGCCGCTCTGGATTCCTTAAGCTCCAAGTCACTTTCCAACCTTTTATGTTTGTCTTTTATGAGCCGAGTCATACTCAGTCAATCATTTTACAAAGATAAACAGATACTGTCCACTAATCTAACACCTATTTTGCACTTTAACTCCATAAATGAATGAGATGTTGGATTGTAGTCGCCGTTAGATTCCGTGGCTTCACACAATGCGGTCGCCTGGTCACGGTGACCTCGCCGATGATGGTTAGGACCCGGCCGGTGTCTCAGACAGAGCAGCTGGAGTGAGCAGAGTTTGGGGAACCAGGAAATTACATCATTTATCATTTAGAGAACAGACAGCTTCTCCTGTGTATTGATTTATGCATTGTCTTGGATGTACGTGCATGCTGCAGGTGATTGATAGTTTTCATCTCTTTCAAAAGCCAGTGGAGCGAGGCAAGAAGCAGTGACCCGGGGGGGCCAAAGGTCAGACCTACCGTGGGTACCTGTCAGTGAAGGGCTGCCGGGCCTGGATCAATTACTGGCCTGGATTACCGGAATAGTTTACTCGCCTGAGGGAAAGGGACTGGGAGCAGCCTCAGGCCACACATACACGCTCACACACACATGTCAATGAGATCTCTGATCCATCCCAATAATCCTCTGTGAGTCAATTAATTTTGTTTCATATTTGTTTGCTTCACCTTCATAAAGAAACAGAAATAGGATTTGTTTATGTGTTCTCCCGTTGCGTGGAAACACAAACTAGATTAATGTTTCCTAGCTAAAATCAAACTAAAGATGGACTCAGGAATCTGGTTTGTCATCGGTGTTTGGAAGGGTTGTAAAGGACGCGCCGTAAAAGTGGAAGGGCAGTATTTTACACCTCGGTGAGGATTCTCCGACACAAACAACCTTGAGAGGTGTGAGAAGCTGTCAGCCGCTGCTCCTTGGTACACTGTGGAAAAGAAAACTGTATTTTTGGCCTGTGGCTTTCCAAACAAACGGCTCGATAGGGAAACAGTGGTATGATTTAGTATAATTACAATCCTCTTATTCTTTATACACAAAGACACAAGAGTGCTTGTTGCTACAAAGAGCTTCTATTTACAGGAACTAAAATAGGACCGGACTCTCCGGCTTGTAAACCTGACTTGAGGTTTATGTGCTATCTTGTTATCTTTAGAAAGAAAGGGAATAGGAGTGCAGAAATAGAAGTTTAAGCAGAATTACGTAGGGTGATCAGAAGTTTGTCTCATTTTGATTTATCCTCTTTTTACCATTTTTAAAGGTCTGTTATCCAAATGTAAACAAAAGAGTTGAACAGGTCCTTTAAGGCACAAATGAGGGCTAAATGTTTTCTGCTGAGGTTCAGGTTTGCTGTGGTATCGGCATAGCTTGGCTGAGTAAAACCTGGAATTCCCCTTTCTATCTGGAGTGTGGACCAATGACAAAAATCCCAGTCCAGCTTCCCCCCTAAACTCTGGTATGTTAATCAGCACCTTTTCTTCTCTGGAGTATATTTAACTCTCAAGGTCAGGCAGTTTGAGTCTGGTTAAGTGGTAAACCTGAAGGAATCTGACAGCGACCATGAGCCAGCATTGTTGATGATGACACAACGTCCCACCCAGCCATGTGTGTGTGTGTGTGTGTGAGTGTGTGTGTGTGTGAATCCCTGCAGGCCTCCTTGCTCGTCCACTTTAAATCCTCAACCCAAGAATGCAAGTGACGCTAAGAAAACTAGTTTTTGAAATTCAACCGCTGCCCACACGGACGTTTACATTTATAGATGTTTAGGTTAGGGATTTTGTGATATATTGGCAGGGTTATTGTCACATCACAATCACACACACACACACACACACACACACACCACAGAAATCTGATCCATAGATTAAGTTAAATATTTTGTTTGCAAATATTATCTGCAATAACATTGAAACTAATCCTGTCTAAAGAGGCTTTAAAACAGAAAATTATAATCTTCACTTTCACTCATTCTGGGTTAATATAAGAAATATGAGGATTCCCACCAAATCGATATATCTTTCAGATGCCTATTAGCAAGTTTACTCTCTGTGACACCAGAATCCTCTTCAGCATTTGTGCCTGTGTGGATCCAAACCTCTCTGTCCTAATCTTAACTCTAGCCTTTAGCCCTTAAGTAATGGCTTTCTGTGGCTCCAAACCATGTAACCCATAATCTGTCCATATGCTAAAAGGCCACATGGCAGATAGATGAGCAGCCACGGAGACTTCAGACTGCTGCTGTGTGTTTCAGCCCAGACTAATATAGGACATTTGTGGTGTTTTGGTCTATTTTAAACCGTTCTTTGGGAGGTGTGTGTGTGTGTGTGTGTGTGTAACCTGAATTATTTTAGCATTTCCAACAAAACCATCCATCATCTTACTGCACAGAAAAAGCATTAGTCTCATTACACCGACAAATTAATACTAGTAATATCAATAAGGCATGTGTAGATGTGTACATATTGATTCTCAGACGTGTGTGTGTTTGTGTGTGTACATTGATGAATGCTCTACATCGATTTCCAATCCAAACTGTTTGAACGTGGACTCATGTTCCTTTTGATCGTTGTTGTCATCTCACAGCAAACCGGGTTTACAATTTGATACAGTCTGCATTAACACGGCTAATACACACACACACACACACACACACACACACACACACACACACACACACACACACACACACACACACACACACACACACACACACACACACACACACACACACACACACACACACACACACACACACACACACACACAAACACACACATACCCGTACCAGCGCAGACAACAACACAATAACACCAAAAGGCTTATTCCCAGCTCAGGAAAGGATGATGGATGTGTGTGTTGTGAAAGACCTGCAAAGGAGAAAATAAAACGCAGACGTTATGATCGACTATTTTACAGCAATTTACTTTAAATCCACACAGGAACCTCCATCCTTGCAGTTATTTCAGGCACAGCTGAATCCAAAAAATGTAGTTTTACCAGTAAATCTAAAGGAATAACGCCGGTTGAGCTCCTCTGTGCGTCTCTGATGAGGCTGAAATAGTCGGAGAAGCACCCAGGAGCTGCATTGTTTATGGTTTTGTAAGTGAGACCCACGTTTATTGGTTTTGGCCACGTTAACGCTCATCCTGTTTGGTCTCTGCTATGATTCAGGCGCTTGTATCAGTGGAGTAATACCCCCCCCACCCCCACCCCCACCCCCCCACACACACACTTCCGCCCCCCCCCCACCCTGTAGCAGCCATGCCACACAACTCGCCGGCTCAGTTTAATCCTATTACCACCACTTTCATCATCACCAAGATATATAGATTAAATTTTCTGTGTCAACAGCGATTATACCGGGAGTGGATATGGGATTGTTGAAGCGGTTTGGATGTGCGACTGGAAGTGATCAGTAATATTTAGATTGTAAGGCGGTCGGGTGAAGCTCCACAATCTGCCCTTTCTGCAACAAACGCCATCCAATTATCCGTCTCTCTTAAACGTTTTGTTGTTCTCTTTCACCCACATGAAGTCAAATCGAATCCATGTGACTTCTGAATTGCATTTCTTTGCAATGCTCCAGAAAAGATTTACTCTTTTTTTTCACAGGGGGTGGGGGGGAGAGAGAGGAAAAAAAAGAGGAAATCAGAAATGTGGAGAAGAGAGAAAATCTTGACCAGATGGTTCAGGCAAGATTATCCTCTAAACATGGTTTCCCAGTCGCTCTGAGCCCATAATGGCAACACTGTCGTCTCACACAAGTACTGGAACAAACATATTCCGCTCTCGCTACGCTGGGGGTCTGCTGCTTGTGTTTATGTGTGCGTGCGTGTGTTTGCACCCTGTCCACAGATGTGTGTTTGCCTACATGCAGTCAGGGAAGGGTTACTCAAATAAACGTGGTTTGTCTTTTGACCCAGCTGCATTGAAACACACGGCACCACCCACACTTGTCTGGAGCCGTATTCCCACATCTGTGCCGGGGCTCAGATATCACCGCTTCCCCCCCACACAAGCATCTGCTCCAGGCACAGCCGCCCTGCCTTCACATTGTCAAACGTCTTATTCATGTTGTCACCACCCATAACCTCTGCAATAACCTTTGATATACGGACGCTTCTGCCACAGCTGACTGGTAGTCTCACAGAACGGAGGCTCTGCTGGGTAAAACGCACACAAATGGAGGAGAACACACACACACACACACACACCTACACACCCCCTGTCATTAGCTGCGTTAACGTTTACCTCACGTCCGGGCTCAGTTCACCGGCTGGGTGTTATTTTGGCCGGTTGACGGAGGCAGGGGAGGACGGCGTGAGGAGTGTCAGTGAGCAGAGGTAGAGCCGAGTCCCGGTTGCCAGGGTGAACGTGTTCTGTTCCACCAAGCCGGCCTGTGATAGGCCAGAGCCGCAGCCGAGAGAGGGAAATTCTGCCAATTGGAAACAATTGATGTTTTGTTGCCGGGCCAAGCTGTCCTGACACAAAGCTGACATTTACTGGCATGAAGATCACTCCTCAGGTTGGAAAAGGTGGCGCTTTGAGAAAAAAAGGACTATAAATATGTCTGGCTTCTTTTTTTTATGTAGCTGACAGGAATAAACAGGGATATTGTTCTTAAATCTGTGCTCGGTGCCAGCAACACATTTCCAGGCACATTTTGCCTCTCTTTGGTTTTACTTGTTGGTGTCTGACAGCAGAATGGCTCATTTACATAATTTCCTCTGCAAATGAGATTATTAATGCTCCCTGGCTCAATCCAGGCTACAGCTTTCTAAAGCCTAATTGCAGAAATCAACGGTAATATACAGTATAATGTATATATACAGTATATGTACTTGTTGAGATGGAAAGTTGAACCGGGTGCCCCAGAGTAAAATAGCAAAAACAGCAAATGGTGTCCATTTCCCAGAAACTCACCGCCTAATTGGTCCATGTTGTTATATTTACAGAAAGGTTGCCGCTGATTTCAAAAGAAGATTACCAAAAAAAAGACATACCAGATGGCAGTAAGACCTACGAAGCCAAAACTTGCTGTTGTTACCTCGAAGTCAGTGGCGCCAAAAACCTTTTGTCATGCAAATTCACCCGGATCCAAATCTGCATCTGCCTGAAAATCTCACAAACTTCAACTCCCAAGTCCCACCGCTGCTTATTCTCCCCCCGCATCATGTTCCTGTGACATGCAGGGACCCTCATCCATCAAAACCCCTGGAGATTGACAGCTTCAATGTTGCACGCCTGTACGTTTTGAAGCAGAAATATTATTATGAAGTCTACAGCGCGGCACTGTGAAGATGCTGAGCTCATCCATTCTTCATGGAGCTTGGATCACCGTCACATTCAGCCCAATAAGTCAAACAAAACTAATAGTGTATGTAATATTTTATTAAATCCCAGCCGTTTCCTCCTCCCTGTTTTTAATAATACAAAAGAGAAAAACGTCCTGGTATGATTCCACGCTGTCTGAAGCTGCGGGACGTTTCAGAACTCAGTGAAACGGCAGCAACCGCAGCAAACGCTCCCAAACACTGAGCTCAGCAGGCTCCATGGTGAGTTCTGCAGCTTATACAAGTATTCTTACTTTTTATTACCTCTCGTCTAACTTGGGTGTGAGCAAGGAAATTTATAGAGGCAAAGAGTTTTATTTCCTTCTCACAATGTAAAACTATAGAGAAACTTAATAATGAAAGCCCCGCCGGCCTGGATCTTCAAATTAAAGCGTCTCTGTTCTCATTCATTAGATCGCGTTGCCTGTTTGAAAAAAGGCCAAATTACAAACCCACGCTGGAAAACCTCAACGCCAATGTGGAATCTTTAAAATAAGAATGGGGTCCAGGCTTTTATTTTGGCGAGCGTGTCGGTGCAGAGTGGTGGTGTGCGTTGATGCGAGGTGGCAGCGTGTCCTCAGGTCATTCATTAGTCCTGCATCTTCAACACACAGACAGTAATTGTCAGTCGCACATGAGTAATTGAATCGGGCGTGTGTGCTCAACAATCGCCTCTCATTGCATTAATGTTTGGACCATGACAATTACTGTCAGGCTGGGGTCTGCACCCCGCCCCCCGACACACACACACACACACACACACCCAGGCTCTGCTTATTACACATGTAAATCAGATATACATTGTCCAGAACAAAAGGGGGTTGAATGTGATAAAGAAGTCTTCGTTTTAAGACTTTTAAGAAGATTCAGTGTGTTTCAGCTTCATCGAACTAGAAACACGTCTGAAAGTCCCAAAAACAAACAAGTTGGCTTTGCTCCTTTGAAGAATCAGACATTCAGAATCTTTAAACAGCCATTTAGTCTCATTTTATGAAGAGAAGTGAAGTGCATCTGCCCAGTCAATGAGAGAACGTCCAAAACAAATCAACTTCCTCCAGGAATTCTGTAGAAATGAGCGTCAGGAGATTCTGATTCTGAACTAGAAACAACCTCACACACTTCTTTGTTGATTCCAGAGAATTCGACACACGATTGTCATGTGATCCATTTTTTAATAGACTCCAACAAAATGTTCGTCCAGATGTTCAAAAATCATTAAAATAAGATTAATTACCAGACCCATAATCCAGTTTCAAGCACTTTTAACTTGGATTCCTATTTTCATTGCTGGTATAAATCTAATGGTGCTTGGGTCTCGCTCTGCGTCTCTCGTGTTACAGATGGTGCCATGTTGCAGCCAGATTTTGACGCAGAGTTTCAAGACGTCTCATTAAGTCGTTTTTGCTCGGCCGTAATTAGTCGCCTTGATACTACAAAATTGCTCTAGATTACAAAATAATGAGCTTGTTGCGGCGCTCTGGTGGAGCTCGGAGCAGAGGAAGGAGATCCGTCCTGCTCCATCCGAGTCCTGATGTTCGCCGCCGTATCAATAAAACAGGAGAAGGAGGAGCTTTGTAGCCCCGGATCACTTTGATTTGTCGAATATCTGGTTTTACTGAGTAATGTATCGCAGGGAGAGGAGGGGGATGGGGGGGTAGGGAGGAAGAGGAGGAGGAGGTCACATTTCAATTCCCCCTCCTCCCTCCTTTCCTCCCTACAGAGCTTTCCTCATCCTCCTCAGTGTGTGTGTGTGTGTGTGTGTGTGTGTGTGTGTGTGTGTGTGTGTGTGTGTGTGTGTGTGTGTGTGTGTGTGTGTGTGTGTGTGTGTGTGTGTGTGGATCCGTAGTTCACTGAGAGACGGAGCACATCTGGAGCCGCAGCCATGGGGCCAAACACGGCGCCAGCACCAGCTCTCAGCCAACAACACACACACACACACACACACACACGCACACACAAATATGTCCCCCGTGTGCATCCAAGATGTTTGTTTTTTTTGCACGGTGGCAACAATGAGTAAGCAGTTTGTAACTCATTATTTAGGAATACAGGAGTCCTGAAGTCCTTGATAGTATTTTCAGCCGTATGAGTTTTAATTGGGCTTAACAAAGCAGGAAGTCTCTCTCACTGAAGTGTCCTTAAAATGCCTCTTAAATGAATCCCCGTATATGAACGTAAGCACAAGCGTTTCTGCGTCAGACCCTCACGCATGTTAATTGTTCACAGCTTTTATAATCCTGTGGTCCTCATATGTGGACACATGGAGTTGGCCTGTTTCAGATGAACGCTCGGCCACGTGGGACGCTGCAGATGCTGGAACGAGCAGAATGGAACTTCTCTGTCACGCCCAGAGTTGAGATTATTGATTACTTTTTTTACAAATGAATGAAACTTTTATCCACAGGAAACACAGGAGGGAAGGTTTGAGTTTGCCTCATTCAAAGCCAGTGTCAACACAATATCTATTCATAATGCTTTTCTCTTGTCTCTCCTTTCTATGAAAATATTAGTTTGAGGCAGATGTGCCCTAAAACACTAATATTTAAGAACTCTTTTGTATATTTTTTCAGTTTCTGTGTGTGCGTTTGTACTTACTGGTGTAGATTTCATTGAGATGACAGGAACCAACAGTGTGGTTGGCCAAAGGCATTGTGGGAAACGGAGGAAATGTGTCTCTGCGTTATCGTTCATGTTTACACCTCAATTATACTCAGATTAAGACTGTGAATCCCTTTTGTCAAATGTCAGCTAACCATAATGCGCCAGAAAAAGTCTTAAATCAAAGTGTGTTTACTCTGAGCTTATGTGTGTGTGTGTACATGTCAGCTCAGACAGACTTGTACACATCATGGCTGCCGGCCGCACACACTGCGTGCATATGCTTGTTTGCGTTTTTGCCTTAACTGCAGCACATACTGTACTAATCATGGTGTTAATGTGGCGACTGACATGATGGACGCAGGAGAAGGAAGCTTGACTGAACTACAGACTAACATTGTAATCTTTCCATTGTGTTTCTTTGACTGTATTTTTACACACGTGGCGTTTGCCAGTGATTTAGATTTGTGATCTGTGTAACTGTCTTTTTCTTGTCTTGTTCTGGGTCTTGGCCCAGCATGAGGAGCCTGAATGGCCCGTGAGCTCCCCGTTGCTTTATGGGCCCCGACTGAAGCCTGCGTGCTGCACTGACACCAGGGTGCAGGGCTGATTGGAGATGAAGGTCCTCCGCTGATGGCTCACCGGGGACTCCTCCATCACCACAATGACCCCCGCTCCTGTTGCGCCTCGGCACTCGGCCAGTGTGTCGGGTTTCAGGCACATGGAGCGGATTAGCGATGTGTGGCACCAGGGGCCGAGTCTCGCCACGCCCTGACCGATCGGCCCGGCTGCGACTGGGAGGTCCGTCTTTGTTTTCTCTCTAAACACTTTGTACATTTAAGACTTGTTGTTGCAGGACGCTGCCCGTTTACTGCAGCCGAGGTCACCGCTGTAAAGACAAGAATGCGAGCTGGAATCTGGCACCTATTGTAGAGGAGAGGGCAAGCGTTACTTATGAGCTTTGACTTGTCTCAAATTAATTGAGCTTACGTTTTACAATGTAATAGGTCTGGAAAGTGTCCAAGAGTTGTTAGTTCTACTCTCCTCTGCTGTCCAGTGTTTTCTTGTTCTTGTTCAAAGTCCAGAGTTTTGAAGCTCCTTGACATAGATGCTGCGTTTAAAGCAATTTATAACGAAACGGAGATGGAATGGAACATTTCTGAGTTAATGGATGAGATGGTAGAGGAGAGGTTTAGGCTGCAGGGGCAGTTTGAGAAGTTCACGTAGGCGTTTTGTTCAGGTTTTAATGCTGTGAAATGTAGCCACCAGTGGGATCGATTCGAAGTGGCAGAGAACCCGATACAGCCTCTTTTCAAGTCTGCGGGGTTTGATGTCCGGAAATCTGTTTGGGTGGAGTATCATTTTAATATTTATCTGTGAAATCTAATCACGCCGCAGAAACCGAACTAACCTGTTTGGGTCAAGACGTATCGGGTCACTTACATTTTGGTGAACACCCCAGAATCTCTCACACACGCACACACGCACACGCACACACGCACACACGCACACACACACATGCACACACACACAGTCTCTCTCAGGCCTCTCAGAACCAATAGCAGCAACATGCAAGCAAGCAAAATGGAGTAACCCTAAGACGGGTCAATTGAAAGAAGGATCTTGTCTCGCGTATCGGAAACATACAACACAAATGCTTCAGTTATAATTCAGTGTCTAACAAATGTGCTGTGTTCTTCTGGCTGTAACTCAATATTCCACCGCTGCCCTGCTGCCTCCTCTTGGTATTTGCTTTATGGTAAATAGTAAGATTCAGATCCAGACAGATTTACTGTAAGATACCTGATACGCGATTGATCGTCCCACCAAGAGGAAATGTATACGCGCTCCTACTCCTCCTCCGCTGAGCGCAGCTGTGGAGGAACACGCTGCAGAACTACACACGTCCTACACAAATGCTTTGTTTCAAAAGGAAACCATCTGACTTTTTGATAGCAGATGTTAATTAATCAACCATCCAATCCACTTTTGTTCCTGATCATCTCAATCTGTGTCACAGTCTAATAACAGAGTTCTTGTTATCCTCTCTTGGATAAAGGTGGTTAATGGTTAAATGGTTGAATCATCTTGACAACTTTCTTGATTCCCTTTTTTCCGCAGTGTGATTTAGTTTTGCTTTGTGTCTTGCTCAAGGGCACTTCAGCTGGATCCTGGTTTCTTGTGGAATGACTCTCATATCGACTCTCATCCTAAAGGTTAGACCGAACTCTGCGTCCCTGTTTTATGTCTATATTGCGGTGACTTCATCGTCCTTTCTTGTCACTTATCAGAGCCCAGCATGATTCACACATTCCATTTGTACCGACGCAGAGTTTTACAATCAGGGGAGGAGTAAAACATTAAACCGTGTTCAACCCAGGCAACTCAGGGACTTTCAGACGAGGCCACCAGTGATTCTCCACTGGAACCAATTAGGTCCACGCCAGTGAACTTCTCCCTTTTCCCTGCCTGAGCTTTGGCTGCCGGCCCAGAGCTCCGGCACAATGGAGCCCCAACGCCAAAGTGCTCTCCCACTCTTTATCACTGCGTTATGAGGTAACATGCAAGTGGATCAAACAACGGCCCAGTGAAGCTGCTGGGGAGGAGGAGTGTGTGTGTGTGTGTGTGTGTGTGTGTGTGTGTGTGTGTGTGTGTGTGTGTGTGTGTGTGTGTGTGTGTGTGTGTGTGTGTGTGTGTGTGTGTGTGTGTGTGTGTGTGTGTGTGTGTGTGTGTGTGTGTGTGTGTGTGTGTGTGTGTGTGTTGGTGTACAGTTTCAGTCTGCCCTTAAAGTGCTGCTGAACACTCTCAGCCTTCTCCACTACACTTGTCTACTGTCTACTACGCCTCTACTTGTTTACTTCTATTCTAATTGTCTGAACTGCGTTTAAGGAGAGAAAAGGCAAGTAAGATGTATAAATGGAAAGAAGGCTCTAGAGTCAGTAAGGCCTATAGATCCTGATGTGTTACTGGGCTGTAACATCCATACCTGTGCCAAGTCCCACGACCAAGCGTCAGCCAGGATGTGTCACGTTTCTGTCATGTCCTCTCACCCTTCTCTCTCTCTCTCTCTCTCTCTCTCCCTCCCATCCTCCCTCTCTCTCTCTCTCTCTCTCTCTCCCCCCCTCCCATCCTCCCTCTCTCTCTCTCTCTCTCTCTCTCTCTGGTTCTATTAGCGGCGTCTCAATGAGTCATGTCAGTCTATGACGCCGCGTCGCGCTGACAAGATGAACATTCCCGCTAATAAGGGCTGGCACATCTGAGATGTTATGAAATGACTCAGACATGCTCCGCTTTAGTCCTGAAGGTGAAGACGAAGATGAAGATGCGGACGTCCAAATCCCCCTCGTTTGTTTCTTCTCTGCAACACGGAATCTGGTGCAGGTTTGTGTTCATAAATGGTGTTTAAGATGTGTTTGTAGCTTTTATTGGAGTGCTGTTGTGGAGACGTTAAACTCTACAGGAGCACTGAAGGAAGTGAATTATTCACTCCAGCAGAAACCATTTGGATCTCAAGTTGCCGCTAATTCAATTCACCTGTAAAACTCAGTGTTAGAATTTAACCCTTTGGGCCTCTAAAGTCATTTTTGCAGTTTGACTTCCATGTTATTTTATAGTGTGAAACAATTCATCGATTGTCTCCTCAAATTAGACAGAAAGGCTCCATCATGAACCTTAAACCTTCTGCTTCTCACTCTCACCTATGAGCATGTGCAGGGTTAAAAAAGGGCAACTTTCAGTAACTTTAACAATTAGTCTATTCCTCTGAAGTATTTCCTGTGAAGATCCTTTTAAAGGCTCAATATTTACTTTAACCATTGCTATGACTGATGATTTCCTGCAGAAGGTTTTTGGCCGGTTCCTTTCGGAGGATGCAGCTCTGCAAGTCTTCTTTGTGATAAGTGCCAAAGGGAGTCTGAGAGGCAAATCTCAAATAGTTTTCACTTATCAGTCGAGAGCAGATAAACAAATGTTTCATTCATCATTACATCCACCAGAGCGGAATACTCCAAAATATTATTTCTGGCAATAAAAATCCATTAAGGGCAGAACAGGTCAGCAGCCTCGACACGGCCAAGTCATAAATTAACAGTGATTAAAGAGCGAATGAATGTAATGATTATACAGCATAATGTAAATGTTAGAGATGTTATTCGTGGTAACCAGGGTAACATGATCATGATGGAAGCTTCTCTCTTTAAACCTCCCCCCTTATGTCTTCACTGAGATACAATCTGTATTTGACTTGTAATCTGTCACATCTTTTTATGGCACCCGCAGATTAAAACAGTTTACTGATGCGTTCACTGTCCCCTGAGGGAAACAAAGAGCTCCTCTTCCAGATATACGACATGACCCCGAGCCACAGGGGACAAGCACATCCTCCCCGACTCCACAGCCTGCCGTGTGTGTGAACTATCTCACGGAGAGACGGCTGAGAGGGAGCTTCCCCTCACACGCTCACTAACTCACTGCGCGCTGATCAAACCCATAAGCAATATGTCAAAAGGTGGTGAGGAATCGGGGCGATAACATTGTAATGGCCTTGAGTGGGCATAAATCTCCGGCCGCAGAGCTTTTGGAGACGGCCGGGGATGACAGAGCTCCGGTGGGGAGGTCATGAACCGTGTTTATGAGCGCTGCGCTGACAGAGGAAATAAAGATGGATCGTAGGTAAAGAAGGTGAGTCGCTCCCGGGCCCGGGCGGACATTTGTCTTCTGTCAGAGCCGTCCCAAAACACATAGACAGCAGACAAGACAGCTTTAAGATCTCCTTTCAACATGATTCAGTCCCGTTTACTTTTATCCAAGGGAAGTAATCTCATCTAGGAACATAAACGGTGGATTGTTTTAGGAAGTAGGTTTTTCTTCTGAAGGTGTTCAGGCTGTATTTCAGCTGGAGAGGACTAGAAATAAGGAAATTGTTTCAGTAAATTTGTATAAATAAGGGTTGAAGTCACAAAGGGTGGAGGAGAATCAAGGAAAGGACACTGGAGTTGGAAGAGGAGGATGAAGGGCTGTAACCTAAACTGTTTGCGGTTTGATTTCAGCTCACAGATGGATGGAGTGATCTGTTAACACCCGCCTCTTCTGACTGTCATGGAGGGCCTTCACCTTTGACCCCAACTGGATGCCTATTCTTGGCAGGGGGTGAAGGGGAGTCTCCCTTCTGCTGCTGCGCTGCTGTTTAAGCAGCAAAAGGAAAAAGTCTTCAGTCAGGGCAAACAGCCACATGTCCTCCAAGAGAAGAACAACCTCACTCTTCTTCTTCTTCTTCTTCTTCATCAGCTTCAATCAGCTGCTCCTGAAACGCTGCCTGCTTGTATTGATTTCCCTTTAAGAGATTTACATCATGTGTCAAGGTGAATAAGATTTACATTGTAATGACAGTCCAGTAGCTGCTGACCTCTGACCTCTGCTGACCAAGACGTTTCACCTAAAGATTCAGATGAGCCTCGGCCTCCCTCTGATAATATCCTTTCCTATACTTCTAAGTGTGTTACTTGATCTCCAGCTCACTCCTGATTGAATCCCCCTGGATCTCCTCGCTCACAGAATGTGTATTTTAATAATAGTTTTATGAGGAGTTGATGCCGTCTGATAACCTTTCCGTGTGAAGCACCACTTCACATGCACTCAGGCCAAGTGCTGCGGCGCTCGCTGAATAACATCAGCTGGGCTGGACGACAGCACAACGTGTGGAAACCTACTGAGGAAGTGTATGTCAAGCATTTTCATCTCTTCTAATCCATGCTTAACACTTAAAATCTGCTCTTTTCTCCTGCACACTAACGTCTGGCAAGCTTTGCTCTCTTTCTGTTTGCCAGGCAGAGTTGGAGTGAAGGTCCTGGTGGTCCTGGTGGTCCTGGTGGGCCTGCTGCAGGTACTGATGGCCCCAAACGAAAGGATCCCAACATCGACCTCAAATCATCACTAGAGTCCAACCAACAGAGGTAAACGTGAGGCCAAGCGGCAACACAATTCACTCATCACTGCACTAACATGTCACAGCACCAGATACTGTTACCACTCTGCTGATCAGACCAGAGGAGAAGGCAGAGACAAACCAAAGTCTTCATTTTTTAAATATGTTTACAGAATGAAGATGTAGTAGTTGCTCAATAGTCATGTTAACAACATGTCTTTCCATTTACAGCAGTTCTGTATTCAGAGGACGTCTGCTTTGGGTTAAAGAATCCATTAAATTCTCATGAAACACTAACGGATTAATTATAAACTGCTGACACATGAGATTCTTCTCTGTGGTTTCTGTCTCATCTCCATTTTTCACCATTGGAAGGAAACAGCTTCTTTCTGAATTCCCACCAAGGAAGTGGACGTGCTGAAAGAACATAAATCTATTGTTCTGTCTGTGGATATTTACTCATTTATACGGTCAGGATTCACACAAGGCTTTACTTTTCTCTGTGTGTGTGTGTGTCTGTGTGTGTGTGCGTCCATGTGCGAGCAGACCAATGAAACCCGAGCCCGTGTGTGTGTGCCACTGTGTGCCGGGCAGATAAAGCACACGGTGCATTCAGAGGGAAACCGTTTGGTCTACACAGGAAGTGTGTAAACTGAGCAACAGAGGGAGGGGAAACAGGAAGTGGATGATGGATGGCAGGTTAGTTCCAGTGCTCCTCCATCGCTCCCGACGCATGGCTGAGACGGTGCAATACAGGGAAAGCAGTAACTGAGGTCAGGAGGTCACAACCACGCTGCCTTCTTAGACTGTTTTAGCGCTCAGCAAAGTGCGACGTCAAATTTAGTTTGTACCAACAAGCAGGTAAATAAAGACATAACATAAAGAATAAAATGTCTCAATCTATCCAGTTGAGTTTTACAGTCCTTGGTGGTCCTGGGTTGTGCCCCCCCCTTCCACACACACACACACACACACACACACACACATACCACCAGCAGAAACAGGTGGAGCCACAAACTGTGTGTGTGTGCAGGCCGCTGCATCTGCTGGACATCGTCATCCTCAATCCTTCATCAATATCTGAGCGCTGACGGAAGCTTTCTTCTGATCCTCACCTCAGAGTCCAAACGCTACAATAGTGCGTTGAGATATAATTTGAATATTTAGAACCCTGTCAACACCATTTTGATTGAATTTATCCTAGAATCTGAAAGAAATCCTAAATAACAGACTTAATTTGCTAAACATGAAACCTATATATGGGTGTGTGTGTGAGAGGAAGAGCAGACAGTAACACTCCTCTCTCCAAACATTAGAGAGGCAGACGAACCAAAGACCAGAACAAAGAGATCTGATTTGAATAACATTAGAAAACTGGTTTATATGTTGGAGATCTCTGATAATGTTGAACAAACAGTGGCTTCTGTGATCCACCGCCGAAAATCTAATTCAAACCGTCACAAATAAAGGGAAACGTGCGCCCGTGTGAGCCGGTGACATCAGCCGCAGAAACGAGCTACAAAAGAGCGGCTGTGTGTGTTTGTGTGTGTGTGTGTGTGTGTGTGTGTGTGTGTGTGTCTGTCTCCCCTCCATTCCTTATCTCCCCCGAAGGAAACAAAGACATACGGTGGGATTTGTTCAGGATTAATTTGAGGGTTAATTAAATTTGCTTTGAGCAGACCTGGAAACAGAGTGGGATGGAAGGTGAATGTGTTTTTATTGTGAGCTATAAAATGCAACGAGCGCTTGTTAGAACCTGCCGACGGGACATAAAAGGCTCGATGTTTAAACACGCTGACAATCTTAATACCACCGCTCGCTCGTGTGTATTTGTGGACAATACTCCGTTCTTGTTGCTCTGTATTTATGCAATTTTATCGTTAATCTGTTTGGGGAAGGGAGAGGTCACATGAGCACACACAAGTCTGAGGCTGTGTGTGAGTCTGCAGGCAAACAGCTGCCTGGTTTCCGTGGATGGAGCTGAAACTGCTTGGTGGCCATCTTTACCTCCCTGCAAGAGAGGTCACCAGGTCAGATCCATCAATTTTCTCTCATTGGCTCATCTGTCTGTGGTATCACCAAAGCAGGAGTAAGGGAGCAGATATAGCCCAAACAAAAGCTGGAGTGATTTCATGCCACTTTGCTAGCACAGCTGCGACGGTTCAGGAATAGCAGCCGCCCCGTTCACAACTGACACGCCAACGCAGGAGTGAGAACCGACTCATCGACTTCCGACACCTTTTCTGACCCGTCACCGCTTTGATGAAACGCTGCTGAGACGTAGAGAGAGGGTGGAAAACTGCTCACTTTGTAATCAGGATTTAGTGATACAAACATCATGTAGTCACTGTTAAGGTTGTCTACTTTCCTGATCTCCAGTCTAGTGGTCTCTGTGGTGTGACAGACGAATCAAAACATCCATAAAAACCCCTAAAACACTCTTTGGTTTGGATCATAACTGACCCAAGGAAATCAGATGTGAGAGAGAATTACAGAACACTTAGAGGATTTTCCATGGATATTATGATCCCGGGTTTGAGCCAAGAACGGAGAGGAAATGTTATTCTGCTCATTAAATGCATTATATACAGCGTGTGGATCCTACAGCACAGTGGAGGAGACATGTCCACATAAAAGTCCTCATTCAAATTCAGTAAAAGTAGAATTACCAACATGTGAATGCATTTTTACACGTATGATCCTCTGCTGCTGTCAACTATCAACCTACTTCTGTTTGTGTTGCTTGTAGCCTTCAGTGTCCAAGGAAGCAGCGCAGCACCATCCTGTTACGGTGAGTGGCATAATGACTTTGACCATATCGGTGTGGAGGCAGATGTGTGTGTGTGTGTGTGTGTGAGATTGTGTGCATGCCTGTACACTCTGCCTGTAATCAGCACCTCTGGCTGCTGCAGATAAGACACAGAGGCGCAGTGTGAAGCTCTGCCTGGCTCTCTGCCTTTTACACTTCAGGGCCTGGCAGTCACACCAGCAGCACGGCTGTACTGCGGACACATCTGGCCCTCGTTACGCCGCTCCACCGGCATTATACCATCACAACACACACACACCGTTCCTGTGTGTCGTAACCGCTCAAACGTCTGACAAAAGGCGAAACTCTTCACCACGTGTCAACCGCAGCGCCACTCAGCTACTCTTCTCTTATGGACACACTCTGAGCTCATTGTTTAGGCCCACCCGCTGTTACTTACACACTATACTCCTGCTTGTGTCCACACACTCAGCGGCTTTTGTTACACCTGGACAATCCAATCCAATCACAGCCCTGCAGTAAATTCAGGTTTTAAAAAGCTTATAAGGTTTCATCTCTAATCCATTTTAGGCAATAAAATTGATTATTTTTCTGGTAATCGCCGTAATCGGATTGAATTCAACATAATGGCGCATTCATCTGAGTAACAGAGCTACAAATGATGTGACTGTGTAAACACTCCCCTAGTTTACAGTAAGCATCCTGCACGAGCTCGTCCTCAGCAGGCCGACCTCCTTTCATGAGGTCATCAAGCATCAGTCAGGGATAAAACAAACAACAAAATCAGACTATTGCGTTTGCTGCTTTATTGAGTTGGATCACGTAATATTGAGAGTTCTTCTTCTGACATTCTGGATCCTTTGTGTGTCTGTATTCGCTACACGTGTACACACCGCTGCATCCAAAGCACAGAGTAAGAATAACACACGTCTAACACGGTCGACTAAAACTGGACAGCTTGGCAAGAGAGAGATCGACACAAAGCTCAGAACTCAAAACACAAAACAGGATGCTGAAGATAATTACAATCTACAGTTGAGTCAGTTTTATAATTGGGCTGTGAAACCAGAAGATAAACAGCCGGAGGGAAGTTACAACTGTACGCTTAGAGCAGGTCTGAATATTAGTACGGTTAGTAGTTGATACAAACCACCACAGTAAGTATAATGTAGAGCTTTAGGGGATCTGCACAAGATTACAGCTAAGATAAGATAACGACAGCTCAAGTTTGTGTTCGTTTACATCACAAGAATCTATTTGCTGTCGTACAACAACCGCAAATAAATGTAGGAATGATCCGACCTCGGTAATCCATCATTGTTCCTTCCTGTGTTTGCATTATGTCACCGTACCCAACCTGTATAGACCATACAGCCTCTTTCTCTGTACGGCAGCAGTGTTCTTTACGCAGGAACGACGTCAGAAACAACACTTATTCAGAAAGCTGTGAAACTGCGTGTGAAAAGGAGAAGAGTCATCTCTCTTCCTTACAGCTCAGACAATGATTTACCTTCATACATGCCAGTATTCTACGATTGATTTGTTATTGACTGTAATTTTCCAGAGGCACAAAGCTTCACTTCTTTCGATTCATTTCAATAACAGCACTGTTCAATAAATCAGCTCCCCAAAGCCCTTAGTCAGGGAAAATGCACTCCATGTGAAAACTGTTGCTGCACCAGCCAAGGAGGGGGAAAAAAATGTTTTTAACATGCAAAGTTAGAGTGTGTGTGAGTGTGTGTGCCTCTGCGTGTGTGTCTGTGTGAGCCCGGGGGCAGCACTTCAGCCAGAGCTCCCATCTTTATGAGCCCGCAGACACAATCGCAACTGGAACATGTGGTTTTCATCTGCTCACGTGCGAGGCCGGGGCCATTTAAAGCGGCAGTACACAATGATTATTCACTCAGCTACACCGCAGCAATCAGAACCACATGTCAGCGCAGAGCCAAAATGCCCTGATCTTCGTCTTTATTTTCAAGCTTGTCCCGTCCCAGGGGAGTCCTGTTCCCAAAGCCTGTAAACAATGGCCTCAGTATTCATTCAGCATTTTCAAGAGAGTTGTGAGAAGACGTGGCCCCTCCCGAAAAAAAATGCTATATGCTGTTATTGAGATACATGGGCTGGTGAGTAAACAATGGTGGTGGAAACTTCAGAGGGTTTGCCAGAGGTGCAGGATGCAGCTTATAAAGTTGTCTGAAACATCACCACATCTTTCTTGGATTAGGATGTAGAGACCATGGATGCTGAGGCGGTTTTTGCTTCGTACTGAGAGTAACATCAACACACAAACCCGTCAGTGTGCGGAGACGCTTATTTATTTAGGAGCAAATGTGTTCTCTGCATGATCAGAGACCTGGTTGGGTTGCTGTGTGTGCCTGTGTTAAGAGTTTTCACGCCAGAAATGAACTCCTGCCAGACTGGACATGTTGGATGTGATTCTGACTGAGTCTGGGAAACCTCCTCTTCTTCCTCCTCCTCCTCATCTTCCTCCTCCTCACAACTATAATCATGACAACATTCAACAACTTTGACTTCTTCATTCTGCATTTCATCAACACACACGCAAATTTCAATTTCTTCTTTCAATGACATTCTGACATTTTTTGTTATTTGGAGGTTTCAAATTCAATGAAAAACTAATCAAAACTAATAACAGGAAGAAAGCCTTTAATTATAGCTCACATTAGATCGCCTGAGGCCATCTTCTCTCATCTTGTTGACCCTGGCTGGCTCCTTTCGCTGCCTGGTGGTATTTTTTTTGCTCTGTATTACAAAGCGGAGGTCGTGCCCGTGGACCGGTGTGTGCGTGTGTGTGTGTGTGTGTGTGTGTGTGTGTGTGAGAAGACGAGCTAAGCACCGGGGCCCATGTGTCTTTATCTCTCTGTCTGGCTGCGTCTCGGTCGTGCCGCCGTTGTCGCATTCCGGCTCTGACCCTGAGAGGCATTCACTGCTCACTTGTGCCCTTCAACACTTTCCCCACGATCGCTTCAAAGAGCAGGTGACAACCAGGAATACTTTCACCCTGTTGACAGGCTGCATACCTCTCTGCAAGGAGAGAATATAGTGATGACACGGCACATTTCATTCAGGAGTAGACGGGAGACGTGGTGGTGTTTTGTGAAGGATTGGCGAGCGACAGCAACATTGGGACGTAAAGGCTCAAGCTCCCGTGGTTTCAAAGGCAAATTTTTGAAGTTTGTCACAGTCAAACCTCAGTGTCAGCAACAGAAAACAGAAATAGGGAAAAGTGTGTTCGTGTGGGCTGTGCCACTGTTGCCGGGCGGGCCACACACACACACACACACCTTCACAGTAGCAGAATAAATGCACAAATCTAGGCTTTTTGAATCAATGTAATATTTCATCTAATCTCTAATCTGTGAAGGGACCACAGGTGTCTTGATGTGTGATTGATGTGTTAGAGTAAGAAACACAGTATTTGCAGTAGAAGAAGACGTTAATGACCTCATCTTTGTGCCAAAATGCAGTACACACATACAGTATATACACTTTCCCACTGTCCCTGTCCAGTGCCCAATGAGGTCATCTGGTTCTGCTCTGTGGATTCTATTCTTCTCACAGCCCAGAAGAAGCTCCAGCTTCAGGGCTCAAAGACATTGACAGTCCAAGAACAATAGTTAAGCCTTTTATAAAAACTTTTTACATTGTCCCGGGTGGCTGCTCGCTGTTGTTCCTGTCCATTCTTCCAAACTTCACCACAGATAATGCACATCGTCATTCTTTTCCCCCTTAGATTAACCCTTAGGCGTATTGTGTTAGGGAGCCCTCCCCGACGGGCCGAGACCACGGCGGGCGGAATGGGCTGCCGGGATCCGAGCTAAAGCAACATGCCTGTGGTGTCCCTGCAGGGCGGCGCTGGGAGAGCCAGAGTGTGGAAGGCATCACGGCTCCCAGCACTGATGTGTTCTGACAGTGTTGTGGTAGATGTGCTCTGCCGTGAGGGGTACATAGGAAACGCGGTGTGGTTCACACGGGGAGCTCTTTCTCCATCCGCAGCTCAGCCTCGGCGGGGTGTGACATGTTTGTGTGTCGGTGTGTGTGTGGGTGAATTTCCACATTTCAGGCTCCCGAATCGTTCCGGAGCGAGCCTGGGCCTCTGTGTTGTTCGCTCCGGTCCCCAGAGTGTCTGAATCGACCCCGATGGCTCCTTAAACACTGTGGCCCTGTGGATGAAACCTAGTGGAATTCCGGTTTGCTGAGCTAAGGCCTAACATATGTTTTCTCAGGGTTTGTGTGCGGAGGTACGCTGCGTGGGAAACACTCGCAATCCACACCCACTTGTTGACCTGCCTGAACTCTCACTGAGCTGATTCCTCCTCGGTGTTACCTTGGCCGTGGGGAGGGGATGTCCTCCGAGCTCACGGGGGTAAACATATGTAGCCAGACCCTCTGGCTCAGCAAAAATAAACTGATGACACATTTGTGTGGGAGACGCTGCTGCGGATGATGAGATTAGTTCATGCACGTCCACCAGTGCTTCATGCTTTGTAGTTAGTGGAGGAAGTCGATGATGGAAGATAAAGAACATTTTTCTATGAACACTGAAAGATGAAAGACTCCAAGCAATCTCTACATAACTCGACTTTTAATTCACAACAGTGCTGATAAATGCTTCATAAAGGAATACAACAGATCATTGTTGTTGATATTGATGTACTGCTGCACTAAAATGCTAATTGCTCTCCTTCTGCTCGTCTTTCTCCACTAATTCCTGTCCTTACTTTTTCTCTTTGCTTTCTTTTACTCATTTAAACATTGAAGAATCATGGAACCAACAAAGTAAAGATCAGAGTTTTGCAGCAATGCTTTATACTGTTTAGTTCTCTGATTCTTTTGTTGTTTTTGTTGTTCATTTGTTGTTGTATGTATCTATAATTCTGTTATAATACATTTTTGTAAACCTGTATTGGATTAGTGTAATGTTAGAGAGGGCGTTGAACCCACAGGGGGACTCTAACCATAGGCAGCTGTTCTACTGAGATTCTGGACAGTTTGTGCTCAGTTTGTGGTTGTATAGTTGTGTATTCACTGTATAGTCTTAGTACTTTTCCCACAGCAGAAGAAATCAAAGCCTCACAATGCGCATCAGATGTCCTGTAGAATATTTGTAATTTGATTTTTACTTTTCTAAACAGATACTGTACAGCCAAACAGAACAGGCGTCTATCAGTGTGTAATGTTTCTTATCCGCTGGTGTGAGAAGAGAAGGATAGACGTTTCCCTGAATACAGCAACTGTATGTTAATGAGCGCTTGTGGCCAGATGGGTGCAGGTATCTTAATAAATCTCAGCTGAAAGAATCCTGGATGATGGTGGCGATTATACAATTACTGCTGACGTTTGCTTAATTTACAGCCAAAGAAATGGGATTTTCTTTTAAAGACCTTCACTCCCATATCAGGTTAATGGATCAAAGCTCCTAACGTGCATGTCCAAGCCAAGCAGGGGTTCACAGATGTAACAGAGGATATTGGCATTATCCAGGTGTCTCTCCGTGCTGGTGATCATCAGAGGTCATTTGAGGCCGCGTGTCCATTTCAGCTCTTTGCTTCTAACAGGACTTAATCTTATTTCAGAACATTTCCCTAACAGGAGTGGTTGAAGTGTTGTTTCAGCCTCTAAGGCGTGTGGCAGATGCCCTCCTTTCTTCACAGGGCCCCTCATATTCAAATCACAGCAGCTGGGAAGTGCTTTGGTAATGGGAGTAGGAGTGAGTAGCAACAGGGGGAGTTTTTAAAGGTGGGGGTGGGCATTTGTTTGGTCAGTGCATAATTTGGCACACTTCTATACAGAGACACCCCAAGGCTCTAAATCTTTGATGCCCATAAGGAGTCTGAGGCCTGGAGGCCGGGGGCTCGCCTGGTCTTTCACATCCCTTCCTTCGGGTGTGAAGGCAAAAGCTTTTGGGGGGAGAAAGAGGGATTCTGGGTAGGTGGGGGTGGCAAGGGCTGGAGAGACAGCAGGTTATCTGCCCACAGGCGGTGATGCTGCAGCACATAGGGGCCATCATAGGGGAGCACACATGTCTCTCTCTGAGGCCGACAGCATTTCTTTTGTTAGCCTGCATATGTGGATAATGGATTCTGCCTGCATTGACTGGCGAGATGTGATTTCATACAGTATGATTTTACACATGCTGAGCCAGGCTTTCAGCCCTGATATATGATTTCTCTTTGTTAAAGTGGAGGCTGCAGTTCTGTCTCCGTACAAATTGGACTGCAGCACACTTCCGCTTCAGGCAATTTTTTTATAACTGTGTCCTCTGTGAAAACATCAATAAAAAAAATACATCCAAGGAAGAATTTTTAGTTAACCCTCTGGAGTCGTGACATTCTGCCCTTTTTACAGTTTTATCTGTACTGCACTTATTGGGGTGTAGGGAGATGATAGGGGTGTAGATTTCTTCAAATTCAATTCTTTGAGCCAAATTCTTAATAAAAAATATTGTTTCTTTTTTAATGATGTAAAACATTTAAAGTCAGATTTACAAAACGTTTTCTAAAAATGATGTGATAAAAATATCTGGGGAAAAAAATAAAAATAATATACAAAAGGTGAAATTCTGATATTGTGATTTTGTTTACTAATCTCTTAAAAGTCATTCAGTAAAAAGTTTGATTTAAGAGGATTAAATACAGGTTGTTGTAAGATTGTTTTGAGCTTAGACCAGGGAGAGATCTGGGTAAAGCAGAACGTCTTTATCTACACACCAGCTATACTGTACTGCAAACTGTCACACAGAAATGAGAAGTTCTCTACTTGAAGATAAATAAATCCCAGTGCTCACATGGGATTGTTAAACAAACCACATTCTGGCAGTCAGATGGAAATTCCCTTGAGAGCAAAAGTACAACTGTCCTTTTATTGTGTGCAGTCTGCTGGGAGGGAGCTTTGTCAGCTGAGTCTTTCCCCACAGGTCTCTGGTAACCCCAGAGGGTCAGGAGATGAGACGACGGGGACGTAACAACTGAATGTACATGTCACTGTGGATGGTTCACACTAACATGGCTCAAGGCACAATGACAGGAAAGGAGTACATTCCAGATTTAAGCCTGTGTGCAGTTTGGTAGCTGCACTTAAGCCCGCATGATGGCTTACTCGTTTTACCATAGTAGATTCTGATAGAATAGATGTGTGTCTACATGTGCTAGGATCTTTTTGTGATGTCATTCAAGTTTTATGTCACTAAAAAGATCTTATTTTACACTTTTGTCAAGTGGCAGCAAGTCTTAACGTCAGGAGTTGCAGTACTGTCTGTGAAGCAATAAGCCTGGTTACACATCACCATTATGCTTGTGCCAGACCATGTGAGATACAGATCTGCCAGCTACCTGCCAATGTTATGACTACACAAATGTACCCCTGTAGTCATATTGACTGACTATCTTAATCTGTATCTATCTCCGTTTTTCTGTGTTGCTCAAATGCATCCAGTATTTATGGGATATATGTTTATGGAGGAAACAAAAAAACACTCAACCTCAAGTAAAACTTGAAGATAAAAAATGAAATAAACTGGTTGCTGTAGATGCAACAACAAAACAAATGCATTAGTATAATACTTTATGTAAGGATAATACAATAGTTTATGTAAGGAATGTTACCAATATATAAACAAGTCTATGGGTCTCTGGGCGAGAACTCTTTGGCTGTGATTATTCGTTAGGAAACTGATGCAGCAGCACCACCCTGTGGTAGAATGGATAACTACTACAGTCTTAAGGCAAACACATTTGTTACACAGTGCAAAATATGACTATTATAGAATTGAAACATACACACATTCATTGCAATTATTGTGAGTATAATACATTTATTTTTGTTATTAATTACTTTTGCCAAAATTAAGGACTTACTAGCAGCTCGTACAAAAATTGTTGAGTTGATTGACAGGCATATATCATTTCTAATAAATCTTATTAATAACCGGTCTGTTTTTGTTGTTTGCTTTTATTTTTCCCTCCAACTTGCTGCGGGCCTCACTTTGAAAACCTGTGCTCTATCTCATCCAAATGCAATAAAATGTCAGGCTCACTATTTGAGGTAGTGTACTGTATATGTACTGAGCAAGTTAATGATTTAAAAAAAAATATATTATTATTATTATTATTAGTCGTAGTAGCAGAAGTAACTTTATTAGTCTTATGCATAACAATCACTGTTGAATTGCGGGGTAAATACTTGAGCTCGCTGTAATCGATGTGTTCCGGCTCGTCTAGCAGAGTCTTCCTGTAAGGATAATTTGTCTACCTCGAACAACAGATTGGTCTAAAAACATCATCCTTTGTGTTTTCGCTGAGGTAAACTGTCATCACATGGATCGCCTCGCGTCTTTTGGGAGTAAGTGTTAATAGTGTGACAGCATTAAATGCAACATACACGACGTTAACGACGATACGGCGGTCTGTTAGCTCCCTATCTGTGGTTAGCCACATTAGCTGCGCTCGAGCTTATTAGCTTGAAGCTGCGTTCTGCTGGGAAACTTCGCTTGCTTTACTTAGCTTCGGTTAGCATGTGTTCTCTGACGTTAAACCACAAAACGACGAGACTTTTAAGATATCTAACTATTCCCGAACGTTTATTAAAGACGAATAGCATTGCAGTTGTAGTATAAACCCCAAGTCCAACTCAATGAATCGTTTATAAAGCTTGATATGATAAACAGTTGCATTGTTGATTTGTTTACGTGCTGATCAGGCTCAGCTCCTCACACATGGCGCTCCTGCGTTTGCCCTCTGCAGTGAGTTGAGTTTAACCATAAGTTCACTTCTTCATTCCAGATGATCCCTTTGATAAGCCTCCGTGCAGAGGCTGCTCGTCCTGCCTGTGTGAGCCCTACATCAAGTGTGCAGAGTGCGGACCCTCACCCTTCCTGCTGTGCCTCCAGGTGAGCACACAGACCACAGCTTTGTACAGGTATTGTCTTTGAACACCTCTCAGTCTCACTTCCTGTGTCTGTGTTTCAGTGTTTCACCAGAGGGTTTGAATACAAGAAGCATCAGAGCGACCACAAATATGAAATCATGGTGAGTAGAATAAAACACACACACAAGCATGTATGACGTCACAGCGTGAATGATCTCACACATGTCTGATCTGTGTCCACACACAGACATCAGACTTCCCCATCCTGGAGCCCGGCTGGACGGCGCAGGAGGAGATGGCCCTGCTAGAGGCAGTGATGGACTGTGGCTTTGGAAACTGGTCAGTGTGTTTGAACTGCTGTAATTATTAATCTGTAGGTTTGTCAGGCTCAAACATCGTCATGGTAATGACTAAAATGAATAGAGACGGATTATAAATAATAAGATTGTTGACAGCACAAAGTACAACGCTGCAGCCTGGACTGTTTGTGTGCTTGTGATCACTTTTTCTGACGCTGATATCCAGATGTCATTTCCTCCCTCAGGCAGGACGTGGCGTACCAGATGCGCACTAAAACTAAAGAGGAGTGCGAGAGCCACTACATGAAGAACTTCATCAACAACCCGCTCTTCTCCTCCACGTTACTCAGCCTGCGCAAGACCAAAGACTCTCGCTTCGCCGAGAGCGCCATTCCTTTCAAACGTCAGTGTACACACACACACACACACACACACACACACACACACATTCCACCTGCTTTGCAGCCATTGATTGTAGCAGCTTTTGATATTGAGTTATTAAAATGGGGAGTGGCAACATTAATGAACCTGGAGCAGAAAGATTTGTGCATCAAATTGAACGATACATTTCCAGCAGGGAGAAGCAGTTAGAGAGTCCTGATGGTCTGACACAATCGTCCTTTATTCACACACATTTCCAGCCTTCTGCCTGCTTTTAGTTTCAACTAGTGATGTATTGAGTCGATGCCGTATCTCCCCCGGCTCTCAGGTTCACAATCCATTCCTTCTCTTTCCAGCTAGGAGACGTAATGTTTAATTCATATACCCCAGTTAAGCTTCTTGTATTTCTGTCATCTCAGCCACCGACGATCCGCCCCGGCCCACGTTTGACTCGGTGCTGTCTCGAGACATGGCTGGATACATGCCAGCTCGAGCCGACTTCATGGAGGTGAGGGGGGGAGGGGGGGGACGCGTGTCAGGCCTGAGATGTTAACTGTTCCCTGAACCCAGCAGTGAAATAACGACTCGTGCCCTCGTGTGTGTGTGTGTGTGTGTGTGTGTCTCCCTGCCACTGACACGTAGAAAGTCATTTACATGAGCGCTCATCTCAAAGCAGACGAACTCCAGTGTGATTCAGATCAGAGCCACACTGACGAACCCCTTCACTGTCCCACTTAGGAGTTCGACAACTACGCAGAGTGGGATCTGAAAGACATCGACTTTGTGGACGACGACTCAGACATCCTGCATGGTGGGTTGAATATTAATGTTGACGTTGACATTGACAGTATTTTTGCCTTTTGTTTTGTAAAGATAAGAGAAGTTGATGGCGCTCACTCTCAGTCTGCTCTGTTTTGTCTTTCAGCCCTCAAACTCGCCGTTGTTGACATTTATCATTCACGACTAAAGGAACGACAACGCAGGAAGAAGTAGGTTTCTGCTTTACTCTGAGTTGATCTCGTCCCTTTCTGCAGCGTGTTATGACCTCAGTCTGTCAGTAGATGGCGCTGTAAGCTTCTGCATCGTCCCGTCCGGCCTCATTTCCTGCTTGTTCTATCTCACGGGCTCAGATTGCCCAAACGCAATTAATACTGGATTAAGAATTAGAAAGCAAACAGTTCGGCGCTTCCGTCTGTATCCTCTTAGCGATAATGAATTAAGAAGATTTACTATTTCTGTTTGTGTTTCCTTACAAGCTGTTTGCTCCAAAAGAGAGATTCTAATATTGAGAGGCCTTAAAATACATTCCAAATCATTTCCACATTATTACGCCTTTGAAATTGTAATTATTTCCCAAAAAAGGTCTATAGAAGTCCAGGAATTGTCAACATTGTGGTTCTTATTGCAGATTTTAAGCCTGAAAAGCAGCAGGGGGTCTGTTCAGATGCAACCAGCAACTCTGTCACGACCTCATCCAAAGCTGAAAGCCGTTTGGTGTTAAAATGTGTGTGTCTCCTGCTGTTTGTCTCTCTGCACGCTAGAATATCAATCTGACACTCGGCTCAGCTTCAGGCTGTAAAGACGAGACTGCACCTTTTCTTATCCCTGTTAGTTTGTCGCCTGTCGGAGTGTTTCTAGGAACGTGACACGACAGAAACCCTGAGCCGTGACCCTTGAACCCCAACGTGCACTTGCGCTGTCGTGTGATTGTAGGCACATGGTGGTTATTTGTGTGTGTGTGTGTGTGTGTGTGTGTGTGTGTGTGTGTGTGTGTGTGTGTGTGTGTGTGTGTGTGTGTGTGTGTGTGTGTGTGTGTGTGTGTGTGTGTGTGTGTGTGTGTGTGTGTAACCTTCTGAATTCTGCTCCCCTCCAGGATCATCAGAGACCACGGCCTGATCAACCTGAGGAAATTCCAGAGTGAGTCCTCCTCCTTCCCTTCACACACACACAGGCTGGGCTCTGGTGTGTGTGTTGCAGCACATGGAGGCATTTGATATCCAGCAGCCAAATCTGCCACCTGTTGCCATGGCTGCACACAAACAAGCCCAATGTAACGACCGCCGTTAACCTCAGTGGCCCCCGGGGCTAACTGCAGCCCGGCAACTGACCGAGCTCCTATTTTACTGACCGGGCTCTGATCACGCACGCACACACATACACACACACACACACACACACACACGCGTCAAGAGTGCCAGAGCTTAATTGCTTTACTATGAATAGATCCCTGCGTGTCGGTGCTGTGGCGAGCGGCTCGGGGAGAGGCGGCGGCCTTGTTTATTGATCCGTCTGCCACATGTTGGATTTCCCAACAGTCAGATCGTCTCCATATATGAGGAGTTCACACCGGAGCTAAATCAGGCTCATAAAGCTTCATTGCAAACACCTCCACGTCTGAGCTGGCGATCCATGGCCGCATGGTGCCCGGTGACATCGCCGGCAATGTGCGAGAGAGAGAGTGAGAGTGAGGTGAGAAAGGTAGAGAGAGGGAGTGAGATAGAGAGTGAGAGTGTGTGTGCTCGTGCTCCCCTCATGATGTATTTATTTGTCCTCCAGCCTCCAGGTAGCCCTCCTCCCCTCCTCTGTTCCTCCCTTCCTCCCTCCCCTCCTCCCTCCCTCCCCTCCTCCCTTCCTCCCTTCCTCCCCTACCTCCCCTCTTCCCTCCTCCCTCCTTGCCCTTATCTCTCCAGTCTTTCAAGACAAAAGGGAGCTCAGAGTAGCTGTAGAGCTGCAGACTGGTTGTCATGGAGACTGTGAATGAAGATTGTGTGTCTCTTCACTGTGTGTGTGTATGTGTGTGTGCATGTGTGTGTCACATGAAATAATGGAAGCGGTATCATGTCTGAGCGACTGCTTGGGGTAAATTGACCAACAGTGTTATTGTTTACTGGCGGGCGGGGGTGTGTGTGCGTGTGTGTGTGTGAAGCCCCCCAGGGTTCGTTAGGATAAATGATTCAAGTGTTTGCCCGCTGTTCATTTTTTTGGCGTGTGTGTGTGTGTGTGTGTGTGTGTGTGTGTGGCAGCACTGGACTGATGAAGCTGATATTCATACACACGTCTGTTTTCCATGAAAGCACGGCTCCCTATGTTCAGTCTGCTGTGGTGGCTGCTAATTAAAGCCTGGATGCAGGAAGCCTGATGAAAGAACCTGACGGACACACACACACACATACATGCACATACACACACTCACACGCGCACACACGCAATCACACACACACACACACACACACACACACACACACACACACAGAGAGCCAGCCTGCTCACACCCCCACAACAGCTTTCATCTCTGGCTTTGACTCTTGTGTGTTACGCAGCAACACCGGCCACCACAAACACACCAAATATTTTAAACTGTGTTTTCCTGTTGTGTTTGTCACCGAGGTTCTGAATTGATATGATGTAATGCCACAAAGTGACACAGCAGAGATATTCATGGCGTAAAGCTTCATCATTGCTGCATCGATTTCTAAGGCGACAATCCTGCTCCATCAGTCCGACACGTTCCAATCAATAATCCGGTCTCTGGGGAAACAAACAACAAACTAAATTGAATCTCCTTTCAAACCTTCCTCTCCTAGATTGAGCTCGTATGTTCTCTATGTTCTCCGCACTCTGCCGGTAACGTGTAATTATTTTTCCCACAGCCGTATTAAGCCGAGTTAAGTGGATGGGAATAATCAGGTCCAATCGCAGCGGAAATGAAAGAATTCCCAATCGTTCCCTGAATAATTGTTATGGAGTGGAAACGGCGGCTCAAGATTTCTCGTAAGAACAATAAACCGTTAAACAGCCGCTTTGTGTGGCAGCGATCGTTTCTTACAATGAACGACTGAAGAATCCTCAGTCTTCCATAAACATTGAGGTTTTCCTGATGAACATGGAACGCTCATTTAAAGCTCCATAAAGCAGCAGCAGCCACAGAAGTGTGTGTGTGTGTGTGTGTGTGTGTGTGTGTGTGTGTGTGTGTGTGTGTGTGTGTGTGTGTGTGTGTGTGTGTGTGTGTGTGTGTGTGTGTGTGTGTGTGTGTGTGTGTGTGTGTGTGTGTGTGTGTGTGTGTGTGTGTGTGTGTGTGTGTGTGTGTGTGTGTGTGTGTGTGTGTGGACCAGACAGTAAATCCTCACCAGCCTCCAGTTATTGATCAGCACGCAGCGCCGCCACACACAGGGATGTTTATGCGCCCATAAGCCGGCTGTTGATTCAAAGCAACACGTTAATGTCGTGTTCTCCGGCGGTCGTGCTGGGAAGTCCGGGGGAAATGGGAGGAGATGAGGCAGACTGAGTGAAAACCACGCAGATTACAGAGTTTGTCTTTGCAAAGTAACTCTGAGAACGCATTCAGCATCATAAACTACATCCGACTCTGTAGATCTATGGTGTATAGATCTACTTCCTGCTCAGCTCTCTCTCTCACACCCCCCCCCCCTCACTCTATCTCACTCTTCATCTCTCACACACTCTCACTCTCTCTCCCCCATCTCACTCACTCTCTTCCCCCTCTCACTCTCTTTCCCCTATCTCACTCACTCTCTTCACCTTCTCTCGCACACTCACTCCCTCTCTCCCTCCCTCTCATTGTCTCTCTTTCTCTCTCTCACTCTCCCTCTCTCACACACTCTCACTCTCTCTCCCCAATCTCACTCACTCTCTTCACCTTCTCTCGCACACTCACTCCCTCTCTCCCTCCCTCTCATTGTCTCTCTTTCTCTCTCTCACTCTCCCTCTCTCACACACTCTCACTCTCTCTCCCCAATCTCACTCACTCTCTTCACCCTCTCTCTCACACTCTCACTCACTCTCACTGTCTCTCTCTCTCTCTCTCTCTCTCTCTCTCCCCCCCTCAGTGCTAGAGCGATGCTACCCAAAGGAGGTGCAGGAGCTGTACGACGTCATGAGACGCTTCGCTCGAGTGGTCGGGCCTATCGAACACGACAAATTCATCGAAAGTCACGCACGTGAGTATTTCCCTCGCTCGGCAGGCAGTCAGTCAGGCAGGCAGACAGGCAGTCACGTCCCTCTGGGCTTCTTTACGAGGAGCAGGAGCGTCGCTGTCACAGCACATTAGCCGCCCTCATTACAGGTGACGGTCACAAAAAGATCATTTGTGTTTTCACTTTTCTGGGCCAAAGTAATTTCATCAGCGGGCTAATGAGCCTGTCAGGTGAAGCCTTCCTCTGTCTGCAACTTTCCCTCTCTGTCAGTGACCGATGTAATAAGTATACCTGTGCAATCCACAGCATGGATTCAGCCTCTGTGAAGATTATTAAGTCCACACAGTGTCGGACGTGTCGATTCAACTCTTGAATCCCCATGTGAAGGTGTTGAGGTGTGTTCTTCTTCTCTCTCTTACAGTGGAGTTTGAGCTGAGGAGAGAGATCCGCCGGCTGCAGGAGTACCGGAAAGCTGGGATCAAGTCTTTCTGCAGTGAGTTTGCTCTCGACCTCTCTGACTCTCCTTTCTCGCCGAGGCGTGGAGTTTAAAAAGTCTAAGCAGGGTAAAGTACTGATACACACACACACACACCTGAGACGTGCCCAACCCTTCACGTTGGGTTTGGCATCTGGAACACTTTGATGACTTGCAGGCAGCAGACAGCGTCCCTGTAAATCGAGCAGCTTCAGATGTTTGGCTGCAGCGCTCGCTCTTATTTAGCCGAGTCGCTGGTGTAATAAAGACTAAGTGTTCCTTTTACATCAAGTTTTATCTCCATAATTTAAATCTTGTCAGCCGCTCGTGAATCAGGAGGACGCTGACGCACTAAGCTCCGCCCGCTCTCACACTCTCAGTCTCAGCTCTGTGCGTGCTGGTGTCCTTGTGACGCCCTGTGTTGACCTCTGCCGTTTGTCGTTCAGGTGCCAAAGTGTACGAGCGCGCCAAGCGTCTGCGTGAGGACGAGAGGAGGAAGAGGACCATGCTGTGCGACGTGCTGCAGTACATCCAGGACGGACGGGCGTGCCAGCAGTGGCTCAGCAAGCAGGCCGCAATGTGAGACGCCACACTTTTCACCCTGTGTGTGTGTGTGTGTGTGTGTGTGTGTGTGTGTGTGACGCTAACACGTTTCCCTGTGATTACAGAGACGCTGGCATCACTCCACCTGTCACGACCATCACAGTGTCAGGTACGAAGCCTCTGCCTGTCCCTCGACACACACACTCTCTCCCTCTCCCTCTCTCGCCCCCTCCCCTCCCTGCTGCCTTGGCGCAGCCCCAGGCTCAGTCACATTAATGTATTCTCTCTGAGACGCTCCTCCATAAAGACACAGGAAAAAATGGGAGCCTGCCTGCATATTTATGCTCCTGCTTCTTTCACCTCCAGTGCACAGCTGTATTTACACAATTTGCACGTAGTAAATATTTGTCCCCCCCGTCCACCCGTCCCTTCCAGCAGTGGAATTAACTGGATGTTGTCAGCCTGCTATTATGTTCTCCGAGGTGTAGACCAGTAAACGGGGGTTGTTTGACTGTTATTGAATTTCCATTCCGCAGCAACAGGTAGGCGGAGCGCTCCTCCCCTCAACCTGACGGGTCTGCCGGGGACAGAGAAGCTGAACGAGCGGGAGAAAGAGGTACGACGCTTTACACTGCAGCTAAAGTCTCAGGGACAAAGACTCAACCAGGAGACACACACCTCACACACTGACATTCACGCGCTATTAAGCATATTTATGACATCTAAACGTTTCAAAGCGTATGTTTGTAACCCTGGTGTGTGTCTGTGTGCCCGTAGCTGTGCCAGGTGGTGCGCCTGGTGCCCGGGGCCTACCTGGAGTACAAGCAGGCCCTGCTGAACGAGTGCAGGCGACAGGGCGGGCTGCGGCTCGCTCAGGCCCGGGCGCTCATCAAGATCGACGTCAACAAGACTCGCAAAATCTACGATTTCCTCATCAAGGAGGGCTACATCACTAAGGCGTAGGACGGGAGTGTGTGTGACGCTCCGTGGTACCCTGGTGTCATAGCAACACTGTGAGCCTGTGAGAAGTTTCATTGTAGCTTCTGGTTTTGAAGTACTGTAACATTTGTTAGGTCTTTTTGTGTTTTTTGCATCAGTCTTAATACAATACTTCATCCAAACAAGATTGTATTTATTTGTCCTGTAATAAAATGTTTTCTGTAAAGATTACTGGGTGTGTGTTTGTTTGCTGTGTACTGTAAAACCTTACGAATGACCTCGGAGCTCTTTGATAAGGCTGAGGCACAGGAGAAGAAGAGCAGATAACATGAATCACCCAGGACAACAGACAAGCAGCTTAGCGAGTCTCTGTTCTGATCCTTCATGGCTCTCACAGCGGCTTTAAGGTCACACACAGGAAGATGTGTGTGCGTGTTTCCTCTGCAAAGTGCACGCTCGACTTTAAACGCATTATCGTAGATTCGCTTGGACTCGTTTCATCATCTTGCTTGCAGATTTCATCCCGATCTGTGCCGGGATCACCGTCTTGTCAGTCTTTGGGAGTTAAACACGTTTCACAGTGACACACAGTCGCTCGCTCCATGCTTTCCCATCGCCCCCATCTGTGGAAGTGGGCCGGCGTGACGAAGGTGAACTGTGACACACGGAACACAGGCCGGCAGGCGGTGGCCGGCCTCTGACAGGCTCATCAGAGCAGCAAACAGCAGTTGCATTGACCTTGGTGAACTGCGATTAGAACGACACACTCAAACCTATTTTGATGAGGGCGGGACAGCGGTGTCCCACCCACATGTTCTCAAATCAGAGTTCTAAACAAATGAGGCAGTGGAATGAAATTGCTCATTTCCAGTTTTCCTTATGGTTCCACTTGGCATCTTTACCGGCGTCCCGGTGCCAAACCAACTTGCAAACGAGGCTTTGATCAATCGTCTCCTCCGCCATTTTCTGTTTACAGCTCCGGCTCATGGCTCCAAACGGGAGAGAGGTGTTGGGTCGGCTCAGCACCACTGATGGAGATGAAGGAGATGAAGAAACAGGATTTGCTGTTTATTTACTCGAGAGTGAAATACTAAAGCACAACAAAACCAAGCTGAGTCATACTTCACTCCACATTATACTGTAAACTGCATCAGAAAATAGTAACTTTATAGCTCCTCTATGGATTTTTAACTTTGCTTCAGGGGAAAGTGTTGTTAACCCTCCTTCTCCCCTTAAAAGGTCAAACCTGCCTCCCTCCCCTCCTCCACCTCTCCTTTGGTCATTACTGCACGGTAGTGATTAACATAGAGGTGAACCTGTCTCCCGTTGTCAACACAGGAGGTTACCCTGGCAACCTGGTCTCTGGCACACTGAAAGTCTGAAAGGAGTGGTGGCTGGGGAAGGTGGGGGAGGCAGCTCTGTTGAGATGCACACACACACACACACACACACACACACACACACACGTGCCCTGTTGCTTGTGCTCATCTGCTGGGCATGAGGAGTCGTGACTAGCCTCCCCCTACCCCCACCCCCCTCTTCATCCGTGTACGTGCTTTTCCTCTTTCTCTATGATTGAAGGAAAGGGAGCGACCTAAATGCAGACATTCAGCACTCGGTCTGGCAGATTTACTGGAGGACTAAGGGAGACTAAGGGAGAGAGGACGGCAACAGTAAGGTTGTGATGCCGCCGCTCCCTGCAGGGTCTCGTTCCTACGGTGCAGCAGTGAAACGTGTTTGTCTAACTGGGAGGGGTGTCACACTCAGCCGCCCGTGCATGCCAGAGCAAATGCTCAGATCCCATGTGTCTGTTTAGCACCGTCACAGCTGGAAGCGCCTGTGGGAGCAGCAGCAGCTTTTTTTAGACCCACTGACCACCACACACTCTCCATTAAGGGGGCAGGATATGTTTTGGTCCCAATGCGACTCGATCACGATTATTTAGGGAACAATTCCATGCGTCACAGATCTTTTTTATTCCAGCCAGGATTTAATTTCATGACTTCAACATTCATTCATTCAACACACCTTTTTTTTACCTAACAGAATTTACTAATGAGATTATGGAAATGTGATTGCACTCGACTAGTGGAGTTTAAGGAAGAATAATAAAGTAAATTAATTATTAAATTAATTGAATCACCACCTTAGAAATCCATGCATTGCGATTCATCAATTACGGCCATTTGCTATAATCCGGTTTGGATTAGTGTGAAGATTTACAGTTTACTCAGGGACACAAATGTATGGATACACACACACTCAGATGCCGAAGCTTTGATCCCAGTTGATGCTGAGGCCGGCCGACTCACTCCTGAAGCTTTCTATCTCTCCCCACCCCGGATCCTGTCAGAACATTCCCGGTAAACAGCCAGGCCTGTCTGAGCCGGAGCCAGTGCTCCTATAGTTCCCCTACATGTTCTTCTGCCTCAGCTCTCACACCGGGTTGCTGAAATGTGTTAGCTGTCATCTTCTGCCTTCTACCTGAGTGATCTGGACCGATAGAACCCTGCCATAGTGGGATCGCTGCATTTGTAATTCATGATGTGGATTGACGCCTCTCTCCCCCCGGGTCACAGGAAGTATGAATTAGTAACCGTGACTGAACGGCACGGTTTGTTTAATGCTGGCGGTTTTGAGGGACGAGCGGAGGATCTTACTTTCAAATCAGCGTGGCCCCTCTGCTCTGCCACACCCATCACTTATCTGCTGTTACAGAGCTCAGGGTTCATCAGTGTGGCTCCCTGCTCACTCAGAGCAGACGGCTCCTTCAGAAACCTGCAGGTGCCTGAGATGATGCACATGTGTCAGGGGGAATTATTCAGTCTGCGCTTTAGATTGCAAAGCAGTGTTCATCTACCCAGAATGCCTCTGACTCATCTGACATTACAGTCCCCGGCAAGAATCTCTCTCTCTCTCTCTTTTTCTCTCTCTCTCTCTCTCTCTTTCTCTCACTCTCTTTCTCTCTCTCTCTTTCTCTCTCTCTTTCTCTCTTGCTCTCTCTCTCTCTTTCTCTCACTCGCGCTTGCTCTCTCTCTCTCTCTTTCTCTCACTTGCTCTTTCTCTATCTCTCTTTCGCTCTCTCTCGCTCTATATCTCTCTCTCACTCGCTCTTTCTCTCTCTTTCTCTCTTTCTTTCTCTCTCTCTCTCTCTTTCTCGCTATCTTTCTCTCTCTCGCGCTCTCTCTCTCTTTCTCTTTCTCTCTCTTGCTCTCTCTCTCACTCGCTCTTTCTCTCTCTCTCAAGCACTCTCTCTCTCTCTCTTTCTTTCTCTCTCTCTTGCTCTCTCTCTCGCTCTCTCTTTCTCTCTCTCGTGCACTCTCTCTCTCTCTCTTTCTTTCTCTCTCTCTTGCTCTCTCTCTCGCTCTCTCTCTCTCTCACTCGCTCTTTCTCTCTCTCTCGTGCACTCTCTCTCTCTCTCTTTCTTTCTCTCTCTCTTGCTCTCTCTCTCGCTCTCTCTTTCTCTCTCTCGCTCTTTCTCTCTCTCTCTTGCTCTCTCGCTCTCTCTTTCGCTCACTCTCTTTCTCTTGCTCTCTTTCTCTCTTTCTCTTTCTCTCTCTCTCTCTCTCTTTCTCTCTCTCTCTCTTTCTCTCTCTCTCTTTCTCTCGCTCTCTTTCTCTATCCCTTGCTCACTCTCGCTCTCTCTCTTTCTTTCGCTCTCTCTCTCTCTCTTGCTCGCTCTCTCTCTTGCTCTCTCTCATTCCCTCCCTCTCACTCTCTCTCTCTCTCTCTCTCTCTCTTGCTCTCTCTCGCTCTCTGTCTTTCTCACTCTCTTTCTGTCTCTTTCTCTCTCTCTCTCTCTCTCTCTCTCTTGCTTTCTCTCACTCTCTGTCTTTCTCACTCTCTTTCTGTCTCTTTCTCTCTCTCTCTCTCTCTCTCTCTCTCTCTCTCTTGCTCTCTCTCACTCTCTGTCTTCTCACTCTCTTTCTCTCTCTCTCTCTCTCTCTCTCTCTCTCTCTCTCTCTCTCTCCCTCTCTCTCTCTCTCTCTCTCTCTCTCTCTCTCTCTCTCTCTCTCTCTGTCAGCCTTGCCTGAGATTTTCGGGTTGCTCTGCCTGGTGATGCTGCTGTTTGTTTCCAGTTGATTGAATTTGGAATGTAATTAGGAGCGACTCTGAGGCCGGGGCCACGGGTGTATGGAGAGAATAATACCTCCCTCAGGAGCCCTTTGGAAATAGCATAGACTTTGGAAGGCAGGGCTAATTATGGTTTTGCACGGGGATACAGTATCACTGAGGACTGCACACACACAGCTGGTGTGGGAGGTCTCAGCTGTGGACAGGGACACTGTGGGTCATGTGTGGTCAACACAACCTGGACACAAGCAAGGCAATCACGGCTGTCCCTGTCCCCGGGCGAGACGGAATGAGATTTAAATCAACAGAGCTAAAGAAAATGCAATGTGTTCTGTTTCCTGTTGCTGAATGTGTTTGTTTTTCATGTGAACCTGTAGCCAGCAAGGCCAGGGTGCGTGTGTGTGTGTGTGTGTGTGTGTTAACAACCATAGAAAATTGGATTTCTATTTAGGGCAGAAATGGAAAATGGGAACATATTGTGCCACCCTAACAAAGCCATCCTGTATTGTTTATCCCCAACTCTCACTTTGCTCTTCACGTTGGTTCAAGTGCAACATGATCACACTGAGGGGGGGGGGGGGGGGTTGTTCCATTCAAAGAACTCACACACTGTTTGCAAAGCGCTGTATCAGGTGTTCTCACTCTCACCACACAGGTCACATGTACACTAAGCAAGTGTATACTTCAAGGTGTCAGGTTAAAGGAGACGTGCACGGCCAAGATAAGATCAATCTGATTGTTTCGATGTGCCTCTCGTGTGTGAGTGACCCCATGTGAACAATCGCAGTTAAACCATCTTAGCTGCAGCTCATAATTAGAGCTCATCAACAGGAGGTAGTGATCCCTAACCTTCAAATCAGTGCAGCTAAGCTTGAAACTGTGGCTCAACAAACATAGTTAGTCTGTAGGTAAGGTGGTGTGGAACAGAGCTGTGCCTTGTTGTAAGCATCTCACCAACAGTCTGTGTTTCAGGGCCCAGGGTAGGCGATTGAGACCGCCCTCCCTGTATGAGGGCTGATTGGTGCCACAGAGAAGGAGAGCTATGAGGAAATGTGGCAAAATGAAAAAGATTCACCCAACAAGCACGAACTGTAGTTTGCTCTTGGGTCAGTGGACAAAACTAAAAGTCTGCCCATAACAATCATAAGATGACAGCAGATCAGGACTTTGTGGTGTTAAATGAAGTGATATTAAAGAGCTAGAGGCCTAGAATTTCAAACCCAGCATCTATATGGCACTGGGATATAAACATGATCTGTGCCTGAATAGATTCATTTTTGACTTTAAAAAGGGTTTTGTTTCATTTCATTTCATAATTAGAAGAATAAGTGAGCAAGCTGTGATTTTCTAATGGGTTTTAGATTCACAACATTGAATCAAAGATGAATTCAATTGAACAACAGGTTTGTTCATGTTTCTGTTTGTTATTCATTGATTTCACGTGTGTGTGTGTGTGTGTGTGTGTGTGTGTGTGTGTGTGTGTGTAGCTCCTCCCCCCCCCCTGTGGTGGCACTGTTCGCCCCTCATATCGACTCCTGTGCACGCCGCTCCTGCCGCCGTAGAGCCACGGACGCGCTGATGGCTCGTATTCTTCTTCAGGACTTCCACGTTGTGTCGATGCGCTGTTTGGCACCGGGCGGCCCGTGATCTTCCTCCTCCTCCTCCTCCTCCTCCTCCTCCTCCTCCTCCTCCTCTTCTTCCTCCTCTTCCTCCTCGCTCAGACGGAAGGTGGATGTCCGGAGCTTGAGGCAGCGGACACGGACACACACACACATGCCCGCCGGCTCCGCGCTGTAAGAGAAGCTCCATCTGGTAAGTTCACTTCTGTGTCTGATTGGAAACTGATCAGAAAGCAGAAGATCCATTTAATTCCATAGATTTATAGATGTAGAGGAACACATGTGATGATGTCAGCAGAGTGATGAGAGTCTGACACTTCAGCCGCGGTGTTGGAATGTGGCTGCGTGTGTTCAAGCGTCACATCTGCGGCTCCGTGCGTCCATAGCGCGCTGAGATCATTAAGACATCGATGCCATGAGGGTTTGGGTTCTATACATTAAGTTGGTAAAGCAGCGGCACACATGCGCAGAGGGCAGCGGCGCTCATTCACAGCTCCCAACATAAATGATTCAGGTTGTGGAGTCATTCACAGCGTCCACACACACACACACACACACACACACACACACACACACACACACAGGCGCGCGCACACACACGCACAGGGAGGCTCCCAGTGTAAACTTTACTGTGACTGTGACTTTGTAGTTTGTAGATGTTTGTTGATGTCCACTGTTAAATCTGTGATCAAAATGACAAACTAAGGGTTGAAACCTTTGTTGTTTGTTTTCTGACGGTGCTTCAAATGAACACAGTGTCCTGCTGGATGATACTGTGTGTGTGTGTGTGTGTGTGTGTGTCACCTGTTAATGACTCCAGTCTGTAATAGAGAATAGGCAGTAAAGCATAAAGGAACGTTGTCTAAATTGTCCACAGCTGCAGGTAAAGATAGTGCCAGAATTAATTCCTGGATTTTGGACCAAACCTGGGTCGTTTGGATGTGGTCTTAAAACTTCACTCAAGTCCAAACCCTGAGAGAAACAGCCACAAAGGGAGAACAGTTGAATGAAACAGAAAACAATATGCAGGTTTGTAAATAATCATGAAACTGCAGCTGATGTGCAATGAAACTGTGAGATTGTTGTGCTGTAGCTAGTGAACGAGCACAAGGACAGGTTAGATCCCCGATGAGACCTGTTCACCAGCCACACAGCCACAGCCCAAACCCTCAGTGTGATCGACGCTGCTGTGGTGGGATCGTCTCATCCCGGGAGCGTTTGATATTCACCACTCGTCCCGCTGATTATGGTTCATGATAAAGCTGTCTCATTATCATTTCACATCAGGGAAGAATTTCATTGATCAGAACGTCCCCGAGCAGTCAGGCTCGTCCATCTGCTGGGGAGAATGATGGAATAATCAGGATCGGATAGACGGAAGAGAACAAAAGAGAACAGAAGAGAATAGAACAACAAGCCAATGAGTGAGTGGAAAGAGATGTCAGCTGCATTTACAACCTCAAACACACTCTCTCCATTCCAGCCTTGTGTTTGTTTCGTGTGTTGCCAGGCTCAAAGTAGGCCAGTGTGTGTGTGTGTGTGTGTGTGACGGCCTCCACACTGAGTTGTGAGTGACACCCGGTGTCGGTTGTTAGAAGAAGGTGCCAGAGCCGAGTCCCGTCCTTCGCCTGGACTCTGCCCTCTGTGACTGAACGGGCCGGCGGCGTGGAGGCCAGTGTTTACGCTCACCACGCTTCACATCAAAGCGTTTGTGTTGCACAACAGCATCTTTTGTCACCACGGAGTTGTCGAAAGCTGTAACCGTAGCTGCTCCATCCGAGGAGGAAAAAGAACATTCTTGTGTCTTTGTTGGTCGTCTTCTCCTGATGTTACCTGGCCTGAGACGCTGAACTGATTGCTTTTGATTGCTAGGCGGCGTCGAGGGCGGCGAGTGTTCTTTCACCTTTTGTTCCCTCTGCCGTCGCTCTGACCTCGGTCATTTCTGTGTTTTCGGATACAAATGATGCAGTCGTCCCAGGGTCGGTGAGGAAGCAGTCACTCGCCCCCGTCAGGTTCAGCTGGGATGAGGTTTCCGGGTTCCGCCTTCGTTGCTGGAGAGCGAGTTCACCGCTCTAGTTTCCGCTGTAGGTGGCTCACGTTTCCAATTTGTGTTAGCGGAGGTGGAACCAGACCCCTGTGGAATCTTCCCACGGGGAGAGGGAGGGAGGGAGAGAGGGAGAGGGGGAGAGAGAGAGGGGGAGAGAGAGAGGGGGAGAGAGAGAGGGGGAGAGAGAGAGAGAGAGAGAGAGAGAGAGAGAGAGAGAGAGAGAGAGAGAGAGAGAGAGAGAGAGAGAGAGAGAGAGAGAGAGAGAGAGAGAGATGGAGTTGTGCGTTAAATGATTTGTGAGGTCGCTCCACCTGTTGACTGATCCAACCTGAGAGATTGAAGGAGACGCTGGAGGAAGAGGAGCTGAGGATGATCTGAGTCACAAACCTGGAGATCTTGTGTTCTCCTCTTAAATGAACTGAAACGCTCACTAATCCCTTTGCTTTAGACATCACAGCTCTTCTCCCTCAGTCCTGCCTGGTTTACTGAGTTCATCATTCACTCCTCCTCCTCTTCTTCTTCTTCTTCTTGGTCCTCAGCCAAGTCCACAGATCAATAAAAGTTCCACAAACATTCACACACATTTCTTGCTTTTCCTGTGTGTGTGTGTGTGTGTGTGTGTGTGTGTGTGTGTGTGTGTGTGTGTGTGTGTGTGTGTGTGTGTGTGTGTGTGTGTGTGTGTGTGTGTGTGTGTGTGTGTGTGTGTGTGTGTGTGTGTGTGAGATCTTTTCCAGAGGAAGACTTCACAACATTTGTCTCAGTCATTGATTCTGTCAGGATAATAATCTTCTTTTGTACATCGATGTCATATTTAGCGATACCGGTCTGGTCAATAAACTAAGTGGAGACCTACTGGGCCTTGGCGGAGGTATGCTATGTTTCCTATCTCATCCCAAATTGTCCTTGCATTGCCACACACAGCGATGATCACACAGGTGCTTTGCGTTCTCTGATGAGCCGGCTCATTAATAAGTGATAGAATTCTGAATCGGCTGTTTGTCACATTCCTTCAGAGTGTGTGTGTGTGTGTGTGTGTGGTGGAGGGTTTTGGGTTTGTGCGTTATTTTGGTTCACTGTGTTAAAATGCCTCTGTGTTTATTTTGGTGAATCAATCCTCTCAGCAGCGTCTCTGTGCCAGCATACAGTAGATTCTCTTTCTTGGACAGCTTCTGTATAATTCTCCTCCTCCTCCTCTTCCTCCTCCGCTCTCTGCAGCCTGGTCTGGTATAAATAAACCCTCAGGACCCAGCAGATCTCAGCAGAGCCAAACCTGTGGTGCATCAGCACTTGGGACCGGGCCCAGGATTATTCTGTCCTCTTGTCTTCTGCTGATAAGGCTGCGAACCTCTTACTTTGGTCAGCAGGTTGCCACAGCAACAGTTTGTCATCAGCTGATGGTACACGCAGCGTTTATCTTATCTTCCTCTTTCTGCCATCTCATATCTCTCTCTCTTTCTCTCTCTCTCTTTCTCTCGCTCTCTTTCTCTATCCCTTGCTCACTCTTGCTCTCTCTCTCTTTCGCTCTCTCTCTCTCTCTCTCTTGCTCGCTCTCTCTCTTGCTCTTTCCATTCTCTCTCTCTCTCTCTCTCTCTCTCTCTCTCTCTCTCTCTCTCTCTCTCTCTCTCTCTCTCTCTCTCTCTCTCTCTCTCTCTCTCTCTCTCTCTCTCGTTCCAGAAAATGAATTGTGTCTCTCCGCCGCTGTGGTTCAGTCTTCATGTTTGACACAGTTGGTGTGTGAGCTGCATGTTCTCAATCTTCTCATACACTCTGTTTACCTGCGCTCAGACAAAGACGTATACACAGAGGGACTTTGTAGGATTCCAACATTCTCTGACTGGACTGTACACAAAACGTTTACCTTGAGGAAATGCATGTGAAGCAGTCCGTCTATGGCGTTTACATGCCAGAAGAAATAGATTTATAATCCCATAATCTGAGTCCGTTACCCAGAAAAAGTTTACTTTGATTTATCCAGATTTCAGTCTAAATACATCACAACACAATACTCGCTCTTTCTTCATCATTTGTAGGAGCATTTATGCAGAGACGCTCTGGTTTGAGGGGTGACGTCATGGTGTTAGGGGCTTCAGAGCAGCATGCGTGACTGGCTGTCATATCACCCGCGGCGACGGCGTGGAGAAAAGGTGCAGTCGTGCCGCACCATCACACGATCCATGGCAACCATTTCAGAGGCACGGTGCAGAATGATTGGCAAGCGGGAATGAGGCTGAGCGGGGAGGAAAGGTTTCATCTTCTTCTTCTTCAGGCTGTGAAGCGAGCAGACGTGCTGAGACGGCAAAGCTGTGCTGGATAGAGGAAGAGGAGTAAAGGAGAAGGGAACTTTCTGAAGAGGGTAGACGTCCTTTTTGTTTGACTGACAGAGTGAAGATGAAGCATGAAGGGCACACATGTTTGATCCAAAGGAAGACGAAAGCACAAAACAAAGAATCAACGCTGAGGGCCGGACCTGAATGCAACTCATAGGCAACAGCAACTAAATTAAATATGACTTATTCATATTTTCGTATTTGCTAAGCTCAAAAAACAGCAGCAAATAAGGAATAAACTGTGCGTGTTTATGAATTAAGATCAAATTTATGCACTTAAAAAGGATCTGGAAAAGGAATTTTGCTAAACATTTCCATGTCAAAATCTCATTTCTGTTGTGAAGCAGTTTTCAGCCGCATGAGTGAGTTCATACCTTCCACACATGCTGGATGTGGTGAGATAAAATCAGATTAAAGGACGACACACACACACACACACACTGAACTCCCACCCCCTCCTCCTTCCATATAGATATCTGATGCGTCTCACATGCAGGTGTCTGTATGTACGATCAGGTGGTTTCTGCAGGCATGAGTTCTTGTTTAACACGCTGGATGCATGCAGCTCGTTATCCAGACTGGGGCTGAGAAAGAAAGGGGGGAAAAAAAGCCCCGGCGGCCAGAAATAGTGCACACGGTTTTGGATGACGCACGACAAGAGCAACAGCGTGTGAAGCGACGCCCGGGGGCTGTGGGCCCTCCGCTGATAAGTCAAGCAACCAACACAGGCGGCTATTTTCATCATACACACATAGAAAACACATCCTGCATGCCACATCGTACTCCGTCGTGTTCCAGCTCGTAAAAGCATCAAAGAAGAAGACATCGCCTGACTGGAGTGATTACTCTGCGATGCAAAAAAGCAAAAGTGAATCATTAACGCGCTCAAATGAAGTATGAACGCGGCACATGATTACCTTTCCTCCCTCCTGTTTGCTGCCGTCTGAAATGACATTAACGGCGGCAATAGGCAGAGAGATGAGAGATGTAATCTGTATGCGGGGGCTGTGGATGGATGAACAGGAGCTGAGGTGTGTGTGTGTGTGTGTGTGTGCCTCCAGGGGGGTCTGCGCTCACACGGCAGAGGGAGGCGTGTCTCAGCGTGCAGCAGGTCAAAGAGAGAAGCTGCAGCCATTACACCTGAATACAGAGCGACAGCAGAGTACACTGCACACACGCGCCGCACAAACCCGATGATGTCATTGCCATGTGAAGACTGTGTGCCCAATATGTTTCTGTGTTAGTCAAACACTGTGAGCGACTGCAGCCAGGCACGGGCAGCAGAACGTCGTCTGTCTCAGCACATCGCCGTCCAAAAAGGAATCTGGCACGGTTGAGCTGGAGTCTTTGCAAATAGCAGTGATGCCACAGCGATGTGTTTGTCAGTCTAAGAGCTCAGAATAGAGAGACACGGATACGAGCTTTGAATAATGCACATGCTCTAGGAAGGGTTTGTCATTTGAAACTAATTATTTTTACTTCTATTTGTTATTTTGTAAGATGACTTCATAAGTTAAGAACCGCTTTTTCCAACCTCGGTGCAAAGAGGAGTCATGGATCCTGGCATTGAACTCTGGTGCAGGAATTTTCTACGTGTAGCTATAAATGTTTCTAACAACCCAACAACCCAAACGTTGTTCTTTTCCTGATCCTTAATGTATCCCTCATTAATAAATCCGATTAAAAGTGAACTCTCTCTTTGTGTTCCAGACCTGCCAGCCTCCGTCCGCTCTCACTGCTCTGCTATGACTTTGATCTCCTGAAGATTTTCTTTGCCACTTTCGATTCTTCATCACTCTCGAGGCGACATCATTCCACAATGGGTTCCCGGAGCCAAGGGTTTTTCCACCACCACCACCAGCACCACCGGAGCTCCATGGTGCCCACAGCCGTGCCCAGGCTGATGCCCGAGAACGGCAGTCTGCTGGGAGGCATCGCGCAAATCACCCCCAACCTCTTCCTCAGCAGGGGGAACGTGGCGTCCAACCGCAGCCTGCTGCTGTCCAAGGGCATCACCTGTGTGGTCAACGCCACCATCGAGCTGCCCAACTTCAACTGGCCACACATGGAGTACGTCAAAGTCCCCCTGGCAGACATGCCTCACTCCCCCATCTCCTTGTACTTCGACAGCGTGGCCGATAAGATCCACAGCGTTGGGCGAAAGCGCGGAGCGGTGCTGGTGCACTGTGCGGCCGGTGTGAGCCGCTCGGCCTCTCTGTGCCTGGCCTACCTCATGAAGTACCACCGTGTGTCTCTGGCAGAGGCCCACGCCTGGGTCAAGGCCCGCCGCCCCGTCATACGGCCCAACGGCGGCTTCTGGCGCCAGCTCATCGAGTACGAGAGGAAGCTGTTTGGCAGAAACTCTGTTAAGATGGTGCAGACGCCCTACGGGGTCATACCCGATGTTTACGAGAGGGACCGCAGGAGCCTGGCTCCATACTGGTGCCTGTGAGAGAGGCTGTGCCAACGCCACGGGGAGAGGGGTGGAGGAAGATGATGCTCATATTAGTTGTGTTCTAGTTCTTTTCCTCCTCCCGGACTGCAGGTTCGTGCATGTGCCCAGAGCTGTGCAGGATGTGTGTGTGTGAGTGTACATGTGTGTGAAGCTTAATTAAAGAACACTGTGTGTGTTTGGACTAAAGGAGTCTAACCATTCACCGGCCGTCGATGGTGCTGCACTGCAATTACCCCTCTGCCTCCATTTTGTGTGAGCGAGAGCAAGGCCGCTTCAAGCCCACAATCCTTAGGACCAAAGGATCGATCGGGACCACAATGATGTCAGACACCAAAATTAGACGAAGGGTTCCGAGCGGTTGCAGGTGCTATGAATCTCCTGGTCTGTCTCGTCTGTCTTGTTACAGTGGAAGAGGAAGAGGAGCACTCCGGGACGGTGTTAGCTGTGTTTTAGGCTCAGCGGCTCTGACAGCGCTGTGACTGAAGTCCTTTTTCTGACGTGATGTCATGTGGTGGTATTGTGCCAGTTTTGCAGTTTAGTGTGAGGGGCAGCAGCATGCTCTGACATTTATGGTAGCATTTAAGATAAGTATAACTGTACAGAAAACAAATGTAGACAAAATGTTTTATTGGGATGTGATAGAGAGGAAGAACTGTGATGGAGCACTTTAACCGAACATTGAAATGTGTTGTTAAATCCATAATTCTAAGGGGAAAATCTGAAAGATGTAAGCAAAATGCGAAGGTTTAGTGGAAACGTCCCCGTGTAGCTCAGGGTCGACTGTTCCCTTCTGTGACTACACTATGTTATAATGGATGTAGTGCTATTTGATGCTGTATTAAAAGATGTCTGCCACCTCCAGAGAACTGTGAGAGATGTTTGGAAGAGTTTACTATCCTGTTGTTTTTGCTTTGTGTCCGTATACGATTGAGGCTCCAGAAAGAGTGGAGACGGGGAGAGACGTCGGATATGATGCAGCAACACATGACTCCAACAAGAAGGCCAATAGGGAAGAACCACGTCATCACGGTAAATCGGCGGAAGGAATCCTATCAATACCCAACATTTATATATTTCGGGGATTGTGTAGCCTTAACTTAATTCCAGCATATTTATGAATCAAAAACAGGGGTAGGGGGGTAAAATACACGTCTACAACGATACCACCAATGTTTTTACCACCATGATCTTAGCATCAACCTAGTCACCTCACTGCTACTCCACCTAAACATTTACAGTAGTTACATATGGCTGATGATTTTTGTAACAGCTGCACATTTCAGCTCTGCATACTGGCAATCTAACTCCATTAAGATCAGAGTAACTTTTTAGTTGGGTCTCTTTAAGTACACCTGGAGACGTCTACAGCGTTTCTATCGACAGAACCGTTCTTGATGTTCTTTCTGCGCGGCTGTTTTTCCCCCGGAGATGTTCTCAGATGTCAGAGAAGCATTCTGTCATCCGTTTTCATTTGCTGTAGCGACAGAGCAGCAGGCAGATATTGATGAGAGCTATTTGTCTTGTGCCCACACTTCTGAGGGACCTCCACAATGCTCTCCACAAGACATGCCATTACCCACAGAGACGGCTGTGTCTGATGACAGGCCGGGCACCAGCCAGATCGGCCCAAATTATACATTGCACACCATTTCTCTCCCAGTGAAATGACTTTCTCTTTCTCTCTCTTCTCTCCCACCCTCCTCTCTATGGTAATGCGACCACGGGTGCACAATTCCTTCAGCATAGGGAAAACACTTAAAGCAAACACATCCTTCACCAGCAGCAGGATATTATCATGTGTCATTAAAGCAGTAAGCAGAGCCATTTACATCATCCTGCGTGTCGGCGGCGGCGGCGGGCCAGACAACAGGCCGGGCAGAACCAATGGCTCGGATGAACTTTGAGGAGACGCCATTAGACGGCAACCACAAAACTTTGACTTTACTATAATCTGTATTGTGAGCTTCTTCTTTTCTGAGGGTTTAAAGATGCTGGCATCATAGGAATTTTCTTAAATACGCAGTGTCGGGTTTGTTGACCTTAGCAAGTTTGCAAATTCCATTATTATAAGTGATCTAAAACTGAAATGCAATACAATAGAAGTAAAAATCCATCGAAGTGGTTGAACTCATGTAAAGTACTCAAATTCTCTTCCCGTCTGTATGAAAATATCTCAGATATCTCAGATTGAATGCAGGTTTTATTCACAGGGCCCTTGGCAAATATAAACATTTGCTGTGGCTGCAGTGAATTACAAATTATGCCTACACACAGCTTGAAAGTATTCCTCCCTCAATAATTCACTATGATCAGCATGAGCTGCAGCGGTACTCCAGGACGTGAAGTTGTAAATCCAGCATTTCCATTTTAACAAGGCCATTTATTAACATAGAAATGCTATTTGCATGGCGGCTTCAGTTTCAGATTTGCCACCGTCATTATAACATAATTTGACAAGCTGATTTAGTTATACAGCAGCGCAAACTCAAACTGCTCAAAATATGTTCTTCGTGTGTTTAATACCATGCAATTGAGTTTCTGAATGGTTGGCAAGGGAATAGTCTTGTGCTGTATGTCTTGTGATAGAATATGCAAACTGCTGTAACCTTCATTTGATACAGGAGCAGCTTTAAAATGCTTGATTATCCTACCAAGCAAAGTAAAGGTGAAGGAAAAGGGAACATACAGTAGATCTGAAGGAGTAATCTATAGCACAGGTTTTCAAAGTGGAGGTCGCCGGCGGGTTCGAGGTCGCCGGCGGGATCAGGTCGACCACGGGTTCACCTCAGCCTCTTCCTTTATTATCCCCCTGCCATGCCATGTAAACCTCTTCACAGCTGCTTTGGTCATGCATGGGAGAGCTCGTGTGAATAATGGATCAACATTTTTTGGATGATGGTGAACAGCAATGTGACTCCACTCACAGAGGAGCAGTAAATCAGTTAACTGTCACACGCAGTCTCTGCTTTCAATCACCGCCGTGACCGATCATGGCAGTGTGACACCAAATAGCTGCGGTTGAATTGTCGCAGTGTCGTTACGATCTGGCTTCTGTGCCATGATTTCAGTGAAGCACCCCCACAGACAATAGGCGTGAAGATGACAGGGCGAAGGGAAGGGACAGAGGGAGAGTGATGTGAAATTACACGGCATTATCTACTAATTGATTACAGCGTTTGTAATTTTCTATAATCCTGGCGTTCTGCGTGAAAGGAGAGGAATTCATTTTCTGCAGGAAATGAATACAGAGAACGACAAGAGATAGAATGGATGTCGGCGAACACACCTGAACACAAGTGTGAGGAGGATAATGAGACGGCTTTCACAGGAACCCATAGAAGTCAGATTTGATTGGCTGAGCTCAACCAGCGGTGGCGTCCCAGCAGGCTTACTGGAGGAGAATTTATTCCATTTTGTCACAAAGTGATGGAGATGAGGTCTCTGTGGCCTGAGAGAAAGTACATTATTCAGTGGAATGACAGAGAGAAATGTGCCGCCGTCCTCCTGCATTCAGAACAGGAAGTTGTAACGGAAAGCAGGCAGAAACATTTCAAAGGCAACCTGAGTGACATGACGCTCTCCATCTCACAGCTGGAATATGATCAAATCTCTCCACAGAAATAAAGTAAAAATCCCTAAAACCCTCTTGAGGCATAAATCAGTGTAACCAGTGTAACAATCTGCATATATATTTATTTACATCACATTCACTTTACAGTTTAGTCCGTTACATTTCCACAGCGTGACACTGTACATCAGCAAAGTGCAGGTTTAACTCAACAATCATTCAACTTCATTCCACGCAAACAGCACGACAACACAGATAAACCGTTTATAGTTTCAAGTTCCAACATCACTGTTCTACATCTCTAAAACACCCGGAGAACTTCAAAGAGATGAAATCTCTTTCCAACAGTGCAACAAAAACATCAAACATCCAAAGCTTTCAAATCAACACACCTGATAAAAAGAGGGAGCCGTACTCCTTTCAGCAGTAAATGGTGTGGTATGTTTACGTTTTTAAAAAATAGATTAAAAGCGTAACAACCAACAGAGAATCATCCAACAGACCCGGCCAACAGATGTGATTCAAGTGATAATAGGCTTACGATTAGACGGCTCTGATTCAGAGGGAACGAAAAGCTAAATAAGGAGAGAGAGAGAGAGAGAGAGAGAGTTGTGAATAAAAATTCCTCTTTGCCAAACTCGGAACAGAAGCAGAGCAACAAGTGGCATTAAATATTCAAGATATGTTTACAGCTTTCCTCTGCCAGTGTTTTTAATGACGCTACACACACACACACACACATCTGATGACTGGCGTGAGTCACCGAGGAGTGTGAGTCGATAGTATTGACAACATTTCTGCCGCAGTTAAAATCCTATGGAGAGCAGCTTGTGTGTATAAATGTGACCTATAGGCTCATCTGTAGGGTGAAGGTAGTTAAGAACAAGAATGTAACAACACTGCGGATAAAGTTTCAAATCGGATTAAAACTTCCTGATCTGCACTTAAAAGCAGCACTGACCTACAGCTGGAGGGAGACTGCGTATAAAAACAGATGAAGAGCGATCAGGTGACTTTAAAAGACCTTCAGTGCGCGCGCTCGCTCTCAGCCCGGGAGGTGAGAGCCCGAGCAGTGTGAGACAGATTCACCTCTCCGGAGGTGATCGCCCCTGCGGCTGTTGCCATGGCAGCCGCAGCCCAAAAAAAATCTCAGAGCAGGTCGGGCAGTATGAGGCCCGGCGGTTTGGGCTCCACGCAGTTGATCCAGAAGTTGGCGCAGCTGGCGTGATACTGGTGTCCCCCGTACAGGAGCTTGAAGTTGTCCGTCTCCGAGTTGAACGCCTGTGAAGATGAGAGACGTTATTGTGTCGGAGAGACGATGAATCATCACCGGGGCAACAAATCACTGTGATGGCTCATCGCTCTGCACACTGAGGGACTACATGGTGTTGTGTACTTTGCCTGGCTGCTACAAAATCAACAAATATGACTGATAGGCCGCTTCGTTTACATTAAAGCTGTGTGTGTGTTCATTAAGGACATGAGAGCAATGAGCTGAGGGCAGGAGGTGATTGGTTAGTTGACCCCCATACATGATTGGCAACCATTTTCATAACCAGCATGCAAAAATCAAGCAAAGCCACGATTTGCTGTTTTAAACAAAAACAACTCGACTTTCATGATTAATAAAATATGATCAATGATTAAAAAAGAAAAATCAATGAAAGAAGCATGCGATGGCTTATTCATCAGTCTGACCCCACACTGCAGCCCAGCTCTGCCTGACATGGGAAATAAAATAAATGATAAAAGACAAGATAGATAAATAAAACATTAAATAGTATAAATTAGTATTATCATTATTTTTTTTAACTCAAAACACCATTTTAACTCATCCATTTCCATTAAATAAACATGTATTAATTATTAGTTGGGAGTTTTGTTTATGCAGAAAATATTGATGATTGCTTAATTATCAGAATTCATCAATGACTAAAATATTTCAAAGTGACAGCACTGAAAAAAAAGAGATTTTGTTTATTTGGTCATAAACTTTGTGTTTTTAATGACGGTCAGATCAAATCCTTACTTTGGGTTCTGGGGAATTTAAGATTTATCATTAGTCATTATTTCTGAAATGCAACAGACGAAGTAATAAAGGATAAAAGAGGAATTGGATAATAAAATAATCATTAGTTGCAGCCCTGCATGATTCAAGTCATCATGTCAGAGCTGCACAGTGGCACACAAGCTTATGTATGCATGAGAGAAACAGCCTGAGGGAAGGAAAAGGGGATTGGAGGCACACACACAGACACACAGACACACACACTCTCTACCTTGCAGGAAAACCTTTTACTTTCCCAATTTCATTTCAATTAAAGCCCTCTGCATCAAAGCCTGAGTGAGTTCTCATGTAAGCAAAGGCCAGCTTGGATATTCTCCCTTTTACATTTCCGCACAAACAAGACCTGAACTGAAAAGAGCAAAATCTGCAATCGAGCCGGACTCACATTTAAAACCCAACAATGAGGTCAGCCCGCATGCTGCCAACCTCTCCATGATCAAATCCCCCAAAACTCAAATCTAATAGTAGAGGAAGATGTAATGAAAGAGCCACGGTCAACATCAGGTTACAGCCAGGGGAAACGCTTAACAAGTTCAGGTTTGTTATACAGTGCGTTCAGGAAGTAGTCAGAGCCTGTTTCCCTCATCTTGGTTACAGACACTAAAACTTAAATTCAATTCTCATCAGTCTAATCTCAGGTAAAGAGATTAACTGCCTACACTGCACAACAATCAAGTAATCGGATTAAATCCTGGCATGGAAAAATTCTAAATGTGCGAAAATGGGCGTGGCCTACAAGGATGCGCAGGGGAAAGAATAAACATGATTTACTGTCCAAACGTTATTGGCCAAAACATTAAAGTGCTAATTACAGTTTAATGGGCTCTTCCCCGGTCCGACCTCTTTGAGTGTCATGAATATCGGTACACAACAACATTACGACAAGAGATCCTGCTGAGAGACAAACGGACAAATCAACACAACGTCCTCAGTGAGAGAAAGAGAAGCCTCAGCACTGAACTTCATGTGATATGTTAATGTTTCCATCATCCTCATCATTGATCGTCCGGCTCCAGTTATTTGCCTACAGACAGATTTAGAGGGGTGACATTTACCTCCAACAAAGCCAAACACACTGCGGTCAGTCACACACACCTGTCGCTTCACACCGGCTCGTAAAAGCTGCCGGCACGTTTAGCGGAGCTCATTGTGCCAAACTTTAACGGCTCTGCCACATAAGGAGCTGTTTAGAGAGAGAGAGAGAGAGAGAGAAAGAGACCTCCAGCTCTGTGATGGGATTTTGCGTTTCCTCCACACGCCCGGCTGCAGCGGCGTGTCAGCGATAAGGAGATGCTAATGTGAGCCATGTGCAGTAGGTTTGTTGGGCTTTGCATCCCTGGAGTTGAAGCAAAGAGACAGAAATGAGTCGTGCGGTGAATCACAGCCTCCCACGCACGCAGGAGGAGGGGGGAGCCAGACGCATGCATGAAGCAACAACTGCATACAAAAAAGCCCTGAACGCACCATTAAGTCAAACACATCTCCACCTGCCTGGTGTGCGGCGGAGGGATGAAGAGCTTTCTCGTGCACACTGAGTGACGCGTCACCGCTCGGCTTTTCTCCTCGCGCGCGCTCGCGTTTTTCTAAAGCGGAGTGAATTCCTCCCTCGCTCTCTTTTGTGCCCGATCCGATTTGTTTTTCTCTTAAACCTGCACTTAAGACTGTCGAAGCTGCCGAGGTAGAGAAAGAGGACACTGAATGATAGGGTAGGCACACACACACACACACACGCTGTAATACTGTTTTCACCGCAGAGCGCTTAGACTCTGGCACATGGATGAACATGAAGTACACACAGAAAGCCCCTGTGTACTTCAGCAGAGGTGATACGACAGGAAGGCGAGCGTGTCTTAGAATAATGGAGATTAGCCTCTAATAGCTGCGTTTACATGCACACAGACGTGTAAGGTGAAGGCTGGGGTCAGGGCTCCACCTGAGACGGGGGCCGGATGAAGAGAGTTTACCTGAGCCGGGTTCATAAACAGTACGTTTCTAATCCTGTACACATGTTGGCTTCTGGAGCAGCTGGACTTCTCTCAGACACGCAGGCTCGCTGCTCCATGCCTCACACACACACAGTGATCGCAGTAATGTTCATGCCGGATATGAAACCTGATTGTGAGTAATGGAGTCATTTAGAGCTCCGATAGTTCAGCTAATATTGGCTCGGTCGACCTCCTTTACCCAAGACTAAACTTAGCCTCCGTTGTCCTTCAGATATTTCTACTAAATGTCCTTCCCTTTGGTCTGAAGCGTACTGGAGGCTGCAGACTTCACCTGCAGAGCAATGCATGCTGGTTCATTTAGTCCATGTGACAGATGCTGTGCTGTACAAAAGCTTCTGGACCGGCAGCCACGGCAACCAGGACCTAGAGCATTCATGCCGGCCAAAACAAAGGCGACCGCAGGAGGCCGGATCGTTCACCCTGACCTCTGTGACTCTGTGTGTGTGAAGCTTAGAATAACACAGAAACAGATGTCTTTGTACAGCAGCGCTAATTAATAACATCGTATTAAAACTCTACCCTGGAGTTATAATCCGATAGTTCTGTAATTATCAAAAGGAGATAGAAGTAAATGAGGCATAATTACCCTTAACATCCTGCCATTGTCTTTGGCACGTGCCTGTAAGCATAAGAGGTGTCAGCATGTTCTGCTCGCTCAAAGTCAAGCTCCATGTTCTGGATTGGGTTCTGGGCACCAAACGTGAATGAAATCCAAGACCCCCCACCGTGACCACCACCTCACCCAGGGCTCCTACACACTCAAGTTTTCCTCTTTGAATTGAGGTGAATTTTGTGATGGAATCGATGATAGAAGCTCATCAGCAGCCATTTCAGTCAATAAGGAACTCTTTGCCGTATTTCTGCTCCTTCTCTATCTGTGTAGGAGCCCTGTTTATGATGTTAAAGCATCCAGGTGACAGAGATGAGCAACATCACCTCACCAACACGTTTATAAACCTAAACAGATACGGAGGAGAACAAGTACAAGTGATCAATTAATAAGCAATCTAATTAAAGCCCTCGCAGAAACAAATAGATGACGGCTAAATGAAGCCACCTGAGATCCTTCACTGCCTCCTTGTAATTGCTTGAATGTACCATCAGTCATTTAGCAGAGGCGCGGCAGCATCATCAGCCAAACGCCGTCGGCATTTACATGAAATAACAACAATGAAAAAAGATGATTGCAGGGACTTCCGGGTTCCCTTAAATGAAGACCCTAAGCAAATAGTTTTTTGTAGTTTTGACTGCTAAATCAAGACGTACTAAACAATCTCCCCTCTGAATGTTACAGATTGAAATGCTACGGGTCTCCAGAAAGAAAATGGAACTATTATATGCGATACTGACTGTGAAAATGAGCTCAACTATACAAGAAACGCATGGGACGGGATCTTATTCCTCTCTGGGCTTAAGATGGTTGAGTGAGTGGCGTTTTAACGAGCAGCGGCGTAAACAAAAGGATCTCCAGTCACCGGAAACATTAAAATTCATACCCTGAATTGAAGAGGAACCACTTAGCGCGGGTGTTAGAATAATTTTGCGCGTTTGTTTGATGCCGCTGCATATGGCTTCCCTGTATCTTCAGAAAAAAACAAAACCTCTTTGCTGAAACGCACGGCAAAGAAACGCTGCAGCTAGAGCCGAACGCCTTTCTTTCATGTCATCATCAAACTCTTCCCGGATGCCGCTCTCTGCTTTTGCGTCTGTGCGTTCTTGCCAAAAATGTAATTAACGGCGGGGTTATTAATCTCATGCTGGTGGCACAGTGACAAAATCTAACTGCATTGGTTTGAGCCGGGGCTCTACGCACACATGATCAGCTCGACTCCCTGCTTATGAGTAATGTGTAAGCGACATCTGCTCTGAGCCTCGTCAGCCTGACCGTCCATCTGCTTCTGGCTGAGCGACAGAGGCGGCGGAAGAAACAATCAAGGCCACAGTCTTGCCCTCTGAACAGCAGGGTCCCACCGATACTATTAATGACCCACACTGATGAAAATCACAGCCACCGCGGGCCCCGGCCGTCTACACTGTGAGCACAACGGAGCGAGCGGCTATCAGGGGGGGAGAGAAACAAAAAGCAGATTGTTGTTAGTGCAAAGTGGAGAGGTGAGCTTTGTTTCCCCCCTCTCACGGCAGAGGTGACAGAAGAGAAAATAAAACCTTTCCCAGTTGAAGCATAGACCTGTTTGGCCTTGAACAACCAATCCCAGAGTGCAAAGCCCACCCCGAGGTGCCAAAGTGATGACTTCCCCTCCTCTGGCTCACTCACTCACCCGTAAGTGCGTCATGTCGGGTTTGGAGACTTTTTCTTTCGAGCTACGAGGCAGGAACCTCAAAAGGTCGACTGCTGCCTTCTATTCTTTTTGTGTGGAGGAAGGAATCTGTTCTGCACTGACTGAGGAGGAGTGAAGAGGAGTGAAGCCTGTCACTCTGGCTCCCTCCTGAGTGAGAGAATGACCCCCACCCCGCCCACACACCGAGGCCCCCAGTGGGAAAGAGGTGAATGAGATTGAGTTGACAGTTCAGTGTCTCCTACTCGTTTAAAGAGTCGTCCAAAAGCACGTTCCTCTGTGTTCTGCAAAATGTTTCAAAGTCAAAGAAAATGGCAGTTGTTATCCGCTGTGGGAAAACACGACAACAAGAACAAAAAAGCAACCATTTATAAGTATTCCGTGTGTGTGTGTGTGTGTGCGAGCACAAACCTTGCTGCGAGAGTCGACATTGAGCAGACACACCCCGCAAGCCAGCTCCTTGGCATTCTTGATGCCGTGCCTCAGAATACAGGAGGAGAAATCCAGGGAGCTCTCATCGGGCTACACACACACACACACACACACAGACAGACAGGGCACAAACACACAAGACAAACACATTTAACTTCTCGCTGCAGGGGGGGAAACGCAGTCATTTCTATTCTTATAATGACATCAATGAGAGGAACCTCGCTTACAGTAAACATCTCTATGCTTCCTCAACTCGTCCCAACGACTTTGCATCGAATTCTGCTACACCAGATAACAAATGTCAAAACCCCACACACACAGACAGACACACACACACCCACACACACACCCTGCAACTGTTCTTCTACAGGAATTGAATACTAAAATCCTATCTGCAACGATTCAATTAAAAGCCTGGTCCTCCATGTTGTCGTCTCTGCGGCCTCCAGGTAAGCGTGTCTGGATTATCTACAGAGCAATATTCTCCCTCTGCTGGCTCCGGGGATGAAGATAGTCGCCCTCGGGGGCGCGGAGAGACGCTTCTGGTTAACACAAACCCGTAGACAGCTGGATATGTAAATCTATACGGGTCTTGTTATTCCCGTTGATCCAAATCCACGCCTATCCAAGCGCTGGCGGAACAACACTGCGACAAAATCAATGCTGCATTGATTTCATGCAACAGGGTGACAATACTGGATACACACACATTTCATCACATTATTGACAAGCTGTGTATCCTGCAATGACCGACATGTCCTGCTATGATCTGGATTTTGTATTCCAGCACTTCAACGTGACAAACAAAGTAAATTTCTGTGCTTCTCTGTCCTGAGCTTCTCACCGCCAGGTTGGCCAGAGACATGAAGCCCATCAGGTTGTTCCACACACGGATGACGTCTTTGAGCAGCTGCTGGAGCTTCTCGGAGCACACGGCCGTGGCCTTGATGCCCAGTTCCACGCGCCTGGTGACCCGATACACCTCCACCACACCTGATGGAGAAAACGCACACACACATTGCTCGTTTGTGAGGTTCAGGGGTTGAAATGACACTGGAGAGCCTGAAGATGCAGGAAAGGTTTGGATGGAATGTGTTTTCAATGACCTAACGCAGAGATTGTACTTTATCCTATAGTCATCATCCAGGCCAACCTTCAGAGATGTGTCACAAGTATAAAACTACAGTAGTATTATGTAGATGAAGAACCAAAAATATTCCTATTTGAAGTCTCTTGTGCTGAATCCCACCTGCAGCCTCTGCCAGCTGTGTCCGCTGGAACAAACCTAACCCAGTTACCAGCAGGGAGTGGATCTGGTGTTGTTCTGCCCCTCCATCACCCATGTACCTTTTGATGCCATCTCCAAGACTGTCACATATACATACACTCCTCTCAGCCGCTCACCATGACACGCTTGCCACTCACAGCTCATTAAAAGCGGCGAGGACGACGTGCAGGACCTTGTCAGGCCGAGCAGAGATAAACTATCAGATGCGAGCTGAGATCCGCCGCCGACACCCGAGCTGATTTCATTACGTCGCTCTCGCTGCTTCTGTCCTTCAGACGCCACACGCGGGGGGTTTCTGGGACAGACGGCGTGACTTTTCAAACGGGCTTTTGATCTTAAACATTCAGTCAATCATCTCCACGTCAGCCTCTGCAGACTCCGCTCATCAAATTGTGTGGAAACAGCCTGTGGGCCTTTGTGGAGGAGCGCTGTGCAAAGTCAGAGGGAAGGTAAGAGGCAGGCAGAGCGCCCCTGAAGTGGTGTGTGCGTGTGTGTCTGTGTGTGTGCTGTACGTATGCATGCAGGATGTAAGTGTGCTGGTTGCCACTTTGCCTCCTTACCCAGCAGGTACTCCATGCCCTGTGCAGACTGGATGACCTCGGAGCAGACAGAAGAGCTGCTGATGCCGTTCAGAGTGTTGTTTGCTTTGGTGATGACCTTCGGGTGGAAAGACATGCCAGAGTTATGTCACGCCTCGTTGTCGGGAATAATCCTCACTGTTTGTCAGTCTGTCAGCAGTATTTCATCAACACATTTCTATAATAACTTGGTGGAAAACCGACAAGGACATGATAGAAGACATGACTTTGGGGTACGACAGCCAATCGAACATGGTCAGTGCCTTCTAGGTGTCCCACTCGTAGTTAAAATGATCTACAAACCTCCAGAGCACTTTCCAGACACCTCTGCCACTCGTAAGCGTAGCGTTCACTCTCCTGGAACAACAGAGCACAGAGTTACCTTTTATGGACACACAGGTAAAAGCCAGAACAGATGCAGCAGCAGCAGCAGCAGCTCAGCGCCGGGCGGAAACGTCTGCGCTGCACGGCCTTTACATGCGCCGAGAATAGCACTTGAATCAACCCGGCGCAACATCTGGCGGTTAACGACGGCGCCGACACGTGTTGCAGTTAAGCGAGGCAGTGACAGAGCGACGCTTGGCCGAGCTCACCTCCACCTCCCCGGTCAGGTCCTTGTACTTGTCTCTGATGACGGGCAGGGCAGGTTTCTCACTCAGGGTGTTGGATCGATCTCTGAAGGGCTGCTCTGGAGCCGGAGACGGGGGCGAGCGACCGATCTCCTTCTCACCTAAGCTGTGACTGCGTTTATGGGAGCCTGAGGCAAAGGAGAGAGACAAGAGACAAAAGACAGATATCAAAGAGCCTCCAAAGCACAGGGTTTCTTTTTCTTTTAACACAGCGATCCAGGAGAGGAGGTAATGGCTCATTCTGAGGTATGCACCTGTTTGCCATCATTATGCTTCCATTCTGTGTGTGGGTAATTCCTCCCGGACAAGGACAGCATAAGCAAATACTTAATTTGTGACAAACAACAATTAGGCACAAAAAGGAGGCAAAACAATGCAGGGATGAATAATTCATGGACACTCAGAGATGCAGGCAACAACAAACTAACACACATGCTAAGCCACGACTGTTTCACGGGGGGAGGTGGCAGTTAGTACATGAGTGCTAGTGTGTGAGGATAGCTCCTGCACACACACACACACACACACAGGTAATCTACCCCCTGCCCCTGTACCCCCAGCAGAGACCCGAGTCGTTCCCTCTGCCTTCACCCGTCCAGGATCAGATGAAGTGTAAGCAAAGCTCTCTGTCGCACAAATTAAATCAGCACGGGGAGATAAATCTGAGAGACAAATGAGCTTTTAGCACAGCGGAGGAAACTAATAAATTATTTGTGAGCCAAAACACCGGCACAGTGGAGTTAAATAGGAGCAACCTTTAAGTGGATACGGTCAATTTCTGCTCACGGAGTCGCCGGCATGTTATGATCTATCTCACCGGCCGGCCCGATTGTACAGAGAGGGAATCTCAACACTGCCATCTAACGTCCAAGAGCTTTACTGCAGATCTGATGCCATAAAAGGAGGGGTGGGCATCATGACCCATCTGTCACAGTATGAGTTAAATATCAACATCACATTTAATGAGATGAACTCACCTTGAACACACAGGTCAAAGGTTGCCAGTTCGTTCTTGATCATCTCCTCGCTGGACTTGACTTTGGCCTGAGCGCTGGCCTTAAGGAAGTCCGACTTGCCAAATTTGGGTTTGTCCCCCTGGAAGGCCCCGAACTCATCCGAGGCCTCTCCCTGGGTGCCCTCTGAGCCCGCGTCACCACCGGCAGATGGCGAGTCGGACTTCTCAGAAACGGTACTCGCAAAATCCCCAAAGTCGTCTTCGGCGCCGGCCTGCTCGGCGGAGCCAAAGTCGGCAAAGGCTTCAAACTTGTCGGCAGCTAATGAGCCATCCTCCGAGGGCACGGAGGTGGCGAAGGTTGCGGCGGGGCTGCTGGGGATGGTATCGTTGCTGCCAGTGCTCAGCTCCTTCCTGTGGGTCGGGGCTGAGGAGGGGAGAGTAGAACCTCCCAGGCCCTGGGACTTTCTGGCCTCGGCAGGCAGACATTCCTCCTTGTCTGACCAGTCATAGCTGGCCAAGGTGCTGAGGGCCGAAGTCCCAAAGGGGTCAAATTTCACGTCGTCTCCTTCTGTAATGACAACACAAACATACCGTGGTTCCTAGGAATGGCACAGATGCTGACATGGTAGTTTAGATGTGAGGAGGGAGGGAGAATTCTGCCAAAGTGCAGGATCCCTATGTTTAGCCTGGTACCGGTACCAGTCAGAATGATGGACAGACAGACCCTCCCTCCTCCTGAGCCTGAGGTCTGCACTTACCAAAGATGTGGAAAACTTGGCCCAGAATAATTCTACAACCTGCCGGCGATCCACAAATTATGACGGCGACTGTTCCAAATTCACACTAATTGTTGTCACGGCAATTCATATTGGACTTGTACTGCATCCAGGTCACATTTGTAAGACTGATGTTGAATAAATTGTCTTACAAAAGGGAACAGTAGTTTGCTGTGAAGCCTCTGCTGTTCCCTCTGCTGGGCTGTGTGACAGCAGTGCCAAGTGGGTGGGAGACCACACCTCAGTCTCACCTCTGTGTTTCATGACACACTGATCCACTACATAAACTGTGTTTGTGATGAATTTCTACCTTACGTTGCATCTGATACTAACTGATGTATTTGTCATGCATGTGTCAGCACTCAAATATTCCACACACACACACACACACACACACACACACACACACACACACACACACACACACACACACACACACACACACACACACACACACACACACACACACACACACACACACACACACACACACACACACACACACACACACACCTTTTTCTGAAACCCCCACTCCCCGAATCCTCACACAAGAATCAATTTGTGAAATTGACAAGGAGCTAAGGTTTGTTTGTATCACGGCTCGGTTCTACGGCCTCTCGAGAAAAGGAAAGGAGAAAACAAGACGGTACGCATGTCAGCAATACCAACAGTAATATTTATTACGACAACATGAGTAGAGAGAAAGAGAGAGAAAGGTCACAAAGTACTGTGAAAGAGCGTCTATCATTACAAGAGGTTTGTCAAACTAACACTTGTAAAATTAGATTTCAGTCATTTAGAATACAAGGGCATGCAGAGTCAGGAGAAAAGGAAGAACCCCAACAGAGATAAAGGTCAAACAAAGAGAATTTGAGGATATAGAAGCAGAATCCAGAATGAGAAGGCACATTCACAGACTAGAATCAGGAGTTCTGGGGGAAGATGACAAATTTTGTTCTACTATCTGGATAGAAAGCAACCAACAGGTTTTTGGAAAGGGATTGAAACACAGAACATTTGAAAAAGCCAGGTTGGAAAGATAATTCAAAGAACAAGCTCAAGGCAGGAAGCAGTAACCCTTTGAGAGTCTGAGGGTCCTTCCACAGGAGGAGGAAGAGGAAGATGGTTGGGAAGCTGCTGCTCTGTGAGCGGAGCAGTGACGCCTCGTGATTTAAGAGACGCAAATGACCAAATATGGCAAATCTTGTGTTACATCATATATCTTAGATTTGGATTATGAACCATTATACATTCTAAATAAGGAAATGTGGATTGGCGTGATCTCGCTCAAGCATTCAAAGGGTTACAGAAAACAAAGAGGGCCGTCCTTCCACCTGACGTGTTGGAAACGGCCTCCATTACACCCAATCACAGATGCAAAACAGATTTAAAGAGACAGTATCCCTTTTCTCTTGCTACAGTGATTGTTTGTCAAAGCAGGCTAATGCGCATGAACTATGATCCCCAAAAACGTTAAGAGCGTGTTTACTTCTGAATGTTTTCTCTAAAAAGGATCCTAATGGAACAGTTTGATCTCATTTAACAGGCTACATTTCATTTACATCGTCGGCAAATCACAAACAAGCTCGAGGCGTCTGTCTAGTCTCAAAATAAGAGCTCATATTCCTGTAATAAAAATACACTATTAAATCTGTATGTATATATATTTGTTTGATAGAAACAACTTGCAATACTGTATGTGCATAAAATGGCATCCTACAATATTTTCTTGTCAATTTCACAAATTGAAAAGGCAGAGGCACACTGCAGCAAAAAAGCAAGGCAGGAAAGGTAATATCAAATTCATTATGTTCTCAGAGAGCCGGACTGCGGAGCCACACATGAGAATTCATGCCGGAATATCACAGAAACTGATAAAGAAAACCAAAAAACAAAAAGGAAAACACGTTCCTTTTGTGCTCCGGACTCAAAAGGAACCTCACCAAAAGAAATACTGTCTCTTTAAGTTTAGCCTACATGTGCACACGTGCAGACGCTGGGAGCACAGCTGGGTGAGGCGCTCCAGCAGCTCAGTGCTACAGCTCTCAAAGAACAACCGCGTGTCGGATCATCAGAGTTGAGAGGGAACATTGCAGCGGGGATTACAGTGCCAAAGAAGCATCTTCACAACGTGTCGTCGCCGCGTTAACCTGGCCGCCGTCTTAGCTGAAGCTCTGTGGAACTATTGCTCCAACACATCATCACTACTGTTTCATTACAGACGGGCCTGTTTGATTAAAACTATCACTCAGACTGAAACAGGCTAAAGGGCGTGTTTGTAATTATGATCAAATTATAATCTGTGCCAATTTGTAAAAAGGACAAATTGACTGATCGATTCAATTGTCTGCATGGGCGCTGAGATCAACCCACAGAAGATTTTGTGTAAGTGTGGAAAATGAGGAATGATATGAAACATGAGAGATGTTTGATGAGTCAAAAGAAAGCCTGCTGGAGGAGGAAAGGGAACACAGACATGAACCTTTCCTGATCATTACCAAAAAGGATCCATTTCTCTTTGATACACGACCCAACATTAGGTAAACTCTGTCTAAGGTAAACTTGAACTCCACTTACACGGAGGTGAGGTAGGGCCAAATAGCCAACCGGCTAATTAAACATCTCATCAATGAGAGGATCGTTCATCTAAATACTGCATGGCTACTTTAAAAATACTGCAGGGAAACCAGACAGCTGACAGATATGAAGTTCACATCCAGACACTTCATCCAGCTACAACACCTCAAGTCTCAGCTGCTTGTGTCACACACAGACACGCAGTTGGCCTATCTGGTAGCTTCTTTCATGTGTCGCATGCATACATTTCTTATTTACGTCGACACTTTCTCTTCAGTGAATCAATGATACTATTTGCTATGTGTTCAAATGTGCACAAACCCGATAGACAGCCAAGTTGACTGATGGTTTATAGATCATGCCTTTGGTGAATTACAGCCCACTGTGCCAAACCTGTGATTAGAATAAACAAAGATTTTCTCCCTCTGAGGATAATCACCAGATACCCTCTTGTATTCATCTATACTCAGCCTGTCCGTTTGTGTCAAGGACAGATACGCCGTCCAGCCTGTGGAGACAGAATGAGCATCGAATAGAAAAGTGGAGTCTGCCACTGCAGCTCAGAGACGAAAGGAAGGCAGAGCTTATCCAAGCCACACACACAGGAGCTGGAAACTCATCTATGCAGCAGGACCGCCATCACATCAACACCGACAGCTCGTCCTTCATAAATAAAGAGAGACACGAGCCTGAGCCTTTCTTCTGTGAGAACTACCAATCACAATAATACAGTATAGGTAAGAAGAGACTGAGGGAAGGGAAGGAAGGAAGGAAGCCAGGAATGACCACTAACTCAAATAAATATATAAATAATTAAATAAATACGGTATATTTAGGTGAGGGATGAAATGTGGAATGAGAGATGTGACGTTTCTAACCTGATATGTTCATTCTGTAGTGTTGGATCTACCTGGAGTGTTTTGTCATGTTCAATTCAAGGACCTCCCTACTTTGCCTTCTGACCTGTTGTTTGGTGATCACAAGTGGGCACTGAGGAGGCGAGGCCGCTGTTGGCCTTGGAATAAGAAGTGTGCGACCAAACGAGGGGGTCTCACCAGAGCAAACGCACTAGTTCCTCACCTGTGGCGGGGGGCTGGTGGGCCGAGAGACCCGGCAAATCCAGAGAGCTGTCCGACATCACGTGCTTCAGGTCTCCGCCCATATCCGACAGCTTCATGTCCAGCTGCACTGAGAGAGCGTCCTCCGAGTCGTCCTTCCCCACGCTGCTCCCCCCGATGGAGGGGAGGTCTAGGGACTTGACGGAGGCAGAGTCCTCCTTGGCCTGTTTGAAAGCAGACACCTTGTCCAGAGTCTTTTCAGAGGCTCCAAGTGCCGTGCAGAATTTCGAGGACTGAAAGTCAGCAAAGTCATCTGTGTCGCTCTTGAGAGAGGAGAAAGAGCCCCCGCCGCTCTCTTTTGTGTCGTCGTACGTCAGGCCTCCCTCTATGGACAGCTGCTTGAACACGTCATACTTATCTGTGCCCTGCTGAGGCCTCTGCTGAACGGAGGCCTCCGCTTGGACCCCGGCGCCGCTCTCGCTTTTGGGCACGCCGCCTGCAGAACTGCCGAACGCCATGAAGTCTGCGAAGTCGTCCTGAGGTGCCGCTGTGGACCCTCCTGCTGAGGATCCCTGAGGGGCATCAGAGGAAGAGCCAAACAGGGCAAAGTCTCCAAAGTCATCTGCCCCCCTCTCCGGGGGCTTGGCTCCACCTGGTAGGAGCACTAGAGAGGGGGGCACAGATACTGAGGGGAATGTGCTGGGTTTGGTCTCGGCGGCGGCGGCGGCAGGAGCAGAGGGAGCCATAGAAGAGAAGAGGTCCAGGTCTGCCATGTTGAGGGGGTTTTTGGGCTGAGAAAGAGACACGGCAGGCTGCTGCTGCTGCTGCTGCTGTGGTAACTGTTGTAGAGGCTGAGAGTTTGGGAAAGCAGAGGGGAAAGTTGACTGAAACATCTTGGCCTGGTCTGAAGGGTCTAGTGGAGAGACGCTGTCGGCGGTTTTAAAGTCTGTGAAGCCATCATCAGCGCTGACGGACTTGAAATCGGCAAATCCTTCCCCTGTGAAGCGACAGAGAACAATATGAGACCTTTATAAACATTCATCACGGCAGATATACATAATGGGACACGGACACGGTGACAAAATGGCCTCCGCTGCCACATTTCATAATCCTACAAGAAAGTAAGTGGTGGATTAGTTACGCCTCTGTTGCATTGAGGACGTTCATGGTAAATTTCCCGTCTGAACTGTACGGCTTGGGTCGTGTCCAAAGAACAGCACACATCACTGCACAAAGGAAGCCGTGGCATTTAAAGAGACACGCGGGTACGTCTTCATTACCATGCAAAGAGCTGTTCAAACTGGGACAGGAAGTGATTAAAAATACCCATCTGAAGTTGTTTTGTCACAAATTTCTGCTCGTAAACCAATAGAGGATACATTTCTCCCAATATTGTTCAGCCTTGTAATTCACGGGTAAAAGAGAGATTATATTTAAACATTACATCACTATTACAGATGGATATTTTTAGCAGAGAGAGAATATTTGTTGAACAGACTTCCAACTCTCAGCAGCAGTCAAATCTTTGGAACAGATCCTTTTAGTCTCTCAATCCCAAATACATGAAAGAGGAAGCTGCTATACCTCAGACGAGAAAATGTGTGAATACAATCCTGGGGCTCAGAGGGCTGTTAATCCTCTGCGCTGTAATGTATGCATTGACTAAAAGAGAGAGATCTGTTCCTGCTGCTGGTGTGTGGTGGAAAAGAGAAAACTAATGGGCTCATTAAGGAGATGGAGCCTGACACTGCCAAGGAAAGGTCACTGCAACGCATGACTTACTGGAGATGTAAAAGTTGTCCCCGTCGGAAACTGCACTAATGTAACGGGGGGCAGGAAACAAAACAGTATCAACTCTGCACTCCTTCCAAGATAAAATGCACTATAAACATGACACCATAGTCATTCTGTGCTGTAAACACACAATGGCTATATTCTAAGTTCAAAAACAATATTTCAGTTCGAGAGAGAATGCAACAGCGACATCGCTCTCATCCCTACAGCTTTGTTCTCAGAAATGGGGCTGTGACATCACTATTAAAGGTCTCTCCTGTCCTGGTGCTCAGCTGTTGCTTGCAGGGCCCATCTCAGAGCCCACTGTGTCCTCTTAAGTCATTTGGTGAAGAGGCCGAGACTCAAATTCAACTCGGGAAGAGAGTTGTGCAAAAAAAAAAATCAATAATCAATTTGCTCTGTGGGTTTGTGCAGGCGTGCGTGTGAAACCTCGGCAAGACGGAGGGTCGGTGTGATTCTTACCAACTGGTTTCTTGTCAGCAGGTTGCTCGAGCTGTCTGAACACACTGTATTTGTCCCCAGCATCTGAAACAGAAGAAATAATGCGATACACAATGGATAATAGCTAATAGTGGCCTCATTTGAACAATCAAGAGCTGTTGAGGTGTAGAAACAGTGGTGAGGCTTTTCTTCTGCTAGTCTCAGGTCATACTGAAACATGTGGAAACAGAGAGAAGGCTTCACTCCCTCCAGACATCCTCCATTACTAATGTGAATATAGTTGATTTGGACATTTAATGGGAGAGTGGACAGGGTACTTGTATCATACACGTCATGAATGAGGAGTGCAGGATGTACCTGAGGCAGGAGGTGCGGGCTCTGCCGGCTGCTCCACAGACAGCTGCTTGAAGACGGCGTACTTATCGGAGGACGTGGAGGAGGAGGAAGAGCCAGACACTGGAGTCAGCATGGCAGGAGCACTGCACAGACACAACAACTACACTTAGAGGCGGAAAGTGGGAGTAAAGTGTGTAGTTTAATCACTGTAAGATGCCTAAGTTGACTGAACAGTTAGACGGTGCAGATTGGAGGATGATGCAATAACATCAAATGTGAGAATACCAAACCGAAAGTTAAAAATTCATTCAAAACTTAAATATACATATATACAAAATGTAGCTCTGCATTCAAAAGTGGCTGTGATCTGCTAGCATGCGAGGAAGCTTCCAGAGTTTCAGCTTCTTCACAGCTCGCTCTCTGCCAGACAACTGTCAATAAATTATGCCTGCCAACTCCGGCTGACAACCCAGCATGAGCTGTTCAGTCTCACATTTAATGAGACTACGAGTTTAGACTGTGGGGAATTCTGGTTACCGCGCTGAAATGGGCCCCAAATTGTATTTGTCCAGGGGAGATTAAAAAGAAGGAACTGTAAAAACCACTCTGCCTCTCAGATGGGAGATATTTAAGTCCTGCTTTTCTCTTTGTCTTTCAACAGATAATTGCCTTTCAGCTTCCTCTCACTGAAACGCCGGCTCTTCCACACGGGCAAGACAAGTAATATAAAGTAATGAGCTTATCTACTGTCCACTGAAATGAATTCATTAAGAGATGACCCAAACTCATTGTTATTCAGGAGAGGAGAGCGATTAAGAAAGTGTCTATGACTGTATGCTTTCCAAGACAGAGCACACAAGATACTTATAGAATGCAGAATGACTCAGCTATAAATAGCCTCCATGTTTAGTGAACATTAGACGCTCATCGCTTCAGAACTTTACATATTCTTCAGAAACGAAGAGTTGAAAGAGGCAGGGAGATAATGAGGGATCCTGAAATGCAGCCTATCACAGCATCTCTGCCGCGCTCACACACTGTACCTGCTCTGGTGCTGAGGAGCTATGGTGGTGGGGAAACTTCCACCTGATTCCCCCTGAAACTCAGTGAACGCCTGGTCTGCTGCGCCGCTTTTCGGAGCCTCCTGGAAGTCCTGGAAGTCGTCATCATCCGGTTTGGTGGCCTATGTACACAAAGCCCTCAAAATGTGAGATTTATTGTAAACAGGACGAGGCTGAACTCTGAGAACGGACGCTGCTGTGTCACCTGTGCAGGAGGGAAAGTGGGGATGAAACTGGTGTTTGTTGGTGCTTGAGCTGGAGCTGCGGGCGTCATGGACATGACCGGTGGTGCTGGTGCAGGCATTGCCATGGAGAGGGGGGGCTGGGTCATCATGGGCTGCTGGTGCTGGGGCATGACCTGGGACAAGGCTATAGCCAGGGCAGGCAGGTTGGGCACTGGTGGAGAGGGGAACTGACTCAGAATCTCCACATTCATTGGAGGCAGGCCACTCTGGAAAAACAGGACATGGGTTAAAACAATGATTTTAAATTCAGCCAATTATCAATAAATGCAGAATTTGATGTCACGGACTTCTCAAAATGAAACGGCTCATTTAATGTCTAATACAATCATTCATAATCAAAGGAAATTAGGGTACAGTGGTAACTCTAAACCTGTTTTATCTTATAATGTGATGCATTCAGCCAAACAAGAAGTGAGAGGACCGTCTGAGTAAATTATCCAATAAGGTCAACATCCATTTGAACAGATGCCACTGATCAAAGTTGTTTTTTAAACGCACTGGAGAATGTTTGTTGTGCTATTGTTCGATTTAAATTACGAATGTGTCTTATTATTCCTCACATGGAAGCAGTGGAATGTAGTGATTCCGTGGGCTGCCTACAGATGAGCTTCCTCCCGGGGGTGGTGGTGACAGGCACAGGCTGAGAATGATAAGAAGCCCGCTGCCAAACCCGTCTGATGGGGCCGTATATTTGGCTTCTAATCCTTCACAAGCCCTCGGCTTATTCACATGGCTGCCTCTTTTTCTCTTTTCCTATTAAAGCCCAACTAATTTCAACGTGGAGTTTATTATAACTTTATTGGAGCTTTGTAGGAACTATGCTGGATGATTAGTGACGTTATTCTAAATGGGTGATTTGCTGTGGCGCCGGTGTTTACCTGAGCCACACCGATGAGAGCGAGTACAGTGTACAGCTCCTCCTTGGTCAGCATGCCGGGTGTTGTGCGGTTGGCCGTTGCCCAGATTTGTCCGAGTGCTTCCCTGGGAAGACCTGAGGACATTAGTATGGGGTAGAGCTTGGCTGTGTCGATCCCTGCCGGTGTCATCGTGAACTCAAAGACTTTCTTGAACATTTCTGAGAATAAGAAATAGAATGTTAAACACAATAACATAACAATATACAATACCAAAAACAGTTAGGGAAGTCAGATGTGAGTGTGTTTACCTGGGATGAGGTTGTCACTGTAAAGCCAGGCAGGCAGCATGGGCTGGATGTGCTCTTGTTGTGGGTAAACACCAACACCTCCTGTCCCAAGCAAAGAGACACACAGCCTTAGTCTTTAGACCACAAGCCAGCCTGTCCAGGTGGACCCTGAGCCAAGTCTCTTGGCAGCTGAGGCCTGCATGTGTCCGACTCCAAACTAAAATAGCCTCATGCACCTGATGTCTGGGAGACTCGGTGCAGATGTAATGATTTTTCTATGCTGACTCACTGACCATCCGGCCACCGCAGACATCTATAAATCACTGAGTCACTAACAAGTTCAGATGGTTCCACAGGAAGCAGAAGGAATTTGGTTTGCAAAATTTTCACTAAATTGCTGACAAAGCCAGCGTCTGTTTGCATTAGATTATTTTTCCTTACACGTATATTCTCACAATAGCAAACAAACAAACATTTTCTCTGCTTTCCTTCCTTCTCTGCAAGACACATGTTTACCCAAGCAGGCACTTTGTACGGAACATTCCTTTCAGTCTGAGACAGCTAAATTAATCTTATTACAAATCTCCCGGCTCTCCATGATAAGCTACTTTATTTCCCTGGATGATACAGAGACAGACAAACAAGAGCAGAGAGGAGCGGCAGAGCGGCAGAGTGGCAGAGTGGCATGCACAATCAGCCTCTGAATACATTTGGGCCCCAGTGGCACCTGCCAATCCATGCGTATCCCTGTTGAAGAAAAGCAGTCAGCATGCGGCAGAGGTCATCCTCTGAAAGGGTGTTACACAGTGAGCCAACAGACGGCGGCTTATTGAGTCAGCAGGTATTACCCAAGGACCTCGACAGACACAGGCCAGCTCCATAGAGTGCAGAGAGACAGGAGAGAGCCTTCTAATGAGATTTGGCCAGAAGCGACAGAGGTATAGAGTGAGCAGAAGTACGAGCAGAGACTCGGCTTAGGACGAAGATGTAAAGACACCAGACAGAGTACCTCAAAGTCACCACTGCTCCACAGTCATCTGGGAGGTAAAGAAAATATCAGTGTGATCTCATCACTATGGCTACAGTGTATTGTGAATCACTCAAAGATCACCTGTTGTCAAAGCCAGAGAATGATTGGGCCAGGGTTAGAGAAGTGACAACCACCCAGGACGGAAAGACAGTAGTGTCTTAATGTTGTGTTAATACAGAGACAGAGAGGGGAGGAGGCAGAGCAAGGCTACAAAAACAGGCGCTTCTCTCACCACAGTCAGTACTGTTCTGAGGGGATGAGTCAGGAGCTGGTGTTGGGACGGCCGGTGCCGAGTGTGAGGCCTCGGGTTTCATTTTTGCAGCGAAGACAGAACTCAAGTCAGCAGAGGCCTCGGCCCAGTTCCGTGCTTTTGTACTGGAGTGGAACTGGGCTGAGACTTGAGTTCTAGGAGCCATGTCAGCCAGAGACCTCTTGGAATTAAATCTAAACTGGGCGGTCTTATCAGCAGTAAGATCGCACGAGGAGAAGAGTTTCTCTTCCAGAGACGGGCCTAGAAGGGTGGACGAGGAACACAGCGGCTTCATATCAAGCTAAACTCACAATGACACTTTCAGCTATAATATGTATGTAGATGTTTAATTTCAATGCAGGTTATGGTTAAAAATGGAGGAAGGAAAGGAACAACCTCTTTTCTGTGGCATGCAATACAAAATATGTTAGTAACCTGTTATTCTATTATATCTGTTATATTTTGTATATTAATAAATTATAATTGTGTGGCCCTGTAAGGTTTGTGACTTCCTGCATCACCAGCTATTTAATGTCTAATTCCTTATGTAATCTCTACACTTACAGAAACAATTAGGAATAAGCACTTCATCTCACAAATCAGGCTGTATACTGACTTGTCACTTCTCACACACACACGTGAGACAATCAAAGAGCTGCGATCCCGAGGCTTATTCCACACGGTCCGACAACGAGGTCATAAATGTCTCAAAAGGACTGCGGATTATATTTGACGGGCGACGGCGAGCTGTTATCTTCGTCAGGACGGAGGGAGAAGGTGATCTCTCTGTCACGCCGTTTCATAGCTCGGACACGACAAAGCTGCTCATCAAAAGGAATTTAGAGGAGCGGCTAGAGGAGCACCCTAACCCACCAAACAACAGATTCAGCATCAATGGGGGGATTTGCTCTTAACAGACATTCCTAAATCCTCTCTTCCTGCAGACTTCTGGGCCCACACGCTCATATCTCTTGTTTAATTTGTAATGTCTGCTAGCTTTAAAGGGCTTGGGTAATGCGGCCATCTGCTGCCGCCAACTGCATGCTCTCACACAGTCATGCATGCCAGACCAACCCAAAAAAAACAAAAACAAACCCAAGAAACAGTGTGAACATTCAGCACGAGCACTACAGCGTAACACACCCTGCAGACTCGTTTTCTACAGGTAATGGAGATGAGGACGGGACTGGAGGAGGTGTGGGGGGGGCAACAAAGCATAAGAACAGTTACCTTGAAATGCAGATTGGGAGCTGGTGTTGACAGCAGAGTGTTGGGTGGCAGAGGGAATGGACACAGAGGAAGGGAGGGACTGGGGGAGCGAGGAGGAAGAGGAGGAGGAGGGAGAGGGCTGAGGTGCTTTTAGGGAAGGAGGCGAAGGCTGAGGGGAGAGGTGGAGGTTGGAGGGAGAAGGGAACGAGACAGAGGCGTTAACCGGCCCCTGGATGAAGTCGCTAAACTCATCCTCCCCCTCGTCGGTGAGAGCTGGCGTAAGGGAAGAGGGCGGAGGCCGGGCGCGGGCCTGAGAGGCAGAGGCGTCTAGGGGCCCCTGAATAAAGTCACTAAACTCGTCATCGTCCTCTGAGAACGCAGGGGGGAGGGAGTGAGGGGTGACAGACGGGTGTGATGGCGATGAGTCTGCAAAAATGAAGAAATAAAGATGATGGCACAACACATGACACACGATAGAGCAGAATGAATCCAGGCCTGCACATCTCAAGAGTGAGATCATGACTCTGTGGTGCAGTGACAGAAATTGTAGTACGCCAAAGTAAAATTTGGGCATCTTTGCTTAACGTAGCAATGCAACTAAATCAAATGCAACTACAACTTTCTGAAATGCACGGGAATGAAAATCAGTGAGGGAAATCTAATCTACAAGAGATCTAAGAAAGGATCAGTGCCGTTTCATAAACAGCTGCTGTATTAAACAAAGATGAGAACGTGAAGACGTAAAAATGAGTCAATGATCTTATAAGAAAGTCTACAGGTGCACAGGTGAGGTGAGAATGCAAAAGAATAAGAGATAAATCTGTGAATCTGTGATGTGCAGAGACAGAAATGCCCACGTTTGGCAGCTGGCCAGACATAGAGGCGATCCACTTCTAGTCCAGTCATTAGTTCGTGGATCTGAGCTACGTGGCGTTCAGATGGAGATACCTGGCTTCTTGGTCTGTGATGAAGGGGTCGGGTGCATCTTAGCGTCTCTGCTGAAGCCGTCCAGGTTGCCTTTGATTGCCTCCAAGGCGTCATCGCGGCTCTTCTCTCCTGTCTGAGTACAGCACAACGGGCCAATCAGACCAATCAGCAGGCCAATCAGTGTGATGCAACGCCGCCCCATCAAGTATGCCAGAAGAAGAGAATAAGAGGGAGAGAAATAGAGAGACTCACCTTGGGCTTGACACTGCTGAGCAGCCTCAGCTTCTGTTTCTGCTCCTCAAATTGCCTCCTTTTCCTGTCCTCCTCCAGCATCTTCTGCTGATGCTCCAGACGCTTCCTAAAGGTCACACAGTAGTATCACAAAACAGGTGGTATTTGGAGAGCCAACACACACACACATCCACGACTAGCAATAACACACAACACATCAATTCTAAAGCTAAATCTGCAATATTTCTTTGTGTAAATTTGGACATAAGTCAATCAGTTTAATTTTATTGGATATCACAAGATCAGAGCAGAACATTCAGTGGTTACACAATTCTCAATACTGAACAATCTCACAATACTAAAACTCTAAATACTAAAATCTCAATAGTGCCCACAATGTAATATGAGCAGCAGAGCTAACATCAACATGGTAGTAGACTACTGTGTCAACTTTCTGCTAGTGTCAAACAGCAGTGTGACACAGTGAACAGGCCTTACTGGTGCTCCTCTGCCATCTGTTTCTGCATGTCAGCGGTGTACTGGGGTCCAGCAGCTCTCATGCCCATAAACTGGGGCTGGCCCATGAACTGCATCCCGGGGTTCTGCATCCCGATGGCCATGCCCCCCTGTTAGGACACAAGAGACATGAAGTTCATTCATCTCATTGCTCCACTGGAAAGCAATGATGTTCCCACTTACATTAATGGATGAAATGTCTTTAAAGAAAATGCTATCTCAAATGAATACACACACATCTACAGTATGAGTGGTTGTACATGAGCGACATTAAACACTAAACATCGATGTGAGGACTCACCTGCATTTGCATCGCACCAGGCGGCATCTGTCCCCCGAAGTTCATTCCCATCATGCCTTGCATGTTCGGCTGCATGACTGGAACCATAGGAAAGCCCTGCTGTTGCTGCTGCTGCTGCTGTTGCATGGGAACCATGCCTGTGAGCACACACACACACACACACACTGTTAGGGCAGGATACACTGTGCACTAATGGAAAGTGAAAATTATGCTCAATTACTATCTGGAGCATGATTGCCATCATGTGCCAGTCAAAAGTAGATTCAGCGAAATCTGCAGTTTCAGTGAAACTTTTAAGAGTCTGAACTTCATTCAGAACTGCAAATCAATTTCCTGGACAGCAGAGGAGGGACACAGGCCATTCAACAAACAATGCTGTGTCTCTGGAGACTATTGTGACAGCTTGCAGGAAAACAACACCAGTAAAGGAAGGGAAAAAAAGGAAAAGTGTGTGTGCTTGTTCTCACAGATGCTGTTTAAGCTGACAGCCAGAGTTGTGCAGCAAGGAGGCTGCAGATGAGTCATCATGTTAGGTCTCAGCCAGCCTGGATAAATGGCTTGTTTGGGAGGCAGGACACATTCTAATTTGTCTGACTGCAGTGACATTACTAATGAGACCATGTAATGACCTCTGAGAGATGCTCGTCACAGTAGTGTGTGTGTGTGTGTGTGTGTGTGTGTGTGTGTGTGTGTGTGTGTGTGTGTGTGTGTGTGTGTGTGTGTGTGTGTGGTTTACAAAGACTGAGTAAGAGTGTTACTGCGAATCCAGCACGGGCCTGAATGTGGTGAGTGTGCACTTTAGTGATAGTTAATCTAAATGTTTGCTGAGTCAATGCTCAAGTCTGGGCTGAGAAAGGAAAAGTATGAGCTCAAATTTGCCATTTCGTCGCTGTAGCCCTATTTATAGCTGCTCACACATTACACTGACCTTACAAAAGGGGGAATGAAAAGCAAACACAATATAAAGTCTGCAAATTTGACATCAGAATGGGAATGCAGCCTAAAGAAGGACTTACCTTGTGGTGGTCCTAAGCCTCCTCCAACAGGAAACATAAAACTAAAGGAGAAAAAGGGACAAACACAGATTAAGACACAGATTATTATATATTTAGTTGGCTCCTTTTTCTCTCTCCTGCTCTTTGTCTTGAGCCAAAACATAAACAGTGCTTAGTCTAATACTTGATCCTACTGCACAACACATTAGAGGGAGATCAGCTAAATAAGCCTCATTTGTACCCATAAGGCTTAGCAGTTTATCAGCGTTCAAAAACTTTAACAGTAGAAGACAACTCAAACTAGAGCAGCACAATAAGGAATGAGGACAAAAACATTCGAACTGCTACAGCATGACTACAAGTTTTCATCACATTGAGGTACAAAGTTCAGCCATGAGTTGTGTGTTGTTGTCAGTGTTAAATCAGTAAACCTGCAGTAATGTGAAAAGTGTGCAGTTGCCCAGAGGAGCATGTACACCTCATCCATCAAGCTCTCTAAAAAGCAGCAGCTACAAAATTCTCAATTAGCCTTCACTGATTAAAAGCAGTTTTGCATATGGCTCTAATCACATTGGCAGAGAAGCGGAGCCATTAAGTCATTTTCCACGTTCTGCTGCCAAACAGCAGCGTGAAGTCGTCAAGGGTGAGGAACATCTCAAACATTCTGTATGTAACTTGGACTGGAGAAAGCAGCCGGGACATACAAATAGACACAAAGAGGCGCTGAGCCGTGTTCCACTAACTGTACCTCCTTAAAAGCTGATGAAGTACAGTTGGCTTTTATTTCCGACAGTGACACCGGGGCGACTTCCAGATTTTCCACATCTGCCGGCAATAAGATTTCAAGCTTAAAGGATTTGATGGCGCTGCTGTCCATCCACCACCCTGCAGCAGATAACGGGCGCTGGCTTAGAGCAGATTATTGAAGAGGGAGATCAGCGGCGATAGCAGTGGTGGACGGGCGGGCCAATGCCTTAGAAACGGTCCTTTAATCTTCCATCTTCCAGCAGCAGGGTCCTGTCAATGCCACCATCGCTGAGGTCACTCAAACGAAATCATTACTCTGCTCTGAGGCCGCTACCGTCGTTCAAAGAAAGACGTGAAGGACGGTCCATTAGATGAACTAATGACCGACACAAACCCTAATGATCAAAGCTGTCCAGCATCCACAAAACGTCTGATTTTGTTTACTGTTAACCACGTACCTAGATGCAGCACGGGGAGCCAATGAAACACATTACAGCCTGAATCAATGCCGTGAGCTGCTGCATTCAACCGTGTTATTACCTTCAGAGACAAACTACTTGAAAGCTGTGACTATACATAAACTAGAGCCTGGGCCGACCTGAGGTAAACGTGTGTTCGTCAGCTGAACCTGTAAACTGTCGGATAAAAAAAGACGATGTTCAGAGAAGAAAGTTGGACTTGGAAAACTTGGAAAATGTCAACAGATGTCCAACACTTAAGACAATCTGTGATTAATCCTTCCGCTCTTTTGGATGAGTCTAGAGTGGCGTCTCTAAATTGCATCTTCTGTCTGAGCAGCAATCTAAAATTCCAACGGGACTGAATTTACATTGGAGAAGATGCTACCAGATGTTTGCTATGTACTTGTTGATAAATTATAAACAAGGAAAATCAAATATATCCCTCCATGGAAACACATTTGAGGGATTCAGTGAAAGACGGTTGTTTATGTCACGCATTTACGAGGAAATATGACCGATATGAGCCAAAAAATCACTATCTTACCCTCAAATACGAGTATCAGCCGACACAATCCAGTATGGCTGAGTTAAAAAGGCAATCTATTCATTTTGTGTGGATTCATGTGCGAAAGGACTTTATCTATCGTCCAACGAGGTCGTTAGTCAAGTTTAACAGCCGAGTCTCATCAAGTTGGAATGAATTCAGCGTTTGTAACCAGACCTCTTAGAGACAGACCTCACCACACACTGTGAGATGTATGGTGTGTGTGTGTGTGTGTTTGTAAGCAGCACTACTGCTCCACCTCCTGGCTTCATTCACACATTTAACTCCACTACAGTTCTTGTGTGTAAAACCATGGGGCACAATCCAGAAAGCACCAATAAGTTTCTCTCACACCAGATCTCTAGTTCCTAAAATTTCATATCCAGACTCCAGTATATTCAATTATATTACAAAAAGACAATCTGAAGGGAATGTGTTAAAGATGGTGAATGGACAAAGGTAGATTATGAAGAAATTTGACCTCAAACAAGAAAGAAAGGCAGATCGACAATAAGAGATATAACAACTAGACCTTACAACTCTCCAGTCCTCACTGTACCACCTTCCCTCCCTCCTTCCCTCCCTCCCAGCAGCACAGTCTCCGCTCCAGTCTGAGGGTGTTGCTTTCCACCTGGTGTATCAGTATCACCTGGACTGTAGTCGGGACATATTTATAATTCAGGCTGTCCCCCCGGCTGCCTGATCAGATTCATGAAAGAATAATGAGCCTGGTCTCTTCATCTGCAGGGGCCACCGTGAAACAGCAACAAGCACATGACATTCATCTGTATATCTGGAAATAACTTGATCAGCAATGACTGACATGAGATGCTGAGTGTGTGTGTGAGTGTGTGTGTGATTCAGTGAACAACAAGTAGAGCAGATTGGATCGAGAAAAAGGCCCTGATGAAGCACGAACAAGGTCCTGATAGTGATGACCCCCTTTGGACTCATTTAGCTGAGTTAGATGTGGAAATTCTGGTCTAATCACTTTTACATTCGATACTAAAAGCGTTCAAAGAGGTTCGAACCCAACGCTGTTAAGGTCACACACAGATACACACACATACAGTCCCAAATAACACAGCGTCAGCCCTCCACAGGCCTGTATACATGGGCTTAGCTAGCAGCTGGAAAAGGAACGCTGCCATTTTCACAGATATCAGTCACATATCGCTGGGTAGCACTCGGTACAGTTGCTATTATAGTAAACCTGTGACCTGTCTCTATCATTATGTGGCCATGTTAGCATCATTTCGCTCCGCTGAATGGCCTCCCAGCGGCAGAAATAGCGAGCTAGCTTCACTCTGACAACTGACAACCGGCCATCTCATCTCTCCAGCCGCCCCACAACAAAGCCGCCCCTCGGTCTGTCTATGGAAGGTTTCCGGGCCCTCGCTGCGTGGACGAACGGGGGTCAGGAACGGCTATTTCGCGTAAAAGAAAATCACAATTTCGAGTCACATTTCATTTAAAAAAGGTTAAAGTACCTGCTGCCTCCCCCATTTCCTGGCCGCAGCGCCATCTTGATAACAGCTCTCACTAGTCAGCACAGTGACTGTAGGGGGTTTTGTCGCCCTAATCGTAGTCTGCCAGGGAGTTCAAAGCGCTTCGCCGCAGCACGCGCATCGATTGTCTAATTCGATTTACAAGGGCAAGCGACGTTATACAGAAAATAATGTATAAACCTCAGGGACTATCATGTTGGACATTTAAGGAATGCATGTCCAAAACGTTTATACACTTTTGGGTTAAAGGTTAAGTGGCCTGAATTTACATTATGGCCATATTAATACAAAACTGAGGGACAAGTGTGCTGTTTCAACGCCAACACCAGGAGAGACACGCCCACACATCAGTACTGACACACACTAATAAAAGATGCTAGATTATTATTATGTAATATTGTATCCACACCCTCACTAGATGTAAACTCTGATCAGCAGAGACACACCCATATCAGGAGAGACACACCCACACCAAAGGTTAAAAGTACACAGCTGACATAAGTTACTTAAGTTTGTTTGCATTCAAATAAAGTTCCCGGTGTTCCCAGTGTTCCCAGTGTACACGTAGCCCTCTTTGGTTTGTGATCGATCACAGCTTTATCTTTTCTCTATTTGTCATCTTTCCCATTTGGATGCATAAACCAATAGTAGTTCATACGTCAAAAATGCCTTTCAGACAAGATTTAGGGCAGCATGAGCAATCTCTAAACGTCAGACTTTGGTTTCGTTTTCTGTAATAACATGTTCTTACCAGCAGATGGCAGCGTGCTGCAGCTTTGACGCTGTAATATCACAAAGACCGCAGCGCTTTGTGCACACTGAGGTTGTATTCTGCAGAGCCCAGCAGAGGGCGATAGTGAACTAAAGATAAACGTTGTTCAGAGGATTATTTTTCATCAGCAGAATTATGAATTTCCCGGCAAATGCATCTTAAGGAGCAAAACACTGTGTGTGTGAGAGTGAGAGAGAGAGAGAGAGAGAGAGAGAGAGAGAGAGAGAGAGAGACCTGCTCCAATTTGGCTTCGAATTTTGTCCAAACCAAACCATTACATTCATATACAGGTGTGTATTTTGTATATATACAGCAAATATCAGCAACAGCAAATAATATACGTTTCTTATTCTTGGCAGTAAATCAATCTATAGTCGATAATATTTATGACCCAGTACATTGGTTAAATACAGTCTTTACCACTTCACCACCGGACTCTTAGAATGCTTTAGTGGATTCTGGATGGCATAATTAGCAGTACATTAAGTATGTTTATATTTTTATTGCTTGTTGTATTTCATGGCACTTGCATCTAATATCCCCCTGTGACTTGTCCAACATTTTTACTGGCCACTCACAGTATTGAGGCCATTGTGTGGTTTGACAAAGTGATTCGGTTTGCAGTTTCATTGTTACACCAATGACAAGGTGGAGTTACAAGGCAAAGATTCTCTGGCATTGTCTCTCTGGGTGTTGTTGTGAAAGATTTACAGCTTAATGAGAGTCGTGTAAAGGCCCAGGATGACAAGACTCAGTGCTATCCATCACCTGGGCTGCTCTCAACCTTTCCTATACCTCTGTTCCATTCAACACAATGATTAAGAGTCCATATCCATGACAGAGGAAGCAATGCCACCATTTAGGCCTCAATGTGAATAACAAGGGGATTAAATGCAGTTTTAATTTAATGAAACAAAGACAAAAAAGGTTAATTCAAATTGTCGTCATGATTGTTGAGCACTGCAAGTCCTGCTTCTATAAAAATCCAGTGGAAATAATCAATAATCTCTTATGGAAATGGTTTGTGGAGTTGTTGTCTGATATTTTGTACTCACATTTGATTCACCTGGTTTGTTTAACTGAGCTCATTACGACTGTTTTGATTATTTAGCTTCTGCTTCTATCGAGGCTTAAGAAAGTCGATTCAGCCTCATCGTTCTCCCTTTTCCCTCCTCATCTCCTCCACCATCTGACTCCATTCACAGGCCTTTGGGAGCAGAGCCCAGGCTCCCACCCTGCTGTGCGTGCCGGGTTTAGCTGGAGGCCAGCCGAGTCACTCACGTCCCCCCACCCCTGACGGCTGGATCTGGACTGGCTGTGGGCAGACCCCAGAGGAGGTCCGGCGGGAAAGGTGAACATTAACCGTGCTCCCATTCTGGGCATCCCACTATTCTCCATAAATCATTAACATGTCCTGCATCAAGCCTGTGACAGCATCAGCATGACAACATCAAGATGTCAGGATTCTTCTACACAAGGGGTTCTTCATCGTTTCCAGCCTTGGGATGTAGAATGAATTGAGTGATTTAGCTTCAAACCCAGAGTGGTGAAAGCCGACTTTTACTTTTCCCCCTACGCAGAATATTTAGAGATACTTTAAGAGGTCCTGAACTTAATTATGATGCGTGGTGTGTCCTTAATCTTAAACTAATGTGTAATATGATCTAGCTATAGTTTTGATGAGCCTGTGACGGATTTCCTTGAAAGTTGATTTCCTCTCGACGTAATGACTTTATGATTTGTTCAAGATGACAAATGAGAAGAGAATTTTGTGTCTAAATGTCTAAATCTGCTCCAAATGCCTGAATAACTCACATTAATAATTGTTTTATTCATTAAGATGATTGAAACTCGAATTTATTTATTTTTTCTCCTCATTTATTCATTTTATTGTGATCTCTTTCTATAGTTTTTCACATTATAACCAAACATGGACGTGTTTTGATGATGTAACTTCAACATACTCACACATTTATATGAGCTTTATTATCACATATAACTTATTTAAACCTATACAAAGTTACTGGAAAGTATCAAAATCAGTTGAATTGAAGTTCTCTGCAAAAAGGTGTTAGGCATAAAGCAGGAGTGTGTGTTGTTGGCTCCTGCCGTAACACTTTGTCGATCCTTGTGTGCTGAACAGTGAATGAAGTTTTTTCTACAGATATTGTTTTTCATTTTCCATCTGAACCCTAACAAATGTAAATGCTAACAAATCAAAGGGACTGGAATCAAATAAGTTGGGGTCAAAGGCCACGCATCTTTTCAGCTGTCACTGTTGGTGGCACTGGTGGCGACGTACGGCCGAGGCCTGTGATTGTTGCCGCCGAGGCCTGACAGAGGAGGCCTTGATCAGGGGGTTTTGATGGAAGACTCCCGTCAGAGCGGCTCCATACATGTGTATGTATTTCTCCAGAGAAGGTTGGCGTAAACTCTGGTCGCAGTGACCAATTAGCCCTGGCAGAGAGTGGCCTCCTGACCCTTGACCCCTGCTGGGTAGCCCTATCCATTAACCCTTTGGGCCTCAGCTGGAGTTGATGTACTAGCCTTTCTTGAAGCGCTGCTAAACACACGGCCACATTCACCCTGCAGCTTCCACTTTCCGTCTCTTTGTGCTTTTCCTCAGCTCCTGCTCGCTCCTCACGTTGACCTCTCCGGTCCTCGACCTGCTCTGCACCTATGGATCCAATCCGGCCATCATAGCAGCAGCAGCAGAGATCGACATTCCTCTCATAAACTGTCACCTTCGCTCGGCCTCTATCTTTGTGTTTATAGATCTGAGTCAGTCTACTGCTTCATGATATAGGGCAATAACATCATTCAGAGTCTCTTAAATATTTGGAACGTTATGTCCTAAAACAAATGTTCTTCATATTGATCAGCCAAAATAGTTTATGACTAAATACATACTGAATTCATTTCAGTCAAGTTATATCTTAATTTAACTTATTTCCACTTTGTTATTTATAGTAGTTTTAGTAGTAATAGTCAAGTTGAACTTCTAATAACTTTCATCATTAACATTATTATTATTATTTTACAGTTTATTGTTTATTATCTGAATTGTATTTCTTATTTTCTTATTGTACTTTATTTGTCCCACTTGGTTCTTAGGCCTTCTTAGTTTTCTTTATCTTTTTTCGTTTGTTTCTTCATGTTTTTGTCTGATGTCATACTTTTCTTTTCTTTCTTTCAATCAGAGGCTTTATAAATTGCAGCAAATGTATGAAAAGGTTTTGATTGACACAAGAAGTCTAAGTCAGAGGCTTTGCACAGGTTCAGGTTCAGACTTGATGTATAAGAATAAATGACTTAACTTAACTGCAGGTAGTAATGAAACTGTAATCCAGATGTAAGGCAGCAGATCTGACGACATCATGAGCAGATTCGTCTCGACCTGGGAATCGACCATCAGCTTTCCTGTTTGGTGTGAGAGTTAATAAATCTCTTCGATATTTCAATCTTTGATCACATAGAAGCACATATTTGTACAAAATGTTTATGTGTGAATTTCAGTGTAAAAATGCTGTGAAAGCTTAAGTTAAGTAATATTTCTTGTGTGGATTCAATAAAAGAAACAAGATACACACAAAAAATGTCCAAAAACTTAATTATTCATGCAAAATTGTGTGTATGTGATTATCATTCAAATGTAAGACGGTTAAATCGATCAATAAATGTTAATTGGATCTTTAAAACATTGGATGGGTTGCAGATCAGTAGCCGTAAATCGATCATCAAAGGAGTCTTGGCAACTGTGAAACAATTAAGTGAACAATCAATGTTCAGTAAAGCAGATAACTGACAGCAGAATGTCTAAATAAACAAACTAACAATGTAGTTTAGCATTAATTCATCTGAAAAACATAAACAGTTGCATTGAGATCTCTGAGTTTTCCACAGATGAATGAAATGAGACTTTATAGAGTCACAGTTGTATTGTAAAGTCTAACAGATGCAAATGGACCTTCAGTAGTTGAGCTTCTTTTTAGAGAACGGCAGTAAAGGAGAAGCGTTCAGATCTCTGGAGGCTTCCTGGGTGCGGGAATCAAAGGCCTCATTGATAACCAAATAGAGCAACATCAGTGGATTACAAGGCTTCACCCAGCAGGGCTCCATGTGGAGGCGGTGAGGGGGAGAGAAAAGCTTAGTTAGGGAATTGCCAAAGGAATATAAATCACAGTCCTGTTACTGCCTTATGAAACACACACACACACACACACACACACACACATGCATGCAGGCAGCACATGCAAAATGATGATAATTCCAATTCCAGTCTAATTTCTTGCTGTGACGGTGTGAGATGAGGACACCAACAGCAGCAGATGTTGTGTGTTTGGTGTTTTGTTTGTGTTTGTGCAGGGTGGAGTTTCCGGAATTCTTTAGCGTTATGAAGCGTGTACACTTTACATGCCATCTGTCGTGTTTGTCTAAGCTTTCGTGTCGTCCTCTTACTGTATGTCGATGCATGTGTCACCGCTGGATTGTGCAATTCTCCTCAATGATACAAGAGCAATTTCACCAGGGTCACATTCCTTTGGCATGAGCTGGCAAACTCCAACTGTACACTCGGACTCCAGCTGAAGGTGACATCAGTTTACCCACATTACCCTCCTGAACCTGTACACACATCAAGCTATGTGTATTAGTCATGGGGAGGCACAATTTAACACCTGAAACTGAACTGAATGAAGGAGTTTGAGGCTGTAGAGGGCGCTGTTAAGTCCCTAACACTGACCCTGTGTTTGTGTTAAAGGCTACAATGAAATCTCAAGAGAAGCTGAGAAGAAGCTGGGTCCCTTGTAACTATAAAGTCTATTCTTTACAGTGCGCGCAGAGCTATTACCAGATAAAGACGGGGATGAATTATGCTATCAACATGCTGGGTTCAGTGAACTTGGGTCTCAGTCTTGTATATATCGCTCGCTACAAGACAGGAGATGGATGCTTGAGAGGGAAAATGCACTTTAGATCTATGAACTTTAACGCAGCTCGACTCTTATCAAAACCTGCAAGACCACACAGCTTTGTAGAGGGCAATAAAGAAGAGCGCTCGCCTGACGCCTCAAAGGTTACATGAGTGTCTATCCATACATCTATCCATCTATCTATCCATCTATCTATCTATCTATCTATCTATCTATCTATCTAACACTCCGATGTATTTGCCTTCATTCTTGCACACAAAATGACAAAAACCACCATTTCATTTAGGAAAAAAAAACTTTTACTTGAAATATCAATATTTTTCTCAGAAAGTATAAATAATGATTTTAGGATTGATTTCATTTTTTTATACAAAAATAATACATTAAAAAGAAAAAAATAATCATGTCCAGTCCCACAGTGTGAGTGCCCTCTGATCAACCAGCAGGCAGCAGGCGTGCCTATAACAGTCACAAACCAACCCACAGAATAACAGCAATGTAAATGACCTAATATTGAACAGGAGACCGGATCTGCCACAGCTATCAAACGCAGGCGCTTCACTTCATTTATACCATCAATGACAATCAATCTATAGAATTCCCCCTCCCAACATCCCAAACTTTATCCATCTTGAATGCCACAATGTTTTTGGTCCTCCGTCCCATCAAAGTCCGGGTCAAAGTGGACCTGCGAGCGTCTAATACTGTCAGCGTGGGCGTCCAAGACCCACAGCGCTGTGCTCCTCTTCCTCCTCTCCTCTCTCCCCACCCCTACTCCAGTATTTCTCAGTCTCCGTGGATTCCTGTATGATTAGCACGGCCGCTGTCACAACACGGCGCGGTTTCATCCCTCGCTCCTTCACAAATCACTAGGCTACGATGGCTGTTTGGTTTCTCAATACTTGTCAATATTTTCATTATTCCCCAGCTGGAGGTTGGGAGGAGGAGGAGGGAGGAGGGGGGGGGGGGGTCCTGTAATGATTTATGATGAGGAGTATTAACATTTTCTGCTATCTGGTATGTCTTCACATTGTGACAGGAAATGGGAGAGGGAGCGGGAAGAGGGGAGGGAGGGGAGGAGGGAGGGTGAGTCCCATTCCTGAAATTCACCTGAACCCATAAGCAAACAGCCAGAGGGTGTGTGTGTGTGTGTGTGTGTGTGAGTTCGGCCTCCCCCCCCAAGGCAGACGTGGGTTTACAGATATGGGCAGGCAAAGCTTTTGAGACGTGAAACCGTTTGTGAAGTGAGGAATAGAAGTCGTACCTATAATTAGAAACATTCACGCTCCGATCCTTTGGCATATTTGTCTGACATCCATAAGCTTTTGTGTCTTTTTTTTTTCCAGGCAGCGTTATCATCGATATAATTCTTGGTGACGTCACTGATAGTGCATATTTATTCCCAGTCTCAAGTGTGTGTGTGTGTGTGTGTGAGCGTGAGGAGTTCTTTTCAGAATCCAATGGACACTTTGCATAGTCCTTCCAGATTGTCGAAATCTTACAATCACAGTTTACACATTGAACAAGTCGAGCATTCATCAAGTACAGTAAACCCCAAAGTGAGAGACGATGGAAGACTCCTTCTCCTGCGCGATAAGAAGGTGAAACCGCTAAGTGTACAAAAATCAAGAGTTTTTTGTTGTTGTTTTTGGTCAGAACCTGCTTATTGTGTGATTGTCTCAGTTCTGCTCAGTGGCAAAGGCGAGAGAATCACCTCCATCCAGCACGTCGGCCTTCATGGAGGCTGATTGTTGTCTCAGTGTATCTTCACCTTTCCGCCTTAAATCACAGTCATGTCCCCGAGTCTTCATTCATTCATTCATTCATTCATTCATTCATTCATTCCAGTTCTGTGCCACAAAGTTTGGTCTGTTTTGGGTGCTTGGTTTGTTCCTTTGTAATGTCTTTTAAAATATGTACATTAAAAAAAAAAGGGTCAGGAGTATTAATTGAATACTGTTTTGAAAAGATTGTAGGTTGGTGGATGTGAACAAAGAAATCAGGCGTCCTTGGTTGATCATCATGTGACGGAGGAGATCCAGTCTCCTCGCTCTCTCGCCACGTCGCCTCCCTGTCCGTACGCGTTCTCTGGTGTCGGCCGCTGCCCTCTGTCGTCACTCTGACACTCTTTGTTGACTGACTCGTCGTCCAGCGCGCCGTTGCCGGTTATTAGGAGTTGTCATGGCTACCGCGGCGAGAGGGTGGAAAAATGTGCTCCGGTTGCCGGGCACCGAGGAAGTCAGGTGTGCACGCTCACCAAGCTTGAAGAGGACACTGAAAAAAGAGAGAGAGAGGAGAGGAGAAATGTTAGACCAAATAGAACCACGTTATGTAAAAACATCAATACAATCTGTCTGGTGAGCCCACACACACACACACACAAACACGCAACCTGCATCATTTCCTAGGTTTTTCCCGAGAGTGACCTGACAAATGAAACCTAAGTAAACACATCACCCCTGCACCTTCTCTCGCCACACCTGACCAAATAAATTCCTCATCCCTCTTCTGCCGACTCTGAAGGGCCTTGTTTCCATTCAAACGCTCTTTATTTTTCATTGTTTGTGGAATTTATTTTTCTCCTTTCTCTGCAGGGGCGGAGGCGGGTGACCCCGGCGTGACCCCGCGGCCAGCAAACAGCCGGCGCTGATAAAGGTGACCCTGCCGCTAAGACCTGGCTCATTAAGACAGCGGGGCCGGGAGCGCAGGTGAGGTTTTAGAAACAGGCCGGAGGTATAATGGAGGGGTTCTCGGGTAAACAAAGAGTGTTATAAAGCCTGAGAGTGGCCGGTCAAGTCAGGAGAAGAACCACACTGCCCCGTCCAAATAAAGGCCTGATAAGAACATGCCTGAGCAATTAGTGACCCTGCTCTGTAATTGCTCTATAAATACTTTAGGATAAGCTGGAGAAGAGGTTCAACCTGCTCTGGGAAACAACGCCTAACGTCTAACTTCTAAACAGAGGAGACGCCATGTTCTGATCTACAGCGTCGCTCCCGTCGACCCATCAGGCCCGTCGCTCTGGCCCCAGCGTGGGAAATTGAGCGTGTGAATGCACCGTGGAGCATTTCAGGCAAGAGCGAGCACCGAGAGCAGGGAGAAGTAGGAAAAGAGGAAGAGGCGTAATTACCAAAAAAAACTCCACCCCACACCGTCACACACGCACACACGCACACACACACACACACACACACACACCCGAGTCATCTCCAGCCTCACTGTAGCGAGGAAGAGCACAGCAGGCAACAAGCAGTGGGAAGTTTTGATTAACAGTGGGGGCTCATTTCCTGATCACAGGCAGAGGCGACTCGCTCGCTCGCTCACTCGTTCGGCGGGGAGAGGAAAGCGAGAGGAGGCGACATTAATCAGCGGCGGTTCAGGCTGAGGGAACAGGTGATTGATTGGACGGCTCTTAAAGAGGAAATAGGAATTCTGAGGAGTGTACTATCCATATATCCGTCCGGTCTATTAGTTTGGAGTCCTCGGCCGATGAAAGGTCAGAGGTCAAACCCAGTGCCAGGAGCAGATGCGAGCATGCGGAGCGACAGTTGAAATCAAAGTCACAACCTGCGTTTTCATTGATTTACACTCATTTTCAACAACATGACTCAACTAGGAAAACAGTATTTACCCAGGAGAGACCGCCGAGCTGCACCATCTTGTTTACAGTTGCGTCCTAAAATTTGACAAGAATTAAAGAAGTAAGCATACAATGATAACACACACACACAGTACTAAGTTGACAGTAGGAGTTAGTGTGTGTTCGGACGGCGCGTGTTTCTCTCAATCATAGGTGAGGACGTGCATCAGTCAAGCAACAGGCAACATGAGTCATTGGGATTTACAGGAAAGCCGAGAGACAGTAAACGCAACATTGAGCTGCAGCAACATTACAAACTACAACTTTACTGACTGATTCTCATGCAAACTTCGCCATATTGATTATCAACAGGGAGATTTTCGAGAGGCGCTGCTTCTAACTGAGAGTGTGTGTGTGTGACGTGCTGATGGTGATGCTGACACTCACCGGTTTGCCTGAGGACATGGAGCTGAGCGTGCTGAGGCTGTTGGCGTCCGTGACCACCATGGCGGAGGAGAAGCGTGAGGGGTGAGAGTACTGCGGGGGCTCCTGCTTGTGAGAATACACTGCAGAGGAGAAGCAGAAGATGGAGTCACATGGTTGCTTTGGGCGTTCGGCACTGATTTAGACCGATTGCAGAAACTCACAAAAGACAATAAAAAAATAAAAAAGGAGTAGGAGTGTGTTACTGACTGTGTGAGTGTGTGACGGCGGCCATGAACGGCTGTTGGCTCATGTGGCTGGGCGACTGCTGCATCAGGCTCTGCTGGTGAGGACTGTGAAGCTGCTGAGTGAACTGGACCGGCTGCAGCGCCGCCAAGCTGCCCGCCACGCTGTTGATCACCGGCACGGTCGGCGACTGCGACGTGTTCAAACCTGGAGAGACGCAGGAAACAAGGTTCACGGGGTCAATCCTGAGCTGAGATTGAAGCGTGTGTGTGTGTGTGTGTGTGTGTGTGTGTGACTCACTCTGTGCTATAGTCATGAGAGGCATGATGAGGTTCTGTGTCTGCTGGTGGTGATGAGAGCTGTGTATGTTGGTCAGCGTGCTGACAGGAGGAAGACCTCCACCCGAACCTGAAATCTGGAACGAAGAAGAAGGAGGAAGGCTTTCATGTCACTGCACCACAAACAACTCAGAGTTATGAGACTTTAAGTTTCTATTACGTAAATTCAAATAAATTCATTTTCAAAGTGAAACAGATGTCGTCTGCTAAACAAACGGCAGAGATAAATGTCGACTGAGTTCTGATTCTTTTGTGTAACATTACGCTTGTGTAACTGCACTTTTACACTGCACACAAGCAAATACTGATAAGGGAACAAAAGGCCGTAGAAGAAGAAAAAAAACAGGGAAAAATGTCAGCAAAGACGTGAAACTGCATGCGTGTGTGTGTGTGTGTGTGTGTGTGTGAAGACTTGAGATGGAGCAGCAGTGATGGATGAACCTATGTGTTCGTGCGAATGCTCACTTGTTCATTTAAAGGAACAATAAACGGTACAAAACAACATGGCCGCTCACGCATGTAACTGCTATCTGGATGTGGATCCTCCCACTGTGACGCTCTAAAATCTATTTGACTAAGCTGCCAGCTGCCCCCAGAGGAGAGACACACACATACACACACCTCTGCAGAGCAACCGTCAGCTCTGACCTGCGAAAGACGGTTGACTTGTTTCTGTTGACGTGTACGTGTAACTACAGCAGGGACGGATGGGAGCTTGACTGTGATTACCTTCTATTTGTGTGTGTGTGTGTGGGAGTGTGGGAGTGTGAGTGAGGCTCTGAGTTGAGACATTTGTGTGCAGGTCGACTCAGTATCTGTGGAGTTGCTTTGAGCCTGCCACAATATAAAAGCTATCTGGGTCTGGATCCTCCCACTCAGAGCCGCTGCGTCTATTTGCCTAAGCTGCCAGCTGCCCTCAGAGGAGCGACCACACACACATCTGCACATATCAAACTGTCAGCGCGGCCAATTCCACTACACGCCGCTCCAAAAAGGCAGAAGTGCTGTGAAATGACAGGGAAGTTCTTGCTCACGTATGTAATGTATGGCGTGGATCTACTTCCAGTACCCAGAACAAGTGTGTGTGTGTGTTCTTACTGCAGATCACACATCATCTGTCAAAAATGCCGTTGCACCTCGAACCAAAACGTTTATACCTGCACGCACAGGTTTCCTCTGTACTGATCAAATATTGGACGAGGGCAGAGGGGGGAACTTCAGTCCCTTCACTTTGGACACAATCAAATGCTGCCGTCATTTCTCTGGCAGAGCGAGCGGCGCTCTACCTGCGGCGTCTCTGTGTGAGGCATTTAATCAATATGAGCAGAATGTTTCTTTGTCAGGTTTATTGGCAGAGCGGCGGCCGGGCTCGGTTCACTCTGGTGAAGGTTGTGTACTTGTTCAGCCGTGGCCTGCCACCTCGTCTCCCCCTTCCAAACAGAACAGCACAATGTGCCGATTGTCGGGTCTATGGGAGGGAGGGGGAACCTGCTTTGTACGTTTATGCAAAGCTCAGGCCCGCTCTTATCTAATCTGAGGCCAGGAGGGTCCCAGGTGTGCTCACTCACCATCTTGTCAGGTGACAGCAGACTGTGGCTGTCCAATCCTCCCGGAGACACCTGCTGTAGTACCGACTGGCTGCTGGCCATAGCGCTGCTGCCGTGGTGACTGATGGTGGAAGAGGAGGTGACCTCACCGGGGCCTTGGCTGTAACGCACTGAGGGAGAGAGAGAGAGAGAGAGAGAGAGAGAGAGAGAGTTAGTGTGTGTGTCTTTCTTATAGCAGCTGTGTCATGCAGCTTTAGTTACACAGAGACAGCAGGCCCGGCTCGCTCTGGCCGCTCTAGCTGCTCTAACCACCCAGACTCACCTGCTCTTTGACTCAGACAGAGGAGGACAGAGCAAACAAACACACGGACCTGTCCGCTGCTGCTATCTGTGCAGCTCAGCCAAGGTCGCTCACTGTGTACACGCACTCACAGCAGCCCGTCCCTCCAAACTCCCATCAGACCTTGTGAACCGATCAGGAGCTTCACTTTGAGTCAGAATCCATTCTCACCTCCTGCACACTGAGTGAAGTCTCCTCCGTTGGTGCCATCACTTAATTCCATGTCTAGACTTCCTGCTGTCTGTGATTGGGGTCTTCAGGAATGCCCCCCCCCCCCCCCTCCTCTCCTCTCTATCTGACAATCAAATGCCTGTTTGCCAATGCAGGCCCCCTCTGATACCGACTGAGTAAACATTACACAATTACAAGCGATGTCAAACACATTCTTACCCTCTGGTCTCAGCCTCACACAGCCACACACAGCGTCCCCTCCCACAGTGCGGAGCTCTGAGAAGCCTTCTGTGACAGCCGAGAGACAGACTGTGTTTGCACTCAGATGGCCCGTCGGCTCAAAGCGCTCCGTCCCTGACCCCGGGTATGACAGCCTCAGCGCCCTGGCTCAAGTCGGCCACAGACACGACGCAACACGTTGATGTATACGAGCGTTTAAGATAAGAGGGGGAGGTGAAGCTTCATCCAGCGACAAACTGACACGGAAATGAGAGCAATGAGGAGGAAATGATCGAAAGAAGATTTGTGCTACCTAAAGCTTTTCCCTCTTTCTTTACTGGACTAGAGCTGATTGACAAATAAGCAATA